>NC_059105.1:37113804-37750073 GCF_020740685.1 Jaculus jaculus | reverse complement strand
ACTGCAAAAGAACTCCAGACACATGTGTCACTTTGTGCATCTGGATTTACATAGGTACTGGGGAACTGAATTTAGGCCACCAGGCTTTGCAAGCAAATTGAAGTTAACCATGACACCATCTCTCCAGCCCTTAGCTAATATTTTAAGTTTTTTTGTTCATTTATTTATTTATTTATTTGAGAGTAACAGAGAGAGAAAGAGGCAGAGAGAGAGAGAGAGAGAGAGAGAGAGAGAATGGGTGCACCAGGGCTTCCAGCCACTGCAAATGAACTCCAGATGCATGAGCTCCCTTGTGCATCTGGCTAACGTGCATCCTGGAGCATCAAGCCTCAAACCGGGGTTCTTAGGCTTCACAGGCAAGCGCTTAACCGCTAAGCCATCTCTCCAGCCCTAATATTTTAATTTTATATATTTATTTATTTGTTTACAAGAAGAAAAAGAGAGAGAGAGAGAGAATGGATGGGACCTTCTGCCACTGCAAATGAACTCCAGACACATGTACTACCTTGTGTATCTGGCTCTCTGTGGGTACTGGCTTTGTGAGCAAACACTTTTAACCACTAAGCCATCTCCCTAGCCCCTATATTTATTTTTTCGATTTTTTGTTTGTTTGTTTGTTTTTCGAGGTAGGGTCTCACTCTGGCTCAGGCTGACCTGGAATTCACTACGGAGTCTCAGGGTGGCCTCGAACTCTCGGAGATCCTCCTACCTCTGCCTCCCAAGTGCTGGGATTAAAGGCGTGTGCCATCACGCCTGGCCCTATATTTATTTTTTGAGGCAGGGTCTATAGCCCAGGCTGGCCTTAAACTTGTAGCAGCGTACTCCCAAATACTGAGATCAGAGGTAGGAGCCACCATGCCAGGCCTGACTTAGCTAATGCTGCTGTCACATGGTAGTTTGTTTATATGTGGTAAAGTCTGGTGCCTCCCACCAGCAATTGTGTTTGCCTCTCCCTCCTGGCCACATCCAGAGTCCACTTTCCAGCCTTCACTACAGTTAGGTTTGGCCATGTCCCTGCTCTGGCCTGTGGGATATGAGCAGGCATGGTGAGTAGCATTGGTAGGTCTATAAAAACCTCTTGAACAGGGCTGGAGAGATGGCTTAGCGGTTAAGTGCTTGCCTGTGAAGCTTAAGGACCCCGGTTCGAGGCTCAGTTCCCCAGGTCCCACGTTAGCCAGATGCACATGGGGGTGCACACATCTGGAGTTCGTTTGCAGAGGCTGGAAGCCCTGGCACGCTCATTCTCTCTCTCTCCCTCTATCTGTCTTTCTCTCTGTGTCTGTCGCTCTCAAATAAATTAAAAAAAAAATTAAAAAAAAAAAACCTCTTGAACATAATCATGATCTCGTTTGTCATCCCTTCTCCTGGACAGAGAGAGAACGAGAGAAGCACAGAGCCAAGAAACACAAGAACCCCGAGTCCCTGAATGATTGTGCGGAGTGGAGCTCCTTCCCTCCTTGCGCTGCCCCTTTCTCGTCCACCTTTCCCCGTCTCTCCCTTCTTTTCTCTCCTCCTGTCCTTCCACCAACCCACACTGGACTGTGGGCCAGAAAGATACCTTTTTATTATGTCAAACTACTGAAACATCAAGGTTGAGCACAGAAACCGGGGTTAGGTCCCTATATAACACAGTGGAATATCCGTTCCGGGGCTCGTTTCCTTCGCTGAAGTGGCCTGTTCCTTTGAGGAAATCTCCTGCACAAATAGAAGCAGGTCAGTATAATGAAGAATTGACATTACCTAAAGAGAGATGAAGCATTCGCTCTTGGCTAATGGGAGGAATCTGTAGACCTTTGCAATGTCCTGCCTGACAGAAAAATCTTTGCATGTAGCACTGGCCACTGGACAGCCTAACAATGTGATTTGGAACAAGGGCCATGCTCCACCAGCTCTGATCTTTGGATGAATAATGGTGCTGGCATGACCTCTAGAGTGGTGGAAGCTGCTTGTTAGCTGCAAGATAACTATGTGATGAACCTCAGTGAAGATTCTACACACAAAGGCTCAGATGAGCTTTTCTGGTTGGCAGCGTGTTACGCACAATGTCACACACAAGGATCAGGATGAGCCAACAGCACCTTTTCCCAGATACTGCCTCATGCGGTTCTTCCCTTGGCTAATTTTCATTTCTCCCTTTCCCTTTAAGTATAGTGAGTATAATAGTTTTCAGAGACTTCTTTGACAGTTTCTGGGACCTGTCACACCTGCAGTGGCTTGAGAGGACCCCCCAAGCTTGTAGTTGATGTCAGAAGTGAGAGCAGTCTCCCAAGGACTCTCAAAGTTTAGTTAATTCTGAGTTAGCCCATACCAAATTTATAAGATGTTAGTTTTCTGTCTCTCAATAATAGCTAATTGGACCAGATGTGGATGAACGCCCAACTCAAGATGAACAAATCTGATTCCTTCCTCTGGAAATTTAGACAAGATCTAGTTTGTATCTGTCAAATACTTGAACCAGAATGCTAACTTAAAATGTTACCTTCACTAAAAACCAAAAGAAAGGGGATAGATTTTAAAAAAAAAAAAGGATGGGGATATATACAGGAAAGTGTGGCCAAAGTGAGACAGTCGATCACATCAGTCAGGACACAGAGAAAGATAAATGCCAGTGTGTCACACACTTCCCCCCACTACCTCCTAGGGTCTCACTCTAGCCCAGGCAGACCTGGAACTCACTCTGCAGTCCCCAGTTTGGCCTTGAACTCACAGTGATCCTCCCACCTTTGGCTCCTGAGAGCTGGGCTTAAAGGCGTGTGCCACCACACCCTGCTTCTTTTTCTTTTTCATTGCCAGAGACCTCAGCTCATGGAATTGTGCCACCCACATTCAGGATGGTTCTTTTACCCTTAATTAAGCCTCTCTGGAAACACTCTCAAATGCACCCAGAGATGTGTTTCCTAGAAGACTTTAACCCAGTCAAACTGAAAATGAAGATTAATTGTCACAGAAGGTTTGCTTGCACTAAAAGGATCTGCTTGCAACAAAGAGAACCTCATGAGCTGGAGAGATGGCTCAGTGGTGAAAGGTGTTGCTTGCAAAGTTTATTAGCTCATGTTTGATTCTCCAGCACCCATGTAAAGCCAGACACAAAAGCTGTTCAAACATCTGGTGTTTATTTGCAGTGGCAAGATACCCTGATGTACTGTCTGCCCCACCTATGTATATATTGTTTTTCTTTTAATGTTTTTGTTTATTTTTTATTTATTTATTTGAGAGCAACAGACAGAGAAAGAAAGAATGGGTGCGCCAGGGCTTCTAGCCACTGCCAACGAACTCCAGATGCGTGTGGCCCCTTGTGCATCTGGCTAACGTGGGTCCTGGGGAATGGAGCCTCGAACTGGGGTCCTTCTGCTTCACAGGCAAACGCTTAACCACTAAGCCATCTCTCCAGCCCTGTATATATTTTTCAAGGTAGAGTCTCACTCTAGCCCAGGCTGACCTGGAATTCACTCTGTAGTCTCAGGCTGACTCAAACTCATGGCAATCCTCCTGTCTCTGTCTCTGGAGTGTTGGGATTAAAGACGTGTGCCACCATGCCCAGCAAAAATGTTTTTTCAAAAGAACCTTGAAGCCAGGCGTGGTGGCGCATGCCTTTAATACCAGTGCTCAGGAGGCAGAGGTAGGAGGATCGCTATGAGTTTGAGGCCATCCTGAAAATACAGAGTGAATTCTAGGTCAGCCTGGGCTAGAGTGAGACCACCCATCGAAAAAAAAGAACCTTGACAGAGATGCTCCATTCTTTTGGAGTACTTTGTCAATTACATGAGACAATGAAATAAGGAGAGGGGAAAATGCCAGACTGCCTGTGCTGTATCCTAGACATCTCCAGAGTCACTTTTTTTTGTTGTTTGTTTATTTCCAGGCAGGGTCTCACCCAAGTCCAGTCTGGCCTGGAACTCACTCTGTAGCTGGCCTCCATCGCCCAAGCCTGGCCTTGAACTCATGGAAATCCTCCTGCCTCAGCCTCCCAGGTGCTGGAATTAAAGGCCTGCACTTAGCTACCAGAGTAATTTTTTTTATTTTTTTTTTAAATTTATTTATTTGAGAGCGACAGACACAGAGAGAAAGACAGATAGATGGAGAGAGAGAGAATGGGCGCGCCAGGGCTTCCAGCCTCTGCAAACGAACTCCAGACGCGTGCGCCCCCTTGTGCATCTGGCTAACGTGGGACCTGGGGAACCGAGCCTCGAACCGGGGTCCATAGGCTTCACAGGCGAGCGCTTAACCGCTAAGCCATCTCTCCAGCCCTACCAGAGTCATTTTTATGTCCTTAAACCTTTGCCATATTCTAGCCTCTTAGGCCTTCAACTTTACTATCTGTAAAACATAGAGTGGGCCTAGAGGTATCTAAGGACACTTACAGTTCTAATGTTCATTGATTCCATTTCAGGTGATTCTCACTCTAACCAAGTAGGCAAAACAAATATTATTTTTCTCTTTTATATATCTATTAACTGAATACTCAGAGGTAGTTCTGTCCCCACAGGAACAAGATCTAATAGCACACCACAAACTGGATGGAGTGGTGGAACAGTATAGAAAACTGTGGAGTTTTTTTTTGAAATCTAATATTTCTGAAAAATAAAAGGAAACTCAAAAGAGAAATCCCACCTTGCAGAAAGGAAGCTTTTCTTTTTCTTTCTCTAGTCATACTGCACTGCACACACAGTGACCCTAATATTTTTTTTTACTTTTTTCTTTGAGGCAAACCCAACAGACTTCTTTTTTTTTTTTAATTTGAGAGAGGAAAAAAAGAGGCAGAGAGAGAGAGAGATGAAGAGAGAATGAGTGTGCAAGGGACTCCAGCCACTGCAAATGAACTCCAGATGCATGCATCCCATTGTGCATCTGGCTTACGTGGGACCTGGAGAATTGAATGGGGTCCTTAGGCTTCGCACGCAAATGCCTTAACCAATAAGCCATTTCTCCAGCAGAGAGAATTGGCCTGCCAGGGCCTCTACCACTGCAATTGAGCTCCAGATACGTGTACCCTCTTGTGGGCATGCTTGCTCCACTGGGCATCTGGCTTATGTGGACCTGGAGAATTGAGCATGAGTTCTTAGACTTCACAGGCAATCACTTTGTACTGTTTTTTTTTTTTTTTTTTAAATTTTAAAAGTTTTTATTTATTTATTTATTTGAGAGCAACAGACACAGAGAGAAAGACAGGTAGAGGGAGAGAGAGAGAATGGATGTGCCAGGGCCTCCAGCCTCTGCAAACGAACCCCAGACGCGTGCGCCCCCTTGTGCATCTGGCTAATGTGGTACCTGGGGAACCGAGCCTCGAACCGGGGTCCTTAGGCTTCACAGGCAAGCACTTAACCGCTAAGCCATCTCTCCAGCCCTGTACTGTTTTTTTGTTTGTTTGTTTTTCGAGGCAGGGTCTTACTGTAGCTCAGGCTGACCTGGAATCCACTGTGTATTCTCAGCATGGCCTCAAGCTCACAACAATCCTCCTACTTCTGCCTCCCAAGTGCTGGGATTAAAGGTATGTGCCGCCATGCCTGGCCTGGCTCCCCTCTACTGTTTTTTATCAGGCAAAATTTGTAAACCAAGAAGTATTCATATGTATATTTAAGAAAGAGAAAAAGAGGGAGAAAGAGAGAATGGGCCTGCCAGCGTCTAGCCAATGATGCGAATGAACTCCAGATGCTTGTGCCATGTGCATCTGGCTTATGTGGGTCCTGGGGAATTGAACCTGGGTTCTTTGGCTTTGTAGGCAAGTGCCTTAACTGCTAAGCCATCTCTAGCCCAAGTCTTCCTTTAAAAAAAAATATTTATTTATTTAAGAGAGAGAGAGAGAGAGAGAGGTAGACAGAGAGCATGGACATATTAGGGCCTCTTGCTACTGCAAATGAACTCCAGAAACATGTGCCGCTTTGTGTGTCTGGCTTTACATGGGTACTGAGCAACCAAAACCAGGTCAGCAGGCTTTGCATGCAAGTAATAGCCACTGACCTATCTCCCGAGCCCCCAAGAAGTCTTAAGAGAAATAGGAAGTCACATATGGGTAGTTCATAGTTAGAGTCACTCTAATATAGGAAAGATCCTGCCCAGAAAGATTAGAAGATCAGGGCTGGAGAGATGGCTTAGTGGTTAAGCTCTCGCCTGTGAAGCCTATGGACCCTGGTTCGAGGCTCGGTTCCCCAGGTCCCACGTTAGCCAGATGCACAAGGGGGCACATGCGTCTGGAGTTCGTCTGCAGTGGCTGGAAGCCCTGGCGCGCCCATTCTCTCTCTCTCCCTCTATCTGTCTTTCTCTCTGTGTCTGTCGCTCTCAAGTAAATAAATAAAAAAAATGAACAACAACAACAAAAAAGATTAGAAGATCATCTGAAAGCTACAGAGCTGTTAGCAGCAGAGCCGGAGCTTTCTAAGCTCTCATTAAAGGGCAAGGTTCAGGCTCTGGTCTAGTAGATGTCAGACTTCTCTGAGAGGCATTTTTTTTTCCCTCATTAGGGCTGGAAATAGAACTTTAGGCCTCGTACATGCTAGAAAACTGCTTTACCACTAAGCTACACTCCCAGCCCAGCATGGTAACTGTGGTGGTTTGATTCAGGTGTCTCCCATAAACTTAGGTGTTCTGAATGCTAGGTTCCCAGCTGATGGAGATTTGGGAATTAACGCCTCCTGGAGGGAGTGTATTGTTGGGGGCGGGCTTATGGGTATTAAAGCCAGTTTCCCCATGCCAGTGTTTGGCACACTCTCCTGCTATGGTCCACCTGATGTTGGCCAGGGGGTGATGTCCACCCTCTGCTCATGTCATCCTTTTCCCCTGCCATCGTGGAGCTTCCCCTCAAGCCTGTAAGCCAAAATAAAACTCTTTTTCCCAGAAGCTGCTCTTGGCTGGGTGATTTCTACCAGCAATGCGAGCTGGACTGCAGCAGTAACCATTCTTGATTAATGCATAGCCCTAGAGACATTGTAACTCTGTTATATAACACACTTTAAACCCCCCCCACACACACACTCACCTATCTATCTATCTATCTATCTATCTTTATTTATTTATTTTAGAGAGAGGCAGATGGGCAGGGGGACAGAATGGACATGCTACGGCCTGGAGCCCAGGCTGACCTGGGCCCTTAGGCTTCACAGGCAAGCACTTAACTGCTAAGCCATCTCTCCAGCCCCTTGTTTTGTTTTTATTTTTATTTATTCGTTTGACAGAGAAAGAGGGAGAGAGAGTAAGAGAATGGGCATGCCAGGGCCTCCAGCCACTGCAAACAAACTCCAGACACATGTGCCCCTTGTGCATCTGGCTAATGTGGGTCCTGGGGAATCAAACCAGGGTCCTTTGGCTTTGCAGGCACATGCTTTAACCGCTAAGCCATCCCTCCAACCCTTTGTTTTTGTTTTTGTTTTGTTTTGTTTTTGGATATAAAGAACAATCCTCCTCTATTGAACCTACTTGACAGTAAGATATGGCCCTCTCTGTCTGGATTGTTTCATTAAACACAATGTGTTCAAGTTTTCTTTGTTTATTTTTATTTATTTATTTGAGAGAGACAGACAGACCAGGAGAGAAAGAGGCAGATAGATAGAGAATGGGCACACCAGGGCCTCCAGCCACTGCAAACGAACTCCAGATGCATGTGCCACCTTGTGCAACTGGCTTATGTGGGTCCTGGGGAGTTGAGCCTCAAACCAAGGTCCTTAGGCTCCATCCATAGAACCCATGTAAACATGCCAAGTGTGGCAACTCATGTCTGTAATCCTAGCAGTGGGGACACAAAGACATATGGATCCCAGGGGCTTGTTAGCCAGCCAGTCTACTCTAATCAGTGAGCTCCAGATCAGTAAAAGTCTTTGTCTCAAAAAAAGGTGAACAGTATTCCTGAGGAATAACACCCAAGATTATTCCCTGGCCTCCACAGGCATGCACACGCACATGTACATATACACACACAAGTAAACATATATACACACATGCATGCACACACCTGGACATGTATACACATGTATGCACACAGATACACATATATTTTATAAGAACATATTTTGGTCACTTGTCCAAAGATCACTCTCTGACCAGAGCTGGACTAGAATTCTGGAACCTGAGGAGAACTAGAGTCCTTTTTATTGCATTTCTGGAACAAATCTGACCCTCAGTAGGACAGGGTAAGAGCTTTTCAGAAGAATCCACAGGAAGAGATACACCTAATGACAGAAAATTCAAGGCAAAGATTACAAAAGATTATATAGTGTTTTGGAAAACTAAGGCTCCGGGGTTAGAGAAATGGCTTAATGGTTAAGGCGTTTGCCTGCAAAGCTTAAGGACCTAGGTACAATTCCCCAGTATCCACATAAACCAGATGTACATGGTGGCACACGTGTCTGGAGTTTGTTTGCAGTGGATAGAGACCCTGATGTGCCCATTGTCTCTCTGACTTTATCTGCCTCTCTCACTCTCTCATGAATTAAAAGAAAGAAAGAAAGAAAGAAAGAAAGAAAGAAAGAAAGAAAGAAAGAAAGAAAGAAAGAAAAGAGAAAGAGAAAACAAAGGTTCAAATCATGCAATACTGGATGATTGCTTTAAATCCCCTCGATTTCATATCAAGTTGAGTCCTGCACAGTGAGACTCACCCTTTGTTTACTGCTTGGCTGGAATCACTGCAGGCAGTTGATCACACAGCTGTTGTGCGTAGCCTAAACACCCAAGGGCTGGTTTCTCCCCACCTCTGCTTTATGAGGACAATTTCTCAAGTGAGTAGGTGTTATTTGCCAAAAGGCTGCTCCTCTTACAAAGACTTGACTGGAAGCAAAGAATCCTTGTGAGCTTTTTTTTTCCTCAACTTTTGCATAAGTAAGTAGGGAAACTTACCTGAATTTTCGTTGTTGTTGTTTTGTGTCTTTTCAAGGTAGGAAGAGTCTTACCCTAGCCCAGGCTGACCTGGAACTCACTCTGTACCCAGGCTGACCTTGAACTCATAGCAATCCTCCTATCTCGTCTCCCAAATGCTGGGATCAAAGGTGTGTGTCACCATACTTGGCTAATTTTTAATCTTTTAAATTAAAAGTATTTGCATGAGTGCTGGAGAGATGGCTTAAAGGTTAAGGAGCTTGCCTGTTAGGCCAACGGACCCAGGTTCAATTCCCAGGTCCCATGTAAGTCAGATTCACAAGGTGGCACATGCATCTGGAGTTGTTTGCAGTGGCTGAAGGCCCTTGCACACCCATTCTCTCTCTCTACCTGCCTTTCTCCCTCTCAGACAAATAAAAAACAAAACAAGTAATATGATGGAGAATGGAATGTCAAAGGGGAAAGTGTGGGGGGGTAGGAAGGTTATTACTATGGGATTTTTTTTATAATCATGGAAAATGTTAATAAAAATTAAATTAAAAAAAAACATAATAACAACAAAAAACTACAGCTTTTTTTTTAAAAAAAAGTATTTGCATGAGAGTTTGTTGTGGTGGCACACACCTTTAATCCCAGCACTCAGGAGGTCAAGGTAGGAGGATTGCCTGTGAGTTTGAGGGCAGCCTGAGACTACATATTGAATTTCAGGTCAGCCTGGACTAGAGAGACAGCTTATCTCAAAACAAAACAAAACAAAAATCTATATCTATCTATCTATATTTTCATGTATATGTGTGTGCTTTGCATGTGAGTGTGCATACGAGTTTGTATAGGTGTGCAGGTGCACATACATGTGTGTATGCCTGTATGTGGAAGGCAGAATTTGACAGTAGATCTCTACTTTGTTTCTTTATTTAAAAAAATTTTTTTTGTTTATTTTAGTTTATTTATTTGACAGTGACAGAAAGAAAGAGGCAGATAGAGAGAGAGAATGGGCGCGCCAGGGCCTCCAGCCACTGCAAACGAACTCCAGACGCGTGCGCCCCCTTGTGCATCTGGCTAACGTGGGTCATGGGGAATCGAGCCTCCAACTGGGCTCCTTAGGCTTCACAGGCAAGCGCTTAACCGCTACGCCATCTCTCCAGCACTTTTTTTTTTTAAAGGTAGGATCTCACTCTAGCCCAGGCTGACTTGGAATTCACTATGTAGTCTTAGGCTGGCCTCGAACTCACAGTGATCTTCCTACCTCTGCCTCCTGAGTGCTGGGATTAAAGGTGTGCGCCACCACGCCCAGCTTCTACCTATTTATTAGACAGTGATTCTCACTGAACTCGTGTTCATAGATCCTGCGGCGAGCCCCTGTCCCACAGGAAAAGCACGACCAGCAAACAAGGATCCTTCTCGATCACACTTTATTGGAGAGCCTCTTGGTTAACAGAAAAGTTGATGGCGAGGGGCGAGGGGCCCAGGAGTGTAGCTGCTTTTATAGGGCAGAATACTATGGGACGCCTGCTGATTGGCTGCCATAGGCTCACCCACCCACAGGAGCCACGGGATAGGCTCAGGACAAGGTGCATCAAGTGCATGCACAACCTCAAGGGAGGTTGCTGTCTAAATGAGGAAGTATTTACCTCAAGACTGGCGAGAATGGTGTCTGCACTGGCTCCCTACAAGATCCAGCTAGTCTAGCTAGCTAGTTTGCTCCAGGTGTTTTCCTGACTTTGCCTACCAAACCCTGGGATTACAGGCATATTGCTTTCCTGTGGGTGCTGAGGATACAAACTCAGTTCCTTATGCTTGCATAGTGCAAACTTGTACTGACTGAGCCATCTCCACAGGCCCTGTTGCAGTCCGGTTCGCATTGCTGTTAGAAATCACCCAACCAAGAGCAGCTTCTGGGAAAAAGAGATTTATTTTGGCTTACAGGCTCGAGGGGAAGCTCCACGATGGCAGGGGAAAACGATGGCATGAGCAGAGGGTGGACATCACTCCCTGGCCAACATAAGATGGACTACAGCAACAGGAGGGTGTGCCAAACACTGGCATGGGGAAACTGGCTATAAAGCCCATAAGCCCACCCCCAACAATACACTCCCTCCAGGAGGCCTTAATTCCCAAATATCCATCAGCTGGGAACCTAGCATTCACAACACCTAAGTTTATGGGGACACCTGAATCAAACCACCACATTCCGCCCCTGGCCCCCATAAACTGATATCCATACATGATGTAAAATACAATGCTTTCAGTCTGACTTTAAAAGTCCCCATAGTTTTTATCAATCTCAATGATGTTCATACATCCCCATAGTTCAAGATCTTTTAACTGAGCCATAATACCAAAATATAACCTCAGAGCCGGGAGTGGTGGCGCACGCCTTTAATCCCAGCACTCGGGAGGCAGAGGTAGGAGGATCGCTGTGAGTTTGAGGCCACCCTGAGACTCCATAGTGAATTCCAGGTCAGCCTGGGCTAGAGTGAGACCTTACCTCGAAAAACCAAAAAAAAAAAAAAAAAAAAAAAAAAAAAAAAAATATATATATATATATATATATATATATATATCCTCAAAAAACCCATAATGGCACAGAATAAATATTCACACTGCAATAGATGACATTGGGCATAGCAAAGACACCTAAGTTTATGGGGGACACCTGAATCAAACCACCACAGGCCCTCATTTTATTTTATTTTATTATTATTTTTTTTTCCTCATTTTATTTTATCATAGGATGAACTGAGGGCCTGCAGTATAGCAGGCAAGAGCTCTGCACTGGGCTAAATTCCCAATTCCCACTACAGTTTGTACTTCCACTTCAAGACTTAAATCACTCAGGTCTTTTATGTCAAGTTGGATATAGAAAATAAGTATTTTCAGCTTGGACCAGAGTGAGACCCTACCTCGAAAAATCAAACAAACAAACAAACAAACAAACAAACAAACAGAAAATAAGTATTCAGGGAACCCCCAAATTTGTATCTTTTAATAGCCTGTTGCTAGATTACAAAGCTAAAAAAGGAGATCTGAAAGAGATTTATCAATGATATTGGCAGAGTGAAAGTGATGAGTAATAGTATTGATGAAATCTATATAAGAGCAATCTCAGTTGGGCTTTTTTTTTCTTCTTTCTCATTAAAAAAATAAATAACTAAATAAAGCCAGCCGTGGTGGTGCACGTCTTTAATTCCAGCACTAGGGAGGCAGAGGTAGGAGGATCGTTGTGAGTTCGAGGCCACCCTGAGACTACATAGTGAATTCCAGGTCAGCCTGGGCAGGAGTGAAACCCTACCTCAAAAAACAAAGAGAGAGGGCTGGAGAGATGGCTTAGCGGTTAAGCGCTTGCCTGTGAAGCCTAAGGACCCCGGTTCGAGGCTCGGTTCCCCAGGTCCCACGTTAGCCAGATGCACAAGGGGGCGCACATGTCTGGAGTTCGTTTGCAGAGGCTGGAAGCCCTGACGTGCCCATTCTCTCTCTCTCCCTCTATCTGTCTTTCTCTCTGTGTCTGTCGCTCTCAAATAAATAAATAAATAATTAAAACAAAAAAACAAAAACAGAGAGAGAGAGAGAGAGAGAGAGAGAGAAAGGGAGTCTTGCTATGTTGCCAAACTGCCCTTGAATTTGCAGTCTCCTTGCCTCAGTCTCCTGAGTATTGGGATTGTAGGAATGGATCACTAGGCCCAGATGCTTTATTTATAGAAATAGATGTTAATCTTTGTATGTGTGTAATGTGCATGAATATGTGTATGTATATAAGATACAGGTGGATTTATGTGTGCAGGTAGAGCCAGAGGTCAACTTGGGATGTCTTCTTCAACTGTTCTCTACCTTGTTTATTTTTAAATTTATTATTATTATTATTATTTTGTTTTTTTGAGGTAGGGTTTCACTGTGGCTCAGGCTGACCTGGAATTGACTATGTAGTCTCAGGGTGGCCTTGAACTCACGGTGATCCTCCTACCTCTGCCTGCCGAGTTGCTGGGATTAGAGGCGTGTGCCACCATGTCCGACTAATTTTTAAATATTTTATCTGCAAACAGAGAGAGAGGGCATGCATGACTTGGACTCATGTCACTGCAAATGCACTCCAGACACATGTACCACTTTATGCATCTGACCTTCAGTGAGATCTGGGGAGTCAAACCCCAGGTGTCAGACTTTGCAAGCAAGAACTTTTAATTGCTGGGCGATATCTCCATTCCTCTATCTTATTATTGTTTTTTTTTTTTGTTGTTGTTGTTTTTTCTGAGATAGTGTCTCTCACTAAAGCCAGAGCTCATCAATTTGGCTAGACCACATAGCTAGGAAGTCCCAGGGATTCACTTGTCTTCTCCCCAGTGCTGGGATTGCAGTCCCAGGATCACATACTACAAAGCCCAGCTTTTTTGTTTGTTTGTTTTTTGAGGTAGGGTCTCACTCTAGCCCAGGCTGACCTGGAATTCACTATGTAGTCCCAGGGTGGCCTCGAACTCACGGCAGTCCTCCTACCTCTGCCTCCCAAGGACTGGGATTAAAGGCGTGTGCTACCACGCCCGGCCAAAGCCCAGCTTTTACATGGGTACTTGGGATCAAATCTCGGGTTCTCATGTTTGTGCAGCAAGCACTTTACGCACTAAACCGTCTCCCCAGCCATGAAAAGTTACTCTTAAATTTCACGTGAAAATGGAAGAGAACCAGTAAGGCCAAAACACTCTTGAAAAACAATAAAGTGGCAGAATTCACATTGTTTCAAAAATACAGAATGGGGCTGGAGAGAAGGACCCACAGCCAGATGCATAAGGGGTTGCATGCATCTGGAGTTCACTTGCAGTGGCTGAAGGCTCTGGTGTGCCCATTTTCTCTCTCTCTCTGTCTCTTTCTCTTTCTCTCAAATAAATAAATAAAAAATATTTTTAAAAATACAGAATGACAGCTGGGTGCGATGGCGTATGCCTTTAATCCTAGCACTTGGGAGGCAGAGGTAGGAGGAGGGCCATGAGTTAGAGGCCTCTCTGAGACTACAGAGTGAACTGAAGGTCAGCCTGGGCTAGAGTGAGACCCTACCTTAAAAAACAAAAACAAAAATATAGAGTGACAGTAATCAGGCTAATGTCATATTGGCATAAGTATATATCAAAAGAAAAATGGAATGGAGCTGGAAATAGAAAGTTACCTATTTGCCGGGTGTAGTGGCACATGCCTTTAATCCTAGCACTGGGGAGGCAGCATCTGGAGGGTCCCTCTGTGTCTACTGTGTCACCCATGAGGACGGCCATGGGAAGATCTTGCCATTTTCAGTGGGGTGTTATAGCCAACTCCCCATTGCCAGAACTTGCCTCACTCTCCTGTTGCTGTTTTCTACCTGTGGGAGCAAAGAGGGCATGGGATGTCCAGCCTCTATTCTACCATCTTTTCCCGGCCATCAGGAAACTTCCCCTCAAGACTGTAAACCAAGCCGGTGTGGTGGCGCACGCCTTTAATCCCAGCACTCGGGAGGCAGAGGTAGGAGGATTGACGTGAGTTCAAGGCCACCCTGAGAGTACATAGTGAATTCCAGGTCAGGCTGGGCGAGAGTGAGATACCACCTTGAAAAAATAAAACAAAACAAAATAAAATAAAAGCAAAAAATAAAGTAAGCTGCTCTGCACAATGGGAGACATGCAAGGCAAGCACCTTAACTACTAAGCCAGCTCTCCAGCCCCAACACTTTTGGTTTTTTGAGGTAGGGTTTCACTCTAGCCCAGGCTGACCTGGAATTAGTCTCAGGGTGGCCTTGAACTCATGGTGATCCTCCTACTTCTGCCTCCCAAGTTTTGGAATTAAAGGCATGTGCCACCATGCCTGGCCCAACATTTTTTTTTTAAATAAAAATAAATAGGCCAGGCATGATGGCACACATCTTTTATTCCAATACTTGGGAGACTGAGGTAAGAGGATTGCTAAAGTTCGAGGTCAGCTGAGATTGTGTAGTGAATTTCAGGTCAGCTTGGGCTAGAGGGAGACCTTACCTTGAAAAAACAAAATAAATAAATAAATAAAAATCAAATAAAAACTTTAAATGCCACACACAAACTTTAATGTTCTATGTACATTTGAATACTGGAATAAGCATTTTGTATATGGGTAGTTGGTCCTACATAAATATTACAAGGGGAAACGAAAATAATATATCTTTTCTCAAATTTTTTTTAAAAAATTATTTATTTATTTATTTGAGAGCGACAGGCAGAGAGAGAAAGAGACAGAGATAGGGAATGGGCACATCAGGGCCTCCAGCCACTGCAAAGAAACTCCAGATGCATGTGCCACCTTGTGCATCTGGCTTATGTGGGTACTGGGGGAATCGAGCCTCGAACTGGGATCCTCAGGCTTCACAGGCAAGCACTTAACCGCTAAGTCATCTCTCCAGCCCCTTAGTTATTTTTTTGAGGTAGGGCTTCACTCTAACCCAGGCTGACCTGGGAAACACCCTGTAGTTTCAAGGTGGCCTCGAACTCATAGTAATCCTCCTACCTCCTATCTCTGCCTCCAGAGTGCTGGGATTAAATGCGTGCAATACCATGCCTGTCTTAAATTCCCCCCCCCCCCCGTCCCCCAAGGTAGGGTCCAGGCTGATCTGGAATTCACTCTGCAGTCTCAAGGTGGCCTGGAATTTATGGTGATCCTCCGACCTCTACCTCCCAAGTGCTCGAATTAAAGGCGTGTGCTACTACACATGGTTTAACTTTTTATTTTTTTATTTGAGACAGAAGGAGGGGGGGAATAGGTGTACCTGCTGGGTAGCTGGTGACACCACAATATGCATTTGGCTAACGTGAGTTCTGGGGAATCGAACCTGTGCCCTTAGGCTTCATAGGCAAGAGCCTTCAACCCCCTAATATAAGCTTTTGAAACATACATTTAAAAAAATTATAGCAGCATTCTTCTGCTAAATTACATTTGCCAAGTAGAAATTCAAGTTATGCAAGCGAGATCCACGGTTAGCTTCTGCATAAGCAGTGTCTTCCCATACATGCCTTCTTTCTTGCTCCTAGATAAAGATCAAATGTCTTTCATATGGGAATTTCTCAGTAGTTTAAAGATATTAATTAGCTCTCATAACAGCTCTATGGAGGGAATGTATTTCATTATGTCTATTTTCCACAGAAGGCTGACAGGTTGAATGATTTCCCAGTATTCCACAATTTCATTACTATTAGTGAAAATAAAAATGCTTGTAACTTGTTCGCGCGCGCACACACACACACACACACACACACACATTTTTCCCCCAAGTAAGTTCTTGTTCCAGCCCAGGCTGACCTGGAATTCACTATGGAGTCTCAGGGTGGCCTCTAACTCATGGCAATCCTCCTACCACTGTGTCCTGAGTGCTGGGATTAAAGGCATGCACCCCCATGCCTGGCTTTTTGACAATTTTTTTTCTTATTCATTTGAGAGGGAGAGAGAAAGAGGCAGAGAGAGAGAGATAGAGAGAGAGAATGGGCACTCCAGGGCTTCTAGCCACTGCAAATGGACTCCAAGACACATGTGCCACCTTGTATATCTGGCTGTGTGGGTTCTGGGGAGTTGAACCTGGGTTCTTTGGCTTTTCAGGCAAGCTCCTTAACCACTAAGCCATCTCTCTAGCCTATTGTTGACAATATTTTTCCATGAAAAGTGATAAAGCAATTGTTGGGCAAATAAGCCAACCTAAAATAAAAATGTTAAATATTTTAAAAACTACAACTATTTCTTTTTATTTATTATTTTGTTAATGTTGGTTATTCATCTATTTATTTTTAAAAATAATGTTAATTAATTAATTAACTTTTTAAAACTTTTTTGAGGTAGGGTCTCACTCTAGCCCAGGCTGACCTGAAATTCACTATGTAGTCTTAGGGTGGCCTTGAACTCATGGCAATCCTCCTACCTCTTCCTCCCAAGTGCTGGGATTAAATGCATGAGCCACCATACCTGGAAATTGATTTATTGCTACGTGTGTGTGTGTGTGTGTGTGTGTGTGTGTGTGTGTGCATGCGCATGCACATGCATGTCCAGAGGCTCTTGCCACTGCAAATGAATGTCAAGTGCTTGGCACACTTTTTTAGGGGGAGGGTTTCAAGGAAAGGTCTCACTCTAGCTCAGGCTGACCTGGAACTCATTGACGATCATCCTACCTCAGCCTCCTGAGTGTTGATATTAAGGGTGTGATCATGCCCAGCTTTGGAGCGCTTTTGTGCTGATTTTACATGGGTGGTGGGGAATCACACCTGGGCCAGCAGGTATTGCAAGCAAGCACAGTTAACCAGTAAGACTGCTTAAAAAAAAAATAAAATTAGGGACTGGAGAGATGGTTAGCAGTTAAAGTGTTTGCTTGCTAAGCCTAAAGACTCAGGATCTATTCTCCAATACCCAAGTAAGCCAGTGCACAATGTGGCGCATGAATTTGGAGTTCATTTATAGTGGCTGGAGGCCCTGGTGTGCCCATTCTGTTTCTCTCTCTCTCCCTTTCTCTCACTGTCAAATAAATAAATATATAAAAATATTTTTTTTAAATAAATAAAGTAAAACTAAAAATTGAAAAGTGCTAGACAGGGTTGGAGAGATGGCTTAGTTGTTAAGCACTTGCCTGTGAAGCCTAAGGACCTCGGTTGGATGCTCGATTCCCCAGGACCCACTTTAGCCAGATGCACAAGGGGCGCATGCATCTGGAGTTTGTTTGCAGTGGCTGGAAGCTCTGGTGCGCCCATTCTCTCTCTCTCTCTCTCTCTCTCTCTCTCCCTCCTTCTCTCTGTCTGTTGCTGTCAAATAAATAAACAAATAATAAAAAGTATATGTACTAAAAAAAGTGCTAGAGAAATGGCTCTGTGGTTAAGGCACTTGCCTACAAAGCCTAATGACACATGTTCAATTCCCCAGTACCTATGTAAAGCCAGGGCCACAAAGTGGTATGTGCATCTGGAGTTCATTTGCAACAGCTGGAGGCCCTGACACATCTATTCTCTCTCTCTCTCTCTCTCTCTCTCTGTCCCTCTTTGCTTGCAAATAAATAAATAGGTAAATATATATATATATTTTTTATTTATTTATTTATTTATTTATTTATTTATTTATTTTTAATTTATTTTTTTCCTGAGGTAGGGTTTCACTCTAGCTCAGGTGACCTGGGATTCACAGTGTCGTCTCAGGGTGGCCTCAAACTCACTGTGATCCTCCTACCTCTGCCTCCTGAGTGCTCGAATTAAAGGCGTGTGCCAAAAAAAAAAAAAAAAAAAAAATGTGGGTCCACCATGCCTGGCTGTTTTATTTTTTAAAATATTTTATTTATTTATTTACTTGAGTGAGAGAGAGAAAGAGGCAGAGAGAGAGAGGAAGAAATGGGTGCACCGGGGCCTCCACCCACTGCCAATGAACTCCAGATGCATGCACCACTTTGTGTATATGGCTTACCTGGGTTCTGGGGAATTGAACCTGGGTCCTTAGACTTCACAGGCAAGTGCCTTAACCACTAAGCCATCTCTCAAGCCCTGATAAAAATATTTTTAAAACAACAACAAAAATTAAACTGGTGGGCTAGAGAGATGGCTTAGTGGTTAAAACACTTGCCTGCAAAATCTGAGGACCCAGGTTTGATTCCCCAGAACCCACATAAGTCAGATGCACATGGCACATGTCGAGCTCATTTGCAGTGATTAGAGGCCTTGGCACACCCTTTCTCTCTCTCTCATATATAAGCAAATGAAAAAAAGAACTGGTGAGACATCTTCCTAGCCCAACTTTTTTATTTTTTATGTTTCATGAACAGTCTATAGTTGTTTTTGTTTTTCCATTTTTCAAGGTAGGGTCTCACTTTAGCCCAGGCTGACCTGGAATTCACTGTGTAGTCTCAGGCTGGCCTTGAACTCACGGTGATCCACCTACCTCTGCCTCCTGAGTGCTGGGATTAAAGGCGTGCACCGCCGAGCCTGGCATAAACAGTCTTTAGAATAGCAAAGGTAAAATGTCTTTCATTGTGCCAAACACTATATACATATTATTTTACTTAATCTATGACATGATGAGGTGGTTCCAGTCACTACATTTCTCATTGTACAGATAAACTGAGAGCCTGGTGTGTTTAATATTACTTAGGAGAACTTAAGACAGCATTCTAACCATCAAGTCAAAAATGTTATTATTATTTTTTTTTTTTTCAATTTTTCAAGGTAGGGTCTTACGTTTGCCCAGGCTGGTCTTGAAATCACAGCAATCCTCCTACCTCTGCCTCTGGAATGCTGGGATTATAGATGTTTGTCACCATGCCAAGTGTGGTGGTTTTACTCAGGTGTCGTGTCCCCCATAAATTTAGGTGTTCTGAATGCTAGGTTCCCAGCTGATGGAGATTTGGGAATTAATGCTTCCTGGAGGTGGTGCATTGTTGCGGGCAGGCTTATGGGTATTATAGCCAGTGTCCCCTTGCCAGTGTTTGGCACACTCTATTTCTATTGTCTACCTTAATTTGGTCAGAGGGGGATATCCACCCCCTGCTCATGCCATCAAACAAGCAGTCAAACAAACAAAAACAACAAACAAACAAAAAAATGAAAATGCTTTATAATCTGCAGAAGTTATCTAACTTTCACATTACTGATTATTATAACATGTTCTAGACATCCATCTCCCTGGAACTGTTCTAGAAGGCAAACACCTTCCCATTGTTGCTGTGCTGTGATGTAATTTGTAAACATACTTTGGTTTTCTAAGTATAGCCTAGTGAGCCCGTGACTTCACTCACAACTCTCTTGTCCCTTTGTCTCCATTCTGACCTCATTAACTTCCCTTCCTCTAGCCCTAATGCCCACGGGCTCTGCCCCGCGGAGAACAGCTTTGGCAGCATTGGACGCCAGTTTCATCATCTTGGTTGCTGTAATCATTACCTGGGGTTGATGCTAGCTTTACCGGCTGGGAGTTGCTTGAGAAAAAAATTAATATAAGCCTGTCACCCAAAAGATTATATCTCAGTGAGGGGTTGCAAGTAGTATCATACTATTACTATAAGAAATTCTCTTGTCACAGCTCTGTCTCTTTCTTTTTTTTTTTTCTTGTTGTCATTTTTTAAAAACTTATCTATTTGAGAGCAACAGGCAGAGAGAGAAAGAGGCAGAGAGAGAGAGAGAGAAAGAGAGAGAGAGAATGGGCGTGCCAGGGCCTCCAGCCACTGCAAAGGAACTCCAGACATGTACACCCCCTTGTGCATCTGGCTAACGTGGGTCCTGGGGAATCAAGCCTTGAACCAGGGTCCTTAGGCTTCACAGGCAAGCACTTAACCGCTAAGCCATCTCTCCAGTCCACAGCTCTGTTTCTTGCTTAATACTCCACTAAAGAGTTTTTAGGGGCTACTTGGAATTTAAGCAAAGTTTACCAATTCTATATCTAATTTCAGACCTATAGTTAAGACTTTGTTTATTTTTTTGTTCCTTTTATGTATCCTAAAGCAGCTTAAGATCTCAGGCATTGTTCTCAACAAACTAAATTGTTTATAAAATATGCTGATAATATCAGGTAAAGGGCCATGGGAAAAAAGGGATCCAATTTCATCATCTTGATTTTGTCCCACTTCTCAAAGTGAGCTTTTTTTTTTTTTTTTTTTTTTTTTTTTTTTAAGGTAGGGTCTCACTCTAGTCCAGGCTGACCTTGAATTTACTATGTAGTCTCAGGGTGGCCTCGAACTCACAGTGATCCTCCCACCTCTGCCTCTGGTATGTTGGGATTAAAGGTGTGAGCTGCCACCAAGCCTGCTGGATAAAAGTGAGATTGTTTTTGAAAAGCATCTGCTTTGCAATATCTCTACCACACCTTCCAAGGCTCAGGGTCCATTGCGGAAGAGGTGGCAGAAAGAATGTAAGAGCCAAAGGAAGGGTAGGACTCCTTACAACGTGTTCCTCCAGACACAAAATGGCCTGGATATCCATGACCTCACAGTGCCTGACTCTATCTACACAAAACCATCATAATAGGAGGAAAAAATGATGACATCAAAATAAAAGAGAGACTGATTGAGAGGGGGAGGGGATATGATGGAGAGTGGAGTTTCAAAGGGGAAAGTGGGGGGAGGGAGGGCACTGCCATGGGATATTGTTTACAATTATGGAAGTTGTTAACAACAAAAAAAATCAATAAATAAATTTTTAAAAATCATAATGGTATCATAAAAAAAAAGAATCTGCTGCCTCTCTCAAACGTGGCTCAGTTATTCGTCTTTTGGTATGTGTTCCATGTGATCATGTGTGTGAATACAGATGCATATGTGTCATGGGATGTGTGTGGAGGTCACAGGACAACTTTTGAGTGTGTGTCCTTCGTTTCCACTGTTTGAGGCTGGTCTCCCAGTGTTCACTGCTGCTTTAGCCAGGCTGGCTAGCCTCTGAGTTTTCAGAGGATTCTCCTATCTCTGTTACCTCTGTTACCCTCTCACCCACAGGCATGGCTGGCATTACAAACAGCAGGTGTTTTTTTTTGTTGTTGTTGTTTTTTTGTTTTTTGTTTTTCAAGGTATGGTTTCACTCTAGCGCAGGCTGATCACTATGTAGTCTCAGGGTGGCCTTGACTCATGGTGCTCCTCCTACCTCTGCCTTCCAAGTGCTGGGATTAAAGGGGTGAGCCACCATGCCTGGCTCTATTTTTTTTTTTTTTAATGTGGGTACTAGGATTCTGAACTCAGCTTGCCTGTGGAGCAAGCTTTTTATTCACTGAGCCATGGCCCTAGCCCCTTCAAGTATGGCTCTTAGTAATTTTATTACTGATAAAATGCCTTTAAGTTATCTATTTACTTTTTTTTCTTCTTTGCGGTAGAGTCTCGCTGTAGGCCAGGCTGACCTGGAATTCATTATGTAGTCTCAAGGTGGCCTTGAACTCACAGTGATCCTCCTACCTCTGCCTCCCAAGTGCTGGGATTACAGGCATGTGCCACCATGTCCAAGCTCTAGTTACTTTTAAAATATTTTATTTTTGTAAATTTATTTATTTGAGAGAGGGAAAGAGGCAGAGAGAGAGAATGGGCACACCACGGCTTCCAACCACTGCAAAGGAACTCCAGATGCATGTGCCATCTTGTACAGCTGGCTTACAGGGGTCCTGGGGAACCGAACCGAGGTTCTTTGGCTTTGCAGGCAAATGCCTTAACTGCTAAGCCATCCCTCCAGCCTTTCTAGTTACTTTTAATTCTGTTTGTTTTCATTCATTCTTTTATTTATTTTTTATTTTTGTTTTTTGTGGTAGGGTCCTGCTCTAGCCCAGGCTGATCTAGAATTCACTATGTAGTCTCAGGCTGGCCTTGAACTCACAGTGAACCTCCTACTTCTACCTCCCAAGTACTGGAATTAAGGGCATGTGCCACATCTAGCACGTTTTCATTGAATTAATTAATTAGTTTATTTCTGAGGTAGGGTCTTGCTCTCACTCAGGTTGACCTAGAATTTACTCTGTATTCTCAGGATGGCCGCAAACTCTCAGCAATCCTCCTACCTCTGCCTCCCAAGTGCTGGGATTAAAGGTGTACCCGACCACACCAGCTGTTATTATTTTTTTTTTCTAAAGTATGCGCCAGAGTCTCTTGCCACTACAATTGAATGCCTGTCCAGCTTTACGTGGGTGGCTGGGAAACTGAATCTGGGATAGCAGGCTTTGTAAGCAAGCACTTTTAACAATTGAGCCATCCCCTCAAGACCTATAGTTCCTTCTTCTGTTTTTGTTTTTTGGAGGTAAGTTCTCATTCTATCCCAGGCTGATCTGGAATTCACTGGGTAGTCTTAGGCTGGCCTCAAATTCATGGTGATCCTCCTACCTCTGCCTCCTGAGTGCTGGGTTTAAAGGTGTGCACCACTATGCCTGGCTCTAGTTACTTTATTTATTTTTAAAAATGTATTATGATGATGATGATGATGATGATGATGATGTTGTTTGGTTTTTTGAGGTTGGGTCTCACTCTAGCCCAGGCTGACCTGGAAGTCACTATGTAGTCTTAGGGTGGCCTCAAACTCACAGCGATCCTCCTACCTCTGCCTCCCAAGTGCTGGGATTAAAGACATATGCCACCATGCCTGGAAACCCTTGGATTTAAAAAAATATTTTTTATTTATTTACTTATGAGAGAGAAAGAGACAGATAGAAAGAGCGATTGGGCACACCAGGGCCTCTAGCCACTGCATATGAACTCCAGACACATTTGTGTCCTGGCTTATGTGGGTCCTGGGGAATCGAACCTGGGTCATTAGGCTTTTCAGGCCAATGCAGTAACCACTAAGCAATTTCCCCAGTCCCCCAACCCTTGGATTTTTAAGATGAGGATTTCAGCCAGGTGTGGTGGCACACACCTTTAATCCCAGCACTGGGGAGGCAGGCGTAGGAGGATTTCTGTGAGTTCAAGACCAGCCTGGGACTACAGAGTGAGTGCCAGGTCAGCCAGAGCTAGAGTAAGATTCTACCTCACAGAAACTAAAAAAAAAAAAAAAAAAGCCAGGTGTGGTGGGGCATGCCTTTAGTCCCAGCATTTGAGAGGCAGAGGTAGGAAGATCACCATGAGTTCAAGGCCACCCTGAGACTAGTGAATTCCAGGTCAGCCTGGGCTAGAGTGAGACCCAACCTAAAATACACCAAGGATGTAGATCTCACTCTATAGCTAGCTCAGGTTTGCCTCAAATTTGTGATCCTCCTGCCTCAGCCTCCCAATTGTTAAGACCACTGCACCAAGCAAAAAACTTTTTTTTTTGTTTTTGTTTTTTCAAGGTAGGATTTCACTCTAGTCCAGGCTGACCTGGAATTCACTATGTAGTCTCAGGGTGGCCTTGAACTCACAGTGATTCACGTACCTCTGCCTCCCAAGTGTTGGGATTAAAGATGTGCGGCACCACTCCTGGCTCCCAAGCATGAAACTTTAAAAAACAAAAATTTATTTTAGAAAGAGAAAGGCAGATAGAGAAAGAGTGAGTACATGCGTGCTAGGGCCTCTTGCAGGTGTCCCTTTGTGTATCTGGCTTTATCTCTGGGGAGCAGAGCTCAGGCCATCAGCCTTTGTAACCTAGTGTCTTCAATTGCTAGGCCATCTCTCCAGACCCCAACTAAGAACTCTTTACCCAGTAGCAGCACATTGCTTTTTTGGTGTTGTTTATCAGTTTGTTTTTCAAGGTAGGGCCTTGCTCTACCCCAGGCTGACCTAAAATTCACTCTGTAGTCTCAGGGTGGCCTTGAACTCACAGAAATCCTCCTACCTCAACCTCCCAAGGGCTCTAATTAAAGGTGCGCACCACCATGCTGGGACAGAGTCACACTGCCTTGACTCTCAACTCCTCTCCAATGCCAGGCTGACCAGGACTATATAGGAGAATCTGAGAGAGAAAGAAGCTTAACTGAAAAAAAAAAATTATACCTGTATAAACATTCTGCTTTTTCACATGTCCCATAATATTTAGCAAATCACATGAGCTAGTCAACCCTTTTATAATAAAATGAGCTTTGTGTTTGATGATTTTGCCCTGCTGTGAGCTAATGTGAGTGTCCTGAGCATGTGTAATGTAGGCTTGTGAAACAATTACTTTCTTGATGAAACACCTGACCAGAAGCAGCTTACAGGAGGAAAGGCTTGTTTTTGCCTTTCAGTTTCAAGTAGAAGTTTCATCGTGACAAGGAAAGCAAGGCAAGAAGAGAGAGCAGGGCATCACTTCTTGCCATATTGGTTGGGAGGAAGCAGCAAGAGTGAGCTAACTAGCACTGGCAAGGGGCTGGATTATAAGATCCCAAGGTCTACCGCAGTGACACACCTCCTTTAGCAAGGCTTCACCTCCCAAAGACTCCACCAGCTGGGGACTACCTAGGCGGCTTAATCACAAACACTTGGTTCTATGGGAGATTATTTTACATCCAAACTACCACAGCTAGGCTATGTATATTAAATACAATTTTAATTAACAATATTTTCAACTTAAAGTGGGTTCATTGGGAGATACCCCATACTCTGTCAAGGAACATCCGTAATTTGTGATATTTGGTGACTATGTTCTTTCATTTAGCATATTTTCTAAGCTTGTCCATGTTACAGCATGTTGTAGCATATAGCTGCTGTTTCTTATTTTTTATTTAAAAATTTTTTTATTAACAACTTCCATGATTATAAAAAATACCCCATGGTAATATCCTCCCTCCCCCCACTTACCCCTTTGAAACTCCACTCTCCATCATACCCCCTCCTCATCTCAATCAGTCTCTTTTATTTTGATGTCATGATCTTTTCCTCCTCTTATGATGGTCTTGTGTAGGTAGTTTCAGGCACTATGAGATCATGGATATCCAGGCCATTTTATGTCTGGGGGGAGCACGTTGTAAGGAGTCCTACCCTTCCTTTGGCTCTTACATTCTTTCCACCACCTCTTCCGCATTAGACCCTGAGCCTTGGAAGGTGTGATCGAGATGTTACTCAGTACTCCAGTCATTTCTTTCCAGCACTATGATACCTTCTGAGTCATCCCAAGGTCACTGCCATCTGAAAAGAGAAGATTTTCTACCCAAAGTGAGAGTCTTGCTGTTCCTTTTTATGGCTAAGTAATATTTTACTACATGGATATGCTGTTTTTTATTTATCCTTATATCAGTTAATGAACATTTGGGTTGCTTCTTGTGGACAGTGTTAGTGTGGACAATTTGCATGCAAGTTGTTCTTTTTTTTTTTTTTTTTTTGAGACAAGCCCAACAAACTGGCCTTTTTTAATGGGAGAGAACAAGAAAGAGAGAGAGAGAGAGAGAGAGAGGAAAAGGGGGAGAGAATTGATATTCCAGGGCCTCCAGTCACTGTAATCTAACTCCAGACACATGCGCCAACTTGTGCACATGTGCAACCTTGTGTGCTTGCATCATCTTGTATGTCTGGCTTATGTGGGACCTGGGGAGTCGAACATGGGTCCTTAAACTTCTCATGCAAGTGCCTTAACTGCTAAGTCAGCTCTAGAGCTCCTAGGTTTTGATTTTTTTTTTTTTTTGAAGTAGGGTCTCACTGTCTAGCCCAGGCTAATATAGAACTCACTCTAGTTCCTAGAGGCTCAGGCTGGCCTTAAACTTACAGTGATCCTCCCACCTTAGCCTCCTAAGTACTGGGATTAAAGGCATATGACATCATACCTGGTTTAGAAGACTTTTTTTTGTTTGTTTGTTTGTTTTTTTTGTTTTTTCGAGGTAGGGTTTCACTCTAGCTCAGGCTGACCTGGAGTTCACTATGTAGTTTCAGGGTGGCCTTGAACTCATGGCGATCCTTCTACCTCTGCCTCCCGAGTGCTGGGATCAAAAGTGTGTACCACCTCACCCGGCTAGAAGACATTTTTTTAAAAAAATATATTTATGTATTTATTTATTTGAGTGTGACAGACATAGAAAGACAGATAGAGGGAGAGAGAGAGAATGGGCACGCCAGGGCTTCCAACCACTGCAAACGAACTCCAGACGCGTGTGCCCCCTTGTGCATCTAGCTAACGTGGGACCTGGGGAACCAAGCCTCGAACCGGGGTCCTTAGGCTTCACAGGCAAGCGCTTAACTGCTAAGCCATCTCTCCAGCCCTAGAAGACATCTTTTGAAAAATATTTATTTATTTCAGAGAGAGAAAGTTTGGGCATGCCAGGTCCTTTAGTCACTGCAAACCATTTCCAGATGCATGTGCAACTGGCGTTACGTGAGTACTGAGGAATTGAACCCGGGCTGTCAGGCTTTGTAAGCAAGCACCTTTAACCACTGAGCAATCTCTCCAGCTCCAGAAAGTATTTGCATATGTATTCACTTATCTCCTCATTCATATAAGTAGTGCAACTATTAAGGATCAATATGTGTCAGATTTATACTAAATCTTGGTGCTAATGTCCAAGACTTGAAGCAATTCACAGTCTGTCTTCCTAAATTAACATTTGCAACACCGTTCTGTAAATGTTATTGTATGCCTCACAAAGGGAGATTAAAATGGTTCATCAGTAAAACCCCTGTGGAGATACAGAAAAGAAGGTATTAACTAATGTTGTAGAAAGAATAAAGGAGGTTGTTTTTTTTTTTTTGGTACAAAGTTGGAAAAAGTCCAAGTATGCAAATTATGTTTCTCATCAGTCAATCGAGTACAGAGAATGCTGGTCACATCAACCATGATGACAGCTCTGTGAGAGACTCTGGCAATAGAGAAGAGTATGCAGGCAAAAAACACAGCAAGAAGGTCACTTCCAAGGATCAAGTAAAAGTGAAATCTACAAAATACAAGTTAGTTCACCTCAACAAATTGATAGGGGCCTAGAGAGATCAGTCAGTTGGTAAAGTGCTTGCCTTGCAATTCAATTCTAAGAACCCACTTTTTTTTAATTTTTAATTTTTTAGATAGGTTCTCACTCTAGCTCAGGCTGACTTGGAATTCACTATGCAGTCTCAGGGTGGCCTTGAACTCACGGTGATGCTCCTACCTCTGCCTCCCAAGTGCTGGGATTAAAGGCGTGCGTCATCTCTCCCAGCTATAATAACCTAATTCTAAGTTCAATTCCCAGAACACATGTGAAATGTTAGGTGTGGGCTGGAGAGATGGTTCAGTGGCTAAGGCGCTTGCCTGCACAGCCTAAGCACCTGAGTTCAAGTCCCCAATACCCACATAAACCAGATGTACAAGGTGGTGCATGTGTCTCGAGTTCGTTTGCAGTGTCTAGAGGTCCTGACACACTCATTCCCTGTCTCTCTCTTTCAAATACATAAATAAAAATAAATTTAAAAATGTTAGGTGTGGTGCTATGTTTGTAAACTCAGTACTGGAGTAACAGAGACAGGAAAACCCTGCCACAAACATGCATACACACATGTCTGCATACCACAGACACCAAAAGTAAGTAAATAAATTAAAAATAAAATCTCTGTTGGATACAAATATTCAGAATATGTAAGTCTAGAAAATATTGCTGGGATAAAAGAACAAAGCCCAGAGCAGCATCTCCTCACCGTTTTTGCAGATAATAAAGGCACTATCTCAGAAGCCACGTTATATCCCAGCCAGGACACATAAATGAAAATCAGTACTGGGCTGTACAAGAAGACAAACTGAAATAGAAAACACAATTTAGTGATAAATTTCACCATTTTATAAGAAAAGAGTGAAAATGAATACCAGAACATTCTACCTATCATTTATGGCTTCTTGCTTATACACATGCTTGTGTTGACTACATATGAGAAGTTTTGTTTTGTTTTGTTTTGTTTTGTTTTTCTGAAGTAGAGTCTCACTCTAGCCCAGGCTGACCTGGAATTCACTACATAGTCTCAGTGTGGCCTTGAACTCACGGTGATCCTAATACCTCTGCCTCCTGAGTGCTGGGATTAAAGGTGTGCGCCACCATGCCCGACTACATATGATAACTCTGGTGTAATGGGTTTAGAAACTTGGTTAGTCAGTTTTGCTACTTTCATCAAGTCTTGCTCTGAAAAGTGTTCTTCTTTTATTTATTTATTCATTTATTTATATTAAGTGTTCTCCTTTTAGATAAGCATATGAACCTAGTGGAACCCACCAAAACCAGCTCGATTTCTGCTACCTAGAACAGATTATTTTTTATCTTTTACAAAAATATTTTTTTTAGCTAAATAATAAGGAATCAAACAAGCCAATCAAAAAATGGGCTACAGAGCTAAGTAGAGCATTCTCAAAGGAAGAAATATGAATGGCATATAAACATCTAAAAAAATGTTCTACATCACTAGTCATCAGGGAAATGCAGATTAAAACTACATTGAGATTCCATCTCACTCCTGTCAGATTGGCCACCATCATGAAAACAAATGATCATAAAGTTGGTGGGGATGTGGAAAAAGAGGAACCCTTCTACACTGCTGGTGGGAATGCAATCTGGTACAGCCATTGTGGAGATCAGTGTGGAGGTTCCTAAAACAGCTAAAGATTGATCTACCATATGACCCAGCTATAACACTCCTAGGCATATATCCTAAGGACTCATCTCATTTCTTTAGAAGTACGTGCTCAACCATGTTTATTGCAGCTCAATTTATAATAGCTGGGAAATGGAACCAGCCTAGATGTCCCTCAACTGATGAGTGGATAATGAAGATGTGGCACATTTATACAATGGAGTTCTACTCAGCGGTAAAGAAAAATGAAGTTATGAAATTTGCAGTAAAATGGATGGATCTGGAAAGGATTATACTAAGTGAGGTAACTCAGGCCCAGAAAGCCAAGTGCCATGTGTTCTCCCTTATATATGGATCCTAGCTACAGATGACTGGGCTTCTGTGTGAGAAGGAAAATACTTAGTAGCAGAGGCCAGTAAGTTAAAAAGGAGATATAAAGGGAAGAGAAAGGAAGGGAGGAGGGTACTTAATAGGTTGGTATTGTATGTATGTAAGTACAATGATTGAGATGGGGGAGGTAATATGATGGAGAATGGAATTTCAAAGGGGAAAGTATGGGGGGGTGGGAGGGTATTACTATGGGATATTTTTTATAATCATGGAAGATGTTAATAAAAATTGTGAAAAGTGCCAGGTGTGGTGGCGCACGCCTTTAATCCCAGCATTCGGGAAGCAGAGGTAGGAGGATTGCCATGAGTTTGAGGCCACCCTGAGACTACATAGTCAATTCCAGGCCAGCCTGGACCAGAGTGAGACCCTACCTTGAAAAACCAAAAAACAAACAAACAAAAAAATTGTGAAAAGAAAAAAAAGTATTCATTACAGATATTTTACTAAAACTTGGCAAACAATGCAGATGAGTAATCCTAAACTGTGAAGCCATTTTAGTAATAGCTTATAATTAGTGCATTTTCCTAAAGATATTTATTTTCAGATATATATATATATATATATATATATATATATATATATATGATTTATTTGTTTATTTATTTGAGAGCGACAGAGAGAGAAAGAGGCAGATAGAGAGAGAGAGAGAGAGAGAGAGAGAGACAGAGAAAGAGAGAGAGGATGGGCGTGCCAGGGCCTCCAGCCATTGCAAACAAACTCCAGATGCATGCGCTCCCTTGTGCATCTGGCTAACGTGGGTCCTGGGGAATCGAGCCTCGAACTGGGGTCCTTAGGCTTCACAGGCAAGCGCCTAACTGCTAAGCCATCTCTCCAGCCCTAGATTTATTTTTTATTTTATTTATTTATTAGAGACAGAGAGAGGGAGAGAGAGAGAGGGAGGGAGGGAATGGGTATGCCAGGACCTCTAGCCACTGCAATTGAACTCCAGACACATGTGCCACCGTGTGTATCTGGCTTACTTGGGACCTGGAGAATTGAACCTGGGTCCTGTTTCGCAGTCATGTGCCTTAACCACTAATCCATCTCTCTAGCCACTCCCCGCTTCTGTTTTGTTTTGTTTTCAAGGTAGGGTCTCACCTATCACCCTATCCCAGGCTGACCTGGAATTCACTATATAGTATATATATATATGGCCTCAAATTCACAGTGATCTACATACCTCTGCCTCCCAAGTGCTGGGATTAAAAGTGTGTGCCATCACACCCTGTTTGGATATGTTTTCCATATAGGAAAGATTATTCTTAATACTTGAAAGATACAAAATAAAGCCTACAAGCCTAATAGTTTCATTCTTTATTCTTGCTTTCAAATTAATACATATAGGGAGCATATTTTAGGTGGTGGCAGATACATATTGAAAAATTGACAGAGGAGTGCTTAGCACTGCAATATCTCTATCAGACCTTCCAAGGCTCAGGGTCCATTGTGGAAGAGGTGGCAGAAAGAATGTAAGAGCCAAAGCCGGGCGTGGTGGCGCATGCCTTTAATCCCAGCACTCGGGAGGCAGAGGTAGGAGGATCGCCATGAGTTCAAGGCCACCCTGAGACTACATAGTTAATTCCAGGTCAGCCTGGACCAGAGTGAGACCCTACCTCGAAAAACCAAAAAAAAAAAAAAAAAAAGAATGTAAGAGCCAAAGGAAGGGTAGGACTCCTTGCAACGTGCTCCTCCATATACAAAATGGCCTGGTTATCTATGACCTCACAGTGTCTAACATTTCCTACACAAGACCATCATAAGAGGAGGAAAAGATCATGACATGAAAATAAAAGAGAGGCTGAATGAGAGGGGATATGATGGAGAGTGGAATTTCAAAGGGGAAATTGGGGGAAGGGAGGGAATTACCATGGGTTATTGTTTACAATTATGGAAGTTGTCAATTAAAAAATAATAAATAAATAAATAAATAATAAAAATTGATCAATATGAGAACTGTATACTAGAAATAATCCCTTGAAAAGAAATGAGTAAGTCAGTAGAAGACAATAATGGTTTTGAAATAAAAGATTATCAAAGGTGCCAGGGATAAGTGTCAGGGTTTTGGTTACATAGTGAGCTACAGTGTGTGGTCTTGTTAAAAAGAATTTTTGTCTTTTATTTTAAGGGAGAAGGGATACATTGAAGATGAAGTTATTATTATTATTATTATTTTGGTTTGTTGAAGTAAGATTTCCCACTAACCCAGGCTGACCTGGAACTCACTATGTAGTCTCAGGGTGGCCTCGAACTCACGGCGATCCTCTTACCTCTTACTCGCCAATCTATATATTTTTTAATTTAAATTTCAAGCCAGGTGTGGTGGCACACACCTTTAATCCCAGCACTCAGTAGGCAGAGGTAAGAGCCTGGGCTCTAGCGAAACCCTACCTAAAAATTAAAAAAAAAAAAAAAAATATATATATATATATATATATACATATATATATATATATATACACACACACACACATATATATATGTATATATATATGTATGTATATATATATACATATATATGTATGTGTATATATATATGTATACATATATATACATATATATATGTATGTATATATTTTCTTTTTTTGAAAGAGAGGAAGAGAGAGAACATCCAGCCTCTAGCCACTTCAAATGAACAAATTCCAGATGCATGTGCTGCGTTGTGCATCTGGCTTTATGTGGGTACTGGGGAATCAAACATAGGTCCTTTGACTTTGCTGGCAAGTGCCTTAATCACTAAGCTATCTCTTCAGTCCTAAGTTTAAATTTTAAAGCATGATTAGTCCTGTTTGGGAAAAAAATCATCTATTCAGTTCTAAATATCTAATCTGTTTTAATCAGGGAAATTGTAGAGTAAGAAAGAAGAAGAAACTAACAGGGCATGGTGGCTCCCCTTTAATCCCAGCACTTGGGAGGCTGAGGTAGGAGAATCATCTGAGTTCAAGGCCAGCCTGAGCTACAGTGAGACTCTCCACAACAATAAACAAACAAAAAAGAAAAAGCAAAGAAATAAGAAAACAAGTTTTGATTTGGATATTTCTTTGTTTTAGGATCTTCTAAAAAGGAGGAATATGTACTGATTTTACACAGGGTGAAGTTCATAAGTGTGGGTATTACAGTAGCTTCATTGTTATACAAATACTGCCCTTGAAATTATTTGTATAATTTTTGCAAGTAGATAGTCCAGTGCAGTTATTTGGAGGTCAGTATGAAGGGCCAGATAAATATTTATCAAAAGTCAGAAAAACTAGAATGCAAGGCCATAGGAAGGCCTTGTTTTTTTTTTCTTCCCGCCTTTTAGTGTGTTTCAAATACTTAGGTAACAGCCTTAGTCTATAAGTGAGAAAAATGTATATGTGCCTGATAGCTGGAGAAATCATTGGAAGAGCATCAAACATTTGTAGAATGTGCAATAAATAAAATACTCATAATGATTTTTTTCAAAGCCTCAAGATCCACATAAGCTGACACAGGATCAAGTATTTGCCTTGTTTAATGTCCCTGGTTGGTTCATTTGCTCCTCAGTGATTATTCATTGGATGCTTCTGAGTATGTAGCATGTATGATTTAGTCACTGCTCTCTGATATTATTCATCTTCTCTGAGAAATAAGTTTTTCCTGCATTAAGTAATTGGATGAAATAAAGAAAAATACCTTGTACTTTGATCACTTGAATATAACTGCTATGCTCATCATACTAAAAAAATACAGAGCTGTGGAAGATTAATAACAACACCACATTTTATTTATTTATTTATTTATTTATTTATTTATTTATTTATTTATTTATTTATTGTGTTTCAAGGTAGAGTCTCACTCTAGCTCAGTATGACCTGGAATTCACTATGTAGTCTCAGGGTGGCCTGGAACTCATGGCGATCCTCCTACCTCTGCCTCCCAAGGGCTGGGATTCAAGGTATGCACCACCACACTGGGCTAACAAGTATTTTTTCAAAGTAATATTCCAGAAGTGGTTTGATAAATACTTGCTTGATTGATTAACAATTGTGTAAGTCACCATGGCTCTAAACAAGTAGTAAAATGTGATTCAGACATTTTAAGGGGTCATAAAAGGTACATAATATATTAGTTTCACATAGGAGGATCCATATTAAGTGGAAAGATCCATATTTCAGCTATGATTAGGGGAAATCATGCCACACTGAAAAGTAAAATATAACAAGTCATATTTTTTCAATAAGACAGCTTACCTAAGGATTCAAATCATATAGATTTACTTACTTTGATTTTTTTTTGTTGTTGTTGTTTTCAAGGTAGAGTTTCACTCTAGTTTAGGCTGACCTGGAACTCACTCTATAGTTCAAGACTGGCTTTGAACTGACAGCAATCCTCCCACCTTTGCCTTCCAAGTGCTGGAATTAAAGGCGTGCACCATCATGCCCGACTTACTTTATTTTAAATGTTTCTTTTTTACATGTGTGTATGTGATACGTGTATATGTGTCTGTGTGTTTGCATGTGTGTGGGCCCACATACACCTGTGTGTGCACACATGTGGAGGCCAGAGGTTGGTATCAAGTGTCTTCTTTGATCACTCACCTCATTATTGATTGAAACAGAGCTTCTCTCTCAACCCAGAGCTCAAGTTTTGGCTAGTCTAGCTGGCCAGTTTGCCCCACGGATCACTGTCTCTGGCTCCCGATTGCTGGTATTATAAGGGTGCCAGCATGCCTGTCTAGCGTTTACTGGGTGCTAGAGATCCTAACTTAGGGCCTCTTGCTCATGCAGCAAGCACTTCATCAACTGAGCCATTGCCCCAGCCTTTTTTTTTTTTTTTTTTTTGCGGTAGGGTGTCACTCTAGCTCAGGCTGACTTGGAATTCACTATGTTATCTCAGGGTAGCCTCGAACCCATGGTGCTCCTCTGTCTCCAAGTGCTGAGATTAAAGGCATGTGCCACCATGCCTGGATAGCCCTAATTTTTTTTAAAAAATGATTTGTTTATTTATTTATTTGACAGAGAAAGAGGGAGAGAGAGAGGGAGAATGGGCTGCAGACGAACTCTAGATGCGTGCATCTGGCTAACGTGGAATCTGGGGAATCGAACCTGGGTCCTTTGGTTTTGCAGGCAAACGCCTTAACCACTAAGCCACTCACCTGGCTTGCCACTATACCTGGCTGGTTCTGGGGAATCAAACCAGGGTCCTTTGGCTTTGCAGACAAGCACCTAACCATTAAGCCATCTCTCCAGCCCAGAAATCCAAGGTTTAATAAAATACCTGAGTCTATTGGTGGTGTGGGGGGCATACATTCAAACTACCACACTCCCAAACTCAGAAAATCTATTGACATGCTCATATTTATTCTTCCTCACTAACAAATGTTCTTTAGGTTAACTATTAGAATCAACTAATTGATAACATACTGTCTGATTATAAGCTTAATGTGGGATGGGGGATGCTTAATTTTTAATATAGGAAGGTACCTGTTTTGAAGTAAACAAAATGCCTGCCAGATTTTGGAATTCAGCCACCCTGCAGACTTCTCTCGGATCTGGTTGGGGGTGGGGTGGGGTTGATATCTAACATTACAAAAAGAAAAACAAAATTGATAAAACTCCTGGGCTGCAGAGATTGCTTAGTGGTTAAAGCACTTGCCTGAGAAGCCTAAGGACTCAGGTACAATTCTCCAGGTCCCATGTAAGCCAGATGCATAAGGTGGTACATGCATCTGGAGTTTGTTTGTAGTGGCTAGAGTCACTGGCACACTCATTTTTCTCTCTCTCTGTCTCAAATAAAAATAATTAATTTAAAACAAAAAATTTTAAATCTTGTTTTAAAAAAATCCTATTCTTTTGAAAACAACTTACCATTTTTCCTGATTATAAATCTTTCATATTTGTTTTGGAAAATCTAAAAATATCACACAGATAGGACAACTTTGTTGTATTGATGGCTATTTTCCACATTCAAATTTTTTTTCAAATTTTTATTAACAACTTCCATAATTATAAAAAATATCCCATAGTAATATCCTCCCTCCTCCCACTTTCCCCTTTGAAACTTCATTCTCCATCATATCCTCTCCCTATCTCAATCAGTCTCTCTTTTATTTTGATGTCATGATCTTTTCCTCCTCTTATGATGGTCTTGTGTAGGTAGTGTCAGGCACTGTGAGGTCATGGATATCCAGGCCATTTTGTTTCTGGAGGAGCACGTTGTAAGGAGTCCTACCCTTCCTTTGGCTCTTACATTCTTTCTGCCACCTCTTCTGCATTAGTCCCTGAGCCTTGGAAGGTGTGATACTGATATTGCAGCACTGAGCAGTCCTCTGTCACTTCTTCTCAGCACATGATACTTTCTGAGTTGTCCCAAGATCACTGCCATCTGAAAAGAGAAGATTCTCTACCAAAAGTGAGAGTAGCATTAATATATGGGTATGAACATTAATAGAAGTGCTTATTGGGCAGTTGGATAAGCATAGTATATACATTTAGCCAGAGAGCAGTAGACGTTACACCCCTAGGGCTCATGACTGCCCCTTTTTTAAGTTTTCAGTATCAGGGATGTGTTCCCTCCCATGGAGCAGGCCTCCAGTCCAACTAGAGGGCAGTTGGTTTCCACCATGATAGACATGCCACTGTTGCACCCGTTGGCTCATTTGGCCTGGCTGGCCAAATATAAAGTTTTTCTCTCTCTACCATTGAACTGCATGCAGAATGGCTTCCTCCAGCTTTCTGTCAGCTGGTCTACTTGAGGGAGGTTATCAGCTCAGTTCCAGCAGCATTTCTCAGTGGCCTTGCAGCCCAAGAATGTGGAGTCTTCATCAACTTTGTTGTATTGATGGGTACTTTTCCATATTTTTAAAAATTTTATTTATTTATTTATTTTTACTTACTTGAGATTGAGAGAGAGAGAGAGAGAGAGAGAGAGAGAGAGAGAGAGGGAGAGGGAGGGAGAGAGAAGGGTAACGTCAGGCCTCTAGCCATTGCAAATGAACTCCAGATGCATGTGCCACCATGTGCATCTGGCTTACATGGGATGTAATAAATTGAACCTGGGTCCTTAGGCTTTGCAGGCAAATGCCATAACAGCTAAGCCATCTCTTCAGCCCTGCTTTTCCATAATTCTCTCTCTTTCTCTACATATATATATATATATATATATATATATATATATATAATTAATTAATTGTATTTTTTATTTTTTGGGTTTTCAAGGTAGAGTCTCAAGCCCAGGCTGATTTGGAATTCACCCTGTATTCTCAGGGTGGCCTTGAACTCATGGTGATCCTCCTACCTCTGCCTCCCAAGTGCTGGGATTAAAGGTGTGTGCCAGCAGGCCTGGTTTCTAGGTCTATATTTATAAAGATAGTTTAAAATACATACAGCAGAGATTATTTTGTTTAATATTTATATTTTCCAGTTTGACACTTTATTATCATGAGCATGTCCTTACACTATCATACTTATGTATTTATAAATGTATAAATGTATATATGTATATATAAATACATATATGAATTATATTTCTGTGTGTGTGTAGAGGGCACTCCAAGGCTTCTTGCCACTGCAAATGAACACCAGATGGTTAAACCATTTTTGGGGTCCAGCTTATGTGGGTGGCTTGGAAATTGAATCCAAGCTGGCAAGCTTTGCAAGCAAGTGCCTTTAACCACTGAGCCATCTTCCCAGTACCTATACTTGTTGTCAATATTACCTTTTAAAATTTATTTCTTTGCAAGCAAGGAGAGACAGAGAGAAGAGAGACACACAGAATGGGCATGCCAGGGCTTCAAGCCACTGCAAACTCCAGATGATGTGTGCACCACTTTGTGAATCTAGCAGGTACAGGGGCATCAAACCCCAGTTGTTTGGCTTTGCAGGCAAGCATATTAACCTCTGAGCCATCTCTCCAGGCCCTGCCAATATAATTTTAATAGTTTTTTAGTAGTCCATTCTATTTCTATTTGTAAATATCCAACTGTTTATTTCTAGACATCTAAATTCTCTCAAAATTTTAAAAACTAGTCATTAAAAGCTAGTCATTTTGGGGGGGGGTATTTTTATTTATTTATTTGTGAGCAACAGACAGAGAGAGAGAGAAATGGGCACATCAGGGCCTCCAGCCACTGCAAATGAACTCCAGATGCATGTTCCACTTTGTGCATCTGGTTTACATGGGTGCTAATTGAACCTAGCCTAATAGGCTTTGCAAGCATGTGCTTTAACCACCTAGTGATCTTCCCAGCCCTCCTTTTTTGTTTGGTTTTTTGAGGTACAGTTTCACTCTAGTCCAGGCTGATCTAGAATTCACTATGTAGTCTCAGGGTGGCCTTGAACTCATGGTGATCCTTTCACCTCTGCCTCCCGAGTGCTGGGATTAAGGGCATGCACCACCACGCCCAGCTAGCTCTGTACTTTAAAGGATATTTTATTCACTTGTATAGGCTCATTACAGTTAATTCAGTGTTATTTTGACACACTATGTTTATTTTTCCCTCCCCAGTTTTTGAGTTAGGGTTTTGCTCTAGCCTAGGCTGACCTGGACTTCATTATGTAGTCTTAGGACATCCTCAAACTCATGGAGATCCTCCTACCTCTGCCTTCCAAGTGCTGGGATTAAAGATATGTGCCACCATGACCGGCTAAAGTAGTCTTAAAATGTGTATCTAGAGGCAAAATGATTACACATCAACTGTTATTCTAACTAGCCCACTCTATGGTTAATGAGATTTCACTGATTGCAAGAATTCTAAGAACTCACTACCATTTTTTTTTTTTTTTTTTTTTGGTTTTTCGAGGTAGGGTCTCACTCTGGCTCAGGCTGACCTGGAATTCACTATGTAGTCTCAGGGTGGCCTCGAACTCCTCCTACCTCTGCCTCCCGAGTGCTGGGATTAAAGGCGTGCGCCACCACGCCCGGCTCACTACCATTCTTATTCACAATATCATAAGGACATCTTAAACAATTCTAGTTAAATTCATTTCAGTCTATTTGAGGGCCCATTATGTGCCAGCTACTGAGTTTATTGCTAGGTATATAGTGATTAATATGATATTATCTGTGGTACAATATAGTGGCATGACTATTTTGGTAGTAACCAAGAGCTTTTTGACTTGAGGTACACTCTATGGATGAGAATTCATGCCTAGTTCTGTCAACCTACTCAAAAGCCTATGGCTGGGGAAAGTCATAGGCTCTAAGGGAAAGCTACAGTTTCTTTTTCTTTCTTCCCTTCCTCCCTCCCTCCTCCCTTCTTCATTCTTTCCCTCCCTCCCACCCTCCCTCCCTCCCTCTCCTTCCTTCCTTCCCTCCCTCTCTCCCTCCTTTCTTTCTTTCCTTCCTTCCTTCCTTCCTTCCTTCCTTCCTTCCTTCCTTCCTTCCTTCCTTCCTTCCTTCTTTCTTTCTTTCTTTCTTTCTTTCTTTCTTTCGGAGGTAAGGTCTCACTCTAGCTCAGGCTGACCTGGATTTCACTATGTAGTCTCAGGGAGGCCTCAAAGTCATAGTGATCCTCCTACCTCTGCCTCCTGAGTGCTGGGATTAAAGGCGAGTGCCATAACGCCCTGTTGGAAAGCTACAATTTCTGTTTTGCTAAATGTTTGTGTTGTACCCATCAAACTGCTTTCTAAATATTTATGTTTTCACCCAATGCTGCTGTCAGCATTGGTCAGAGAAGCTTTGCTTTGCAGTGGGTGGTGATTACTGGGACACTGTCTTCCAGACACAACATGGCTATGGTGCACATGTGAACTCACAGCAGCAATGGTTACTTTAGCCCACCAACTTTCCTTCAGTAGGCTTTATTCATTCTTTTTTTAAAAATTTATTTTATTTATTTGAGAGCAACAGAGAGAGAGAGAGAGAAAGAGGCAGGAGAGAGAGGAGAGAGGAGAGAGAGAGAGAGAGAGAGAGAGAATGGGCTTGCGAGGGCTTCCAGCCACTGCAAACTCCAGACACGTGCGCCCCTTGTGCATCTGGCTAACGTGGGTCCTGGGGAATCAAGCCTCAAACTGGGGTCTTTAGGCTTCACAGGCAAGTGCTTAACCACTAAGCCATCTCTCCAGGCCAGACTTCATTCTTGAGGAGCTACTGACAGTTAATCACTGCTGGGAGGGGAAGACATTTTCTTCAGTTGTATGAACACTGATACATTGCCCACGTTTTGGTAAATAACCCTTCACCCATGCTCATGTAAGCAACCCTAATTGAACTTAGTGGATCACACACACAAAAAAAAAGACATCAAAATATCAAAGTAGAAGTGGGACTAGCTAGGAAGTAGAGGGGTTTCAGTGGGAAGGGGAGGGAGATAGGAGAAGGCAATGGGAGATGAATATGATCAAAACACATACATATTATATACATATGTAAATATGTAGATGCATGTATATAACTCTATCTATCAAAAATAAAACTTTAGCTGGGCGTGGTGGTGCATGCCTTTAATCCCGGCACTCGGGAGGCAGAGATAGGAGGATTGCTGTGACTTCGAGGCCATCCTGAGACTACATAATGAATTCTAGGTCAGCCTGGGCTAGAGCGAGACCCTGCCTTAAAAAAACAAAAAAAAACAATAAAAAAAACTTAAAAAATCTATAGTTTCCCTTTTAAGTTGTTTTGAGGTCTAATTAGGGAGGAAATGAAAGCAAGTAGTCAAAATGCAGTGTGACAAGTACAACACTAGAGGATGATGAAAGAGGTAATGCAAAGGAAGAGAGGATAATTCATTATTATTATTATTATTATTTTTGAAGTACAGTCTCACTCTAACCCAGGCTAACCTGGGACTTACTCTATGGTTCCAGGCCTTGAACCCATGGTGATCCTCTTACCTCTGCCTTCTGAGAGCTAGGATTAAAGGTGTGCACCACCATGTACTTAGGAGGCCAAGGTAGGATGATCCACTGTAGGTTCATTCTAGTCTGGTCTATATAGCAAGTCCTAGACCTTCCACACCTACATACCAAGACCTTGTCTCCAAACATACAAAACACTGAAGCTCAGCTAGAAGCCTTGTCCTTATTGACTAGCTGTCAGGATGCTAGAGAGAGCTATGCAGGAGAAGTCAACAACAGTGCAAGCTCTGCAAAACTTATAGCTGGGCAGCTAGATTAACGTAAACTGGTGCAATGTTGGTATATCTGCTCTCTTATTGGACTGGAGGCCTGTTCCACAAGAAGGAATCTATGTCTGCTATTTAAAACCTAGTCAATAGCCTATGGCAGGGAGGTCATAAGCCCCAGGAGGAAAACTACTACTGTTGTCTGACTAAATGCATATATTATTGTTGGGCTCTGAAAGGCCCAGGCATGAGGTCTAGTGGAACTTCCTGAGCCTAGCTAAAGTCTGGCGACCTGTCTCTGGCCAGCTAGGACTCAGCAAGATGCCTAATGGCTTCTGGCCTGCCACTTCCACGTGGTAATTGTAATTACCATTTCAATAGTTACAGTTTACTATTGGCCCTTACCTCTGTCCCCATCCTAAAATCCCCGCCTTCATCCCCAAGATGATATAGGCAACTGCTCAGAGTAATAAAGTGAGTTTTTTCTGTGAGTTCCTACATCGAAAAGACTCCCGACTCAGTGTGGTTTTCCTCCGGTGACCAGGAGAGGTCTGGGTCATCCAACGCTCATCATCCTTCTTAACCCCTAGGGAGGAACCAGCAGGCCTGGTCCTTCCCTTGGCACTACCTGACCAGGAAGGAGCCCTGCATCTTATGTGTGGTGGTTTGATTCAGGTATCCCCCTTAAATTTAGGTGTTCTGAATGCTGGGTTCCCAGCTGATGGCAATTGGACATTAAAAGCCTCCTGAAGGCGGTGTATTTTTGGGGGGTGGACTTATGGGGGTTATAGCCAGCTTCCCCTTGCCAGTGTTTGGCACACTCTCCTCTGCTGTTGTCCACCTGATCTTGGCCAGGAGGTGATGTTCACCCTCTGCTCATGCCATCATTTGCCCCTGCCACCATGGAGCTTCTCCTTGAGTCTGTAAACCAAAATAAACAGTTTCCTCCCACAAGTTGCTCTTGGTTGGGTGTTTTCGATCAGCAACACAAAGCTGACTGCAACATTATGCCACCAAGCTGCCCTCTAAATACTTATGTTTATGTCCATATAGTAATGCTACTCTCAGTTTTGGTTAGGAAAGCTTTTCTTTTCAAAAAAGTTTTGGGGTAGACCCCCAAATGCACCATTGTGCTGAGAAGTGACAGTGGAGTGTTTAGCACTGAGACATCTCTATCAGACCCTCCAACACTTAGAGACCATTGAGGAAGAGATGGCAGAAAGAATGTAAGAAGCCAGGTGTGGTGACTCATGCTTTTAATCCTAGCACTCTGGGAGGCAGAGGTAGGTAGATCCTTCCACCCTGAGTTTCAGGTTGGCTTGGGCTACAAAGAGACCTTACCTTGAAAAACTAAAAAAATTAAAAATAAAATAAATAAATAAATAAAATAAAGAATGTAAGAGCCACAGGTAGGGGGGAGGACTGTTTGCTTATAATGCTGTCTTCAAGAAGACACAAAGTGACCTTGATGTTCATGACCTCACAGTAGCTGATGATACCAGAGCTGCAAAATAAGAGAAAATAAAATGATGACTCAAAATAAAAGAGAACTAGTTGGAAAGAAGGGATTTGGTGGTGGGTAGATATAGGAGGGGTAAAATGAGGGTGGTGGAAGAGGCTTTATGATCATGGCATATTGTCTATACTTATATAAGTTCTTTTTTATGTTTCTTTAAATTTTTTTTAAAAAATATTTTTGTTTATTTATTTGACAGGGGGAGAGAGAGAGAGAGAGAATGGGCGCATCAGAGCCTCCAGCCACTGTAAACAAACTCCAGACACATGTGCCCCCTTGTGCATCTGGCTAATGTAGGTCCTCGGGAATCGAACCAGGCTCCTTTGGCTTTATAGGCAAATGCCTTAATTGCTAAGCCACCCTCCAGCCCAGAAGTTCTTTTTTGAAATTAATTTATTTTTATTTTTCAAGGTAGGGTTTTGCTGTAGCCCTGGAATTCACTATGAAGTTTCTGGGTGGCCTTGAACTCACAACGATCCTCCTACCTCTGCTTCCCAAGTGCTCGGATTAAAGGTGTGTGCCATCACGCATGGATCTTATGGAAGTTCTTAATAAAAATTAATGATGGGGAGGTAATATGGTGGAGAATGGAATTTCAAAGGGGAAAGTGTTTGTGGGGGGGAATTACCATGGGATATTTTTTTATAATCATGGAAAATGCTAATAAAAATTAAAAAATAAAAAAAGAGTACACAGGAAAAAAAATTTAAAAAAAAATTTCAAACACAAAACTAAAAATACTATAATCTACTTTGTAAAATGTCCCCCACAGGCTCATGTGTTTTGAATACTTGGTTCCCTAGCTGATGGCAAATTGGGAGTGTTGTGGAGCCTTTGGAAGTGTAGCCTTATTTGAGGAGGTGTGTCACAAGGCTGGACCTTGAGGTTTATTAGTCCAACCATCTTGGCGTCAGAGCGAGCTCACTCAGACCACATCCTTCAAGCTGCTGTGGGGAGATGTATGACTTCCAGTTGTGTGCTCTGCCATAATTTCTTCACTGTGGTTAAACTTCCCTACAAAACTATAACCCAAAGTAAACCTTTTCCTTCCACATGCTGCTTTTATTTGGATGTTTTCTTCTAGCAATGAGAAGGTAATTGCAATAATAATCCTCTCCCTTCCTAACCCAAAGTCCTGCTTTGCTTTTGTCAATCCTCTAACACAAAGGAAAGATATAATCCATGAGGAGCCAAAATGCACAGTGAAGATCCATCAGTGTTTCAGATGATACTGGTCTGTCCACTTGGATTTATACGTTGCTCCTTGGGTTCCTTATCTCAGTTAACCCCATTCATTAAAGCATATGCCCACTTACAGGTTTTTGGTAATTGGTGTACTAAGGATTATTTCAACCTTGGACATGATGGTGATTTGTTAAAGCTCTTCACACTATTCAGACTCTCCTTTTCCTACTCTCCTGAAGTTACATTTGGCCATGTGATTTCAATGGCCAATAAAATGTGACTGGACATTGCTTCTGGGTGGAAGCTTTCTTACTAGCCAGAGCAAGACACTGAACCACTAGCAATTAACGTTTATGATCTTTTCTGTGGCAATCTTGAAAGCATGTCTCAGGGAAGCATCTCACTAATCTAGCTAGCATCCTTCGGTGATTACAATGAGCAGAGGCTCTGAAAAATTCTATTTCTTCTTTAATACTTTTTCTCACTGTGAGTGACCAGTCACATCTCAACTCAGACATTATAGGGCAACTGAAGAGTTGCAAATCTACTTGTCTACTAATTATTCCTACCAAGTTAGTGAGCGTGAATTTTTTATTTGAATTTTCACAGATGGCTTTTTCCCTACACAATTGTAACATGTATAAGGGTACTTAATGTTTCTTGTAAGCATTTTATACAAGTGATAATTGCATAATAGAGTACTTGACTTCATTTTGAGGAAGAGAAACAGTATTCCACCAATTAATAAACTTTGTACATCTTCAACATAGTGATTCTCATTTCTCTGAGAGCTAGATCTCATCTCCTGAAAGCTCAATGTTAAAATCATGCCAGTTTCTTATTTCAGGCCTTTAGGCAAAACAAAATTTAGCAACAAAACTAAAGAGTCAAAGGATGTTCCTTCTTTTTCAAAAGAGATTTTTACTTTGTAGAAAAATTTATCTCTGCCTGAAGGATAAACAATATAAAAATATTTCAGCTAACAAGAGTCCTGGGCAGGTATTACCATAACACGTAATTAGCAGATATTTACTATGATAACAGAAACCAGTTCAAGGAATGTGGGGATTTATTCACAGCAGGTCCAGATAAAGAGATAAGAAGACTTGAATAAGCAAGGAAAAAGAGTATGACTTTAGGAGTCTATTTATGAATACATCTTTGGAACTGCCTTTAGCCACAATGCAAGACCGGCCAAACCAGCCTTCACAATATCGCCCTTCTTGCCTAGTGGTAGAAGGGAGGCCTAGACCTCAGGTCTTAAGATCGCCCTCCCACGCAATTTTTCCAGCTCGAAGCTAAGCATTAAACTCAGACTTCCCATCATGGCGCCAATACACGTCACCCCCTCTCCCTCGCTTCCAGCAAGGAAAAAAAAAAAAAAAAAAAAATCCCACCCAAATCGGCTAGTCCGCAAGGGGTTCGTATAGGAGAGGCAGGGTGGCAGGAGTTCCCTCCCCTAACCTGACTGCTTGAGTCCAACCAAGTATGTCAAAAGACAACAAAACGAAAGGATGGTTTTGGGAGGGGCTTCTCCGGGGACCTTCTCAATTCCTTGGGAGAGAAGACCGGACGGGGCTGCTCTCCCCAAGGCTGCACCCCTCCATTGCAGTTTTTCCCTACGCAGGCCCTGCAGAGCCCCTCAAGGCCCGCGGCCCCCCCGACCCCGGGAGCCGAGCGGGGCGGGCGGCGTGGCGCCGACGTGCACGTAGGGCAGCCGGGCGTCGCAGCTGCCGAGGGGGACGGGCGTTCGAGGACAGCACGACCGTGACCACAGCCCACCCGCTCGGTCTGGGGGAGGTGGTCTTGCCCATGGCGGCTTTTGTCTGAGCAGCCAAGACAGGGGACCCAAGGACGCGAGGGGTCTACGGCTTCTGGCGGGCCACCCGGTGCGCATCGGAGTGGTCCGGGTTCCGGGCGGAGGAAGCCGGCAGCGGCGTGAAGCGGGCCGCGCTCGGCCCGAGGGTGTCGGGAGAGCGCGCGACGCCTCTCAGCCCGAGCTCCATCTCCGAGGAGCGGCGAAGACTTCACGGGGCCGTCCGCTGAACAAAAGGCGTGGCCGCGCTCGTTCACACGCGCGCGCGCACCCACCGACGTGCACGCAGGCAGACGCACGCGTGCGCGCGCACCCACGGCCCATACCCTCGGTGTCTAGCAGGCACGCGTGTGTGGAGAAGCGGGGCCATGGCCGCCCCCCACGCTGCCGGGCCCCACCCTGCCCTCCGCCGCTCTAACTAGACAGACGCCGCCCCTGCCAGGGCTGAGGGTTTTTTTTTGTGTGTGTGTGTGTGCGTGTATGCGTGTGGTGGGAGGTGGACGCGGCGCCTCAGCCAGCCTGGGAGCGAGGGGCGGGGCCGGGCGGGGCCGCCAGCGCGCAGGCGCAGTGCGGTGCTGCCGCGCCGCCGCCGTCTCGGTCGCCCGCGCTGCACCACAGGCCCGAGACAGACAGTGTCGGCTAGAGAGCGAGCGCGAGCCGGAGACGGAGGAGGAGGAGGAGGAGGAGGCGGGGCGACTCCGGTGACCGGGCAGCGCCTCAGACTGGCAGCTGCGGCGACTCCCCCCTTTGTGTCTGGTCTGCTCCGCTCCGAGCCACTGGAAGCGCTTCCCGGAGGGGGGCGCACGGTGTCGCGTGGACTCGGCTCGCGCACCCCCTCAAACTCGGGACACGTCCATCTGCCGCCCCCCGCCCTCGGCCCCGCGGCGTCGTCCTCCCCTCCCCGAGCTCCGCCCGGAGAGCCCAGAGCTGCGGACAGCGAGGCGGCGGCGGCGGCGGCGGCTTCTTCTTCTTCTTGCGCGGGGGCGGGGGGGTGTCCGCGATCCGTTTCCCGGGAGCCCGCCACGCCACGAGACGACGCTTGCCCGGGGCCGCTGACCTCCGGCGAGATCGTGCGGCCGCCCAGAGCCACAGAGCCCGACCGCGCGGGAGCCGCCCCGCACCGCCGTGCGTGCGTGCGTGCGTGCGTGCCTGCGGACGGGCGGGCGCCGCCGGGGCCCACGCGACCCTCCGTCCCTCCTGCCGGTCCGTGTGTCCGTCCGTCCGTCCGTCCCTTCCCCACCCCCCCCCTCCGCCCCCTCGCGCCCCGAGGCCAGGCCTGCCCGACCCTCGCAGGATTGAGGATGGCTCGCCCGTGGAGGCAGGCGCCCTGTCGGGTCCGGGCGGAGGAGAGGATTTGTTGAGGTCGAAGTCGGAGTGAAGGAAGGCACCGAAGCGAAACTTGAAACGGAATCCCACGCTCCCCCGAGCCGCCAGCGATGAGACCCGGGCTGCCCGGCGCCCCCGCCGCCTCCGGCCCCGCTCCGCCCTCCCCGGCGGCCGGACACTTGTTCTGATCCTCGGTGCCTCGGGATCGAGTCCCCGCCTGCCCGCGCTCTCGCTCGCTCGCTTTCTCCACCTTCTTCTCTGCACCCTTGGATATGTTTTCACCCAGACCTGGCTATTTTTTTGATATCGTGAAACTACGAGGGAAGTAATAAGCGGGCAAGGGATTTCTTCCGAGCTCCTGCCTTCTCCTCACAGACATGCCTTCAGTTTGGGGGGCCGAAGCACCCGGTCGTAGGCGAGTGAAGCCCCCCAGCCACGAGGGAGCGAGATGAAGCGACGTTCTGCCGCGGAATGCGAGCTCTGCAGCTAGGTCCCCTCCTCTGCCATTTGTCCTTTCAGACTGCATTGTGATACGGGCAGGAGAAGTCAGACGAGAGGGGAGACCAGCCTCCTGGCCGCCTTTTCTGCGCCCGTGTTTACTTTCCATATTGCTTTGCTGCTGCTCGGCCGGCCCCAGGGATGACTTCCTCGCTGCCGCCGCCCCGCCGGCTGCCCTGGCTGCTCTGGGCCGTCCTGCTGGTCAGCACCGCGGCCGGTGAGTAGCCCGGGTGGCGCGTCCCCAGCGGGCGGCGAGGGAGGGAGCCCCGCCGAGGCCGAGGCCTGCGCTCGCCCTTCTCCACGCGTCCCCTTGCCTGGCTGGTGGACGGGGTGGTGGTGGGGGGAGCCGCGACCTGCCACGGAAATCACCTTCACTGTTTTCATACCCCCGCTCCCATATTCCCACTTCCCCCTCCTCCAGGGGGGAAAAAAGACATATTGGGTGTGGTATCTTGACATTTTTAGCTGTGAGGTAATGCAAAGATTAAAAATAATATTTAAATCGCCAGTGATCAGTGTCTATTAGGAGATTTTTTTGGAAACAAAACTGGATGTTTAGTTATTTTTTTTAACTGCAAAGAAGCAGATTTGACTTACAATAAAAAAAAGAACAACGTCTAAACGCACATTTGAACCTTATTTTTAGATTTAGATCACTCTGGGAATCCACGTTACTTTCATTATTCGAAAATGCTACCAAACGAATACAGTAATTGTTCGTAAACCAGTCTGAGATTCTTGACACATTGTATAATACTTGTTTGTTACTACTACCATTAGTATTATTTTGTTTCCAAATATCTCAGCAATTATATACCGTCCTTTTACATAGGCATTGTACTTGATGTGCTTTTGGAATTACTCTAGGGCATAGAAGTATTTTGATAACTTTAGTATTAGTCATCTGGCGTCTGTTGGCTTTCCTGTCATTGAGACAACTTTGACCTCATACCAGACCTCTAGGAGATTTGACTCTTGAAAGTTCTTTGACATTTTACCAACGTGTGAAAGGAAATAATGTCAGGCCCCTTTACCTTTGCATATTTCTTTTTAATTCTCATTCGCCTTTGTTAAAAACCTTATGTTCTCATTGCAGTTATTTTCAGTCTTTCGGTGATTTGCTTTTAGAAGTTTTCAGGATTTTAAAATTGGCTTAGGGTGGCTACATGGATTGTGTGTATGAAAAGACAAAATGATGGCTTTTCATTCTTTTACTTTTATAAGCATATGATACCACATTCAGCAAATTTCCTATTGCTCTATTAGACACAGAGGTTACTAGCAGTACTTACTTTAAAAGTCTGAAAACTCTGCACTGGGAAAATGCTGAAAGGAAATTTGAAGTTTTCAATATTTTTGATATTATTGATTAATGTTTATTATTGATGATCACCTAGTGTTTTCATAATATACCTGTCTAGTGTTAAAATCATTTGATATCTGAGTTGAATGAAAATTTAAAATTGATAAGCAATATTTTTAATCAGTTCTTTTTGGAGCAAGACAGAAAATTTTCTCTAAATTTCTTTGTTAGCTGTTGAAATTCTCTTAGCCATAAGTCATGTGGTTGGTTCCTGTAAAATATGAAGAGTAAAAATGGCCTTTACACGTAAGCAGTCATTCTGTGAGCAGAATCCCAGAAAAATTTTTTGATATTCTTGACCCTATTAGAATGTAGATTCTGATTTGTAGTGATGTGCTTATTATCACTTTGTGACCAGAACTAATAAAAGTAAAATAACATTGATTTAAAAATAAATTTCTTACAGCATTTTCACTTAAAAAGTGACAGATTAAAAGAAGCATTGTGTAAAGGTGGCTTTAGGGTTTTTTTCTTTAGTGTTACACAGCACCTGATGATGGAATTTGTGAAGTTGGATTTCTGAGCTGTAACAATCGTAGTATGTGTTGAATACTTTTTATACACCAGTAGATATTCAAGTAGCTTTACGTATCTTTTCTCCTTTGAGATGTGTGACCATTCTGTGCTGGAGGTTATTATGATTCCACCTTTACAGAAAGAAAAATAAGTACAGAAGATGTAAGGTAACTCACCACACAGTAAGTGATGGAACCAGGATGGTAGCATGCATCCTTACCTACCTCACTAATTGTGAATGTGAGATAGAGTAACACCTTCAGATCAGCTTTGAAGAAGCTTGGACACTTACAGTCATGCAAATGTCATGGTTCTGAATGCATAAAACTTTGCCTCATGGCTAGTGCAGTTTAGTTGAGTGTGAGGTGACTAGAGAGGACCTGTGAGGATTTGGGATATACTGATGCAGTGATGTAACCAGCAGGTGCAAATAGTGCAGATGACCAGGTAAAATATACTGGAAGATACATTTTGCACCTTTTTTGGAGGGTCTCAGATAATTTTTTTTTTGGTGGTTATTTTGAGACAGGATTTCATTCTGTGGCCTAGGCGGGCGGCACTGTCACTCACCGTGTAGCCCAGGATGAACTCGAGCTCTCGGTAATACTCCTGACTCAGCCTCTCAAATCCTGGGATTATAGTTGGTGAACTACTTTGCCTGGCTTACTGAATAGACCATTTCATTTGGATCCCTCTTTTCCACTTACTCCATCTGGTTCTTAGGCTCCTTAATTTCAAGAGTAGTTGGGGCCTGGAGAGATGACTTAGAGGCAAAGTCAAAGGACCCAGGATCTATTCCCCAGTAACCACATAGAACCAGATGCACAAGGCGGCACATGCTTCTGGAGTTCCTTTGCAGCAGCTAGAGGCCCTGGTGCACCCATTTCTTCTCTATCTACATCTCTCACTCTCAAGTAAGTAAGTAAAAATCTTTTTAAAAAAGAATAGCTGGTATGCAAAAAATGAAAATTTATAAAAAGTTAACAGGTATTTGTTTAAATTAATTTGGTGTTTTAATATACTTATTAGTTTATTTGAGAGAAGGAGGCAGACAGAGAGAGAATGGGTGCTCCAGGGCCACCAGTCACTGCAAACGAATTCCAGACACATATGCCATGGGTCCTGGAGAGTTGAACAGAGATCCTTTGGCTTTGCAGGTAAACACTAACCCCTAAGCCAACTCTCCAGCCCTTAATTTGTTATTTTAATAAAAATTTAAGAGATGAATTACTAACTTTAATAAGAATTCAGGTTTTACATATGAGTTAAATAATTGTCTTGACTAGATTTTTAAAAATATTTATTTATTTGAGAGAAAGAGAGAGAGAATATGGGTGCTCTATTTGGGCCCCAGGTTGGAATGAGGTGACATCTACCTTGAAGAAGCTTGCTTCAAGTTAGTGGCAGAGGGCAAGCCCACCAGTTCCATGGGCACATTCTCCAGATTTTGCTTCTTTAATATTCTTTTGGCCCAACCAAGCCATACTGCCAAGCCCAAAGACAAAGTGTACTAAATTGTACATTTACCCTATAATTACATATGGATGCATAGTATATTGCAGAGGATGAAGAGTTTCAACCCTCAGTCCACTACCTAGGATTGGGAAGGGGGCTTCTCATACCATTTGCATGGACCTTTGCATGGAAATTATAATTGCTCTTGTCTCTACAAAACTTCTCCTGGAATGTCACCTGGAGTATGCATTATTCATGTGTTCTGTTGAAATCTAAGGTGAGACGTAGGCCATGCCTTTCTTGCATTAAAGACAAATTTTTCTTTTCTTAAAATATATTTTATTTATTTATTGATTTTTTTGGTTTTTCAAGGTAGGATTTCACTCTAGCCCAGGCTGACCTGGAATTCACTACAGAGTCTCAGGGCAGCCTCAAATTCGTAGTGATCCTCCTACCTCTGCCTCCTGAGTGCTGTTATTAAAGAAGTGTGCCACCATGCTTGGCTTTCATTTACTTATTTGAGAGAAAGAGGTAGAGAGGGAGAGAGAGAGACAGAGAGAGAGAGAGAAAGAGAGAAAGAATGAGAATGGGCATACCAGGGCCTCCAGCCACTGCAAAGGAACTCCAGATGCATGCGCCCCCCTTGTGCATCAGGCTTACGTGGGTCCTGGATAATTGAACCGGAATCTTTGGCTTTGCAGGCAAACTCCTTAACTGCTAAGCCATCTCTCTGTGTTCTGAGTATCCAAGAGCATTCTACCATTAAACTGCAACTCTAGTCAAAGGCTAACTTCACTAAAAACAATATAAGAGGGCTGGAGAGATGGCTTAGCGGTTAAGCGCTTGCCTGTGAAGCCTGAGGACCCCGGTTCGAGGCTCGATTCTCCAGGACCCACGTAAGCCAGATGCACAAGGGAGTGCACGCAATTGGAGTTCGGTTTGCAGTGGCTGGAGGCCCTGGCACACCCATTGTCTCTATATATCTACCTCTTTCTCTCTCTCTCTGTTGCTCTCAAATAAGTAAAAATAAACAAAAAATTAAAAAAAAAACAATATAAGACAATAAATTAAATATTGGTCTTTTTTTTTCCCCCTCAAGGTAGGGTATCACTCTAGTCCAGGCTGACCTGGAATTCACTATCTAGACTCATGGTGGCCTCGAACTCATGGTGATCCTCCTACCTCTGCCTCTCGAGTGCTAGAATTAAAGGCGTGCGTCACCATGCCCTGCTCTAAAAGTTTTTTTATTTTTATTCATTTGTTTGACAGAGAAAGAGGGAGAAAGACAGAGAGAATGGGCGCGCCAGGGCCTCCAGCCACTGCAAAAGAACTGCAGACACATGTGCCCTCTTGTGCATCTGGCTAACGTGGGTCCTGGGAAATCGAACCTGGGTCCTTTGGCTTTGCAGGCAGACACCTTGACCACTAAGCCATTCCTCCAGCCTTGGTCTTTGATACAAATTCTAGATAATGAGTGACATCAGAGTAAATCACTTACTTATAATTGGCCATACCACTTATTTTGGAACGTACTCATGCATGCATTCTTGCTGTTTGAAAACAATTTTATGTATTTACAGTCTTCTACTGACAGAAGCTATAAATGCTTCTCTCTCTTTCTCTCTCTCTCTCTTTGATTTTTTTGAGATAGGGTTTTGCTCTAGCCCAGGCTGACCTGGAATTCACTATGTAGTTTTAGGGTGTTCTTGAAGTCAAGGCAATCCTCCTACCACTGCCTTCTGAGTGCTGGGATTAAAGGCATCCCTGGCTCCATATATTTTATTTTTGTAGCATTAAGGATTGAATTTAGGGCTTCTTGTATGTCAGTCAAACACTATCACTGAGCCTCAGGCCTCTTAAGTTGCTTTGTAATCTGCTATCTTGCTGTGCACATAGAAGATGCTTAAGAAATACTTGGTGAGTGTAATGCAGAAGAGGTGGTGGAAGGAATGTAAGAGCCAAAGGAAGGATGGGACTCCTTACAATATGCTCCCTCCAGACACAAAATGGCCTCGATATCCATGACCTCATAGTGCCTGACACTACCTACACAAGACCATCATAAGAGGAGGGAAAGATCACGACATCAAAATAAGAGAGAGACTGATTGAGATGGGGAGGGGATATGATGGAGAATGGAATTTCAAAGGGGAAAAGGGGGGAGGGAGGGTATTACCATGGGATATTTTTCATAATCATGGAAAATGTTTTTAAAAATTGAGAAAAAATAAAATAAGATTAAAAAAAAAAAAAAGAAATACTTGGTAAAGCCGGGCGTGGTGGTGCACGCCTTTAATCCCATCACTCAGGAGGCAGAGGTAGGAGGATAACTGTGAGTTTGAGGCCACCCTGAGACTGCATAGTGAATTCCAAGTCGGCCTGGACCAGAGGGAGACCCTACCTCAGGAAAACACCAACAGCAACAACAAAAAACCAAAACAAAAAGAGAAATACTTGGTGATTTATTTATTGGCTTTTCAAGTAGGGCCTTGCTTTAGCCCAGGCTGACCTGGAATTCACTATGTACTCTCAGGTGGCCTTGAACTCACAGCGATCCTCCTACCTCTGCTTCTGGGATTAAAGGTGTGCACCACCACACCCAGCTGGTGAATGAATTATATTAAAGGATTGGGGGCTGGTGAGATGGCTCAGCAGTTAAGGTGCTTGCCTGCAAAGCCTAACACCCCAGGTTCAATTTCTCAGTACCCATGTAAAGCTAGATGCACAAAGTGGAGCATACTCATGAAGTCTGTTTGCAGTGGTTGAAGGCCCTGATGTACCCATTCTGTCTCTGCTTGCAATAAAGAAGCAAGTAAACAAACAAACGGATTTGGGGGCTGGAAAAATTGCTCAGTAATTAAAGGTGCTTGCTTCAAGCAAAACTTGGTAGCTCTTGGTTTCAATTCTCTAGTACCCATGGAAAGCCACATGCACAAAGTGACCCATGTGCTTGGGGCTTGTTTGCAGTGGCAAAAGGTCCTGGTATGCCCATACTCTCTCTCTCTGTTTATGTTTCTCTTTCAAATAAGTAAATAAGTAAATAAATAAAAATATTAACCTGGTGCACTCTTTAGTCCCAGCACTCAGGAGGCAGAGGTAGGAGAATTACTGAGAGTTCAAGGCCACCCTGAGACTACATAGTATTCCAGGTCAGCCTGAGCTAGAGTGAAACCCTACCTCAAAAAATCAAATAAATAAATAATAAGGGGGGTGTGCTAGAGAGATGGCTGAGTGATTAAGGCACTTGCCTGTAGTGCCTAATACCCCGGGTTTGAATCCCACATAAAGCCAGATGCACAAAGTGGTGCATACATCTGGAGTTCTTTTGCAGCAGCTGGAGGCCCTGGTATACCCATTCTCTCTGTCTGTCCCTCTCCAAGTACTGCTCTGCTTGCAAATAAATAAAATATTTTTTAAAATAAAGCCCTTGATACATACTTTATATTAGTAACATTCTTTCCTTGTTGTGGTTTCTTCAACTGTAGTTTAAGTGATGAGGTGGGAAGACCAGAGCTGAGTTAATGAGACTTGTGTGCTGTGAGACACAACCTAGCAAACTTAACTAGTTTTCTCAGCTCTAGTATTGTGGTGATGGCTACCTCATGTTTTAAATGCAGATCCTGGACACCATCCTAAGTCTACTGAACCCAAGTCTGGGAATCTGCATCTTAACAGCAACCTGCTGCCCTCCCCCCACAACTTTTATGTATCTTTGAGAAGTGGATTTAAGAACCAGGTTCTACAACTCTATTATTTATGTATTTATTTGTGTTAGCTGTATTATTTTTTCCTTGTTTTGAGACAGTCTCTCTAGGTAGCCCAAGCTGGCTTCAAACTTGCCATTCTCCTGCTTCAGCTTCCTGAATGCACGGGGATTATAGCCATATACCACCACACCTGGCCTTCTCCCCACCCCAGGTAGGATCTCACTCTAGCCCAGGCAAACCTGGAACTCAATCTCTAGTCCCAGGCTGGCCTCAAACTCAGGGTGATTCTTCTACTTCAGCTCCAGAATTTTGGGTTTAAAAGCATGCATCACCACACCTACCTAGACTTGAGGTTTTTTTTTTTTTTTTTTGGTAGCGTTTCATTATTGCCCAGGCTAGTCTGGAATTCACTTTGTAGTCTCAGAGTGGCCTTGAACTCATGGCAGTCCTACCTCTGCCTCCCAAGTGCTGGGATTAAAGGTATGCACTACCACGCCTGGTTTTAGACTTGAGTTTTAAAACACATTTTTCTTGTGTGTCTGTGATAGGGATCTTTAAAAATTGTATGTAATTTATACGTACTTAATGGTGGGGGGTTAGAAATAAGCCTGTATAAATGACAGGAACATTTTAAAAATTATTGTCTTAAAATTATTAGTACATAACATGTATTTATGCTTGCTCTTAAGATTAATACAGTCTCTGACAAATGTTTAGAATTTAGACAGTTTCTATTCAAATATACATGACCTAGGTGGCAAAAAGGTTAATTAAGAGGCTAAAAAGCATGGAAGGAGAACTGAAGTATCCAGTCAACAAATATCCTATTTGCACAGTTCTTTTCTAAGTATTATAGTGTGATACAAAGAAAACTAAGACCTATTCCCCTTCACCATTTCTTTTTTTTTTTCCTTTTTGTTTATTTTTATTTATTTATTTGAGAGTGACAGACAGAAAGAGGCAGAGAGAGGGAAAGAATGGGCTTGTTGCAGTCAGGTTTGCATTGCTGGTAGAAATCACCTGACCAAGAGCAGCATGTGGGAAAAAAGAGGTTTATTTTGGCTTATAGGCTTGAGGGGGAAGCTCCATGATGGCAGGGGAAAATAATGGCATGAGCAGAGGGTGGACATCACCCCTGGCCAACATAAGGTAAACAGTAGCAACAGGAGAGTGTGCCAAATACTGGCAAGGAGAAACTGGCTATAACACCCATAGCCCACCTCCAGTAATACACTCCCTCCAGGAGGCATTAATTCCCAAATCTCCATCAGCTGGGAACCTAGCATTCACAACGCCTAAGTTTATGGGGGACACCTGAATCAAACCACCATAGGGCGCATCTGGGCCTTCAGCCTCTGCAAACGAACTCCAGATGCATGCGCCACCTTGTGCATCTAGCTTATATGGGTACTGGGGAATTGAGCCTTGAATGGGGGTCCTTAGGCTTCACAGGCAAGTGCTTAACCGCTAAGCCATCACTCCAGCCCCCCTTCAACCATTTCATACCATAATCACAGTATAGTGCTTAGGTTGCATGATATTGGAAGCAAGGGTAGGTACTTTGCAAACCTTTAGCATCATTTTTTTTTCTGCCACCTATCTTTTAGGATATTGTCCCTGGTGTCTTTTTGCCCATCTTTATCATTCATATATATATATATATATATATATATATACATACACACACACACACACACACATACATATATACATATAAATATTTTGTAAATTTATTTATTTGAGACAGAGAGAGGGAGAGAGAGAAAGAGTGAAATGGGTGCACCAGGGTCTCCAGTCACTGCAACAACAAACTCCAGATGCATACGCCCCCTTGTGCATCTGGTTTACGTGGGTCCTGGGGAACTGAACTGGGGTCCTTGGGCTTCACAGGCAAACGCCTTAACCACTAAGCCATTTCCCCAGCCCCCTATTTTTTATATTTTTAAGGTCTTTGGAGTCTTTTTTTGTAAATATTTTATTTATTTATTTGCAAGCAGATAGACAGATAGAGAATGAATGGGCATGCCAGGGCCTCCAGGTGCTTCAAATGAACTCCAGATGCATGGCACTTTGTACATCGGACTTTGTATGTAGGTACTCACGTAAGCCAAATGCGTATGGTGCTGCCACCATACCCAGCTACCCAACAGTGGCTAGAGGCCCTGGCGTGCCTATTCTGCCTCTCTCCCTCTTTCTTTCTCTCTGCCTCAAATAAGTAAATAAAACTTTGAAAAAGCATACATTATTCTTTTTCCCCAGTATTTAATTCCTTATAATATTTATCTAGGACTAACTACAAAGTACTTATTTCAGTATTCAAATGTACATAGAACATTAAGCTTTTTTTTTTTTTTTAGGTAGGGTCTCACTCTAGCTCAGGCTGACCTGGAATTCACTAGGTAGTCTCAGGGTGGCCTCGAACTCATGGCAATCCTCCCACCTTTGCCTCCTGAGTGCTGGGGTTAAAGGCGTGTTCCACCATGTCTGGCCTTAAGCTTTTTTTTTTAGAACATTAAACTTTTAATTTACAGTTAAATTTTTTGTTTGTTGATATTTATTTATTTTGGTTTTTGAGGGTAAGGTCTCTCTCTAGCCTAGGCTGACCTGGAATTCACTATGTAGTCTCAGGCTGGCCTCGTACTTAAGTGATCCTCCTACTTCTGCTTCCCAAGTGCTGGCCTTATCTTCCTTTTAAATAGTTCTCTGCTATCCTTCAGAGAACAGTGAAAATTTCATGACCTTGTTATCCTGAACTCCTTCCTTGTTTCCCTGTTCCCACAGAATATTATTATGACAATCAGAATCTTTGGTTATTTTATTTTATTTTGAGACAGTCTTGCTAGTAACCAGGTTGTCTGTCTGTCCTGGCACTCACTGTGTAGTTCTGTCTTGCCTTGAGCTTGAATTAATCTAGTAGAGTTCAGGGATCCCAGGCATATGTCTTCATGCCTGGGTAGCAGTGACCTCAGAAGGCATTCCGTGTCCCCCTCTATCCTTTTTCTGCCTAATTTCCTTGAGTTTTAGTTTTTCACTCTTGGATTTTTTTTAAGTCCAGCTGACCAGTGAGCTATAGGATTATTATTATTATTATTCTATTTCTATTCCCCCTTGGCATTAGGTTACAGGTGTGCATGGCTTTTTACCTGTTGGGGGATCACTTACCAGCTGAACCATCACTTTAGCCCCTGTTATTGCTGCCCTTGTTGGTTTTCTCTTTGCTACTCCTCTCCTAGGCTTTAATTATCTCTGAAAGTAAATTATTTCCGAGTGAAACAGGCAACCAAAATTGGAAGCTCTGCTTAGTTGTTTACTTTGGGCAAATTCCATTTTGGCCTCCATATCCTCATTTGTAATGTGAGGAGTTTGGCCTGGATGACACAGTACTCATTTGCAGTCTCTCTGCATATGGGATGAGAAAAGCCAGTGCTATACATAATTATTAGTAAATATAATTAAGCATTTTGAATTTGAAAGATATATTTGGTTATTTATTACATATCTTATGTATACATTCTTTTTTTTGTTCTTCTGTGCTGATGATCAGAGGGCCTTGTGCATTCTAGGCAAGCATTCTCCCACTGAGAAACAGACTAACCCTGGTATTTCAAATTCTGTTTACATTGGAAGAAAACTTGAGACACTCTAAAATTTATCTACTATGTTTATTGAGTTAGCACAATAGAAGTGTAAAGAAGGGCTTTCATAGCTGAGCATGGTGGTGCACTCCTTTAATCCAAGTACTGGGGAAGCAGAGGTAGGAGGATTGCCACAAATTTGAGTACAGCCTGAGACAGTGAATTGCAGGCCAGGCTGGGCTAGAAGGAGACCCTACTTTGAAAAACAAAAACAAAAACAAAAAGCTTTTCAGAAATATGCTTTAATGAAAATATAAGGATGATGTACACCAAACATGAAACGGGTGCTTTAAACATAGCTGGCACCCTAGAATTTTAAGGTTAGAAAGGACCTTAAAGTGGACTTTAAGTAATTAGAAGTTAGTTAAGATTAGACTCCTGCAATCTTGTATCTCATTTTAAATTTGAAATAACTGATGCCTAGGTCATTTTCGCTCGGTCTTTTATCCAGGCATTATACGTTCTAAACCAAAGAGATTTAATTAATGCCATTTAAATTTTTTTTCAGCAGTGCTGAGGATTGAATTTAGGATCTTGCCAGGTGTGGTGGTGCACACCTTTAATCCCAGCACTTGGGAGGCAGAGGTAGGAGAATCGCCGTGGGTTCAAGGCAACCCTGAGACTCCATAGTGAATTCCAGGTCAGCCTGGGCTAGAGAGAGACCCTACCTCGAAAAAAACCCAACAAACAAAAACAGAATTTAGGTTCTTATATGCTGGTTAAGCACTCTACCACTGAACTATGTCCCCAATTATTACATTCGAAAAAGTGTATTTATTTGTGTGCATGCGCGCGCGCGCGCGCGTGTGTGTGTGTGTGTGTGTGTGTGTGTGTGTGTGTAAGTGTAGGGGAGGAGGTGGCACATAAGGGTCTCTTGTTGCTGCAAAGAACATGTACCACTTTTTGCATCTGGCTTACGCGAATAGCTTGGGAATCGAACCCAGGTTGTCAGGCTTTTCAAGCAAGTCTTTCTTTTCTTTTCTTTTTATGTAAGGTCCCACTTTAGCCCAGGCTGACTGGAACTCACTGGGTAGCCCCAGGTTGGCCTTGAACTCATAGCAGTCTTCCTACCTCACCCTTCCAAGTGTTGGAATTAAAGCAACCTTGCCATGCCTAATTTTTTTAAAAGCTGCTGTATTGAGGTACAATTCATATGTCATCCAGTTCACCCATTTAAGCTGTACAATTCATTGTTTTTTCATATGTTTAAAAATTGTAGTAAAATAAGGCAGAGCATGGTGGCACCCAGGTTCAATGCTCCAGAACCCATGTAAGCCAGGTACACAAGGTGGCACATGCATTTGGAGGCCCTGGTGTGCTCATTCTCTACCTTTCTTTCTCTCTTGCTCTGCCTCTTTCTGTCTCAAATAAAATTAAAAATATTTAAAAACAAAAACAAAAAAATGTAACAAAATATATATGATTTTGCTTTTTTTTTTTTTGGTTTTTCGAGGTGGGGTCTCATTCTAGCTCAGGCTGACCTGAAACTCACTATGTAGTCTCAGGGTGGCCTCGAACTCATGGCAATCCTCCCTCTGCCTCCAGAGTGCTGGGATTAAAGGTATATGCCACCATGCCTGTCCTTAGATTTTGCAATTTAAACAGGTGTGTTTTGTTTTGTTGTTTTTGTTGTTGGTAGGATCTGTCTGTAGTCTAGGCTGACATGGAATTTACTATGTACTCTCAGGGTGGCCTTGAACTCACAGCAATCCTCCTACCTCAGCCTCCCGAGTGCTGTGATTAAAGGTGTGCACCACCATGCCCGGCTTAATTTTTTTTTTTTTAGGGCTTTGTGGGTAAAAATTAAAGGAAATTTTTTTGATATTTACATTAATTTTTCTCATATTCATTCTTGTAAATTAGCTTTTTTAGTTAACTGATAGTTTTAGACATTGCCCCATTTGCTTATGCTTTTATATTTATAATTAGAGGTTTTATTATTCTTTTGGAGATAGGGGCCATAAATAGACAGTTACTTAAAACATACAGGATATTCTTTAAGTAGTACGTCTAATGATTCCAGAAGCAATTTCATTAACTAAAGAAGTATAGGGTATTGCCATGGGATTTAACATTATCAGTAAAGAATAATAGTATCTGGGAAGATGAGAGAGGTAAGATGTGATTACTTAGCATCTTTCTTGAAAGGTGTGGTAATTTAGCACCCTGTCCTGTGCAGCACTATAACAAGCACAAGTAATTATACACACTTCTATGTGATTAAATGTGAAAACATATAAAGGAGTTGGAAGGGTCATGAACTCACAGTAATCCTCTTGCTTCAGCCTTCTGGGTGTTGGGATTATAGGTGTGCACCATTCTGTTTTATAGTCCCAAGATTTCATCCTTGGACCATTTCTATTGTCTCTGTATTGATTCTTTGTCATCTATTCTAGTCTCATGGCTTTAGAGTGCACCTAGAGGCCAAGTTCCAAATGGATTTCTATCCTAAAGCTCTTTCCTTGAAATCCAGGAGCAAGTAGCCATCTATATATCTACCATCTCTACATCAATATCTAACAAAAGTTTTCTTCTTCTTCTTCTTTTTTTTTGTGTGTGTGGTACTGGGAATTGAATGTAGGGCCTTACAAATGTTCGGGAGCTAAACTCTCAACCACCACTAGGCTACAGTCCTAGTCCTGAATGTCTAAAACTTAAAAAAAAAAAAATTGTATTTGTGTGTGTGTGGGGCCATATGTGGGTCCTTTGCTGCTGTACTTTTTGCATCTGGCTTACAATGATAGCTTGAGAATTGAACCCAGGTTGGTAGACTTTACTTTTTACCACTGAAACATTTTCCCAGCCATGCTCAAACTTAACCTGTCTAAACCTGAACTGAGCTTCCTTTCTAGTTCCTCTAGTAATCTTACCTCCTTCAGCAAATGGCAATTCTATTCTTTCTTGTTTAATCTTCAAATAAGAAAAGTCTGTTTCTTCTCTTCCTTTTTCACATTTCATTCAGTCTGATGGCAAACACTCTTAAGTCTGCTTCACTACTTGTACTGCTCCCGTCTTAATCTAAAACCCATCTTTTCACCTGTAATCTGTTTTCCCTGTTAGCAGCTTTTAGCAAAGTACAGTTTTTCAGGGCTGGAGAGATAGCTTAGCAGATAAGGCATGTGCCTATGAAGGCTAAGGACCCAGATTCAATTCCCAGGAGGCCACCCTGAGACTATATAGTGAATTCCAGGTCAGCCTGAGCTAGAGTGAGGCCCTACCTTGAAAAACCAGAAAAGCAAAATAAAATAAAATATCCTGTATAATAAACTAAGGGTGGTCGCGTGTTCTTGTAGTCCCACATCTCAGGAGGTGGGAACAAAAGAATTAGAGATTTAAGGTCATCCTTGGCTACATAATGAGTAGGAAGCCAGCATTGGCTACCTGAGACCCTATATCAAAAGAGAAAGAGAAAAACAAAGCAAAAAAAATTCTAAGCAATAAAGCCCTTACTATTTATGACTTCATATATTATTAATCTTTGTCTTGCTGAACTTTAATTGTACTTTTAATTTTACAAAGAAGTAAAATTTCAGAAAATCAGGTTGGAGAGATGGCTTACGTACAAGGTGTCAGATGCATCTGGAATTCCTTTGCAGTGGCTGGAGGCCCTGGTGTGCCTATTCTCCCCCCCTCAAGTAAATAAATAAAATATTTTTAAAAACTTCAGAAAATCAAATGTTTTAGAAGAAGATAGCTGGGCATGGTGGCACACTCCTTTAATCCGAGCACTTGGGAGGCAGAGGTAGGAGGATCACCATGAGTTTGAGGCCAGCCTTAGACTGCATATTGAAATTCCAGGTCAGCCTGGGCTAGAGTGTGACTCTACTTTCAAAAACAAAAACAAAGCAAAAAAAAAAAAAAAAAGTTAAATTTAGCTTGTCTTATTCTATGTAATTTTACAATGGCTACAAATTAATGAGTAAGTGTATATACTGGGGTAGTAAAGGAGAACGTCTCTTGAGCCTTTAGAGTATCTAAGTTTCTTTCATAGTTACCCTGACATCTCTGTTTTCTAAACAGACTAACTAGATGATCTATACTATTGTATTTCTTCTGTTTTCTTTTTTAGTCTTGTCTTTTCCTCCCTCTCTTCTTTTCTCCCTCTTTCTCTTCCTCCCTCCCTCACATATTCTCTTCTTCCCTTCTTCTCTTTCTTTCCTATTTGACACTGAATCTAGGGCCTCAGGCATGCCCTAGGTAAGAGTACTTGGAAGCTATGCATTGTGGTGCAGGCCTATAAGCCCAGCACTTGGGAAATCAAGGCCAGCCCGGGTACTTTAGTGAGACCCTGTCTGAAAATAGCAACCAAAGGGCTAGGAGATGGCTCAGTGGGTAAATTGCTTGCCTTACAGTCACAAGCTGGGGTTAGATATTCAGAACCAATATAAAGATAACAACAAAATCAATTTGGAGGGGATGGAGATGTAGCTCACTTGGTAGAGTGCCTAACAGGCATGAAGCTCTGGGGTTGATCCTCTGCATTGCATAAGCTGAGCGTAGTGGCACCCTCAGGAGGTGCAAGCAGGAAGACCTGAAGTTCCAGACTATGTAGCAAATTCACATCCAGTACAGGCTATATGAAACCATGTCTCAACAAAAAGAGCAAAAGGAATATTTCAGATATCTGAAAACCTTATGACATTGAATTATCCGGAATAATTAATTGCTCAGATTGCACTATTTATGTCTTAGTTGTAGCCTCTTATTTTGTTTGAATGTAAATGTTAGCAGATATTTTGGGTTTTGTGCTTGATAATCAAATGTTGGTGTATAATAAGGCGTTTTACTAAAAACTAGCCAAACTTCAGTTAAAAAAATTTTTTTTTACTTCATTTTTGTGTATTTATTTGAGAGAGAGAAAGAGGAAGAGAGTGGAAGAGAGAATGGGCATGCCAGGGCCTCCAGCCACTGCAGACGAACTCCAGACTCATGCTCCCCCTTGTGCATCTGGCTTACGTGGGTCCTGGGAAATTGAACCAAGGTCCTTTGCCTTTGCAGGCAGACGCCTTAACCGCTAAGCCATTCCTCCCGCCCCCAAGCTTCAGTTTTGAGAAATAGCACCAGTTAGATGAAGAGTTGTGATGATGACATATTTAATTGAGGTTCTGTTTTTCAATGCTTCCATGTGCTCTCAGTGATTAGAATCCCTAGGGGACAGTCTAGTGTGAAGAGTAACTTTTTATGCTTAGTGGTTACATAAAGGGCGGTACTATAATGATAAGAAAGGCAAGATTAAAGCCAGTCAAAAGAATTCATTCATGTTACTTTTAAAACAGTTTTATGTGGGATGTGACTGTTAAAATTGTTTTAGTCCTTTGGCTAAAACCCATGTGTTAGCTTGATGAAGTGTTATCAAGAATGCTAATCTATAAATTCATTTTAGCATTTAGCACCAACTTTTCCATTTGTACAGCTGTTCATTGTTTTAGCCATTTACTACGATTTCTGAGGAATTCACTTCTGGAATGGAGCACTTGGCTCTTGGTCCATCTCAACACTGCATGGGAGTAGTCGGGGAGGTGGTGTTGAAACAAGGCAGTTGTCTTGTTTTATTTATTTATTTTGTTGTTTCATTGTAGGGTTTCACTCTAGCCCAGGCTGACCTGGAATTCACCATGTAGTCTCTGGGTGGCCTTGAACTTATGGCAGTCCTCCTACCTCTGCCTCCCAAGTTCTGGGATTAAAAGCGTGTGCCACCATGCTCAGCCCTGATAGGTTTCTTAATTTAAAAAAGTTGTTTTTTTTTCTTTTTTTTTAATTTTTATTAACATTTTCCATGATTATAAAATATATCCCATGGTAATTCCCTCCCTCCCCACCCCCACACTTTCCCATTTGAAATTCCATTCTCCATCATATTACCTCCCCATTACATTCATTGTAATTACATATGTACAATATCAACTTATTAAGTATCCTCTTCCCTTCCTAAAAAAGTTGTTTTTGTTCATTTTTATTTATTTGAGAGTGACAGAGAAAGAGAGAGAGAGAGAGAGAGAGAGAGAGAAAATGGGCATTCCAGGGCCTCCAGCCACTGCAAACAATTGTGGGTCCTGGGGAATCGAACCTCAAACTGGAGTCCTTAGGCTTCACAGACAAGCACTTAACCGCTTTTTAATTTTACATTACCTTATTGATGAAAATAGATAAAATGCTATTTGTTTGTAACTAAAAGCCAGCATATTGAGGCATGGTATATGCAGCTTCGCCATTATTGATTTTAGTGGTTTTTTTTTCCCCCTGCCTCTTTTCTTTTTTCTTTTTTTTTTTTTTTGAGGCAAGCCCAACAGACTGCCTTTTTAAAAAGTGTGTGTGTGTGTGTGTGTGAGAGAGAGAGAGAGAGAGAGAGAGAGAGAATGAGAGAATTGGCATGCTAGGGTTTCTAGCCACTGCAGTTAACCTCCAGATACTTGCACCCCCTTATGCACATGTGTGACCTTGTGCTTGAGTCACTATGCACTTGGCTTATGTGGGATCTGGAGAGTCAAACATGAGTCCTTAGGCTTCACAGGCAAGTGTCTTAAATACTAAGCCATCTCTCTAGCCCACCTCTTTTCTTTTTAAAAAATATTTTATTTATTTGAGGGATAGGCAAAAAGAGGCAGACAGAAAGAGTGAGTATGAGTATGTTATAGCCTCCTCCCACTGCAGACAAAATCCATATGTATGTGCCACTTTGTGTCTCTGACTTTACATGGATCCTGGGGAATTGAACCCAAGCTGTCAGGCTTTGCCCAGCTTAACTGTTCTAATGGTTTCTTTCTCTTATTTAGTGGAAGGTGTATTTGATATAAATAGTTTTGCAATTAGAACTATTTACCTTTTATGTCATCTGGTTAGGAGTTATCTTAGAAAAGCCTTTATCAGGGCTGGAGAGATGGCTCAGTGGTGATGGCACTCGCCTGCAGAGCCTAATGACTTGAGTTTGACTTCTCAGAACTCATATAAAGCTAGATGCACAAAGGGGTGTGTGCATCTGGAGTCTGTTTGCAGTGCTAGAGGCCCTGGTGTGCCCTCTAGAGTTTGCCTGCATGCGTGTGTATGGGTGCATCAGGGTCTCTTGCTGCTACAAATGCCCGTCCAGCTTTATGTGGTGGCCAAGGAATTGAACCTGTTCTGTCAGGCTTTGCAAGCAAGCACCTTTTAACTGCTGAGCCTAACACATACTAGGCAAGCATTCTCCCAGTCCCTGCTGTCTGTGCTTGTAACTGCTGTGCTTTACTACCTCTTACATTGTCAAGTTATCTTTTCAACACTTAAGTCCTTAATAAAAAGGTGTTACATTTGAGGTGAAAGAATCGTTAGTGAACAGTTAATTCAAAACGCATAAACTATACTCCAAATGTGTCAGGATAGGTTTTTTATGTTTTCATCATAAATAAGTGACTTATATTTGGAGCCCATACATTTGTGGTTCTTATGTAGAGTCTTGTTTATTTTTTTGTGGTACTGGGAATCAAACCCAGGGCTTTAACCATGCTGAGTTTATAATCTACCACTGAGCTACATCTTCAGTACTTACTTCAGTTAAAATTTTCTAAGAACTTTAGTTTGGGTTTCTAGTTTGTAATAGTTGAAGGATCATCAAGTGGGCAGAGATGACTAATGTCAGTGATTCACAGTGTCTGAACATGTAAATTCCATTAATGTCTCAGAACAACTTTGGGTTAGAGATACTCTCCACAGTTAATGGGTAGAAATGCAGAGCATAAGCTGTACTGCTTTTATCATCTTAATAGCTCATTCTAGTAGTTCTCAGGATGTGGTCAGATGAGGTAAGAGTAATGGTAGCAAAAGATTTTTAGGGACAGAATTATGAGAGTCTGGTTGAGGAGGGAGGAAGAGGAATTTACTTAAATTTCTATCGTGTTTTTGTTTGTTGTTCTCCACCTGTACTGTCTTATCTTGGTGTAGCTTTTTTGTAGGTTTGTGATGTAAATTCACATATTTTAAAGGTAGTTTTTTTTTTAAAAAATTTATTTATTTGAGAGAATGGGCATGCCAGGGCCTCCAGCCACACTGCAAACAAACTCCAGACGCATGGGCCGCCTTGTGCATCTGGCTTACGTGGGTCCTTGGGAATCGAACTGAGGTCCTTTGGCTTTACAGACAAGAGCCTTAACTGCCAGGCCATCTCTCCTGCTATTATTTTTTTTTTTTTTAATGTGTTTTTGTTTTTCACTCTAGTCCAGGCTGACTTGGCACTTACTTTGTAGTTCCAGGCTGGCCTTGAATTCATGGAGTGATTTTTTTCTACCTCTACCTCCTGAGTGTAGGATTAAAGGTATGCACCACCACATCCAGCTTTAAAGGTAGTTTTGAAATTGAAAAGTCCTGTGGCTATTCCATCCCCCCCTTTTTTTTTCTTCTGGATAAGATTTTACTGTATAGTCTGGTGCAACCTAGAACCTGTTGTCTTAGCCTTCCAGATATTTGATTTTAGACGTGTACCCCAACATCTGGTGTGGGGCTAATGCTTAAAGAAAGCAATTGTATTTGAAAAGAGAACACTGGATAATGAAATAAATGACAGTGTCTAGAGGAAGTTAACAAATAGGAGTACTAAGATTATTAAGAAGATGCACTTTGGGGCCACATTCATTATTTTGTAAATTAGGTGAACTGATTCCTGAAATCTTTGCAGCCCATTTTACTTATTCAGGTCACTAGTTACAGAATTTGTTGTTTAGGAGATGGCATCTTTTTGTTAGGTGTTGAGATTCCTGTGAGCTTCAGCAGAGTCATGTCCTTAGTAATTATACTGAGAATTGTGTCGGAGAAGCAGTCATCTACAGCTAATGAATATTTTCTTGTTTAAAGGAACTCAACATTTATAAAATGATATAGAGAACTATGTTAGATGCTGACGTTTATTTGTTAATGTATAACTACATGGAGATGCTGCTGAGAGGCGCAGATGAAGTGAAACTGCTGCTGTAACCATAGTAACTTCGGTAGTGTGGCTGCTATGTGTCAGGCACAGACAGGGCAGACTGCCGTTTCCTACATTTTCCTCTAGTCCTCAGAATACCTCAAAGGTACAAATTTTTCCTTTTTAGGGTGTGTGTGGTGTTGGGGATCAGACCAAGGGCCTCGTACATGCTGGGCAAATACTCTTAACCACTATGCACACACCCACTCCAAGTGTGGCATATTCTTCTGCACCCTCACTGGGCTAAACTTACTGCATTCAGCATGTCAGACAAGAATTTTGCACTGAGCTGCATCCCCAGCACTTGAAAAAAATTTTATTTCACTGGGCATGGTGGCACACACCTTTAATTCCAGCACTTGGGAGGCAGAGGTAGGAGGATCACTGTGAGTTCGAGGCCACCCTGAGACTACATAGTGAATTCCGGGTCAGCCTGGGCTAGAGTGAGACCCTACCTCGGAAAACCAAAAAAAAAAAAAAAAAAAAAAAGTTTTATTTCAACACAGGGTCTCAAGTATGTATCTGGCTCAGGTATATATCACTCTTCCTGACTATCTGGTATATACTTTAAAATTTATTTATTTATTTAAAGGTAGGGTCTCACTCTGGCTCTGGCTGACCTGGAACTCTAGTCTCAAGCTGGCCTTGAATTTACTACAGTTAATCCTCCTACCTCTGCCTCCCAAGTGCTGGGATCAAAGGGGTTCACCACCATTCCCAGCTTGATATATATCTTTAGTAGTTACTAATGTATTTATTTTATCAAATACCTTCTTGTGATTTGTGCTAAGTGCTTTATGATTCTTCTTTCAGCTTTGCTAGGGATACTTTTTTTTTCAAGTCAAGTGGCACATGGCTCTGATCCCTGCACTCATTTATTTATGAGAGAGGAAAAACAGTGAAAGAGTATGGGTGCCTTAGGGCCTCTTGCTGCTGCAAATGAACTCCAGACAAATGTGCTACTTTGTGCATCTGGCTGTACCTGGGTACTGGAGAATCAAGCTCTGGTTGGCAGACTTTGCAAGCTAGCACCTTTAACTGCTGAGCCATCTCTCCAGCTGTTGACCAGTTGTTTCTGATTTAGCATATATTCATTATATATACTATCTACAACTATGCTAAGGGACATAAATGTGAATCATGGTTCCAGTATTTGAGCAACTTAAGAACATAAACATGATGGTATATGGGTTAGAGTATGCAAATTTGTCTAGGTATGATTCCTGCTGCTTGGGAAGCTGAGGTGTGGAGAACCACTCATGAGTTTGAGACTAACATGTGAAATGTACCAAGACCTCAGTGCTAAATAAGTGAGTAAATAAACAAATAATTAAATGTCCAGATTTGGAGTAAGATATACAAGAATGTAAATAGGCAACAGGAAAATGAAAATAACAGTTTAGGGGCTGGAGACATGGCTAAGAGGTTAAAGTGCTTGCTTACAAAGCCTGATCGCCCAGGTTGGATTCTCCAGTACCCACATAAAGCCAGGTGCAGAAAGTGGCACATATGTTTGAAGTTTGTTCACAGAGGCAAGAGGTTCTGGTGTACCCTTCTCTCCTTATGAATAAATTATAAAATATACATTCATATATGTGTGTGTGTGTGTGTGTGTACTTATATTTATTTTTGTTTTTCAAAGTAAGCTCTCACTCTAGCCCAGGCTGACCTGGAATTTCATTGTGCAGTCTCAGGTTGGCCTTAAACTCATGGTGATCCTCCTACCTCTGCCTCCCAAGTGCTGGGGCTAATGGTATGGGCCACCATATCCGGCTTAAAAAAATAATTTTTTTTTTTTTGAGGTATGGTCTCACTCTAGCTTAGGCTGACCTGGAATTTACTATGTAGTCTCAGGGTGGGTGTGAAGTCATGAGAATGATCCTCCTACCTCTGCTTCTTGAGTGCTGAGATTAAAGGCGTGTGCCACCATGCATCGCTTAAAAATGTATCTTTTAAAGAAAGTAACAGCTTGGACATTGGGTACATTACTATGCCTGAACAGGTAATGAGAAAGGCTTAAAATCCTTTGAGGTTTAGTTAAGGGAATTGGTTTGTTTATGGTGTTCTTTGGGAGAGCACCCAGGTAACAAGGGCACAGCGACCAAATATGTGATAAATACATGTGAGCCAATGTTAAACAGGCTTAGCTGGAAGTGATTAGGAAGTCTTTGCTTATTGGTATATATATTCTTCCTTATTTAATATCGACTCAGCTGCTGTACTTAGTTCTGAAGACTTGTGATCTGACAAATGGGGTATACTATGTAGAGAGAGGGCTATAAGGGAAATATAGATGGTTGAGGAGATGGTGAAAGTGCTTTCCCTCACTCCTTCCCTCCTCTTCCTTTTCTTTCTTTCTTTCTTTTTCTTTTTTTGATTTTAATTTATAAATTTGAGAGAGAGAGAGGGAGAGAATGGGCATGTCAGGGCCTCTAGCCACTGCAAACAAACTCCTGATACATGCACCACTTTGTACATCTGGCTTTATGTGGGTACTGGGGAATTGAACCTGGGTTGTTAGGCTTTGCAGACAAGTGCTTCAACTGCGGAGCCATCTCTCCAGCCCTAGAATGTACTTTTTTTGTTGTTGTTTTTTCCAGGTAGGGTCTCATCTAGCCCAGGCTATCCTGGAATTCACTCTTTAGTCTCAAGGTGGCCTCGAACTCAGGGCAGTCCTCCTACCTCTACCTTCAGAGTGCTGGGATTAAAGGTGTGTGCCACCATGCCCAGCAAGAATGTACTTTTTTTATTTATGGGAAACTATAGGCATGGAAAATGCTTTAGCTGGAGTAATTCAAAGAACAGAGATAGAGTCTATGTTCCAGACTCCCTCAATTATGCAGAGACTACTAATTACTCATAAGACTCTTTGAAGATGAAGATTTTCCTGTTTGCCCTGTTCTGAAAAGACTGCTGTTGCAGTATTTAAAGACATGGGCCATGTGTAATTTGTATTCTCATTTAAAGGGCATGCAATCTTTTTTTCTGTAACATAGGCATATACTCATTGTATCACTTTGGGATGGCTGTCTTATTTATTTATTTATTTATTTATTCATTCATTCATTTGAGAGCAGTAGACAGAGAGATAAAGAGGCAGAGAGAGAGAGAGAGAGAGCGAGCGAGCGAGAGCGAGCGCAGAGTGGGCGCGCCAGGGCCTCCAGCCACTGCAAACGAACTTCAGACGCGTGTGCCCCTTGTGTGTCTAGCTAACATGGGTCCTGGGGAATCAAGCCTCAAAACGGGGTCCTTAGGCTTCATAGGCAAGTGCTTAACCACTAAGCCATCTCTCCAGCCTGGTTGTCATTTTTATTGATAGTCCTTTATCCCCAACTGTCCTATAAGGAAGTGCTCATTCCTGTCTCTTATATAGCTTTTTTTTTCCTTTCTGTCAATCCAATGATTTCTCATCCTTATTTTCCAATCATATTGAAATTATTTGGAGTTGCCAGTTTTCATTCTTGGACTGGGGGTTGGGCAAGGGGTGAGTTTGGGGGCAGTGAGGGAAGTAGGGGACAGCAAGGCTGGGAGTGGCTGTATGTCTTGTGTGTAGGGGAGGGGCATGCTCGGAGTGCAGACTTATCACTGCACCGGAGGTGGATTAGGTGGAGGATGCTGAGACGTGGCTATTTTTCAGCAACAAGAACTTAACTGTCTGTAGTTGATATCACTTTTCATATCCAAAGATAGTTTCTTCTTCTTTCTTTAAAAAATATCTTTATTTATTTATTTGACAGAGAAAGAGGGAGAGAGAATGGGCATGCCAGGGCCTCCAGACACTGCAGACAGACTCCAGATGCATGCACCCCTTTGTGCATCTGGCTAATGTGGGTCCTGGGGAATCAAACCTGGGTCCTTTGGCTTTGCAGGCAAACTACTTAACTGCTAAGCCATCCCTCCAGCCCAATCTCCCCCTCACCCCCCAGTCAAGCCCAGGTTGACCTGAAATTCACTATGTAGTCTCAGGGTGGCCTCCAACTGAGGGTGATTGTCCTACCTCTGCCTCCTGAGTGCTGGGATTAAAGGCATGTGCCACCATGCCCGGCTTCCAGTTGATAATTTCTGTCTCATTGAGTGCTTGTAAGGTTTAAGCCAGTGTATGCCACCAGACACTGTCCAGGAGATAACTTGAATCTGTCAGAAGAAACTTAACTTGGTGGGTCACAGGCTAATACTCTTCCCCATAAAACCTTCAACACGTGGGGGGGATTTTACATGCCCAGTGAGTGCCAGCTATGCTCCATGTGCAGTGCTGTCAGAATCCACCTCTTTCCTGGGGACTGATGGGTTTTTGAGTGTATGCTTTCATGTTAACACTTTTCTGTCTGTGGCTATTCGTTATCTGTGTGCTGACTTATTTCTCCCCTCCCAAATTCTATTTTCTTCCAGTTTTCGTAGTTTATGCCATTGTCACTATTTCAGCTGTATAAATGAGAAAAAAAAACTGAATTTTTTTTTTTTTTTCGAGGTAGGGTCTCACTCTGGTCCACGCTGACCTGGAATTAACTCTGTAGTCTCAGGGTGGCCTTGAACTCAAGGCGATCCTCCTACCTTTGCCTCCCGAGTGCTGGGATTAACGGCGTGCGCCACCACGCCCGGCACAACTGATTTTTTAAGCTAGAATATTAAGAGCTTAAATCCATGAAAATTTCTTATAGGTTGAAAGTCCCATATGGTGATGGAATAACTGGAGACAAAATTGGGTGGAATTTGAGTGAAATGAGGATTTTTATGGCTAACTGCCTTAAGACCCAGCATAGCTGGAATGGCCTGGCTTCCTAATCTGATACCTCAGCAGCAACAGTTTATACTTAGTTTGTTAGCTTAATTTGTAGATCTCTAAACATTCGTAAGAGTTACAGTTTTAGTGTTTTTGCCTTTTCCCATCATTTAAAACATTGTACATGTTTGTAGACTAAACTTAGAGAAAGGTTTTCCATTTTGGAAGAGCTCCTTTAGTCTATGCCCAATATAGTAAAGGTTCATTTTTATTTTCTTTCTTTCTTTTTCCTTCGCTTCCTTCTCTTCTTGCTCTTTTTCCTTTCCTTTCTTACAGTGTTGGGAGAAACCTAGGGCTTCTTGCATGCTAGGCCCGTACTCTCCCCCCAGCTTCATTTGTTGTTGTTTAATTGTTACATTGAATTGAGGGTTTTGTGACCTAGTATATTCAAGGGGTGGGGCAGATTTGTCAGACCTTTAATTTAGAAAAATAAATGCTACTTTTCTTTTCTTTCTCTCTGTTTGTTTCAAGGTATGGCCTTAACAGTAGCTCAAGCTGCCTTGGAACTCATTCTGTAGTCCCAAGATGTCCTTGAACTCATAGCAATTTTCCTACTTCTGCTTCCTGATAGCTGGGATTAAAGGCATGTGCCCCCATACCTGGCTAAATGCTGTTTTTCTATATTAATAGTTATAGCCTTATAAAGAAAAACAAATAGGTCAAACACTGGAGATTTACCGTTAAGAACTAAATTTTTCCATATTTGATTTAAGGTATACCCTAAATACATAGCACAATGAATTTTCAGAATGAAAACACTTGGCTAACACCCAGTACATTATCAGAACTCCAGAAGCCCTGTTGTATTTTGTGTGTATATCCCTACCCTGACTTCTGAAGTTATACCTAATATTAAATATTAACCTATTGGAAAGGTTGGATGCTAATTTGTACGTTGGTATTGTAACGAGGAAATTAAGGTTTGGGGGTGCTTCCTGGAATCCCAAGCCCTGAGTTCATATCTGCAAACTAACAAAATAATTGGCAATTCCAGATTCAAGAGAATGATTTATAAAATACCATATTTTATTCACATTTTACAAAGGAGTGCAGAAAGGGGAAGGCTGGAAGGTAAGGGGAAACAGAATGGGGAGAAGTTCACCAAGTGCAGCCCAAAAGCCCAGGTGGGCTATGTGGAGCTCAGGAGTCCATGTGACCAGATAGGGATCTGGAAAAAATTTGTGGAAAGAAAAGAGAAAAGGGAAAAGGGAAAAGTTCAAGGAGCTCCTGCCATGTGGGGTGCTGGAGAAGATAAAGAATCCATGTGGAGAGTCAGGGCTGGGGGGCCTCCTGGCTGGGCTTGTTAAGACAGCCCAGGCTCAGCCAAGGGAAAAACTCACCTACAGGTAGAAGTTCCCAAGTGATTAGAGAGCAAGAACCTGCCCCCTCACCTTGCAAAGGTATTTATAACCTTAGGGTGGTGGGCTGTCTTTTTGATTCAGGTGAGCCAGAGGGTCAGCTGGTTGGTTAGGACTAGGGGTTGACTCAGGAGGAGATTAGCTGGCACAGAGTTCTGGGGGCTGAATTGACCAACCACAGTGTTTAAATCCTATGAAAGACCTCGCTCAAGGAGGGGTCCTGAATGTTTGTGGAAAAACAGTTCTTTGGAACTAGGCAAGAGATAAGAACAACTTTCCTGCCCTTTTTACCTTTAGGGATCCAGTCACCCTAATTCTACCCCCCTTCACTTTCATACACTTGGACTTTGCTTATTGAAATATCACTCTGTAGGGTTTTCTACCAATTTAATCCAACAGTTAAGATTCTTTGAGATTTGGTGCTGAGGAGCTGGCTCAGCTGGGAAGAGTACTTGGTTGCCCAAGCGTGAGAACCCGAGCTCCATACCCACCATCAGTGTAAGAACGCTGAGCATAGTCACACATCCTGGTAACTCTAAGCATCGAAGTGGGTAGAGACAAGTGGGTTATCTGGGCCTCCCTGGTCAGCCAGTCTAACCAAAAAATGGGGAGCTCCAGGTTCAGGTGAGAGTCTGTCTCAAGGAAATAAGGTGTAAGTATGACCGAAGATGACACCTGATATCTTCTGGTTCCCACACGTGTGCATGGGGAATGTACATTTGCAAATCCATATGCATACACCACATGTGTTATCCACACACCAAAAACAGATTTTATGAGATTTGCCTTAACAGGAGAAACAATTACTTTTAACTCCTTTTTTTTTTTTGGCCTATTTGCTATTGCAACATTTCTAGCTGGCTTTCGAACTGGTTTCTTCCTTTTTTTGTAATTTTAATAAATTATAAATCTAATGATTAGTTTGAATAGTTGAATTGTGTACTTTATTTTTTAAAATTTTCTTTATTTATTTGCAAGCAGATAGAGAGAAGGGAAGAGAGACAGACAGAGAATGGGCACACAGGGCCTCTAGCCACTGCAAATGAACTCCAGGTACATGTGCCCCTTATACATCTGGCTTACTTGGGTCCTGGGGAATTGAACCTGGGTCCTTTGGCTTCATAGGGAAATACCTTAACCACTAAGCAATCTCTCCAGCCCTGTGTACTTTATTTCTTAAATATTTATTTATTTGAAAGATAGGAGGAGAGAGAGAAAGGGAGAGGAAGCTTCAAGGCCTCCTGCTGCTGCAAAGGAACTCCAGATGTATCCATCACTTTGTGTACCTGGCTTTACATGGGTACTCAGGAATTGAACCTCGGCTCTTAAGCTTTGTAAGTAAGTGCTTCTAACCGCTAAGCCATCTCTCCAGCCCAAATTGTGTACTTTAATGTAATCAATTTCATGTTACGGGTATTTAAAAATTTTATTATTTATTTATTTCCTTAAAACAAAGTGTGATTTATTCCAAGTTATAATTCCAAATGAAAGGTTACACACAGTGAGGCATCCAATTATTTTATTTTAATTAATTTATTCTTTGGTTTTTCAAGGCAGGGTCGCACTCTAGTTCAGGCTGACCACAACAAAGTGATCAAAATTAGCATATTAACACTAATATGCCATTTCCTAATCTTGAGGTCTCAAAAGATCATCAATTATTCTAATCTTTTATAGCAGAAGAAAGTGTTTTCTGGTCTAGGAGAGCAGTACACGGTCATCTGTTGGATTAAGTTTTATATCTCTTCATTTTCCTTTAACCTCTGACAGTTCCATAGCCTTTCTGTCTTTTATGCCTTGACATTTTGAAGAGCACAGATCAGTTATTTTTGTAGAATGTCCCACAGTTTGGGTTTGTCTGATGTTTCTTTGTGATTAAACCCAGGTTAATGCATTTTTAGCAGTAATGCCACAGATGTGATAATGGGTTCTGAGCATATCAGCGAACATACCATATCAATTTGCCCCATTACAGGTGATCTTAACTCTGATTGCTTGATTTAAGTGAAATCTTCCAGGGGAGTTAACTACTCTTCCCATTGTAATTAAAAAGGAACTTGTGGGCTGGAGAGATGGCTTAGCGGTTAAGCGCTTGCCTGTGAAGCCTAAGGACCCCGGTTCGAGGCTCGGTTCCCCAGGTCCCACGTTAGCCAGATGCACAAGGGGGCGCACATGTCTGGAGTTTGTTTGCAGAGGCTGGAAGCCCTGGCGCGCCCATTCTCTCTCTCCCTCTATCTGTCTTTCTCTCTGTGTCTGTCACTCTCAAATAAATTAAAAAAAAAAAAAAAAAAAAGCAACTTGTGAAAAGATATTTGAGGCTGAATATCTTCTCTCTCATAAGACTAGCATCCTATACAAGGGAAAACTGTTTTTTCTCCACATCTGTTTACTTGTTCAGTAGCACAAAATTTTATTTTATTTGGTAGATTAAGTTATGTCTTTTTTTCTTTATTTTTATTTATTTATTTGAGAGCAACAGAGAAAGAGGCAGATAGATAGAGAGTGGCTGTGCCAGGGCCTCCAGCCACTGCAGCCAAACTCCAGGTGCATGTGCCACTTTGTGCATCTGGTTTATGTGGGCCTTGGGGAATTGAGCCTTGTACCAGGGTCCTTAGGCTTCACAGGCAAGTGATTAACCGCTAAGCCATCTCTCCAGCCCAAGTTATGCCTTTTTTAAGTGAGGTCGAATATCTTTCTAGGGTCTTGTTTAAGGCATGTGATGTTCACTTAACTCTGCAAAGTCCCCAGTTCTTAATTTTATTTTTATTTATTTATTTTTGTGGTGGTGGTGGGGGGGTTGGTTGGAGGTAGTGCCTCACTCTATCCCAGGCTGGCCTGGAAGTCACAATGATTCTCCTACCTCTCTGCCTCCCAAGTGCTGGGATTAAAGGCGTGCACCACGTCTAGCTTTTTACATGGGTGCTGGGAATCCAGGTCCTCATGCTTGCACAGCAAACGCTCTTACCCACTGAGCCATCTCCCTGGCCTCTACAATTTTTATTCTAGGTGAGTATTCATATTTTTTGCTAAAGATATGCTGTCAGATCTAATTAGCGACTCTGGCTGGGGATTTCACTAGACCCTGTTGGGACTGTTGTGACATATATGCCATATACACATACATGATCCTTTCCTAAGGTTTGGAAATGTTAATAATTTATATTACATTTGTTTATAAGAATGTCATATAAAGTTTTGCAGATTTATATACAGTATTTATGTCACATTCTATGTATTTTAAAAAATATTTTAAAGTTTTTTTATAATTAGATATGGACATATTTTGTATGCAAACATCACATGTTGGTACCATCCTTTCCCTCCTCCCTGACCCTTTTCTGAAGAGGCCTTCTTCATTGGGGATGCAGGTCAACCCCATGGGGATTGTGGGTCATGCATTATGGGGCAGCAGTCAGTTATGGGGGAAAGGCAGTGTCTCTGTGCAAAATGTCCCAGTTTGTGGCTCTAACAATCTTTCTGCCCCCCTCTTCCACAAAATTCTTTGAGCCATGCTGGAAGCATTTTAAGTTTACTTCAGTGATGGGCACTTAGGAGCATCTAGATGTCTGGTTTGGTAAGTGTTGAGTGTCCTCAGTATCTTTCTCCATCACCCTTGTGCTGATACCTGCTTAAATGAGAGAGCAGCATTCTTGCTCATTTCCCCAGTTCTTCTGTGGTTTCAGCTGGGGCTGGGGTGGAGTGCACTGGGTCATTTATCTCCTCAAGTCCAGCTCCCATCAGAACAAGAGAAGCAGATTTCTCCAGTGGAGAGTGAAGTCAGTGCCAGTTAAATGGGATAACCATTATTAATTTAGAGAGAATTATAAGGGCTTAGACACTTTTATCATGTAAGGTTAGTGGGAGCTTGACAATGGAAAACAGAATCATTATCTGGATATGATTCTGATTTGTTTCCCAGTCCCAGATATGGTTTCCTTTCCACTGAGCCGATCTGTTAGCCAATCCAAGAGCAGTTGGTTACCCACCATGGCTGTGTGCCACTATTGTACTTCTGTGAGCATCATGCCAGGTTGTTTGAGTTGCTTGGACAGATGTTGGCCACTTTCCCCTGGTAGCTCATGTAGCACCTTCCAGCACTAGATGGGCTAATTATCTGAGGACTGATTGTCCTCTGGATTCCAATCTTCTGGTGTCTTCAGCAGTCATTCTATGTATTTGTAACTCTGTTTTATAAAGTATATATCAGTTAGTAAAACTGATGCCATATATATATATATATATATATATATATATATATATATATGCATACATATATACATACTGTTTATACTGAGTATCATCCTATATATATATATGTATGTATATATATATATGTATATATGTGTATATATATATATACACACACACATATATACATATACATACATGCACACACACACACACATACTGTTTACACTGAGTATCATCCAGTCAACAGCTTTTACCAGTATTTGCTTAATAAACAAAGCAGAAAAAAAAAGCTGTTCTTTGCTGCTGGGCAGACTTTCTTGTGCTATTTTAAAATCAGTGATAGAGATTAAATTCCCAGGAGTTACTCTTGAGTTTGCTGCTCTTCCCATGTATAATGTTTTGTTTGTATATTTTGCACACTGAGGCAGGTTTAAAGGATACTTTATTGCAAGTCTATAATATAGATTATCCTTTCCTCACCTTTCCCGTGGATCTACTCTGATGTTTAATGTAGCATTCTTTTACTGTAGGATTAAATTCAGATTGATTGATATTTACTTTATGCCTTGACTAAAAGTTCTTGTTAGGATAATAACAGAGATGTAGTCCTAGATTTTAAAAAATAATAGCATACATTGCTGTCTTTTCACAGCTGATGAGCATAAAGATTATACTGCATCTAATTAGAATTTTCACTTTTTTTTTTTTGTTGTTGTTTTGTTTTGTGGTAGGATCTCACTCTGGCCAAGGCTGACCAGGAATTAGCTATGTAGTCTCAGGGTGGCCTCGAACTCATGGCAATTTATTTGCAAGAGAAAGAAAAAGAGAATATGGGTATATCAGGACCCCTTGCTATTGCAAACAAATTCCAGGCATATGAACTTTGTGTGTCTGACTTTATGTGGGAACTGGGGAATTGAACCAGGCCTATAGGCTTTGCAAGCAAGCAAGCACCTTTAACCACTGAGCCATCTCCCCATCCCTGTGAAACTTTTTTTTTTTTTTTGGTTTTTCGAGGTAGGGTCTTACTCTAGCCCAGGCTGACCTGGAATTCACTCTATTCTCAGGGTAGCCTTGAACTCACTGTGATCCTCCTACCTCTGCCTCCTGAGTGCTGGGATTAAAGGCGTGTGCCACCATGCCCGGCTTAAAACATTTTTTTAGTATTTTATATTCTAACATTCATGCAATTAATTTAAACTATATATATATATATATATATATATATATATAATTTATTTATTTAAGAGAGAGAGAGAATGGGTACACCAGGGCCTCCAGCCACTGCAAACGAACTCCAGATGCATGCACCTCCTTGTGCATCTGGCTTATGTGGGTCCTGGAGAACCGAACCGAGATCCTTTGGCTTTGCAGGCAGACACCTTAACCACTAAGCCATCTCTTCAGCCCTAATTTAAACTTTTATTTAAGTTAATTAGCACTACTTTTATGGCCCCTTTCTTCCCTTGCTTCCTCCCTTCCTCTCTTCCTTCTTTCTTCTCTGTTTTCCTCCCTTCTTCCTTGTCTGCTCCCCCCTCTCATTTAGTCCAGACTGGCCTCAACATACACTGCATCCAAGAATGACCTTGGAATCCTGATTCTCCTACCTCCCAAATGCTAGGATTACAGGTGTGTGCCACTATACCTGGTTTCTACCGTATTTTCTAATACTAACTTTTAAACTACCCTGTTATAGTTAATCTAGATAAATTAATTACAAACTGATAACTTAAAACTACAATTAGAAGAAATGCAAATGACCAATAAATAGTTGCAAAAGTGTTTAGTATCTCTTAGTCATGGGGGAATGTAAAATAAAAACTACTCTAAGAGGGCTGGAGAGATGGCTTAGCAGTTAGGCACTTGCCTGTGAAGCCTAAGGACCCTGGTTCGAGGCTTGATTCCCCAGGACCCATGTTAGCCAGATGCACAAGGAGGTGCACACATCTGGAGTTCCTTTGCAGTGGCTGGAGGCCCTGGCGTGCCCATTCTCTCCCTATCTGCCTCTTTCTCTTTCTGTCTGTTGCTCTCAAATAAATAAATTAAAATAAAAAAAATACTACTCTAAGAAGCTGGGCATGGTGGCACATACTTTTACTCCCAGCACTTGGGAGGCAGAGGTAGGAGGATTGCTGTGAGTTCCAGGCCACCTTGAGACTACATAGTGAATTCCAGGTCAGCCTGGGTTAGAGCAAGACCATACCTCAAAAAAATAAACAAACAAAAAATTCTAAGATTTCATTTTACCCCGGTTAGAATGGTTGTCATCAAGAAAAGAGAAGAGATACTTGTGTACATTCATGCTTATTGCTCCACTACTCACTATAGCTAAGAAATGGAACCAGCCTAGATGTCCATCAGCAGACAAGTAGATAAAAATATGTGGTACATGTGCAATTTTATGTAGCTATAAAGATAATCAGAATCATTATATTTCCAGGAAAATAGATGTTACACAAAATAAACCAGACTTTGCAAAACAAATATTGCATATTTCCCCCATGTGTGGACTCTGAATTACAATTTTTTGTATGTATATATGTGTAGGTCATGAAAATAGAAAAGAGACCGAGAGAGGGGAGTGATGAAGAAAAGAGCAATAGAACACAAGTGACATGAAAATAGAAGGGGGCACTATCACAGGGCACCAGCAAGAGGGGAACAGCAGATTGGGGAAGGCAGTGGGGAAGGAAAATGGACAATAATAAAGCAAAGGGACATGCAGGTATACCATAGTGAAAGCCATTACTTGCTATGTTAACTTAAAAAATTAAAAAAAAATTAGTTCAAATAATATACATCTGTGACAAAAATTTCAAATTATGTAAGAACATATAATGAAATGTACATTTTATAACATTCTTATTGTCTAAGCCAAGCAGAGGGTGGCAGCTTTCTTTCAGTTAGATGTCATTCATCCTATCCAGTATGCAAATGTCTTTTGTTTGCCTGCCACCCAATTCAGTAGTAGTGAGTGAAGGAGAACCAGTGAAGATTGCCAGTAGCACCTCACATTTCTTCTTTCCCTGGATGTAGTCATGAAATTGAATGACATAATGAATTAATTTTTTTACATACTTTTTAGTCCAGTGGATGCAAATTTTTCTGGTGGTGTATATAATTACAGTGTACTAAGAACATTGCTGAAGCATTTCAAAGGAAATGTCTTCTGAACTGAGAATAATATCAAGTGGGCTTGTTTTTGTTAATAAATTTTGTAGGTCATGTATAGTAAGGCCAAATTTACCAAATTTGTATGCTGTTTAAAATAGCTTCATCTTCCATATAGATTTTAATCCTTTAATGTATTATATGTATTTAGTCAGCCTTTTCTTTGGTATAAATCAATAAGATGTCTTTATTATGTAGTATCTTAACATGATATAAATGGCATTATTTTTAGAGTTTTATTTTTAAAGTAAAAAAAAAAAAAAAGTATGAGCCAAGAGGCAATCTTTAACAAATAGAGTGGACAAAAATGTATTGAGACATTTCAGATTTAGGAATTAGGTATCACCAACCAAGGAATCTCAGCATACTAATTAAACGAGCTTCTTACCAAACATATATAATTGAATTTTTGTTGTTGCAAGGTTTCCAGGCTGTCTACATTTTTTAAAACATTGCTTTGTGATTTATGATGCAGTGAAATGTTGGAAATCACAATGGTTGCTTAAAATGAACATGAGGCAGAAAGAGTTTGAATGCTTTTTGTAAAGAGCTCTATTGTTAGAAAGATTTTGCCTGTGGGTCCTGCCTCTTTTAGGGGAAATCTGTAATGCCTAGTAGTCTTGTTGCCAGGACTTCATTAAGCTAATACTGGATTGTAGCCAGACATTCAGTTGGTCAAAACCCCTGGCTTCCCTGAGACATAGAAGAGCAGTTGAGAAAGGAAATGAGGTGGGTAGAGGCATGGGATAAGCACTTTTACACAGTAACTTAAGTGTTTGTTGTATCAGATAGATTTAGAAGACCTTTGTAGTTAACTTAAACCCTTAAAGCTCTCATTTTCTTTCTTTCTTTCTTTCTTTCTTTCTTTCTTTCTTTCTTTCTTTCTTTCTTTCTTTCTTTCTTCCTTCCTTCCTTCCTTCCTTCCTTCCTTCCTTCCTTTCTTTCTTTCTTTCTTTCTCTTTCTTTCTTTGGTTTTTTGAGGTAGGTTCTCACTCTAGCCCAGGCTAATCTGGAATTCACTATGGAGTCTCAGGATGGCCTTGAAATCATGGCAGTCCTCCTACCTCTGCCTCCCGAGTGCTGGGATTAAAAGCATGCACCACAACGCCCAGCTTTTTTTTTTTTCTTTTTAAATATGTTATTTATTTATTTGGGGGGGGGGAACACCACACAAGCAAATGAGGATGGGCACATCAGGGCCTCCAGCACTGCAGAAGAACTCTAGACACATGTGCCTCTGTGCATCTGGCTTACATGGGTACTAGGGAATCAAACCTGGGTCCTTTGGCTTTTCAGTCAAGTGCCTTAACCACTAAGCCATTTCTCCAACCCAAAAGCTGTCCTTTTCTTTTTTTTTTTTTTTCTCTTTGTTTTGGTCACATAAATTAACACATTTATTGCAGGTTAGGGATGTCTCAACTGAACGGGCTTCTGCTGGTCCTCAGTTCCTTCAGTCTTCTGATGGTAGACTTGACTGGCAACAGAAGTCATGCTGTAGGTCGAGGCCCTGCCAGCTGCTGTTTTCATGTGGGAACTGCAGTGCCAGATGCCCACAGCCTGTCGTTTCATCTTGGTTTTGCCACAGAAGGAGCAAGTGTACTTGGTGTGCTGGCTGATTGCAGTTTTCTTCACCATCTTCTGGAGGGAGGTACCATAGTGGGTCCTGTACTTACCGACGCTGCCAAGACCTGAGCCAGACCACATAGAGCAAAAGCTATCATTTTCTATTGTAGCATTCCTACCATTCATTTATTGTTTGTTTGCTTTTTAAAAAGAAGTATTTATTTGCTTATTTATTTATTTGAGGGGGGGAGGGAGGAATGGAGAGAGAAGGAACGGGCGTGCCAGGGCCTCTATCCACTGCAAAGGAACTCCAGGCCATTTGCCACCTTGTGCATCTGGCTTTACGTGGGTACTGGGGAATCGAACCTAGGTCCTTAGGCTTTGAAGACAAGTGCCTTAACTGCTAAACCATCTCTTCAGCCCTGTTTTTTTTTTTTTTTCTTGTTAGCAGGAAACAATAATGAGAACAAAATTTATATTTTTTTCCTTCCTGTGTAATTTTAAACAAAGCAGTACTTTTTTCCTGTTTAAGTTAGAACTCTGATTAGAAATGGTACTTCTGGAAAGTAAATGTCTTATTTAAGAAAGCAAGATTTTGTATAGGTATACTTACTTAAGAGAGAGACTTTCTTTGTGTTCTAGAGTTGCTTTTCTCATTGCTGTGAGCTGACAGGAAGCAGCTGACATGAGGAAGGAGCTGTTCCCGCTCAGTGGTTAGGGGTATTGTCCACCATGGCATGGAGGTACGGCAGTAGAGTGGTTCTGGGCTCTTAGCATACAGCTGTCATGGTGGGAACATGAGGCTGCTTGCTCTCTTTAGGTGGAACAGGAAGCAGAGAAAGGGAATGCCAGTGCTTGACTAGCTTTCACTTTTCCCCTTTGTGTTCACTTGGGATTTCCATATGGTAAGGTGCTGGCACATTCAGGGTGAGTCTTCTTCCCTCAGTTCACCTTCTGTGGAAATAACCCCCACAGACAACCCAAAGGTGTGCTTTACTAATGTCATAGACATTTGTTAATCCAATCAAGTTGACTATCCACATGAACCAATACAATGTTTGTATGTTGATTTTCAAGGTAGGGTCTCACTCTAGCTCAGGCTGACCTGGAATTCACTACGTAGTCTCAGGGTAGCCTCGAACTCATGGCAATTCTCCTACCTCTTCCTCCCAAGTGCAGGGATTAGGGGTATGCGCCACCATGCCTGACTCATTTATTTTATTTTTAAAACATATTTTACTTATTTATTTGTGAGAAAGAGACAGAGAGAGAAAGGGCTCACCAGAGCCTGTAGCCACTGCAAACAAACCCCAGACACATGCACCACCTTGTGCATCTGGCTTATATGGGTACTTGGGAATCAAACTGGGTCCTTAGGCTTTGCAGGCAAGTGCCTTAACCACTAAGCCATCTCTCCAGCCCTATTTGCAGCCAGATGCTCTAGGTTCAATCCCCAGCATCACACAAACTAAAAGTGATCCTGTCAGATGAAGACAAGAGGATCAGGGGTTCAGGAGTTCAAGGTCATCCTCAGATAGTAAGTTCAAGGCCAGCCTGGGCTCCATGAGACACTATCTCAAAATAAAAGAGAGAAACACACACAGAGAAGGAGTAAGGGGGGGGGGAGAAGGAAGGTGTGGGGGCAAGGAAGAAAGGAAAGCTAGCTGGGCATGGTGGTATACACCCTTAATCCTAGCATTTGGAAAGGATCTCTGAATTCTAGGCTACCCTGAGACTACGTAGTGAATTCCAGGTCAGCATGGGCTTTAGTGAAACCCTACTTGGGGGTGGAGGATGGGGAAGGAAAGCTGAAGGCATGGCTTTTGTGACAGAGAGCTTACTTGGTAGCATGCACAAGGCCCAAAGTTCAACTCTTCAACATTATATACACACATACATATATACACACATACATACATACATACATATGCATACATACACACACACACACACACACATAATACAATATTTAACTAACTGGGCATGGGGGTGTACACCTTCAATCCCGGCATTTAGGAGGCTGAAGTGAGTGGATCAGTGTGAGTTTGTGGCCAGTCTGGAACTACAGAGTTAAGTTCCAAATCAGCCTGGGCTAGAGTGAGACCCTACCTTAAAAACAACAACAACAACAAAAAGACCTCATTGGAATCAATGAACTCAGAAAATCACACTTTATTGCTTATAGTTACACATATAGTTCTTATTCAAACAGTGGAAACTGTATAAAACTCACTTATTTTTTCCCTTGTTAAGATATTCTACCTTCAGCTTATTAGTGAGTAAAAGGAGAGACTGAGAGGAAGAAATATGACTTCCCTTATCTTTACCTTTCCTCCTGTGTTGTTATATGCAGCCTCCATCATGTCTTTGTTTAAAAAATTTTTTGAAGAAGGGTTTCATTCTGCATTCTAGGCTGCCTCGAACTCGTTGTGTAATCTAGGCTGGCCTTAAACTCACAGCAGTCCTTCTGCCAGCTTCCTGAGTGTTGGTGTACATCCCCACACTTGGCTTCTTGGCACATTTTTACTGTTAGCCTTCCATTATCATCAGCTGTTGGCTATACTGCTATAATGCGGTATAAAAGCTGGGATGTAGGGATGGGAGAAATCAGTGTGTAGAGTTAATGGGTCTTTTTCACAGCTCTAATTCAATTAGATAAGTGTATATAAAGCTTTTATCACTGTGCCCAGTAGATAGGATGCTTGCAGCAAGTGTTTTTAAAATAAATAAAAAGTCAGATTCTTGTGAGAATGAGGGCTTTCCAGGCACAGTAAGTTATCAGTTGTCTATCTCCAAGGTTTGAAAGAAGCAGGAAATAGGGCGTAGGACCTACAAGGAAACAGGAAGATTACCCATGTTTTTATTTCACATTCCACTTGAACTATCTTGGAAACACATGGGAAGTCATAAAACAATGGTTGTATAAGTATTTTTATCTGTGTCTTTATCTTATTTATATTACATTATCATTTTAGGACACTGGGGGTAGAGTGTTCTATGTCTTGACATGTCTGGAATTCCTTGCGTTGATTCTTTATTATCGGGAACTAAGTGAGTGCTTTTCAAGGAAACAATGAGTTTTCTTCCCATTTCCAATTCAACAGTGACATTCAATTAGGACTCCCAAGTCAGTGACTCTGGTTTGTGGTGTCGTCACATAGAAAAGTGGTCTGGGACAGAAGAGGGCAAGCAGAGAAGGGAATCCAAGCAAGATTTATTGGAAAGAGAACAGAGCTCCCTACAGGGTAGGGGGAGGGGATTGCTGCGGCTTTTATAGGTTCGGAACCAGTCTGGTCTGAGTGGTGATTCATACGGAAATTAGACCTTGGACAGGTACAGATCATGAGAGGGATACACGAACACTTCTGGGGGGTCTCTGATACTGAAGGGGTAAGATGAAATTGTACAAACTCAAAGGGAGCCTGCCAAAATTCTGAAGAAGTCAAAGTGGGTAGCCAGCCAAAATTCCCAGGAAGTTTAGGGCCCAGGAAACGGGGAGACCAATGGGCAAAGCCTGCTAGAGAAGATTGATCTTTATCTCTCCTTGAGGACCTGTGATCCAGACTAGAACTTGAACAGCCATGTTCGAGAATTAGTATTAGAATTAGAATTAGTAGGTGAAAGTATGATTAAAAAAAATCAGCAAAGCAGGCGGAGAGGTGGTTGCGTGGTTAGGGGTGCTGCTTTCTGCCCAAGCATGAGGGCCTAAGGAGGTCTGAAACCACCTCAAGTTTGAAATCGCTAGATCCTACATAAACGTGTGCTTGTAACCCCCGACTCACGAAGAGAAGCAGAGATCTGGGAATTCCCCAGGACCATGTAAAACAGCAAGTTTTGATACCCTAAGAGAGTACCAGTCATGTCTACGGCCCTACCACCCTGGACGTGCCCAGTCTCTTCTGATCTTGGAAGGTAAGCAGGGTGGTGCCTGGTTAGGACTTGGATGGGAGAGTGCCAGTCAGACTCCACCTAAAAATGAGAACTGAAAGAAGAGCAGTGGGGCAGGACGCGCAGCATTGTGGCTGCTGTAGGACAGCGCCTGGGGTGTTGAGGGAGTGAAGACACCACACAGAGGCACAAAAGCCAACCACTCAACCAAACACAAAAAGTATTTGCAACAAAATATTTGCCCCATAAGATACTTACTAATTAGAAACTGGAGAAACCTGAGGACACTTCCCTATGTGACACACTGACATCTTTGAGCATATGAAGTTTCAACAAATTGAGTTTAAGGTACGAAGTTATCTTGATTAGGTTAATTGAGGTGGGAAGATCCACCTTTTTTTTAGCTCTTATTTTTATTTATTTATTTGAGAGACAGAAACAGGCAGAGAGAGGGAGAAAGAGAGAATGGGCACGCCAGGGCCTCCAGCCACTGCAAACGAACTCCAGATGCATGCGTCCCCTTGTGCATCTGGCTTACGTGGGTTTTGGGGAATCAAACTGAGGTTCTTTGGCTTTGCAGGCAAACACCTAAACCACTAAGCCATCTCTCCTGCCCCAAGACCCATCATTTTTCTTTCTTTTTTTTTTTTTAAAAAAACCTTTTTTAAATTGCCAACTTCTACAGTTATAGACAATAGACTATGATAATTCCCTTTCTTCCCCTACATTCCCCTTCACAAATCCGCTCTCCATTATATCCTTTCCCCCTCTTAATTAGTCTCTCTTTTATTTTGATGTCATCATCTTTTCCTCCTATCATGAGGGTCTTGTGTAGGAAGTACTAGGCACTGTAAGGTCATGGGTATAGAGGCCAAATTGTAAAACTCACCTTAATTGTGTGGGTGGTATCACTACATGGGCTGTGGTCCTGGAGTATATAAAAAGGAGAGAGCTAGCTGAGGAACAGCGTTCATCCTTGTCTGCTTTCTCACTGTGCTCTGAATGTGACTGCTTTCCTCAAGCCCCTGCTGCCATGCCTTTCTCTTCATATTGGCTATGGAGGAATGATAAGGTGAAATAAATCCTCCCTCCCTTAAACTGATTTTTGTCAGGTATTTTGTCCCAGCAATGAGAAGGGAAATTAGTTCGAGAGTCAGGCAGGAGCTGGAGAGATGGCTTAGTGGTTAAGACACTTGCCTGCAAAGCCTAAGGACCTAGGTTTGACTCCCCAGAGCTCATGTAAGCCAGATGTACATGGTGGCACATGTGTCTGGAGTTGGTTTGCAGTGGCTAGAGGCCCTGGCACACCCATTCTGTCACTCTCTGTCTCTAATAAATCAAAATAAAAAATGAACCAGGCAGCACCACATTCAAAGATTTACAAAGTGCTTGCTACCCAAAGCATGAGGACCTTACTTTGGATCCCCAGTGCCCACATCATATGCAAGCCATGGCAGTGCATGCCAGTAGAAGACCCCTAGGGTTTGTTGGTTAGCAAGACTAGCTAAAATGTTAAGTTTTGGGGTCAGTGAGAGATCTTATGTCAATAGAAGATGAGCAATTGAGGAAGACACTGACCATCAACCTCCTCTATATGGGCAACCCCAAGATGTGTGTGTCTCCCCCCACAAACATACATACATATATGCACACATACTGCACATTTACTCAAAAAGAAAATATTTACAAAGGTGTTTGGATGAGCTGAGCAGAGGAAGCAGGCTTTAAATAAAAGGCAGAAAAAGTCTATAAAAGGAAAAAGCAGGGAGCTTAATAAGCAAGGTTGTCCTATCACAGAGTTACAGAGTTAAAACAGCTATCATGTTAGCTCAGGTAAATTGCCCCTTGTAATTGATTGCTGTGAATCTCTTGTTTTGGGTAAAACTAACCTGTGTTAAAGATCAGTTCAATTACATAGCAACTACCAGTGAGTGACTGTTCTTATTTGGTCTGGTCAATTGTGGTCTGATACAGAAGGTAAATCCAAGAGATTGTCCTTCTATAATTTTAAAATACATATATATATTTTCCAGGTAGGGTCTCACTCTAGTCCAGGCTGACTTGGAACTCACTATGTAGTCTCAGAGTGGCGTCAAACTCATGGTAACCCACCTACCTCTGCCTCCCAAGGGCTGGGGTTAAAGGCATGTGCCACCATGGCTGGCTCTTAACATTTTTATATTTATTTATTTATTTATTTTTTTAGAACATTTTTAAAAATTATTTATTTATTTATTTGAGAGCTACAGACACAGAGAGAAAGACAGAGGGAGAGAGAGAGAATGGGTGCGCCAGGGCTTCCAGCCTCTGCAAACGAACTCCAGATGCGTGCGCCCCCTTGTGCATCTGGCTAACGTGGGATCTGGGGAACCGAGCCTCGAACCGGGGTCCTTAGGCTTCACAGGCAAGCGCTTAACCGCTAAGCCATCTCTCCAGCCCTATTTTTATTTATTTACGAGAGAGTGAATGGGTATGCCAGGATCTCCAGTCACTGCAAACAAACTCCAGATGCATGAACCATCTTGTGCATCTGGCTTACGTGGGTCCTAGGGAATCAAACCTGGGTCCTTTGGTTTTGTAGGCAAGCGCCTTAACTGCTAAACCATCTCCCTAGCCCTAAATTTTGTTTAACATATCTCACGTCTCCTGACACAAGACATTGAGGATACAACATTTCTGTGATGATCTTGCCAGAAGAGTTTAATTCATTCTAATCATAAGAAAGCAGAGTGACCAGATTGAGCAACATCTGGCAAATTATTTGCCAGCTTTGAAAAAGCCTTAGTCATGAAAAACAGAAAAATTGAGGAAGTATCCTATAATAGAATTAATTAAGTATGAGTTTTGTGATGTTCTGGATTGAATCTGGACTAGGAAAAGGATATTAATGGAGAAAAGGATGAAATTCAATAAGATCAGCAAGTTATTTAATTATATGAACACAATCTGGTTTCAGGGGCTATAGCTCAGTTGGTATAGTTCTTGCCTAGCATGTACAAAGCCCTGGATTCAATCCCCATACTACATAATCTGATGGAATACACCCATGATCCCAGCACTTGGGAGATAGGACAGTAGGGTCAGAAATTCAAGGTCATCTTCAGCACATAGTGAGTTCAATGCCAGCTTCAGCTACATGGGACCTTGCTTTAAAGAAACATCTTGGTTTTCATAATTATACTGTGGTTATGTAAGATGTTACTGTTAGGGGACAACTGGGTGAAGGTCCTATAAAAACTATTCTTTTTGCAAGTCTTTTTTTTTGGTCTGGTTTTTTTGAGGTAGGGTCTTGCTGTAGCCCAGGCTGACCTGGAATTCACTATGTAGTCTCAGGGTGGCCTTGAACTCATGATGATCCTCCTAATTTTGCCTCCTGAGTGCTGGGATTAAAGGTGTGCGCCACCACATTCGGTGAGCACTTTTTTTTTTCCTGGAAGTTTTTATAAGTAATACATTTTCAGAATAAAACATTGATCAAGACAGGTATATTTCACTTACAATTCTAAAAACATTCAAGATGGTGGAAGAGGAATTCTTACACAAGAATGAAGTGATAAAATCACCAAATGGGGCTGGAGAGATACAGCACTTGCCTGAAAAGCCTAAGGACCCATATTTGACTCCCCAGTCTCACATAAGCCAGATGCACAAGGTGACTTATGTACAAGGTCACACTTGCACACAGGTGGCACACACATCTCAAGTTCGATGACAGTGGCTGGGGTCCCTGGTGTGCCAATTCTCTCTCTCATTTAAAAAAAAAAAAAAGGGGTGGAGAGATGGCTTAGTGGTTAAGTGCTTGCCTGTGAAGCCTGAGGACCCCGGTTCGAGGCTCGGTTCCCCAGGTCCCACGTTAGCCAGATGCACAAGGGGGCGCACGCGTCTGGAGTTCGTTTGCAGAGGCTGGAAGCCCTGGCGTGCCCATTCTCTCTCTCTCCCTCTATCTGTCTTTCTCTCTGTGTCTATCGCTCTCAAATAAATTAAAAAAAAAAAAAAAAAAAGAGGCCAGTCTTTTGGGCTTGCCTCAAAAAAAAAAAAAATCACCAAAATATATGAGCACATTTTGGGTAATTCTTTAGGCAGATTCACTTATCCTTTGCAGTGATCTGAGTCAGGTGTCCCCCATAAACTTAGTTGTTCTGGACACTAGTTTCCCCAACTGATGGCAATTGGAAATTAAAGCCTCCTGGAGACAATGTATTATTGTCGGGGGTGTGATTATGGATGTTATAGCCAGTTTCCCCACGCCAGTGTTTGGCACATTCCCCTGTTGCTATTGTCCACCTGATGTTGGCCAGGGGGTGATGTCCACCCTCTGCTCATTGCCATCGTTTTCCCTGCCATCATGGAGCTTCCCACTTGAGCCTGTAAACCAAAATAAACCTCTTTTTCCCCACAAGCTGCTATGGGTTGGGTGAGTTTTACCAGCAATGCAAACCTGACTGTAACATCCTTTAAACAATTTTATTTTGTGCATATATTTGTATTCTGTTTTTATTTATTTGAGAGAGAGAAGCAAATAGAGAGAGAGAGAAAGAGGGACAGAGAATGGGTGCATCAGGGCCTCTAGCCACTGCAAACAAACTCCAGATGCATGAGCCCCCTTGTGCATCTGGCTTATGTGGGTCCTGAGGAATCAAACCTGGGTCCTTTGGCTTTGCAGGAAAGCACCTTACTCACTAAGCCATCTCTCTAGCCCTACCTCTGCCTCCTCCCTCTCTTCCCAAGTGCTGAGATTAAATGGGTATGCCACAATGCCTGGCTATACATTTATTTTAAAGCTGTTGTAAAAGCTGTTCTCCCTTGTATAGTATTACTACAGATGTTTAAATCTCAGCTTACTGGTTTTTTTTTTTTTTTTTTGTCTTTCAAGGTAGGGTTTCACTGTAGCTCAGGCTGAGCTGGCACTCACTATGCAGTCTCAGGGTAGACTTGAACTCATGGCAGTCCTCCTACTTCTGCCTCCCAAGTGCTGGAATTAAAGGCATGCACCACCACTCCCCGGCTAGTTTACTCATTTTAAAACTTATTTTTATTTTTATTTATTTATCAGAAAGAGAGAAAGAAAGAATGGGTACACCAGGGCTTCTAACCACTGCAGACAAGCTCTATAACCATATGCCTCCATGTGTATCTGGCTTATGTGGGTACTGGGGAATTGAATCTGGGTCCTTAGGGTTCATAGGCAAGCACCTTAACCACTAAGCCATCTCTCCAGCCCATTTTGCTCATTTTTTTTTTGTTTTATCTTTGTATATGTGGGCTTATTTTCACTTCAGTTCTGAAACCTTGGTCTGAGGTCTGATTGTCACGTTACAGACAGTATCATAGATGCAGAAACATTTGTGGCTGGTAACTTAGAACTAACATTGCTCTTCACTTTAGAGTATGGTTCCAGAGGTAGATTCTTAGAGTGAAGATGTAATTCCACAATTTATGTGTTATTTGGTATTCTACTGTACTAATATTGCCCTGTAGCTTTTTGTGTAATATCTTTGATGACAGTTTTGACAAGTGGAATTATGTTGAAGTCTACTTAGGTGTGTAAACAGGTTTTCTGAATACTCTGTATAGTGAATCTATATTGTACTTGGTAGACCGTTATTTAACTATCTGTGGAAATGGATCATAGCATATTTAAAGTTCTGCCATTACCCACTAACCTCATTTTGAAACAACACATTTGTTATAGTGCTATCTAAAGTCTTTGAGCCAAATGGGATGAATTTTCTTTCTTTAAGTACAGAATGTGTCTCCAGTTTGTTACTATTTGAAGTCATAAAGAAAGTGCCTGGCTGGATGTGGTGGCACATTCCTTTAATCCCAGCAGAGGTAGAAGGATTGCCGTGAGCTCGAGGCCAGTCAGGGACTACAGAGTAAGTTCCAGGTCATCCTGGGCTGGAGTGAGACCCTACCTTGAAGAACAAAAACAACAAAGAAAGAAACAAAAAAGTGTCTTTTGTGTCTGGGAACTTTGAGTATTCATATACTCATGTAAATTTTCTCATATCTAGAGGTTTTGTGATTTTTTTTCTCATGGTGGAAATAGTCCTATTCACCATCGCATAATTATGCTCTGTGATATATATTTTCTGTTGGTGTGTGTGCACACACATACACTCACTCTAGGGTCTTTTGCCCCTGCATTATGTGGCTGCTGGTGAATCAGATCTGGCTGGCAGGCTTCACGAGCAAGTGCCTTTAACCACTGAGCCATCTCACCACACATGCATCTATCTGTGTGAGCATCTATCATCTGTCATCATCATCTATCTATCTAATGAGATATATGTTGGCCAGGCTAGCTGCTAACTGCTTGGGCTCAAATGGCCCTCCCTTTCCAGCCTTTCAAGTAACTGAGACTTCAGGCGTATGTCATTGTGCCTGCAGCAGTCTGAACGGTTCTTTTCAAAGACTCCATGTAGCTAGAGCCCAGATCCTTCATTTCCCCACAGCAAAGAATTTCAGATGCGCCAGTATGAAGCAGAGTTGGAGTTTATTGGGAAGAGAGTTTAACATAGATTTAAGTATGGGAGGGCTGGAGAGATGGATCAGCTGTTAAAAGCACTTGCTTGCAGATCCTGACAGCCTACGTTAAATTTCCTGAATACTCAAGTAAGCCAGATGCACAAGCTACTGAACCACCCATTACCTTTCTGTGTCTCTCCTTTCTCTCTCTCAAATATTTTTAAAAAAGATTTAAGGGCTGGAGAGATGGCTTAGCAGTTAAGGCATTTGTCTGCAAAATCCAAAGAATCCCGGTTCCATTCCCAAGGACCCATGTAAGCCAGATGCACAAGAGGGCACATGTTCCTGGAGTTCGTTTGCAGTGGCTGGAGGCCCTGGTGTACCCATTCTCTCCCTTCCTTCTTTTTTTTTCTCTCTCTGCCCTCCCTCTCTCTCTCAAATAAATAAAATATATTTTAAAAAAAGATTTATGCATGGGGAAAGACAAGTCATATGCAAGTATGGTGTGTGCTTCTCAAGAGAAACTCACACTTGTCTTAGCAGTAGCCTGATATATGATTTTAGTGCCTTTCATGTCACAAATTATGGGTTGCTAAGAAACTAATATTTTTTGCTGTCATTACATTCATACTTGAAATTTCTGTATATGAAAGGAATTTTGTTTCTATGTAGACAACTGTCATAGCAAATTTTGTTAATTGTGCCTGAATTCTTAACTCTCAGCAGAAAGAGACTTCAACCAGATTTTGGGAGCTTGTTCCCATAATTTTTCATCTTTCTGTCTTGCTCCAATCTGACATGGTCTCAGTTCAGATCAAACAGATCAACAGTGTCTTCCTTGTTTTTTTTCTCAATTTTTGTTAACATTTTCCATGATTATAAAAAATATCCCATGGTAATACCCTCCTTTCCCCTCTTTCCCCTTTGAAATTCCATTCTCCATCCTATCCCCTCCCCATCTCAATCAGTCTCTCTTTTATTTTGATGTCATGATCTTTTCCTTCTCTTATGATGGTCTTGTGTAGGTAGTGTCAGGCACTATGAGGTCATGGACATCCACGCCATTTTATGTCTGGAGGGAGCACATTGTACAGAGTCCTACCCTTCCTTTGGCTCTTACACTCTTTCCGCTACCTCTTCTGCTTTAGACCCTGAGCCTTGGAAGGTGCTATTGAGATGTTAGTCAGTACTCCAATCACTTCTTTCCACTATGATACCTTCTGAGTCATCCCAAGGTCACTGCCATCTAAAAAGAGAAGATTCTCTACCCAAAGTGAGAATGGCGTTAATATAAGGGTATAAACATTAAGAGAAGTGCTTACTGGGCAATTTGATAAGCATAGTATATACATTTTTCCAGACATCAGATGTTATACCCCTAGGGCTCATGACTAACTCTGTTTTAAGTTTTCAGTATCAGGGATGTATTCCCCCCCATGGAGCAGGCCTCCAGTCCAATTGGAGGGCAGTTGGTTTCCCCCATGACAGACGTGCCACTGTTGCACCCGTTGGCTCATTTGGCCTGGCTGGCCAATTATAAGACTTGCAGTATCCACTGTTGAGTATCTTCAGTGGTGGCTTCTCTTTCTTCCATTGAACTACATGTAGAATGGCTTCTTCCAGCTTTCTGTCAGCTGGTCTACATGGAGGAGGTTATCAGCTCAGTTCCAGCGGGATTTTTCAGTGGCCTTGCAGCCCAAGTATATGGAGTCCTCAGCAGTAGGGTCTTACCATCTATTCCTGGTGGGAAACCAAGGGCCTCGGCAATGGCCTATAATGTTTTCGGGGCATCAGGGACCTCCCTGGCCAACAACTCACTGGAGGTATCCCATCCCTGGCACTGAAAATTTACTAACAACGATCTATGGCTCCTGAGTTTTCCATTGTCCGAAACCGGAGGATTCCATATGATTTATTTTCATCCTCTTAGGTTTTGATTAGCTCTCCCTCCCCTGTCTTCTTTTTTGTTTCAACTCTCACAATAAAAAAATTACTCTTTTCCATGGTCTACTTAATGCTATGTTTTTCAATTTTTGTCCTCTTTGGTGGTGGTTTCTTTGTTAAAAATGGGTTATAAATGTCATGTTGAAGTGTGCTTCTGTTATAAGAAGACTCTTTATAAAGAAAATGGTGGTGCATGCCATTAATCCCAGCCCTTGTGAGGCAGAGGTATGAGGATTTCTGTAAGTTTGAGGCCAGCCTGAGACTACATAGTGAATTCCAGGTCAGCCTGAGCTAGAGTGAGACTCTTATCTCATAAAACCAAAATAAGAAAACAAACAGTAGCACTTGATTAAAATAAAAAGTTAGCTGGTACAATAAGTCCTGCAAAGTTAAAGGGAATATCTTTTTTTTTTAAAAATTTTATTTATTTATTTATTTATTTGAGAGCAACAGACACAGAGAGGAAGACAGATAGAGGGAGAGAGAGAGAGAGAATGGGCGCGCCAGGGCTTCCAGCCTCCGCAAATGAACTCCAGATGCGTGCGCCCCCTTGTGCATCTGGCTAATGTGGGATCTGGGGTACCGAGCCTCGAACCGGGGTCCTTAGGCTTCACAGGCAAGCGCTTAACTGCTAAGCCATCTCTCCAGCCCGGGAATATCTTTTTTAAAAAATTATTTTTATTTATTTGTCGGGGGTGGGTGGGGGAGAATGGGCGTGCCAGGGCCTCCAGCCACTGCAAACAAACTCCAGAACACATGTGCCACCTTGTGCATCTGGCCAACGTGGGTCCTAGGAAATCGAACCTGGGTCCTTTGCCTTTGCAGGCAAACACTTTAACTGCTAAGCAATCCCTCCAGCCCTATTTTCTTTTCTGTTTATTTTATTATTATTATTATATTATTATTATTATTATTATTATTTTTGGGGGGGCTCGAGGTAGGGTCTCACTCTAGCTCAGGCTGACCTGTAATTTTCATGGTGGCTTCAAACTCAGCAATCCTTCTACTTCTGCCTCCCGAGTTCTGAGATTAAAGGCGTGAGCCACCACACCCAGCTTCGCTTCGCTTCACTTCTCTTCTTGTCTTTTTTTGAGGGAAACTCAAGACACTGGCCTTTTTTGTTTTATGAGAGTGAGAGAGAGCCCCTAGCCACTGTAATCAAATCCTAGATGCATGTGCCACTTTGTGCACATGTGCAATCCTTGCACATGTGTCACCTTGTGCATCTGGCTTATGTGGGATCTGGGGAGTCAAACATGGATCCTTAGGCTTCACAGGCAAGTGTTTGACCACTAAGCCACCTCTTAAAAGGAATATGTTTATTAAATAAGTGTATAATGAGCGAGAATAATTTTTTGGTTTTAAAAATCTAGGTCTTGGGCTGGAAAGATGGCTTAGTGGTTAAGGCACTTGCCTGTGAAGCCTAAGGACCCACATTTGGGTCTCCAGATCCCACATAAGTCAGATGCACAAAGGTGAGGCAAGTTGCAAGGTCACACATGCCCACGCAAGCTTCTGGAATTCGATTTTAGTGGCTGAGGCTCTGGCGTGTCAATTCTCTCTCCCCCTAAACTAAAAAAAATTTAAAAAATCTTGGTCTTTTAATTAGTTATGACATCTACTAAGCCACGAATTCAGAGGGAATAGGCTCCAATAACTCAGGCTCTTTTCTTTTAGTTCTCACAAAGTGTGAGCTCTGGGCACAGCAGGTTGATTGCACCCAGGTTCCTTTCTCTTTGGCTTCCTTCTTCTGATCATTTTCCTTCACCCCTTTAAGGAAGCTATCTCAACACTTAAAGTGTTTATTTTGCTCAGTATGCACATTAGTTTTCTTGGCAAGAATCTTGCCCTTGCTTGTTTACAACAATGCATGCTGAGTAACATTGTAGACACTCCCATTCTTCCCATAACCTTTGTGGGCATTGCTTTTTTGTCAGTACCCATTCCCTTGATGTCTACAATATCACCGTTCTTATAGAGTCACATGCATGTGGCCAAAGGAACAACCTCATGTTTTCTATTTTTTATTTTATTTTATTTTATTTTATTTTATTTTATTTTATTTTATTTTATTTTATTTTATTTTATTTTATTTTATTTTATTTATAAGAGAGAGAGTGGGAGGGAGAGAAGGAGAGAATCGGGTGTCAGGGCATTTGGACTCCATATGCCTGTGTCACCTTTTGTGTGGGTTGTTCTATGGAGTCAAATCTGGGTTCTTAGGCTTCATAGGCAAGGGCCTTAACTGCTAAGCCATTTCTCCAACCCCTCCATGTTTTTGGTTTTTCAAGGCTGACCTGGAATTCACTATGTAGTCTCAGAATGGCCTTGAACTCACAGCGATCCTCCTACCTCTGGCTTCCGAGTATTGGGATTAAAGGCATATGCCACCATGCTTGGCTTATACGTTTCTTTTTTAAACCAGACAAGGATATGTTTGCAGTGTGAAGTTACTGTCCTGGAATTCACTATGTAGTTTCAGGGTGGCCTTGAACTCACTGAGATCCACCTACTACCTCTGCCTCCTGTGTGCTGGGATTAAAGGCATGTGCCACCACACCCAGCCATCACTGGACAATTCCTCCCCAGAATCTTTAGTCTCATAAACTAGTACTCTTAGTAATGTTTATAGTATTTGGTAGCAAAGCTGCCCTTGTAAACAAGTTTTGCATTGCTTAAGACTGAATGGTACTTGAAAGAGATTTCAGTCAGACCAAAGTCCTTCCCTGTCTCCTGCCCCCACTCTCAGCTTCCAGCAAAAGACAGCTTCACTGTGATACATAGAGTTTTGGGAAAGTAAGAATAGGAAGAAACGATTGATTTTTTTTTTTTTTTTTGGATGAGGGGATGGGGTTAGGCAAGAAGGAATACTCAAGAAATTGTTAGGTTAGTGTATAGTAAGCAACATATAATGCCATAATCATATTTTAATGTTTATTACATACTTTTCTGAATCTTCAGTATATAGGAGACACTTGAAAAGAAACACAAGAAGGGCAGCTATTCACCACAGTCTGCAGGTAACTGGAAGTACCCACTACAGAGCTCTTGTAGTCATTGTCAATGTCTGATCTTCCATGAAATTTGTATGTTATAAAATAATGGAGATAAGGCACTAGATATTAGTACGAAAGTAGGCACAAAGATAGGACCAGGTGATGGGACTATTAGTAAAGGTGTCTCTAAGTTCATGCTTTCTTCCAAAAGCAGAATTGGCAAGTCAACATTAAAAGTTAATATAGCCAGGCTTGAATTTAATATCTTCTTGTAATAGAATGATAGGACCCAGAGTTAGCATGGAGCAGGAAGTTGGTTTCTGCAGGGTTAGCAGGGCCCAGAGTGACCATGTGCAATCAGAACCAGGCTCCCTGCTTGAATCCAAGCCCTCTCCTTAAAAGGAGCTCCCCCAAAATTAAAATAAAAAAAAAAACAGCTAATGTCTTGCTGATTAGGATTAAAAACTTTTTCTATAAGCTGCAGGCCTAAGGAATATGAGAATGAAGATTTAGGACTGGGACTGGGGTCGGGACCAGGACCAGGACCTTAGCCAGGTAGTCAGTTGCTCTGAACCTACAACACCCCCAGGGTATCAGAGTTAGGAGCCTCAATATTTCATTTTAAGACTTAGAATTGGGTTCACCTAGAGGATTGGTATGAAGGGGAAACACCTGGAAATATGCTGAGGAGGGTTTGGTGTATAGGAGCTAGGAGAAAGCAATAAACAGGGGTTAGTGAGCCTGAAAATTTGGTATTTTAAAACATCTCAAGGGAGCCAGGCATGGTGGTAAACGCCTTTAATCCCAGCACTCGGGAAGCCAAGGTGGGAGGATCACTGTGAGTTCTAGGCCGACATGAGACTGCATAGTGAGTTCCAGGTCAGCCTGGACTAGAGCAAGACCCTATCTTAGTAAAACCAAAAAATGAAACAAACAAACAAACAAAAAACAGGGCTGGAGAGATGGCTTAACGGTTTGCACTTGCCTGCAAAGCCAAGGAACCCAGGTTTTGATTCCCCAGAACGCACATAAGCCAGATGCACAAGGTGTTGCTTGTGTCTGGAGTTCGTTTGCAGTGGCTAGAGGTCCTGGTGTGCCCATTCTCTCTCTCTCCCTCTCCCTCCCTCTTCCTTCACCTCTCTCTCCCTCTCTCCCTCCCTTCTTCCCTCCTCTTTCTCTCAAATAAATAAGCAAACATGAAACAATAAATAAAAAAACCCAAAAAATCTGAAGGAGGCAAAAAAAAAAAAACAATATTGAGGAAGATCGCTAGAAACAGTCCAGAAGTGACATACATACTTCTATGTGGAGAAAAACAATTCTGACAAAAGTAATCCCTGGCCTAGGGGGACTGGCCCAGTAAAATATTTGATGTGTTAGTGTGAGGCTCTGAGAGCCCTAGAACCCACATAAGAGGTCCTGTCTCAAGCAATATGGAAGGTGAGGACCTAGGCTGGCTTCACACTTGAGGATAACCTTGAACTTCCTGATCCTCCTGTCTCTTGTCTCTCAAGTGAGGGGATCTTGTATGCCACCACCCATCACTTGCCTAGACCCCCTGCAGTTTCCCATAAAACAGTCTCATTGATATGGGAATTTGGGGAGTCTTTGAAAACAATGGAATTATTCAGGTCTTGGTTGAGCTGTACCCAGGAGTTAAGGTGTTGGATGGTCATGTTCATGCAAAACTTCCACTGAGTCAGTGGCCTTCAGGTTTTTGTCTTATACATTTGACAAATGAAATCCACAGACCGTAGGGGACAAAGTTCAGAAAGATTTTATTATAAAGCTTAAGAAAGAAAGATGCAGAGCTCCTTCAAAGCAGGAGGGGGGTCCACAGAAATGAGGAAGGGGTCAGAGTAAATGAGAAAGCCTGCCTAATGTCTCTGATTGAGGATTTCTATGGGAATTTGCTGGATAGAGGCTGAGCTGGTTAGTCTAGCTCCCATGCCGGATGTCCAGGCACTTCTTGGAAGAGGGTATTCTTGGAGGAAAGAAAAAGATAAGAAAAGACTAGATTTCCCTTACAGGCTCAAAGGCATTTCCTGCTTTTATGCCCAGGACAAAACTGTTCACTTTGGATATCCTGTTACCTGCAGCTGTTTAGCCAGTTTCTATCTCTCCTGTTCATCACAATCTTCCCCAGGTTTCATTGCAGTGTAATTTTCACATGCCTAAAGAAGGGTGATAGTTCTCTCCCATTAGCAGATCAGAGTTTATAAGAGTATAATATTCAGCCATGGTAACCACTAACCTACCCCATCTCTGTTCCTGCCTTCATCTGTTCTCTCTGTAGTATTAGTGATGAAGCTTTGTAACTGGTAAGTTTTCTCTTTCCCTCCTCAAATCTCTTTCTTCGTACACTGTCAGAGTATTTTCCTGAAATAAAGCTATTCATTTTATTCCCTTGATTAAAATTTGTCAGTGGTTCCCTGTGGCCTACAAGATGAAGTTGCAATTTTTTTTTTTTTTTTTTTTTTTGGTTTTTTCGAGGTAGGGTCTCACTCTGGCCCAGGCTGACCTGGAATTAACTCTGTAGTCTCAGGGTGGCCTTGAACTCACGGCGATCCTCCTACCTCTGCCTCCCGAGTGCTGGGATTAAAGGCGTGTACTACCACGCCCGGCTGAAGTTGCAATTTTTATCATGACACATCCATCATCTGGTTCTTTTTTTTTTTTTTTTTAACTTTGTGAACTATATTGGTACTTTATTTATTTATTTGAGAGAGAGAAAAAAATGGGCGCACCAGGGCCTCCAGCCACTGCAGATGAACTCCAGACACATGTGCTCCCTTGTGCATCTGGCTTACGTGGATCCTGGGGAATTGAACTGGGGTCCTTTGGCTTTGCAGGCAAACGCTTTAACTGCTAAGCCATCTCTCTAGCCCCATCATCTGGTTCTTGCTTACATTTTTTATTTTTTTTAATTTATTTATTTTTATTTTTTTTTTAAAGGTAGGGTCTCACTCTGGTCCAGGCTGACCTGGAATTAACTCTGTCATCTCAGGGTGGCCTTGAACTCATGGCAATCCTCCTACCTCTGCCTCCCGAGTGCTGGGATTAAAGGCGTGTGCCACCACGCCCGGCTATTTTTATTTTTTTTGAGGGAGGGTCTCGTTCTAGCCCAGAGCTGACCTGGAATTCACTATGTAGTCTCAGGGTGGCCTTGAACTCATAGTGATCCTCCTACCTCTTGACTCCCAAGTGCTGAGATTAAAGGCTAGCGCCAGCATGGCTGGCTTTGGTTCTTGCTTACATTTTTGACATTTTCTAGTATTCTTCCTTCTCTACTCTGAAGTCTAGAAACACTGAGGTATTTATGGTTCCTGGAACTTAATCCAGTTTTCCCAACTTTCACCTATAATATTTCTCTTGTTCAGGATTTCCATTTCTGCTGTATGAACCATTTCTTATCTGTCACTGGTCAGCTCAAGCTATATAACTGTGGTGTTAATATTTTTTAATATTCCTTCAACAGTATCTAGAGGAATGTGGTAGTGTTAGGATTCTCAAAGTTGTCTTAGTTTGATTGAGTACTGAATGCATTGTGCTTTGTTTTTCTCATCTTTCCATGGGGTCCTTGAGGGCAGAATTTTTTTTCTGTGACTCATGATCAGTATCTTTCTATTCTGTAGTCCCTAGATATGTGTAACACAATAGATATTTGTTTGCTTTTCTGTCCTAAAGAATACCATAGAGGGCTGGAGAGATGGCTTAGCTGTTAAGGCTCTTTGCCTATAAAGCCTAGGGACCCAGGTTTGATTCCTTAATACCTATGCAAGCCATATGCACAAGGCGGTGCATGTTTTTGGAGCTCGATTTCAGTGTCTAAAGGCCCTGGTGTGCTCATATTCTCTTTCTCCAAATAAATAAAGCATTTTTAAAAATACCATAAAACAGGTGGGCTAAATAACAGACTTCTGTTGTTTTTCCACCATTTAGAAAATTAGAAGTTCTTGGGCTGGGGATATGATTCAGTGGTTAAAGTTGCTTGCTTGCAAAGTGTGCTGGCCTGAGTTCAATTCTGTACTACCCACATAAAGCCAATATCTCAAAGTGGAGCATGCATCTGGAGTTTGTTTGTGTCAGCAAGAGACGTTTTCATTCATTCCCTGCCTCCCTTTTTCTGTCTCTCCTCTCTCTTATGAGTAAATGAATTTTTGTTGTTGTTGTTGTACTTGTTTTCGAGGTAGGTCTCATTCTAGCTCAGGCTGAGTAAATGAATTTAAAAAGCAAAGGATAAGCCGGGCGTGGTGGTGCATGCCTTTAATCCCAGCACTCGGGAAGCAGAGGTAGGAGGATCGTCGTGAATTTGAGGACACCCTGAGACTCCAGAGTGAATTCCAGGTCAGCCTGGGCTAGAGTGAGACCCTACCTCGAAAAACCAAAAAAAAAAAAAAAAAAAAAAGAAAAGGAAACTAGAAGTCCAAGACAGGTGCCAGCATGGCCAGGTTCTTTTGCAGGCTCTCTTTCTGTCTTAAGATGGCAGCCATCTGACTACCAACTTGCCATGGCCTTCCTGAGTGCACATGAGTAGATAGAAACAACAGTTTCTCTCCTCCTCAAATTTATTTGTGTGTGTGTGTGTGTGTGTGTGTGTATGGGTGATGGCACACATGCTACAGTACACATGTGGGAGGTCAGAGGAGAACTATCTCTTCAACATCTTCCTTGAGACAGGATCTTTTATCATTGCAAATGAACTACCAGACTGCAAGCAAGCATCAGATTGGCTGACTCACAAACTTTGGATTCTTCTGGCTCTGCCTCCCATTGCTGTAGGGATCCCAGCATATGGGGATCACAGATGCATGCATCACTTTGCATCTGGCTTTATGTGGTTGCTGGAGAGTTGAAACAAGACTAGCAAGCTTTGCAAGTAAGTGCTGTCCTCCAACTAGATGCCATCGTCTATAAAGGGACAAAGCACTCAAAACATGAACTTAAAGAAGTAAATGAATAAGAAGCCGGCATGGTGGCACATGTCTTTAATCCCAGCCCTTGGGTGGCAGAGATAGGAGGATCGCTGTGAGTTTGAAGCCAGCCCAGGACTACATTGTGAATTCTAGGTCAGCCTGGGCTAGAGCAAGACCCTATCTCAAAAAACCAGAATAACAACAACAACAAAAAGAAGGAACTTGGGACAGATATTTCATATACAATTGATTTGGAGATATTCCCAGAAGACTGGTCAAGTAATCTAACCCATGTTTTTTACAGTTTGCCAAATTGATGATTCTGCAGTTCATACTTGTCCTCAAAGCAATAAAAACTAAAATTAATAGCATTACACAACTTTTCACATTATTTTGGTGCTGCCAAGGTATAAATTTTGTTTGTAGTACTTTTCAGTAAACTTAAGGAATTGGCTTGAAACTCTTTGAATGTCAGTTTAGTTCACTTATAATTTGATTATTTAAAAAATTCTTTAAAATATTTTATTTTAGTAGCCGGGCGTGGTGGCGCAGGCCTTTAATCCCAGCACTCGGGAGGCAGAGGATCGCTGTGAGTTTGAGGCCACCCTGAGACTCCAGAGTGAATTCCAGGTCAGCCTGGGCTAAAGTGAGACGGTACCTCAAAAAACCAGAAAAAAAAATTATTTTACTTACGGGGTGTGGGGAGAAAGAAGCAGATAGAGAATGGGAGGGTCAGGGCCTCCAGCCCCACAAATGAACTCCATATGAATGTGCTACCTTGTGCATTTGGCTTATGTGGGTCCTGGGGAATCAAACCTGGGTCCTTTGGCTTTGTAGGCAAGCACTTCACCCACTAAGCCATCTCTCTAGTCCATAATTTGATTAGTTTTAGTTACCAACTAGTTGCTAGGACAAAACACCTAGCCAGAAGCAGCCTATGGAAGGAAAGGGTTTCTTTCAGTTTATAGTATTTTTGTTGTTGTTGTTGTTGTTATTGTTTTGTTTTTTTGAGGTAGGGTCTCCCTGTAGCCCAGGCTGACCTAGAATTCACTCTGTAGTCTCTGGGTGGTTGCGAACTCAGGGCAATCCTTCTTCTTCCTCAGGTTCCCAAGTGCTGGGATTAAAGGTGTGTGCCACCATGCCCAGTTTATGGTATGTTTTGAGGGGAAGTTTCATGAAGCCAGGGAAAGCATGGCAGAGCAGAGGCTGGGCATCATATCTTGTTATATCAGTGAGGAGGTAGCAGCAAGAGTGAGCAAGCTATGAACACTCAGTAGGCCTGCACTAATAAACCTCAGGGTCCTTCCCCAGTGACACACCCCTTCCAGCCAGGCTCTACCTTCCAAAATGCCACCAGCTGGGGACCAAGTATTCAAAACACATGAAGCTATAAGGGACATTTCACATTCAAATTATCATAGTTACCAAAATGCCTTTTAAAAATGTACATGTGGGCTGGAGAGATGGCTTAGCAGTTAAGCGCTTGCCTGTGAAGCCTAAGGACCCCGGTTCAAGGCTCGGTTCCCCAGGTCCCACGTTAGCCAGATGCACAAGGGGGCGCACGTGTCTGGAGTTCGTTTGCAGTGGCTGGAAGCCCTGGAGCGCTCGTTCTATCTCTCTCCCTCTATCTGTCTTTCTCCCTGTGTCTGTCGCTCTCAAATAAATAAATAAAAAATGAACAAAAAAAAGTGTTTAAAAATGTACATGTAAAATATCTATTTTAAAATTGTAATAGAATGAGGGTATTCAATAGTCTTTGCAACAGTAAGTTTTGTTAGTTTCTATTTCCTACAAAGTTTTTTTTTTTTTAATTTATTGTTGCCAAGGAAAGAGAAAGGGGGGGAGGGAGAGAGAAAGAGAATATGAATTGGGCATGTTAAGGCCTCTTGCCACTGCAAATGAACTCTAGACACATGTGTCACTAGGTGCGTCTGGCTTTACATGGGTACTGAGGAATTGAGTTCCAGGCTGTCAGGTTTTCCAAGGCAGTGCCTTTAACCACTGAGCTACTTCCTCTGCACCTTTCTGTTTCTTTAGGGTGTATTCTATTTATGTGTAAGTATCTCTCTCCCTGCCTCCCTCCCTCCCCCCTCCCCCCCCCCTCTGTTGTTGGTGTGGAGGAATGTGTGTAGCGTTGTTAATAAAAGCCATAAAAATAACATAATGAACTATGTTGAGGTAGATTTTAATATTTATTTAAGAGAGAGAAAGGGGGAGAGAGAATAGGTGTGTCAGGACCCCAGCCACTGAAAACGAACTCCAGATGCATGTGCCTCCTTGTGCATCTGGCCTGTGTGGGTCCTGGGGAATAGAATCTGGGTCCTTAGGATTTGCAGGCAAGTGCCATAACTGCTAAGCAATCTCTCCAGCCGGCCCTGAGGTAGATTTTAAGTAGCAATTGTTTGCTCCCTTCCCCTTCCTTTCATGAAGAAAACGGTGGCTTCTTAAGAGCTCATGAAGTCAGCTAGGGATGCTGCTAAACTTCTTATAGTGTATGGGACAGCTGCCACAGCAAAGAATTTTCTGGCTCCACATGAAAGTAGCCCTGAAGTTAATAGGTATAAGTAATAATGAAACAAGTATATAAATCATGGCTTCATGCATTCATTTTTTTCCCTTTGCTTGTAATGAAACTCAGGGTATCTTTCTTTTTGTGATTTTTCTTTTTTTTTTTCTTCCAGCGCTGAGGACTGAACCCAGGGCCTTGAACTTGCTAGGCAAGCATTCATTCACTGAGCTAAATCCTTAGCCATCTTTCTTTAAAGTCGGTCTTGACTCTTCTCTTTTTCATATTTTTGTATATATTTTATAATTTTAAATCTCAACTGCTCTTAGATTAGATGTTATCTAACATGCAACAGATGTGTGCATTTGTTATTTCTCAGAGTCTAATCTTAGTTCAAAATACACCAAAGGCAACAGAGATCTGCCTTAAAGTACAGTGATAAAATGTTTCTGAAGTGTTCAGTCTACTTTTTGCTTTAAGGTTGGACCTGGCCCTATTCCATAGTTCCCTGAGGCTGAAAAATATCTAGCCATCTGACAGCTGGGAAGGGAGCATCTGCTTAGGATATTCAAGAGGGCTGCCTTATCTGATGGAGATAACCTCTTGGATCCTCAGGGCTTGTATTAGTCAGGATTTTCCAGAGAATATGAATTTACAGATGAGGTAGTGCTGCATGCTGGATGGTTATGGAAATTCCAAACAAAAATAGAAAATGCTTGTTTGGAACACAAGGGAAAAGTCTCTACAATTGAGATTTGTAAGTCTTTAGAAAATGGAGGACTGTGAAGCCATTATATGACCCCAGAGATGGAGTATTGGGTTGAGTAGAATAGAGTTCTGAATAGAAGAACCCTTGGAGATTATTAACAGATAGTGTTGCAGTCAGGCTCACATTGCTGGAAGAAATCACCAAACTAAGAGCAGCTTGTGGGAAAAAGAGTTTCATTTTGGCTTACAGACTTAAGGGGAAGCTCTACAATGGCAGGGAAAAACGATGGCATGAGCAGAGGGTGGACATCACCCCCTGGCCAACATCAGATGGACAATAGCAATAGGAGAATGTGCCAAACACTTGCACAGGGAAAGTGGCTATAACACCCATAAGCCTGCCCCCAACAATACATTCCCTCTACGAGGCATTAATTTCCAAATCTCCATCAGCTGGGAACCTAGCTTCAGAACACCTAAGTATGGGGAATCAAACCATCACGGGTAAGAAGTGAAGGTTCTTGCGTAAGAGGCAAATAAATAGCTAAAAATGTAAGGAAATTATATTTTGTTTTTGTTTTTTGAGGTAGTCCAGGCTGATCAGGAACTCACTATGTAGTTACCATGCCTGGCTAGAAAATCAGAATTTAAGAATCGGATTAAAAGCAAAGGGGTGGCCAGGCATGGTGGCACACACCTTTAACCTCAGCACTCAGGAGGCAGAGATAGTAGAATCACTGTGAGTTTGAGGCCAGCCTGAGAATATGTAATGAATTCAAGATTGACTTGGGATAGAGTGAGACCCTACCTCAGTATAACCAACCAAACAACCAAAACCAATGAACCAAAAAAAAGCTAAGGGGTGGGTATATGGTTACTAATGCCAAACATCTTAGGGCAATTAAGGCAGGTTAGGTTTAAAAAGTGTATACTGATGCTGAGCATATCCTGAATTCAGGATCAGCCTGGAAAGATAACATAGCAAGACCTCATCACAGAGACATGGAGGAAGGGAGAAATGGAGGGAGAGAAGGAAGGAAACCTATTAGATTAGATTAGAAAAATCCCCCCCCCTTTTTTTTAAGGGACTTACTCTTCTAGCCCAGGCCAACCATCATGGCAAATGCATAGCAGTGGGAGGGACATGAAGCAGCTGGCCATATTTAATCCAGTCAGGAAATAGGGATGAATGCTGCTCCTCTGCTCAGTTTCTCTTTTTTATTGATCTAGAATAAAGCCCATGGAATGTATCACCCACTGTTAGGGTGGGTCTTTCTATCTCAATTAACCTGATTTAGAAAATCCTTCACAGACATGCCAAGAGGTTTGTTTCCATGGTGATTCTAAATCCCATGAAGTTGACAATCAAGAGTAGCTACCATACCTTTTAAGTGCTGGGATTACAGGTGTGCACCACCATATCTGGCCACATTCTTTGTCTGTAACTCCTCTATTGAATTATAGTCTCCCTATTATATAATTCACCTAGTTAATTCAAAGAGTCCAGTACTTTTTAGCATATTTACAGAGTTCTACAACTACTACCACAACCCATTTTAGGACATGTTTGTCTTGCAAAGAAGTTCCATACCAGTTAGCAATAACTTTTATTCCTTTTTTGCCCTACCCCTGCATATTCTGGCCTTTTAATTTATTTTTAATTTCAATTGTTATTTTTATTTATCTTAGAGTGAGATATGGGGAGAGAGAGAATGAGAATGGGCATGTCAGAGTCTCCAGCCACTGCAAATGAACTCCAGGCACATGCGCCACTTTGTGCATCTGGCTTATGTGGGTCCTGGGAAATTGAACCTGGGTCCTTTGGCTTTATAGGCAAGCTTCTTAACTGCTAAACCATCTCTCAATCTCTGGACTTATCTAAATGGGATTATAACAGTATGTGGCCTTTTGTGTGTCTGCCTTCTTTTACCCAACGTAATATATTCAAAATTCATCTATATTGTAGCCTCCTGAGTGCTGGGTTTAAAGGCCTGTGCCACTACTCCCAGCCAAATAAGACATTTTTAAAGGAGTGCAAAATTCCTGTGTTGTTTATTTTACCTTAACCACTAAGCAATCTCTCCAGCCCTTAACATCTATTTTTAAATATTTATTTATTTATTTATTTATTTATTGCATCTGGCTGTATGTGGGTACTGGGCAACTAAACCCAGGTTGTCAGGCATTGCAAGCAAGCAGCTTTAACTGCTGAGACATTTTTTCCAGCCCATATTCATATCACTAGAACACAGACACCTTGATGGAATGGCACTATCTTACTCCTGCCACATCCCCAGAACTAGAGTGCTGTCTGGCACAAAAGGGTACTTCGTAGATATTTCATTCTTCAATTTTTTTTGTTTGTTATGCCAATTCCAGGATATATAAGCCTCTTAGAGGTTTGGGTCTGTCTTATCTACTTTTGTGTAGTTTAATTGGTGCTTTGAGTTAGGGAAGAACAATATATTTTATTGCTGTTCTATGGAGCTAGGATTAACCACATTTTGCCAGCTTAAAATTGAGGTGTGTATGTGTGCACATGTGTATTATCAGTTTTTGGTTGTTTTAGACAACTGTGCCAAAAATAGTTAAAATAGCAGACCTTAGATTGCCATCCTTAGAAAGCCATGTTTGCAGAGATGGTCGTTGTCTGGCATATAGGAATTTGTATTTTGGGAGTGTTCCCATTATTCCATAAGTGATAAGAGTAGTTTACTATGCCTAAATAGTTTGTGCAAGCAATATGATACTCTTCTGGGGATCTGGAATTTTGGTACGTGCTAGTCCAAGGATGCCTACGTGACCAACTGTCCAATAGAAACTTTTGGACACTCTAGTTGCTCATGAGCTTCCTTAGTTAGACAGCATTTCTTTTTCTTTTCTTTTCTTTTTTTCTTTTCTTTTTTTTGGTTTTTCAAGGTAGAGTCTCACTGTGGTCCAGGCTGACCTGGAATTAACTCTGTAGTCTCAGGGTGGCCTTGAACTCATGGCGATCCTCCTACCTCTGTCTCCCGAGTGCTGGGATTAAAGGCGTGTGCCACCACGCCCGGCTAGACAGCATTTCTTTCATGTGTTGCAAGAATTCAGTTTTGGAGGAATTAAGTACATCTGTGTAATGCCATGGGGAGAAAACTTATGGGAGTTTGTGCTTTGTTTCTTCCAGGCTTAGATTTCTAGGGCTTTTCCTCTGTATAATTTTGACTTGGTTCTGTTATAATACATTACACAGTTGAGGATGATTGTGTGCTGAGTTCTCTGAATTTCCCCCCCCCCCCACACCTGACCCCAAACACAAAATCAAGCCCAGGGCAATCCTTCAGAGGCACTTCTGAAGAGTTTCATCTTTTCTTAGTGGGCTGTTTCTTTGACATCATGGAACTGCCCAGCAGAAGGACGCTTTGATCTCTTGAAATCTGGGTATACAATAGATCAATAGCAGGGTACTTTTCTGGTATGTGCAAGGTCTTACCTTCAGTCCTCAGCATTGCACAAAGAAGTAATAATATTTCAGTTTTGAAAAGGTTACCTGCTTTATTAAAGAATTCACCATTGGGCTGGAGAGATGGCTTAGCAGTTAAGCACTTGCCTATGAAGCCTAAGGACCCCAGTTCGAGGCTCGATTCCCCAGGACCCACGCTAGCCAGATTCATAAGGGGGTGCACGTGTCTGGAGTTCGTTAGCAGTGGCTGGAATGGTGCACCCATTCTCTCTCTCTCTCTGTTACACTCAAATAAATAAATAAAAATGAAAAAAAAAAATAAAAGAATTCACCATAACATTGGAAATAAGGGTCTTCCTTGCTTGGTTTATTGTAATTGAATTTACACTTTTGGTTTTATATTAAACTTTATAGAGTCACTTCTGTCAAATTAAGATTTTTTTCTTTCATATGTTTCATAACGGAATAATTGTGATGCTCTGAAATCAGTTATGTTTGTCCTAGGGCAGTTGTGTTCTGAGAAAAGGATTTTGTTGCTTAAGTTACTCAGTTATTTGCCCCATTTTTGCAAGGTTCCTGTGTTGTTTATTTTAGATAGTTCATTTTAACACTTAGATAAACAGAAGCCAGGCACACAAGCATACCCAGAATTGGTCCCTGAACTTTGTTCCAGAGTAGAGATAAGACACTTAGACTTTTCTAGTACAGATAAATATACAACAACTACTGAAAAATAAGTGTTATGTGAGTCTTGGATTGTTTAGATATAGAATGGCCAGGAAGATCTAAAAGAACCCTTCGAAGGCAAGGCATGGTGGTTTGTGTCTATAATCCGAACATTCCGGAGGTTGAGGCTGGAGGATCACCATGAGTTTAAGGCCAGCCTGGACTTCCCAAAATAGAGGGAGAGGAGCCATGGAGGTTGAGAAGAAAAGAAGAGGAGAGTTTTTAAAAAATTGCTAGAGCCAGGCGTGGTGGCACATGCCTTTAATCCCAGCACTCAGGAGGCAGAGGTAGGAGGATTGTTGTGAGTTCGAGGCTACCCTGAGACTACATAGTGAATTCTAGGTCAGCCTGAGCTAGAGTGAGACCCTACCTCAAAAAAACAAAAAACAAAAAAATTGGTAGCAAAAGATCAGTGAAATTTACATTCATCCATACTACTTCTAGGATTAGATGGGAAGGTGAGGCAGAGAGATGGCTCAGTGATTAAGTGATTAAGGTGCTTGCCTACAAAGCCTAATGACCCAGTCTAATTCCCCAGTACCCATGTAAAAGCCAGATGCACAAAGTGGCACATGTATCTGGAGTTAATTTGTAATGGCTGTAGACCCTGGCATACCCATTCTTTCTTGTCTTTTTTTTTCTCTCTCTCTGCTTGCAAATAAATAAATAAAAATATGTTTAAAAAGTTAACCTGAATAAAGAACTCTGTAATTATGTTTAATTACTAGAGTTTTAGATTTGTGAATCTAGCTTGCATGTTATATCTTAGAAACAAAAAGGATAGGCTTTTCTCAAAATATTGGACTAATGTCCTGTTGCAATTGTACCTTGTATTCACAAAGTAATTCTCATATCTCTTTGCTAAAATTTTTTTCCTCTGTCTCCTTTTAAGTCTTCCACAATGATTGTGTGAACTGTCTTCATGTCTTTCCTAAGGTTATAGTTTATGTAGATGCCTGTTCACTAAACCTTTTGCCAGCTATTACCAGGCAAGATGTTCTTACATTCCTAACATTTCTCTTTTTGCCTATTTTTAGTTATTTGCAAACTCACTCATGTTTTTATATAGCTATGGCAAAGATGATTGTCTGTATAGTACTACTTATGTCTATTAAGCAAAAGTAACTAAAATTAGAGTATTTGGAATTTTTTTTTTTTTTAAAAAACTATATCTGACTACATTCCCAAGGCTTGACTTGACTTCTTGGCCTCAAGTGATCTGTTGTCAGCTTTCTGAGTAGCTGGGACTGTTGGCACCCTCCACTTTGCTTGGTTCTATGGAATTATTTGTAATTAAACTAAGACTATTAAAACAGAGACCAGGGAGATGACTTGGTTGGTAAAATGCCATATAAGCCTGAGTACTTGTTTGGATCTTCACCACCAAGCAGATTGCCAGGTGTAGTAGTGAGCACCTGTGATCTGCTGGGGAGGTAGATACAGGGAATCACTGGAGTTCACTGGCTGAATTGTTGAGTACTAGGTTCAGCAAGACACTGTCTCGAAGAGTCAGGTGGAAGGGCTGGCGAGATGGCTCAGAGGTTAAAGGCACTTGCTTGCAAGCATGTCAGCCCAGGTTCAGTTTTCCCAGTACCTACATAAAGTCAGATGCATAAAGTGGCACATACATCTAGAGTTTGCAGTGGCAAAAGGCCCTAACGTGCCCATTTTCCCTTCTCTTTCATAAATAAATAAATCTTAAAAAAACAAAACAAAAGAATGAGGAAGAGAGAGAGAGAGAATGGGCACGCCAGGGCCTCCAGCCACTGCAGACGAACTCCAGACACGTGCGCCCCCTTGTGCATCTGGCTAACGTGGGTCCTGGGGAATCGAGCCTCAAACCGGGGTCCTTAGGCTTCACAGGCAAGTGCTTAACTGGTAAGCCATCTCTCCAGCCCCTCTCCTTTTCAAGTAAATAAATAAAAATAAAGTTTAAAAATTGTTTGCTATGTCAGTAAAGTAAGGACATTTTCACGAAGTAAGAAATAAATATTCCAATTCAAATAAAAGAGACTAGCTAGGCATGGTGGCGCATGCCTTTAATCTCAGCACTAAGGAGGCAGAGGTAGGAGGATTGCTGTGAGTTCAAGGCTACCCTGAGACTACATAGTGAATTCCAGGTCAACCTGGAATTCCTAGGCTAGAGTGAAACCCTACCTCAAAAAAACAAAAAAACCCTTCAGTGTTTAAAGTGTTGGACATTAGAATATCTAGGCAGTTAAGAGAAAAAAACTTTAAGAGTACTTTCAAACAGGTAGGAGGTAACACCATTTTACTGATATCTTAAAGGATATTAACTAAAATCCAAAAGAAGTATTAAAGAAAGTAAAGAACAGACGTTGTCATACAAAATTGAGTAAGAGGCCTAGAAGAACACCTTCAGAAAAGAAAGAAACAAACAGAAGCAGATGAGGAAATTGGTAGTTGACCCACTCTGAAGCCAGTGTACTTTATTTGATGGGCTACTTATATTCCTTTCTGTTGAAAAATCCAGGATTAAATAATTACTAACAAATAATTGAAGCTATCTTCAGAGAACTAGAGAATAATAGTCTCTGTATTAATATCAGAAAAATGGTTATATCTACTTTTTAGAACTAGTTGACTTGGAAATGTGTGGTAATAAATGTTGAAGGATACCTGAGTAGCTGAGAATAGTGGTTTTCTGTGGTGTTTGGACAGGAATACCAGAACAGGCAAGTAGTAACAAATGTAGGAGTAAATATTTTTACTGTAGTGTTTGAGAGAGAGCTCAGTGGCTGAGGTACTTGCCTGCAAAGCCTAACGACCCAGGTTTGACTCCCCATTACCCATGTAAAGCCAGCTGCACAAAGTAGCACATGCATCTGGAGTTTGTTTGCAGTGGCTAGAAGCCCTGGCCTGACTCTTCCCTCTCTCCCTTTTCCCCTCCCTCCCTCTCTTCCTCACAGGAAATAATCAAAACTATTTTTACTGTAATTCTTATATTTCCTTTTTAAAATGATGTAAAACATGATGGTATACTAATAAAAATAGAGAAAATTGTAATTGCTAAATTTACCTATACTTTAGAGCAACCTTTATTTCTCACAGTGGTCTCTTCTGTTTGTAGAACAGTAGTGATGCATCTGTACATCTATGCCCCCCCCCACCCCGCCCCAGTGCTGGGATTAAAGGCGTGTGCCACCACACCTGGCTTTTTTTTTGAGAGAGAGAGAAAAAGAGAATTGGCATGCCAGGGCCTTAGCCCTTGCATTTGACCTGCAGATGCTGGTGCCACCTAGTGTGCATGTACAGCCTTGTGCTTGCTTCACCTTGTGTGTCTGGCTTATATGGGGATCAAACATGGGTCCTTAGGCTTCACAGGCAAGAGCCTTTACTGCTAAGCCATCTCTCTAGCCCCCCAGCCTCAGATCTTATTTATTTATTTATTTATTTATTTATTTTAGGTAGGGTCTCACTGTAGCTCATGCTGACCTGGAATTTACTATGTAGTCTCAGGGTGGCCTCAAACTCATGTGATCCTCCTACCACTGCCTCCCCAGTGCTGGGATTAAAGGTGTGTGCCACCACGCCTGGCCTCAGCCTCAGCCTCAGATTTTTTAAAAAAATATTTATTTATTTGCAAGGAGAAGGAATGAGAGAGAGGGAGAGAACACTAGGGCCTCTAAGCCACTGCAAGTGAGCTGCAGATGCACATGCCTCTCTGTGCATCTGGCTTTACATGGGTACTAGGGAATCAAATTCCCATTGAGTACCAGGCAGGTATTTCCTCCCAAGGAACAGGCCTAAATCAAATCAGAGCAATTGGTTTCCCTGCTAACAGACATGCTACCATTGTACCAGTTGGCACATTTGGCCTAGCTAGCCAGCTGATACAGCTTGTAGGGTCCACTGCTGATTAAGCTATTGATGACTTTTCTTCTCCAACAGTTTGTATAGCTATTTCTAGCATCCTGACAGCTAATCAACAGGGAGGAAGCTTCAAGCTTAGTTTTAGCTTGATTTCTCAGTGATGTGCAGCCTAAGTATGTCGAATCTTCAGCAGTAGGCTCTTACTATTTAGTTCTGGTGGGCAACCAAGACCTTTGGCAATAGCCTGTAATGTTTGCGGGGGGACATCAGGGGCCTTCCTGGCCAGCAACATGCTGGAAGGTATACCACCTGGAGTTTCCATTCTCTTTTTGCTGTGCAGCCATTATAGTTAAACATTTAAACAGAACCCTTATGTTCTGATGTTCCTCTTCAGATTTGCTTTTTTTTTTTCCCAAATGAAACACTTGTCCTACCACTCCAGTAATATTCGCCCTAGCACCATGTTGCTTGGTGGATTGATTCTAGAGGTTTTCCTAAAGTTGTTTAAAATGGACACATCAAACCACATTTACTTTTCACCTGTTAAGGTCTGTGATTTGGTCTCCCTGAATATGCTTCTGTAGTATAAGATGCTTGAGAATTGCAACTCCCCATTACTTGTGACCCCTCTGTTACCAGCCCAATACCTTGAAAGTACTTTACATAGTAATTAGTGTGACAGGTTTATTTATGTAAATTGGTTTGGACATGTGGTTGTTAGTGCTTTCATTTTTTTTCAGAGTTCTTAAGTTTGCTCAGAAGCATTATTTTAATAACTTATCTGCTAAAGTGCTGAATTAATGCCAAACCCATTTCATATGCCCGATTCAGAACATGTAAGGAATACATTGGTCCCATTAAATATTATTATGGCTACTTAAACACTCTAGGAGCATCTACTGTAAGAAACTAAAACAAGATCAAATCTGGCTTTTTATAACCTTTTTTTTTTTTGGTTATTTTATTTTATTTAATTTAAATTTTTGTTTATTTTTATTTATTTATTTGAGAGAGAGAGAGAATGGGCATGGCAGGGCCTCCAGTCACTGCAAATGAATTCCAGACACATGCGCCCCCTTGTGCATCTGGCTAATGTGGGTCCTGGGGAATTGAGCCTTGAACCAGGGTCCTTAAGCTTCTTAGGCAAGCACTTAACCGCTAAGCCATCTCTCCAGCCCTATTTTTTAGTTTTTATTTTTTTGGTTTTTTGAGGTAGGGTCTCACTCTACCTTAGACTGACCTGGAATTCACTATGTAATCTCAGGGTGGCCTCGAACTCTTAGCAATTCTCATATCTCTGCCTCTCAAATGCTGGGATTAAAGGTGTGCACCACTGCGCCTGGCTTTGATAACCTTTTACTTCTTTGGTAGTTTCAGCAGTGTTGGTAAATGTTTGTTAACCAATAATTTATATGGCAAATGTTATACAGTTATGAGTTAAATCATTATGTTTGTGGAGAAAGATGGGTTGGCATTAAAATTCATGAGGCTATCCCTTCCATATAAAGAACTATTGCACATTTCTTCACCTATTTTACTTAATGTTATTTTTTAAATGTGTGTATGTGTGCATATGTATTCCTGTCATGTTCATGTGTGTGGAAGCTAGAGGACACACTCAGTCATTCCTCAGAAATACTATCCACCTTCTTTGGAAACAGAGTCGCTGACTGGCATGAAGCTCACCAATTAAGCAAGACTGATTGGTCAGTGAGGCCCAGGGAGCCGCTAGTCTTCATCTCCCCAGTGCTGGGATTACACGTACACACCACCACATCCAGCATTTCGATGAATTCTGGGATCAAATTCAGGTCTTCTTGTTGGCCAGGCAAGCACTTTACTGACTGAGTCATCTTCCAAGTCCCTTATCTGACTAGTTAAATTATGCACTGTTGGGCTGGAGAGATGGCCCAGTGGATAAAGACTCACCACTCAAGCTGAGGTACCAAATTCAGTCCCCAGACATCACATAAAAAGCTAGAAGCCAAGGTAGGCTTCTGTAGTCCTAGCACGCTTGGCTGATAGAGAGATGGAAGGTAGAGACACAAGAATTTCCTGTGAGTGAACCCCAGAGCAGGAAACCCTGCCTCAGATAAGGCGGACAACCTGCAAATTGACCTTTGACCTCCACATATGCACTTTGCCATGTGTCCATCTCCTGCAATTAAAGCAATATGTAATGTCAGTTTCTTCTTACTCAGTAATAGTCTTAGTTTTAAAAACAAATTTAATAAGACATAATCTGTATGCCAAGAAATTCACTTATTTTGAATGAACAATCCCAGATATTTTTTAAATTTAGAGTTGTATAACCATTACCACAATCTTATAACATACATATGTGCGTGTGTGCATACATACATATGTTTTTATATTATTCCAAAAAGAAACCATGCAGTCATTTTTAGTTATTCTCCCATCTTTGCCTTGTCATACTTAATAACTGACTGTAAAATGGTAAAAATGGATACTGTCGAATTTTCCAGAATTACTAGGCCTCTAGGTTTGTTTTAAAGGTTGATTTAGAACTTGGATATTGCTTTGGTAATATTTCTTTCTTTGGACACCAAAAATATTTAGGAGTTGAAGAAGTGAAAAGTATAATTTGAGTATAAGGTGACTGTGTTTAGGAAATAAGTGTTAAAATTAGCTTCTTGTTTTAATGCTACAAATAATTCAACCAAAGGAAGTTATGAGATAAATTAAAATTATCAGTTTATTCAATTTGAATTTGAAGGATTTAGTAGGGAAGTTTATACTGTCACTAAAATTAGCCTAATATTTAACGTTTTATAAAAGTTATTATAAATCAATTTATCATTGTATTATTTCCTATCTTTTAGCTTCCCAGAATCAAGAGCGGCTGTGTGCATTCAAAGATCCATATCAACAAGACCTTGGGATAGGCGAGAGTCGAATCTCTCACGAAAATGGGACAATATTGTGCTCAAAAGGTAGCACATGTTATGGCCTGTGGGAGAAATCAAAAGGGGACATAAATCTTGTAAAACAAGGCAAGTAATACTTTTCTTAAAAATAGCTTTGTGGGGTATTTTTTTGAGGGGTAGTGGGCATGAATCAAATCCAAAGTCTAATGCATGTGAAGCAAGCTCTCTACCAGTTGTTTCTAAGAATTGAGGTTTATCTAGTAGACATGTACATAAATTGAAAATCCTCTCCAGCAAAAGCATACATTTAAAAAATGGAGATTTGTTTATGTCCTCTTTCACCCAGGGGCTCCATTTATAAAGGAAAACTTATTTTTAGCTTATCTTATTAAAGTCATTACTTTTTCTTTAATATTTATAAAATTGTATGCAATTTGAAGAATCAACAAAAGAATGGCTCAAAAATGGGGGACTCTAGCCGGGTGTGGTGGTGCACGCCTTTAATTCCAGCACTCAGGAATCAGAGGTAGGAGGATTGCTGTGAGTTCGAGGCCACCCTGAGAATACAGAGTAAATTCCAGGTCAGCCTGGGCTAGAGTGACACCTACCTCGAAAATCCAAAAAAATAGTGTATGGGGGGGAATTCTTCCTTCATTTCTAAAAAGAAACTATGCCCAGTAGAAACTATGAAGGTTCACTCTTGGTACCCCATTTTGTGAACATAAGAATTGTTCTGTGCTGAAGGCTTACCTCAGCCCATGTAGGTCCGGGCTAGACTGGGGGACCTCCCCTAAAATTATTCAAAAAAAAATATATATATGTGTGTGTGTATATATATATAAATTTAAGAGGGTGAGAGAAAATTGGTGCACATGGGCCTCAGCAGCTAAAATCGAACTCCAGTTGCTTGCATCACATAGTGGGCATGTGCCACCTTTCACTTGTCTCACCTTTGTGTGTCTGTCTTATGTGGGATCTGGAGAGTTGAGCATGGGTCCTTAGGCTTTGCAGGCAAGTGCCTTAACCACTAAGCCATCTCTCCAGCCCTCATTCTTTTTTTTTTTCGAGGTAGCATCTCACTTTAGCCCAGGCTGACCTGGAATTCACTATGTAATCTCAGGGTGGTCTCAAACTCATGGCGATCCACTTTACCTCTGCCTCCCAAGTGCTGGGATTAAAGGCATGTGCCACCTCATTCTTTTACTAAATTTATTTTTGTTTATTTATTTGAGAGAGAAATAGAGAGAGAGAGGGAGAGAGGTGAGTGAGCATACATGTGCACACCAGGCCTCCAGCCACTACAAACAAATTCCAGACACATGCACCACCTTGTGCATCTGGCTTATGTGGGTCCTGGGGAATCAAACCTAGGTCCTTTGGCTTTGCAGGCAAACACCTTAACTGCTAAGCTATCTCAGCCCTCTAGCCCTTGTAAAAAAAAAAAATTATTTTTGCCAGTTGTGGTGCCACATGTCTTTAATCCCAGCACTTGGGAGGCAGAGGTATGAGGATCATCATGAGTTCAAAGCCACCTTGAGACTACATAGTGAATTCCAGGTCAGCCTGGGCTAGAGTGAGACCCAACCTTGAAAAACCAAAAATTATTTATTTGGGAGAGAGAGCTATAATCATTTCTTTGGGGGTGGGGGCGCGGTTTGAGGTAGGGTCTTGCTCGACCTGGAATTCACTCTGTATTCTCAGGGTGGCCTAGAACTCACAGGGATCCTCCTACCTCTGCCTGCCAAGTGCTGGGATTAAAGGCGTGTGCCACCACTCCTAGCTTAAATCATTCTTTTTTTTTTTTAAATTAACTGTCCCTTATTTGTGTGGAGCAACTTTTTTTAAAAAATTATTTATTTATTTATTTGAGAGCGACAGACACATAGAGAAAGACAGATAGAGGGAGAGAGAGAGAATGGGCACGCCAGGGCTTCCAGCCTCTGCAAACGAACTCCAGATGCATGCGCCCCCTTGTGCATCTGGCTAACGTGGGACCTGGGGAACCGAGCCTCGAACCGGGGTCCTTAGGCTTCACAGGCAAGCGCTTAACCACTAAGCCATCTCTCCAGCCCTAAAATCATTCTTAATGTAATGTTTATTCATTCTTTTTAAAAAATATTTTATTTTTATTTATTTGTGACAGAGAGAGGAATGAATATGAGAATGGGCACACTAGGGCCTCCAGCCACTGCAAATGAACTCCAGATGCATGCTCCCCCTTGTGCATCTGGATAAGTTGGGTCCTGGGGAATTGAACCTGGATCCTTTGGCTTTGCAGGCAAATGTCTTAACCGCTAAGCCATCCCTCCAGCCCATGTTTATTCATTCTTGAATGAAGTTTGAAATATTTAGAAAAATCAAAGTCTACAATTTCCTGCTCTTGAAAATATTTCTTTTACCCAGGTGTGGTGGTACATGCCTTTAATCCCAGCACTGGGGAGGCAGAGGTAGGGGGATTGTTATGAGTTTGAGGCCAGCCTGAGACTACATAGTTAATTCCAGGTCAGCCTGGGCTAGAGCGAGACCCTACCTCGAAAAACAAAAGAAAAATAAATAAATAAATATTTTAATTGATTAATTAGAGACACAGAGAGAGAATGGGTGCGCTAGGACTTCTAGTCACTGTAAACAAACTCCAGATGCATGCGCCACCTTATGCATCTGGCTTATGTGGAACCTAGAGAATCGAACTTGGATCCTTAGGCTTTGCAGGCAAGTACCTTAACAGCTAAGCCATCTCTCCAGCCTGTAAATATTTTTATTCTATTAGTTTATTACCTTAAGACATACTGCCATTTGTTTTAGGACAAAGAAGATTTATTGAGAAAAATGGTAGGAAATCCCCAGAGTCTGGGCAAACATATTTAAGAATTTGGCTAAAGAAGAAAAGGAAATGTTACATTTTTTTGAGGTAGAACTTAGAAAAGCATGCAGGCTCCACAGACCCTCAAGTATATGCATCCATTTTCTTTTTTCAATGTCAGGATAACATGATAGAAAAAATCTATATGTCTTTAAATATTCTCTGAAAAAGTTTTTTAAAAAATATAAAACTCACTGGGTGTGGTGGATCATGCCTTTAATACCAGCACTCGGGAGGCAGAGTTAGGAGGATCGCTATGAATTTGAAGGCACCCTGAGACTACATAATGAATTCCAGGTCATCCTGGGCTAGAGTGAGACCCTACTAAAAAAGAAAAAAATGGAGTCTGGAGAGATGGCTTAGCAGTTAAGGCACTTGCTTACAAAGCCAAAGGACCCAGGTTTGACTCCCTAGGACCCACATAAGCCAGATGCACAAGGGGGTGCACACATCTGGAGTTCATTTGTAGAGGCTGGAGGCCCTGGCACACCCATTCTCTTTCTCTCTCTACTTGCCTATTTCTGTATCTCTTTCTCAAATAAATAAAAATAAAATATTAAAAACATTTAAAGCTCTACACAATATTTCACTGTATGCACGTCTGTATCAGTTTACTTATACACTGTGAACATGTTTTCAGTGTAATATTTGTAATCCTGAAGTAAACAATATTGAGCATCTGTGTATATATATATATTTTGAGGTAGGGTATCACTGTAGTCCAGGCTGACCTGGAATTCACTATGTAATTTCAGGCTGGCCTTGAACTCATGGAGGTCCTCCTACCTTGGCACCCCAAGTGCTAGTATTAAAGGCTTGTGTTACCACACCCAGACTTCGAGCATATAGTTTTGATTGTTTTTGTTTCCTTGATGTAGAATTATTAGTTTGTAAAACATCTGACTATTTTAAAGGTGCTGAATAAAAATTGACATGTATCTCTTCAAAATTCCCATTTATTCTCACACTGTAGGAGTGTGTCTTACTAAATTCTTGTTATGATTACATGTTATAATTTTTCAAACCTAATTTAGCTAAATATAGAAGAATTTAGTTGGCAACTTTGCTATTGCCCTAATAATTTTTGTAACAGTGGTGAGTAATCATGTCATAGGTGGCTTTTGCCCTATGGAATGTCCTTTGTACCCTTTGACTTTTTTCTTTCGACTTTAATAACTTATGCATACTTACTTTCTCAATTTATTGTGATTGTTTCTTAGTTTGCTGTTTTCTTTATCTTCATCTTCTAAGTAGTGTAATACTGATTTGTAGGATGTTGGTCTCACATTGGCGATCCCCAAGAGTGTCACTATGAAGAATGCGTAGTAACTACCACCCCTCCCTCGATTCAGAATGGAACGTACCGTTTTTGCTGCTGTAGCACAGATTTATGTAATGTCAACTTTACGGAGAATTTTCCACCTCCTGATACAACACCACTCAGTAAGTAGTCACAGTAACTTGTTTGTAACTTCTTTCTGTAGAGAGCTTGAGAATATAAAATAATCATTCAAGATGGATAGAGTGAAAATGAGAGTTCTAGCATTGTAAAATTATATGTAGCCAACACTTAATCTAAACACATTTAGCAAAATTGACAAGGCATTAATATATTAGCAAGTAAGTTTGAATCTCTCTAAAAATATGTGTGTGTGTGTATCTATCTATCTATCTATACATATATATATATATGTGTGTGTGTGTGTGTGTGTGTGTGTGTGTGTGTATATATATATATATATATATATATATATATATATATATATATATATATATTTTTTTTTTTTTGCTTTTTTGAGGTAGGGTCTCACTCTAGCTCAAGCTGACCTGGAAATCACTCTGTAGTCTCAGGGTAGCCTCGAACTCATGGCAATCCTCCTACCTCTGCCTCTCAAGTGCTGGGATTAAAGGCATGCACCACCATGCCCGTCTACTAATAATATATATATTTTTGAGGGAGGGTCTTGCTCTATCCCATGCTGATATGGAATTCACTATGTAGTCTCAGGCTGGTCTCCAACTCACAGTGGTCTTCCTACCTTCACCTCCCAAATGCTGGGATTAAAGGCATGCTCCACCATGCTCAGCTAATTATATTTTTAACTAGCTAAAGAAGTTGGTTTCCATATGGCTTATTCATAATACCTTTATTGTATGTAATCCTTCACCCTCTGTGTTCCCTCATCCCTCTCCCTGTATTTGGTTTTTTGCTTTGCAGTGATGAGCATCAAACTCTGGACTCTTTCATGCTTGTCAAGCACTCTGTACTAAGCTATACCATACCATACCATATATATATATATCTTATTTCTATTCACTAAAAAGGAAGAGAAGCAAAAGTACCCAGTAGCAATGAACATTTGTAATGCCCCGATCTTAGTCTGTAATACTGTTCTCCACTAAAAGGATCTATTGCTCCCTGAGAAAATGACTTATCCAGGATGAGAGCAAAATATATGCAAGACAAACTGGAAACACCTTATGCCAAAGAGTAAGTAGTGCCCAAAAATTTGATGGAGACTCACCATAACGTATAAAAGCCAGTTTAAAGTATTTCTGTTGGCTAAGTGTGGGTCAGTTTGCATTCTAAAATAACTAAACACAAGTGCCGGGCGTGGTGGCACATACCTTTAATCCCAGCACTCGGGAGGCAGAGGTAGGAGGATCATCATGAGTTTGAGGCCACCCTGTGACTATATAGTGAATTCCAGGTCAGGCTGAGCTAGAGTGAGACCCTACCTTGAAAAACAAACAACAACAACAACAACAAACAACTAAATACAGTAAGAAATTGTAACCCACTGGAAGGTCAAGTATTAACTAGTAAATGTCAGAGAACTAGAATTAGCAAGTCATCATTCCATAGTCCTCATACTACGGATTCAGTCAGAGGAGTACTGTCAAAGACAATCTCAAATCTAGGGGCAGTTTCAATGAGGAGTGAGCATATTTGGATGGCTTTAAAGTATGTCCAACTTAATTGCAAATGAAAAGTTTTAATTGGGCTGGGGATGTATCTCAGTAGTAGAGTGCTATATAGGGGCCTACTTTCAGTTCCTGGCACTGCAGGGAGGGGTTGGGGAAAGGGTTGAGGAGGGATTAAGATTGATTTAAACTGGATGTGGTGGTGCACCTCTGTAATCCCAGCACTAACTAGGTGGAGACTGGAGGATCAGAAGTCCAAGGCCAGTTCCAGCCACATAGTCAACTTGAGGCTAGCCTGGGATACATTAGACCCTGTCTGGGAGAGAAAAGGAGAAAGGAAGGAACAGAGAGAGGGAGAGAAGGAGGGAGAGAAAGGAGGAAAGAAGAGAGAGAAATAAGGAAAGAAAGAAGGAAAGAATGAAAAAGGAGAAAGGGCTTTACCCAGCTTCTACCTTCTTATGGGCAGGAACTCTGTTCTCTGGGCTTTTATGCTGTCCTTACCTTCTTATAGGCAGGAGCTCCGTCTTCCATCATAGAATAAAAGTGGTAAATTTAATAAAAAGAAGAAAGAAGGGCTAGAGAGATGGCTACAAAACATAAGCCTGAGTTTGATTCCCCAGTACTCGTATAAAGCACTGTGGCACATGCATCTAGAGGTCATTTGTAATAGCTGGAGGCCCTGGTGTGCCTATGTTCTCTATCGCTCTCTTTTATGTCTTTCTGCTTATAAATAAATAAATAAATGGAAGGAAAGAGAGAAAAGAAGAAAGAAAAATTAGTATTATAAGTGGGGAAATTGGACAACATCTTATTGGATCATCCAAATTACTATAATTAGGAGATATTGCTTAGTGGTTAAGGTGCTTGACTGCAAAGCTAAAGGACCCAGGCTTGATTCCCCAGGACACATGTAAGCCAGATGTACACAGTGGCGCATATGTCTGGAATTCATAAACAGTGGCTGGAGGCCCTAGCATGTTTGTTCTTTCCCTCTCCCTTCTTTCCTCCCTCTCTTATTCTTTCTCTATCTCTCAAATGAATAAATAAAAATAAATGAAATATTTAAAAATTACTACAATTAGGGCTGAGAGATGGCTTAGCAGTTAAGGTACTTGCCTGCAAAGCCAAATGACCCACAGGACCCATGTAAGCCAGATGCACAAGGTGGCACATGCATCTGGAGTTTAGTAGTTGGAGTCCTGGCATGCCACCCTCCTTCCCTTCCTCCCTCTCTCACTCTCTCATAAACAAACAAAATAAAATTTTTTAAATACTATAATTAATGAATGGCAGATGGACATTATGATCCAAAGAGAAGGATGCAACATTACTATATGAACCTACTGTATTTCCGGCAAGAATTCATAATCTAAATCCATTCATGACAGAACATTGGTCAAACCATAAGTTAGGAAGATGTTATCAAACAGGGAGTTTTCTTTAAAAATATCAGTGTTGGGCTAGAGAGATGGCTTAGCGGTTGAGCACTTGCCTGTGAAGCCTAAGGACCCCGGTTCAAGGTTCGACTCCCCAGGACCCACGTTAGCCAGATGCACAAGGGGGCGCATGCGTCTGGAGTTCGTTTGCAGTGACTGGAAGCCCTGGTGCACCCACTCTTCTCTCTCTCTGCCTCTTTCTTTCTCTGTCTGTCACTCTCAAATAAATAAATAAAAATTTTTTTAAAAAAGCAAAAATATCAGTGTCATATAAGACCAACTGAAGTTTTGGGAAAGGTATAGATTAAAGGGGCTAAAAGACTTGACGACTAAGCCGTACCTAACTGCCCTATCATAAATGGCCAAAAAAAAAAAAAAATAGAGTATTGAAGGTCGCTGTGTCAATTAAGTGAATGATTCAAAAAAGGTATTGCTTCATTGTTAAACTTTCTGATGCTGGTAATACTGTAGTTTTACATAAGAGCTTACCCATATTTTCATAAGATACTTAGAAGAAATACTTAAGAATACAAGACCATGGTGTTTATATTACTGTCTGTTGTAGTTATCTTCTTGTGGCTGAGACAAAATACCCAACCAAAGGCAACTGATGGGATGAAAGTTTTTATTGGTGTACAGTCTTGAGGAGAAGCTTTATGATGGCAGGGAAAGCATGATATGAGTAGAGGCTGGACATCATTTCTGCCAAAACAGGTGGAAACAGCAGCAAGAGAGTGAGCTGGATTCTGGCAAATGGGAGCTGGCAGAGTAAGGATGTTGGGGCAGAGGCTGGAGATCACTTCTTGCTGCAGCACTTGGTGGTAAGCAGGAAGAGTGAGCTGCCGGGTATGGTGGCGCATGCTTTTAATCCCAGCACTCGGGAAGCAGAGGTAGGAGGATTGCTGTAAGTTCAAGGCCAGTCTGGGACTACATAGTGAATTCCAGGTCAGTCAGGGACAGAGTAAGACTCTACCTTGAAAAACCAAAATAAAGCCGGGCGTGGTAGTGCACACCTTTAATCCCAGCATTCGAGAGGCAGAGGTAGGAGGATTGCTGTGAGTTCGAGGCCACTCTGAGACTCCATAGTGAATTCCAGGTCAGCCTGAGCTAGAGTGAGACCCTACCCACCAAAAAATTAAAATAAATAAATAAATAAATAAATAAATTTTTTTTTTTTTTTTTAATTTTTATTAACATTTTCCATGATTATAAAATATATCCCATGGTAATTCCCTCCCTCCCCACCCCCACACTTTCCCGTTTGAAATTCCATTCTCAATCATATTACCTCCCCATTACAATCATTGTAATTACATATATACAATATCAACCTATTAAGTATCCTCCTCCCTTCCTTTCTCCACCCTTTATGTCTCCTTTTCAACTTACTGGCCTCTGCTACTAAGTATTTTCATTCTCACACAGAAGCCCAGTCATCTGTAGCTAGGATCCCCATATGAGGGAGAACATGTGGCGCTTGGCTTTCTGGGCCTGGGTTACCTGACTTAGTATAATACTTTCCAGGTCCATCCATTTTTCTGCAAATTTCATAACTTCATTTTTCTTTACCGCTGAGTAGAACTCCATTGTATAAATGTACCACATCTTCATTATCCACTCATCTGTTGAGGGACATCTAGGCTGGTTCCATTTCCCAGCTATTATAAATTGAGCAGCAATAAACATGGTTGAGCATGTACTTCTAAGGAAATGAGATGAGTCCTTTGGATATATGCCTAGGAGTGCTATAGCTGGGTCATATGGTAGATCAATCTCTAGCTGCTTTAGGAACCTCCACACTGTTTTCCACAATGGCTGGACCAGATTGCATTCCCACCAGCATTGCAGAAGGGTTCCTTTTTTTCCACATCCCCGCCAACATTTATGATCATTTGTTTTCATGATGGTGGCCAATCTGACAGGAGTGAGATGGAATCTCAATGTAGTTTTAATCTGCATTTCCCTGATGACTAGTGACGTAGAACATTTTTTTAGGTGCTTATATGCCATTCGTATTTCTTCCTTTGAGAACTCTCTATTTAGCTCCTTAGCCCATTTTTTGATTGGCCTGTTTGATTCCTTATTAGTTAACTTTTTGAGTTCTTTGTATATCCTAGATATTAATCCTTTATCAGATATATAGCTGGCGAAGATTTTTTCCCATTCTGTAGGTTGCCTCTTTGCTTTTTTCACTGTGTCCTTTGCGGTGCAAAATCTTTGTAATTTCATTAGGTCCCAGTGGTTAATCTGTGGTTTTATTGCCTGAGCAATTGGGGTTGTATTTAGAAAGTCTTTGCCAAGACCAATATGTTGGAGGGTTTCCCCTACTTTTTCCTCTAGCAGTTTCAAAGTTTCCGGTCTGATGTTAAGGTCTTTAATCCATTTGGACTTAATTCTTGTGCATGGCGAGATAGAAGAATCTATTTTCATCCTTCTGCAGATATTTATCCAGTTTTCAAAACACCATTTGCTGAAGAGGCTGTCTCTTCTCCAATGAGTATTTTTGGCATTTTTATCGAATATCAGGTGGCTATAGCTACTTGGGCTTACATCTGGGTCCTCTATTCTGTTCCACTGATCTACATGTCTGTTTTTGTGCCAGTACCATGCTGTTTTTGTTACTATGGCTCTGTAGTATAGGTTAAAATCAGGTATGGTGATACCACCAGCCTCTTTTTTGTTGCTCAGTATTATTTTAGATATTCGAGGTTTTTTATGATTCCAAATGAATTTTTGGATTGTTTTTTCTATTTCCATGAAGAAAGCCTTTGGAATTTTGATAGGGATTGCATTAAATGTGTAGATTGCTTTAGGTAAGATTGCCATTTTCACGATATTGATTCTTCCAAGCCAGGAACAAGGGATGTTTCTCCACTTTCTAGTGTCTTCTGCAATTTCTTGCTTGAGTGTCTTAAAGTTCTCATTGTATAGATTCTTTACTTCCTTAGTTAGGTTTATTCCAAGGTATTTTATTTTTTTTGATGCAATTGTGAATGGGAGTGATTCTCTGATTTCATCCTCTGTGTGTTTGTTGTTAGCATATATGAAGGCTACTGATTTCTGTGTATTTATTTTGTATCCTGCTACATTGCTGTAGGTTTTGATTAGCTCTAACAGCTTGCTAGTAGAGTCTTTAGGGTCCTTTATGTATAGAATCATGTCATCTGCAAATAGTGATAACTTGATTTCTTCCTTTCCAATTTGTATCCCTTTTTTTTTTTTTTTTTTTTTTAATTTTTATTAACATTTTCCATGATTATAAAATATATCCCATGGTAATTCCCTCCCTCCCCACCCCCACACTTTCCCGTTTGAAATTCCATTCTCAATCATATTACCTCCCCATTACAATCATTGTAATTACATATATACAATATCAACCTATTAAGTATCCTCCTCCCTTCCTTTCTCCACCCTTTATGTCTCCTTTTCAACTTACTGGCCTCTGCTACTAAGTATTTTCATTCTCACACAGAAGCCCAGTCATCTGTAGCTAGGATCCCCATATGAGGGAGAACATGTGGCGCTTGGCTTTCTGGGCCTGGGTTACCTGACTTAGTATAATACTTTCCAGGTCCATCCATTTTTCTGCAAATTTCATAACTTCATTTTTCTTTACCGCTGAGTAGAACTCCATTGTATAAATGTACCACATCTTCATTATCCACTCATCTGTTGAGGGACATCTAGGCTGGTTCCATTTCCCAGCTATTATAAATTGAGCAGCAATAAACATGGTTGAGCATGTACTTCTAAGGAAATGAGATGAATCCTTTGGATATATGCCTAGGAGTGCTATAGCTGGGTCATATGGTAGATCAATCTCTAGCTGCTTTAGGAACCTCCACACTGTTTTCCACAATGGCTGGACCAGATTGCATTCCCACCAGCAGTGCAGAAGGGTTCCTTTTTTTCCACATCCCCGCCAACATTTATGATCATTTGTTTTCATGATGGTGGCCAATCTGACAGGAGTGAGATGGAATCTCAATGTAGTTTTAATCTGCATTTCCCTGATGACTAGTGACGTAGAACATTTTTTTAGGTGCTTATATGCCATTCGTATTTCTTCCTTTGAGAACTCTCTATTTAGCTCCTTAGCCCATTTTTTGATTGGCCTGTTTGATTCCTTATTAGATATCTTTTTGAGTTCTTTGTATATCCTAGATATTAATCCTCTATCAGATATATAGCTGGCGAAGATTTTTTCCCATTCTGTAGGTTGCCTCTTTGCTTTTTTCACTGTGTCCTTTGCGGTGCAAAATCTTTGTAATTTCATTAGGTCCCAGTGGTTAATCTGTGGTTTTATTGCCTGAGCAATTGGGGTTGTATTTAGAAAGTCTTTGCCAAGACCAATATGTTGGAGGGTTTCCCCAACTTTTTCCTCTAGCAGTTTCAAAGTTTCCGGTCTGATGTTAAGGTCTTTAATCCATTTGGACTTAATTCTTGTGCATGGCGAGAGAGAAGAATCTATTTTCATCCTTCTGCAGATATTTATCCAGTTTTCAAAACACCATTTGCTGAAGAGGCTGTCTCTTCTCCAATGAGTATTTTTGGCATTTTTATCGAATATCAGGTGGCTATAGCTACTTGGGCTTACATCTGGGTCCTCTATTCTGTTCCACTGATCTACATGTCTGTTTTTGTGCCAGTACCATGCTGTTTTTGTTACTATGGCTCTGTAGTATAGGTTAAAATCAGGTATGGTGATACCACCAGCCTCTTTTTTGTTGCTCAGTATTATTTTAGATATTCGAGGTTTTTTATGATTCCAAATGAATTTTTGGATTGTTTTTTCTATTTCCATGAAGAAAGCCTTTGGAATTTTGATAGGGATTGCATTAAATGTGTAGATTGCTTTAGGTAAGATTGCCATTTTCACTATATTGATTCTTCCAAGCCAGGAACAAGGGATGTTTCTCCACTTTCTAGTGTCTTCTGCAATTTCTCGCTTGAGTGTCTTAAAGTTCTCATTGTATAGATTCTTTACTTCCTTAGTTAGGTTTATTCCAAGGTATTTTATTTTTTTTGATGCAATTGTGAATGGGAGTGATTCTCTGATTTCATCCTCTGTGTGTTTGTTGTTAGCATATATGAAGGCTACTGATTTCTGTGTATTTATTTTGTATCCTGCTACATTGCTGTAGGTTTTGATTAGCTCTAACAGCTTGCTAGTAGAGTCTTTAGGGTCCTTTATGTATAGAATCATGTCATCTGCAAATAATGATAGCTTGATTTCTTCCTTTCCAATTTGTATCCCTTTTATGTGTGTCTCTTGCCTTATTGCTATGGCTAAGACTTCCAAAACTATATTAAATAGAAGTGGAGACAGTGGACACCCTTGTCTTGTTCCTGATTTTAGTGGAAAAGCTTCCAGTTTTTCCCCATTTAGTAATATGTTGGCTGTAGGCTTGTCATAAATAGCCTTTATTATATTGAGATATGTTCCTTCTATTCCCAGTCTCTGTAGGACTTTTATCATGAAGGGATGTTGGATTTTGTCAAATGCTTTCTCTGCATCTAATGAGATGATCATGTGGTTTTTGTCCTTCAACCCATTTATGTGATGTATTACATTTATAGATTTGCGTATGTTGAACCATCCCTGCATCTCTGGGATAAAGCCTACTTGGTCAGGGTGAATGATCTTTTTGATATACTCTTGTATTCTGTTTGCCAAGATTTTGTTGAGAATTTTTGCATCTATGTTCATGAGGGAGATTGGTCTGTAATTTTCTTTTTTTGTTCTATCTTTGCCTGGTTTTGGTATCAGGGTGATGCTGGCCTCATAGAAGGAGTTTGGTAGGATTCCTTCTTTTTCTATTTCCTGGAAAAGCTTAAGAAGCAATGGTGTTAGCTCTTCCTTAAAAGTCTGGTAAAATTCAGCAGTGAATCCATCCGGGCCTGGGCTTTTTTTAGTTGGGAGATTATTGATAACTGCTCGGATCTCCATGTTTGTTATAGGTCTATTTAAGTGATTAATCTCATTTTGATTTAATTTAGGTAGGTCATATAGATCAAGGAAATCATCCATTTCTTTCAGATTTTCATACTTGGTGGAGTATATGCTTTTATAGTATGTCCCTATAATTTTTTGAATTTCTCTGGAATCTGTTGTGATGTTACCTTGTTCATCTCTGATTTTATTAATTTGTGTCTCTTCTCTCTTTCTTTTGGTCAGATTTGCTAAGGGTTTATCAATCTTGTTTATCCTTTCAAAGAACCAACTCTTTGTTTCATTAATTCTTTGGATTGTTCTTTTTGTTTCTATTTCATTAATTTCTGCCCTAATCTTTATTATTTCTTCCCGTCTACTACTTTTTGGTTTGCCCTGTTCTTCTTTTTCCAAGGCTTTAAGGCGAAGCATTAGGTCGTTTACTTGCGACCTTTCTAATTTCTTAATATAGGCACTTAAGGCTATAAATTTACCTCTTAGAACTGCCTTCATTGTGTCCCAGAGATTTTGGTATGTTGTGTTCTCATTATCATTTGACTCTATAAATTTTTTGATTTCCTTTTTGATTTCTTCATTGACCCACTCATCATTTAGTAGTGTATTGTTTAGCTTCCATGATTTTGTGTATGCCCTGTAGCCTTTCTTGCTACTGATTTGTAGTTTAATTCCATTGTGGTCAGATAGAATGCAAGGAATTATTTCAATTTTCCTGAATTTGTTAAGATTTGCTTTGTGTCCTAATATATGGTCTATTTTAGAGAATGTTCCATGTGCTGCTGAAAAGAATGTATATTCTGCAGCCTTTGGATGAAATGTCCTGTATATATCTGTTAGGTCCATATCTTCTATGACCTCATTTAGTCCAGATGCCTCTCTGTTTATTCTTTCCCTGGATGACCTGTCAATTGATGAGAGTGGGGTGTTAAAGTCACCCACCACCACCGTGTTTGGTGTTATCTGTGACCTTAGTTCTAATAGTGTTTGTTTGACGAATTTGGGAGCCCCCATGTTAGGTGCATATATGTTTAGGATTGTAATGTCCTCCTGTTGGAGTGTGCCCTTAATCAATATAAAGTGACCTTCCTTATCTTTTTTGACTAACTTCGGGCTAAAGTCCACCCTGTCTGATATTAGGATAGCAACCCCTGCTTGTTTTCCAGGCCCATTTGCTTGAAACACCGTCTTCCAACCTTTCACCCTAAGATAATGTCTATCCTTTGTAGAAAGGTGAGTTTCTTGAAGACAACAAATTGTAGGATCCTGCTTTTTAACCCAGTCTGCAAATCTATGTCTTTTCGTTGGGGCATTGAGACCGTTGATATTAAGAGATATTATTGAAAGGTGTGTATTTATGTTTGCCATTTGTGTGTGTGTGTGTGTGTTACTTGTTCTACCTGTGCTCTCTTCTGTTAACTGGTATTTGAGTATGGCTGGTTTTTTCTAGGTTCCTTATATGTGTGCTTTTCCTTTTGTTCAGCATGGAGGATTCTATCAAGTATTTTCTGTAGAGCTGGTTTTGTCTTCAGATATTCCTTTAACCTGCTTTTGTCATGGAATGTCTTTATTTCTCCATCTATTTGGATGGATAACTTTGCAGGATAAAGTAACCTTGGTTGACAGTTGTTATCTTTCAGAACTTGGAATATATCACTCCAGGCCCTTCTGGCTTTAAAAGTTTGTGTTGAATAATCTGCTGTAATCCTGATGGGCTTGCTTTTGTAGGTAACTTGATTTTTCTCTCTAACTGCTTTCAATATTTTTTCTTTGGTTTGTGTGTTTGGAAGTTTGAGTATAATGTGGCGAGGAGAGTTTCTTTCTGGGTTTTGTCTGGCTGGGGTTCTAAAGGCTTCCTGTATCTGTATTGGCACCTCTTTCCCAATTTGGGGAAAATTTTCCTCTATGATTTTGTTGAAGATGCCTACTATGCCTCTGGAGTGGAATTCTTCTCCTTCTACTATGCCCTGAATTCTTATATTGGATCTTTTCATAGTGTCCCGAATATCTTGAAATTCCCACTCATACTTTTCTATAAGTTTGTCTTTCTCTTTGTTGGACTGCATTAGGTCTGCCACCTGATCTTCTAGCTTAGATATTCTGTCTTCTCCCTCATCCATCCTACTGGTGAGATTTTCTACAGAGTTTTTTATTTCATTAACTGTGTTCTTCATTGCTAGTAATTCTGACTGGTTTTTCTTTATTATTTCTATTTCTCTATTTATGTCTTGTATTGCCTTCTTTATTTCATTAAATTGGTGTCCTGCCTCTTCTTTGATTCCTTTGATTTCCTCTTTGATTTCCTCTTTGATTTCTTCTTTGATTGTTTTCATGTGTTCTTTGACCTCTTTGAACATATTTATAATTATTCTTTTGAACTCTTTCTCAGGCATTTCCTCTAACTCTTTCTCACTGGAGGACATTTCTGATGCATTAATACTTTTAGGTGGATTTATATCGTCTTGCTTTTTAGTGTTTCTTGTGTTATAATGTATATATTTTTGCATCTTGGATTAAGTGAATGCTTGGATTTTCTAGCTAGCTGTGTATTCTTAGCTGTATCAATTGATTTGGTGTAATATATTTTCAGGGTAGGACCTTAAGGTAGTGGAATAATATACTGGTAGATTCTAAAATTTAGCTAAACACTGTACCCATTCCATCAAAAACAGCCCCGAGTATGTATGCAAGAGTAGTTATTATAATGACCAGATCCTCTATCAACAAAGAGGTTTAGATTTCTGGTCTGTTGAGGTATCCAAGTCAGCTTGTGACCAAGTGAGACCCTTCCCTGGTGCAATCCCAGTTACCTTGGGTGATTGTGGTCTCAGTCAAGTTGCTGCCTGGGTCGTCGGGCTGCTGTTCTGATTTCTGGAGCTGGGCACTTGCTTTTCCTACGGGGCAAACCGAGCCGCTGCCGCCGTCTCTGCAGTTGTTGTAAGCGCCACCCCAGGAGCCCCCACCGCTGCTGAAGCTGCCGTTGCCGTGTCCACCGGTGCTGCTCCCCCGAAGTCGCTGCTGTGGGATCTGTCACCGCTGCCGCTCCTGGGTCCGCTGCTGCTGGGGCCACTGGTACCGGTGCTGGAGCCGCTGAAGTTGCTGCCAAATTCTGCTCCTGCTTGGGTCCCGCCGTCAGCCCAAGTTGGCGTGGCCGGGTCCCGGGCCGCTGCTGTGTTCGCTGGAGCTGGGTTCAGGCGGCAGGGGAGGGGAGGGAGCCGCGCTGTTCTGGTTGTATCGTTTCTCCACGTGTGCTTTTACTTCGCGGTCTGCTCCTCCCTCCGTTGCTCGCTGCCGCTCTCCCCTCACGTTTCCCGAGTTGCGGAGAGCGCGGTGTGAGGGGAAAATCCCGCACCTGGCTTGTCCTGCGGCTCGAGCCAAGAGTCCGGCGGTTTTCTGCCGCTCCGCGGTTGCGGCGGGTAGTCGAGCGGCCCGGAGCCGCTGTTCCCGCCTGTGCAGGCTCTGGATGCTCTGGAACTCTTCTACTTCTCCGCTGCCGCCTCAACTTCCTATACACCTCACTTTTTAGTAAAAGTGTGTATTTTGCTGAGTTTTTTTTGGTCTTCCCCCCCCAGGCTGTTTTGGCGTGGTACCTACGCCGCCATCTTAACCGGAAGTCAATAAAATTTTTTAAGAAGTGAGTGAGCTGAGCTTTGGCAATGGAGAGCTGGCCCTAGGCCACCCCAGACACATCCAGCAAGGCTTCACCTCCCAAATTGCCATCAGGTGGGAACCAAGTATTCAGAACATATGAGTTTATGAGGGACATCTGATTCAAATCACCACAGTTATCAAAAAAAAATTTTTTTGTTTGCAGCAAGCCCAACAGACTGGCCTTTTGTTTTTTTATGAGAGAGTGAGAATGAGTGAGTGAGTGAGTGAGAGGGAGGGTGAGAATTGGCACTCCAGGGCCTCCAGCCACTGTAATTGAACTCTAGACATGTGCACCCCCCCCATGTGCACACTTGTGTCACCTTGTGTGACTGGCTTACGTGGGATCTGAAGAGTTGAATGTGAGTCCTTCAACTTTGTAGGCAAGCACCTTAACCACTATGCCATCTCTCCATCCCCAAAGTTTTTTTTTTTTTTTTTTTTTTTAACTTTAAAGTGATGCCTGGAGAGATGACTCAGTGGGCAGAGTGCTTGCTTTGAAAGCATAATTTTCAATTTTTTCATTAATGAGGTTTGTTTTTGTTCTTGTAAATTTTCTTATAATTACATTTAGCTTGTGAGTACTGTTTAACTAAAATCTAAATAGAGTAAGTGTTGAAATATAAAGTAATAAATTGAAATATGAATTTAAAAAGAGCATTTAAAAATACTTTTATTTGCGGAAAGAATGTAAGAGCCAAAGGAAGGGTAGGACTCCTTACAACGTGCTCTCCCAGACACAAAATGGCCTGGATATCCATGACCTCACAGTGCCTGACACTACCTACACAAGACCATCATAATAGGAGGAAAAGATCATGACATTAAAAAAAAGAGACTGATTGAGAGGGGGCGGGGATATGATGGAGAATAGAGTTTCAAGGGGGGAAGTGAGGGGAGGAAGGGCATTACCATGGGATATTGTGTACAATCAGTGAAGTTGTTAATAAAATAAATAAATAAAGTTAAAAAGGTACTTTTATTTGGGCTGGAGAGATGGCTTAGCGGTTAAGTGCTTGCCTGTGAAGCCTAAGGACCCCGGTTCGAGGCTCGATTCCCCAGGACCCACATTAGCCAGATGCACAAGAGGGTGCACGTGTCTAGAGTTCGTTTGCAGTGGCTGGAGGCCCTGGTGTGCCCATTCTCTCTCTCTGCCTCTTTCTCTCTGTTGCTCTTAAATAAATTAAAAAAAAAATTAAAAATACTTTTATTCATCTGTGAAAGAGGCAGAGAGAGGCATGTCAGGACCTCCTGACACTGCAAATGAACTCCAGATATGTGTGTCACTTTGTGCATCTGGCTTTATGTGGGTACTGGGGAATTGAACCTGGGTCACCAGGTTTTATAAGCAAATGCCATTAGCCACTGAGCAATCTCCCCAGACCAGCAGAACTTGTTTGCTTGCTTGCCTGCTTGCCTGCCTGCCTTTGCCTGCCTGCCTGCCTGCCTGCCTGCCTGCCTGCTTTCTCTCTTTCTTTCTTTCTTTCTTTCTTTCTTTCTTTCTTTCTTTCTTTCTTTCTTTCTTTCTTTCTTTCTTTCCTTCCTTCCTTCCTTCCTTCCTTCCTTCCTTCCTTCCTTCCTTCCTTCCTTCCTTCCTTCCTTCCTTCCTTCCTTCCTTCCTTCTTTCTTTCTCCCTCCTTCCTTCCTTCCTTCCTTCCTTCCTTCCTTCCTTCCTTCCTTCCTTCCTTCCTTCCTTCCTTCCTTCCTTTCTTGCCAGGTACATAAAAAATTTGGTGATTGTGACTTTTTTCTTCTTCTTTAAGGTATTGCAGGTTTTCCTATATTTACCTGTATATCTACATATATAGAGAGACAAGTGTGTATGTATGTATATAAAGCCAAAGGGTAAGAAAGGAAACCAGTGATGAGGGAGGGGAAAGAAATAGTGAATATAAACAAAGTACAATGACATACATATCATAATGAAATCCATTATTTTTTATGCTAAGTTTAAAATATTTCAAATTTGCCTAGAATATATATGTATATGTATATATATATATGGAATATGTATGTGTGTGTGTGTGTGTATAATTTTTTTTGTCCCAAGGCAGGGTCTCACTCTAACCTAGGCTGATCTGGAACTCACTCTGTAGTCCTAGGTTGGCCTCAAACTCAAACTCAAACTCAAAGTGATCCAATTTCCTCTGCCTCCCAAATGGTATTAAAGGTGTGTACCACCATGTCCTGCTAAAATAAATTTTAATTACTATAGAAACATGGTACATATCACTTAAAAATGGTAGAAAATCATGTGCAAAAAGTTTACCTATTTTTAGTTTTAAAGCTGTTTGAATCTTTTAAATGGGAACTTTTAGTTAACTGTGTAATTAAAATAATTCTTACTTGTTCATTTGAAAAAATTACTTAAACTTAGTGCAGTAATGGGTGCCTGTTAGTGTCAGCTACTCAGGAGGATGAGATGGGAAGTTGTTTGAGCTGAAGAGCTTGAGAACAACTTGTGTAACATAGCAAGTCCTCAGCATCTAAGCAAGAGGGGGAGATAAGTAAAAAGGAGAAAATGGTTTCTTTTCAGTCTCTTAAGTATTTGTATAGTTGGGTTAGTAATATACATATATTTTATACCCAACTTTTTCATTAAGTATGATATAAGAATTTCCAGAATATTTATTTTTCACTTGTTTATTTTTGAAGTAGTCTCATGTATCTTAAACTGACCTGAACTGGCTGTGTTCACAAGGCTGGTCATGAACTCCTGTTTCCCTTGGCTCTACCCCCATATGCTGGGATTACAGGCAAATTGTGCCTGGCTTCATCGTTGTTAGTTTTATTAGTTATATACTATTTCATATCAATTTGATACTTCTTTGTCTATCCTCTTGTTTTAAGACATTTAAGTTGGCTTCAGTTCTTTATTATAGTGAACATCTTTATATTTAGAGTTCTGTATATCATAAATCCAAGAATTGAAAGTTCTGTACCCAATAGAAATAGTTTTAAAGTCCCTCATATATTGTCAAATTGCTTTTCCAGTGGTTGAAACAGTTCATATGTCCATCTGTGACATAGGAGAGTATATGTTTTATCCTATCTTTATCCAAGTAGTTTTATGCAAGTAAAATATCTGGGACTATTACGAGGAGTGATTTTCACTTGTGTGTGTGTGTTGGGGGTGTGGTGTGGTGTATGCACAGGTGTATGTGTTCGTGTGCCACCAAGCTCACCTGCAGCTGGGCACACTTGCCTACGGTAGCTATGGTGTCCTGCTCCATTAGTCTTCCTCCCATTCTTATTTGAGCAAGAATCTCTTACTGATCCTGGAGCTTGACAAATTTTCCCATGCTCTGGTGATTCTTGGGTCCCTAATTTCCTATAGGACTGGGATTAAAAACACACATGGCCATATGGGTCCTGAGTCCTCACTCACTTGGTATTTTAGGCCCTCATGCTTGTACACGAAGTGCTCTTTATTGCTGAGCTATCTTTTCAGCCCCTGGCTTTTAGTATTTTATTAGTGACACTCATAATATTCTTTGTTTTCTTATGTTCATTATCCATTTATGATATGATTATGCTTTTAATTTTTTTTTTTTTTTTTGAGGCTGGGCTTCACGCTAGCCCAAGCTGTCTTGGAACTCAGTTTGTAGTCCAGGTTGGCCTCAAACTTAAATGATCTTCCTACCTCAGCCTCCTCTGAGTGTTGGGATTATAAGTGTTAGTAACTGTTGCAGTCACTTTTGCACTGCTGGCAGAAATCACCCGGCCAAGAATGGCTTTAGGGGAACAAAGGGTTTATTTTGGCTTACAGACTTCAAGGGGAAGCTCCATGTTGGCAGGGGAAAATGATGGCATGAGCAGTGGTTAATATCACTCCCTGGCCAATGAAAGGTGGACAGTAGCAATAGAGTGTGCCAAACACTGGTAAGGGGACACTGGCTATAATATCCATGAGCCCTTCCCCAGTAATACTCTGCCTCCCGAGGCATTAACTCCCAGATATCCATCAGCCGGGAACCTAGCATTTAGAACACCTAAGTTTATGGGGGACACCTGAATCAAACCACCACATTCTGCCCCAGCCCCCATAAATGGATAACCATTCATGATGTAATATGCAATGCATTCAGTCCAACTTTAAAAGTCCCTATATTTTTAACCAATCTTGATGATGTTCAAACATCTTCATAATCCAAGGTCTTCTGAGCCATAATACCAAAAAAATCCCTAAAAACCCATAATGGCACAGAATAAATGTTCACACTGCAAAAGATGGCACTGGGCATAGCAAAAAAAAAAAAAAAAAAAAAAAAAAAAAAAAGTTCAACAAATACAAGATTTAAACAGGGCAAACATCAAACTCTGTAACTCCAAGTCCAACAACTCTAGTCAGTAACAAGTCTCAAGTTTGATAATTCTCATCAGCAACAAGTCTGTGAAATTCCAATTCTGCCTTTCCAGCTAGGCTACTCATAATCCTGGAAAAGCTCATCGGGGGCGAGCAGCTTTCCTCAGCAGCCATCTCGTGGTCCTGGCATTTCCACTGGGTCTTCACTGCAACCCATGGTCCATCCTCATGGCTCCATTGTGTCTCCATGCATACATCCAGCAAACCTGCTTATACTGCCTATGGCTATTTCCAAAACACAAGACTACATTGCAAACTCAATGACTCTCTCCTTCATTTTTAAAAAAAGAATTATTTATTTATATATTTATTAGAGAGAGAGGAAGGGAGAGAGAGAGAATGGGCGTCACAGGGCCTCCACCCATTGCAAATGTACTCCAGACGCATGTGCCACCATGTACATCTGGCTTACATGGGACCTAGAAGATCAAACCTGGGTCCTTAGGCTTCACAGTTATATGCCGTAACCACTAAGCCATCTCTCCAGCCCTCTTTCCTTCATTTCTTATACTGCACAATACCAGGTAGGGTGCCAATTTGCTAATCCAGGGGGAATAAAGCAGACTTTGAAGAACAGGACACTCCTTGAGCACTCAGGCCCCTTCCAAAGGGTCTACATTCTTCCAGTTGCCCCAGTGCAGGTCAACTGGCCCAATCTCAGTGGTTATAATCTCTCATACAATTGCAGCTGAACAGGCAGCAGTTTTAGCCCAAAGATTTCTTTCTGTGCCATATCCCTCTGCTCACACCAGTCCATTTCTACACAAAGCAACCCTGCACAAATTTTTAGGACACAGGCATAACAGCAAGCCTCTCACACAAACTATGTTTTTAGCCCAGTCCAAGCAAAGCTCTTTCTCGCTCTCACAAACCAAACTTCACAGTCAATAGTTCTTACTGCATTCAGGTCTTTTAACTCTGACTAGAATAGTCCATCAAGCTGTGCTTAATAGCACTGCAAGGTGCCTCTTAGGCCAAGGTTTCAAATCCTCCCACATTCCTCTAGAAAATCAGCTCCAAAAGGCCAAAGCCACACAGTCAAGTGTCTAATAGCAACACCACCCTCGGTACCAATTTTACTATTGCAGTCAAGTTTGCATTGCTGGCAGAAATCACCCAACCAAGAGCAGTTTTGGGGGAAAATAAAAAAGGTTTATGTTGGCTTACAGACTCAAGGGGAAGCTCTATGATGGCAGGGGAAAACGATGGCATGAGCAGAGGGTGGACACCATCCCCTGGCCAACATAGGTGGATCATAGCAACAGAAGAGTGTGCCAAACACTGGCAAGGGGGAAACTGGCTATTATACCCATAAGCTCTCCCCCAATAATACTCTGTCTCTAGGAGGCATTAATTCCCAAATGTCCATCAGCTGGAAATCTAGCATTCAAAACACCTAAGTTTATGGGGGATACCTAAATCAAACCACCACAGTCACTATGCCTGGACTTTTTTTTTTTTTTTTTTTTTTTTGATGTAGCGTCTCACTCTAGCTCAGGCTGACCTGGAATTCACCCTGTAGTCTCAGGGTAGCCTTGAACTCATGGCAATCCTCCTACTTCTGCCTTCCAAGTGCTGGGATTAAAGGCAGGCATCACCATTCCTGGCTGCAAAAATCAGTTGAGAGGCAGAAGTAGGAGGATCACCATGAGTTCTAAGCCAGCTAGGAACTAGAGTCATTTCCAGGTCAATCTGAGCTAGAGTGAGACCCTTATCTCAAAAAAAAAAAAAAAAAAAAGAAAAGAAAAGAAAAAAAAGAATTTATATCTATAGTATTCTTTAATTTTGATATGCCTTTAAGAAACTTTCATATGTTTGTAAATTCCTAGGGTTTAAAAGAAATGTCTACATTTTTTTAAATTTTTATTAACATTTTCCATGATTATAAAATATATCCCATGGTAATTCCCTCCCTCCCCACCCCCAGAAATGTCTACATTTTTAAAAATATTTATTTATTTTTAATTATTTATGTATTAGGGGGGGGGGAGGAAGGGAGGGAGGGAGAGAGAATGGGTGCACCAGAGCCTCAACCACTGCAGATGAACTCCAGACACGTGTGTGTCACCTTGTACATTTGGCTTACATGGGTTAATGAGGAATTGAACCTGGGTCCTTAGGCTTTGCAAGAAAGTATCTTAATTGCTAAGCCAGCCCTGTTTTTTTTTTAAATTTTTATTTATTTATAAGGAGAGAGGAGGGTGTAGAGAATGGGGAGAGAATGGGCATGCCAGGGTCTCTTGCCACTGCAAATGAACTTCAGACACATGAGCCAATTTGTGCATCTTGGGTACAAGTTGAACTTAGCAATTGAACTCAGGCTTTCAGGCTTTGCGAAGTAGTCAAGTGCCTTCACTGCTGAGCCATCTCTTCAGCCCCTGTGCATGTGTGTTAGTTAAACTTTATTCATTATATACCTTTGGAAGTTCTTGGTAAACATCAGGATATAAGTGTAGAATGCCTTTTATTTTCTTTTACTTATATTATCCATTACTTTGATATTGGGCCAGGCTGGTGAGAAACAAAGCTTGAATTGTCTCTAAGCCAAGATTTAAGAAATAACATTCTTGGGCTGGAGAGATGGCTTAATGGTTAAGGCACTTGCCTGCGAAGCCTAAGTGCCCAGGTTTTTTTTTTTTTTTTACATTTTAAAAACATTATTTATTTATTTACTTCATGAGGGGGGAGGGAGAGAATGGTGTGCCAAGGCCTTCAGCCACTGTGAATGAATCCGAGTCACGTGCGCCCCCTTGTGCACATGTGCGACATTGCATACTTGTGGCATTGTGTGTCTGGCTTCCATGGGACCTGGAGAGTCAAACAGTTCTTAGGCTTCACAGGCAAGTGTTTTAACCACTAAGCCATCTCTCCAGCCCTTCTATATTTTTTTTATTAATTAGAGAAAGAGTGAGAGATAATGTAAGTGCTCAGGTTTGATTCCCCAGTACTCATAAGCCAGATGCACAAGGTGGCACACATCTGGAGTTCATTTGCAGTGGCAAGAGGCCCTGGTGTACTCATTCTCTCTATATATATCTGTCTCTCTCTTTCAAATCAATCAATAACTTTTTTTTTTTAAAGAAATAGGGCTGGAGGGATGGCTTAGCAGTTAAGGCATTTGCCTACAAAACCAAAGGACCCAGATTCGATTCCCCAGGACCCACGTTAGCCAGATGCACAAGGGGGCGCATGCGTCTGGAGTTCGTTTGCAGTGGTTAGAGGCCTTGGTGTGCCCATTTTCTCTCTCTCCTTCTTTCTCTGTCAAATAAATAAATAAATAAAATATTAAAATAAAATAAAATGAATAAATAAATAAATAACATTCTAATTTTTTTTGTGCTAGTAAGATTAAAAATTCTAGCCTGGCAGCAAATATCTTTATCTCATACTAGGTTAGGAAAAAAGCCTACATTCAGTGAAGCTGATATTACATAGAGCCACAGGCAGGGTTATAAGCTATTATGAGTTTGTAATGTTTCCATTTTTGCTGTTCATGTGATAGCATTAAAGTAAACAAACAGAAAATGGGAAATAAGGATGGCTGAAAGCATGTGCTTATTATCAATAGTAAAAGCAAGATGTTTTTATCCTTAGAGATGAAAGTATGTATCGTAGGAAAATATTGATTCTTTAATGCTGAAGATTCTAGTCCAGTGTGATTGTATGAGCTTATAATCAGTCCCAGCATTCAGGAGGCTGAGGAAGAAGGGTCATGCCAAGCCAGACTACATGTTTTCCTAGGAGAGAACTGTCTTTAAGGTCTTTAAAGAAAAGACTAATAGTTGGGCTGGAGATGTATCTCAGTTAGTAGAATGCTTGCCTAGCAAGTGTTCAGCCTTGGGTTGAGTCCCAGCACTACATACACCAGATATGGTGGTATACACCTGTAATTTCAGCACTCTGGAGGTAGAAGAAGGAGGAACAAGAGTTCAATGTCATCCCTGGCTACATAGCAACTTCAAGGCCAGCTTGGGCTGCATGAGACCTTGTGTCAAAAGAAAAATTTATTTTTCTTTTTCTTTTTATTTATTTATTTATTTGTTTGTTTGTTTGAGAGCGACAGACACAGAGAGAAAGACAGATAGAGGGAGAGAGAGAGAATGGGCGCGCCAGGGCTTCCAGCCTCTGCAAACGAACTCCAGACACGTGCGCCCCCTTGTGCATCTGGCTAACGTGGGACCTGGGGAACCGAGCCTCGAACCGGGGTCCTTAGGCTTCACAGGCAAGCGGTTCACCGCTAAGCCATCTCTCCAGCTCTATTTTTATTTTTCTAGAAAGAATACTTTTCTGCTATTTTTTTTTTTTTTAAATGAGAGAGAGAGCGAGAGACCAAGAGAGAATTGCCAGGGCTTCTAGCCACTGCAATTGAACTCCAGGCACATGCGCCACCTTGTGCCCACACACGACCTTGCACATGCATCGCCTTGTGCGCCTGGCTTACATGGGATCTGGAAAGTTGAATATGGGTCCTTAGGCTTTGCACGCAAGCACCTTAACCACTAAGCAATCTCTCTAGCCCTCTGCTAGTTTTTATTTATTTACATGAGATTATGTTCTGAATTTTTATTTGAAGTTTTTCCTATTTAATTATACTCCTTTTCCTGTGTCTTAATATGTAGCTAGAAAAACAGAACAAAGATGTTATTTTTTAATATGTTTTATAACCAGAAAAAGTTGTTTATTCCTGAAACAGTGGATATCTTGCTTTATTTTTCCCAAGCATGTTCTTATAAAACTGAGCAGCAATGAATAAGATATAGTTATTTTTTTAAATATATATTTTTTATTTTCACAATTTTTATTAACATTTTCCATAATTATAAAAAATATATCCCATGGTAATAGCTCCCCCTCCCCTGCACTTTCCCCTCTGAAATTCCATTCTTCATCATATTACCTCCCCATCTCAATCATTGTACTTACATATATACGATGAATAGTTAATTTTTATTACTCCTGGATTCTTTGTTTTTCCCTTCTCTGACTTGCTAAAATGCATTTGTAACCCCCAAAGCCAATACTTGTGGTGTTTTGTTTTCAATTTATTTATTTATTTATTTAAGAGAAAGTGTTGGGGGGGGGTTAGAGAAAGAGAATGGGCACGCCAGGGCCTCCAGCCACTTCAAATGAACTCCAGCTGCATGTGTTCCCCTATGCATCTGGCTTATGTGGGTCCTGAAGGCTCTGCAGGCAAATGCTGTAACCACTAAGCAATCTCTCCAGCCCTGGTGTTTTGTTTTTTAATTAATTAATATTTTATTGACAGCTTCCATAATTGTAGATAATAACCCATGCTAATTCTTTCCCTCCCCCACCTTCCCCTTTGCAACTCCACTCTCCATCATACCCTTTCCCCCTCACAATCAGTCTCTCTTATATTTTGATGTCATCATTTTTTCCTCCTATTATGATGGTATTGTGTAGGTAGTTTCATGCACTGCAGAGTCATAAACATCCAGGCCATTTTGTGTCTAGAGGAGTGCATTGTAAGGAGTACTACATTCCTTTGGCTCTTACATTTTTTTGTTGTCGTTTTGTTTTTTGTTTTTTTGTTTTCCGTAGTAGGGTCTTGCTCCAGCCCAGGCTGACCTGGAATTCACTATGTAGTCTCAGGCTGGCCTCGGACTCACGGAGATCCTTTTACCTCTGCCTCCCAAGAACTAGATTAAAGGCATGCACCACCGTGGAGGAGAGCAATTAAAAACATAGATTTTTATACTTGCACAAAGAATTTTGAAATGCTAGAGCTGTAGTAAGGATATTAACTTTTTTTTTTTTTTTTTTTTGGTTTTTCAAGGTAGGGTCTCACTCTAGCCCAGGCTGACCTGGAATTCACTGTGTAGTCTCAGATGGCCCCCAACCCACAGTGATCCTCCTATCTCTGCCTCCTGAGTGCTGGGATTAAAGGTGTGCACACTACCACACCCGGCATGGATACTAATTTTGAGGAAAACATACCTGTTTCACTTTAGGGATGGAGATATTTGGGGACAGGAAAAAGATAATGAAATAGCCAGGCATGGTGGCGCATACCTTTAATCCAAGCACTTGGGAGGCAGAGGTAGAAGGATCACTGTGAATTCAAGGTCACCCTGAGACTGCATAATGAATTCCAGGTCAGCCTGGCTAAAGCCAAACACACACACACACACACACAATCTTACCCAATTTTGTGTTCCTATGATAGAATTCCTGATACTGAGTAATTCATAAGCAATAGAATTTTATTTGGCCCACTGATGTAGACAAAATTCTCTAGAGGAATAGAACTAGTTGAAGGAGTATCTATTACAAAGGGATTTTATTAGATTAGCGTATATGGTATGGACAGGGTAGTCTAACAGTAGCTGGTCTGAAGGCTGAGAACCCAGTAGCTTGCTCAGTCCACAAAGTTTAGTGCCTTAGTAGTCCCAGTCTGGCACCGATGGTCTGGAGGGTTCCTGGAGAGCCATTGGTCTTCACTCCGCGTTGACAGGCTGAAGAATCTGGGTCCCAGTGTCAGCAAGGACGGCAACAACAGGGTAGATGCAGTCAACAAGGAACAAAGGCAAGCAGGCAGGCAAAAGTGGCACTGCTTTTCCCTCAGACTCAATCCCTCTGGGAAATGCCCTCACACAGGGACCAGAGGTGTGTCCCTTACTTGGATATTATTACAGTCAAGGTGCCCATTAAGAAGCACGGGACCCTGACATTATCCTGTGAAAGAATGAAACAAATGGGGTCAAACCCATCCTTTTGTTTGTTTTTGTTTTTTGAGGTAGGGTCTTGGTCTAGCCCAGGCTGATCTAGAATTCACTATATCATCCCAGGGTGGCCTTGAACTCATGACAACCTACCTACCTCTACCTCCTGAGTGCTTAGATTAAAGGCATACACCACCACACCTGGCAAAACTCATCATTTTGTTGTTGTTTGTTTTGATTGGTTTTTCAAGGTAGGGTCTTGCTCTAACCCAGGCCAACCTAGAATTCAGTATGTAGTCTCAGAGTGGTCTTGAACTCATGGCAGTCCTCCTACCTCTGCCTTCCGAGTACTGAAATTAGACATGTGCTACCACGCCTGGCTAAAACTCGTTTTTTTTTTTTTTAAATATTTATTTGTTTGCAAGCAGAGAGAATGGGCATGCCAGAGCCTCCAGCCACTACAAACAGACTTCAAATGCATGTGTCACTTTGTGTATCTGGCTTTACATGGGTACTGGGGAATCAAGCCTGTGTGGTAAGTCTTTGCAGTCAAGCACCTTAACCACTGAGCAATCTCTCTAGCCCCAAACTCTTTTTTTTTTAAATTTTTTTAAAATTTACTTATTTATTTATTTATTTGAGAGCGACAGACACAGAGAGAAAGACAGATAGAGGAAGAGAGAGAATGTGCGCGCCAGGGCTTCCAGCCTCTGCAAACGAACTCCAGTCACATGCGCCCCCTTGTGCATCTGGCTAACGTGGGACCTGGGGAACCGAGCCTCAAACCGGGGTCCTTATGCTTCACAGGCAAGCGCTTAACCGCTAAGCCATCTCTCCAGCCCCTTTTTTAAAATTTTTTTAAAAATTATTTATTTATTTATTTATTTATTTGAGAGTGACAGAGAGAGAGAGAGGCAAGGAGAGAGAGAGAATGGGCGCGGCCAGGGCCTCCAGCCACTGCAAACGAATTCCAGACACGTGCGCCCCCTTGTGCATCTGGCTAACATGGGTCCTAGGGAATTGAGCCTTGAACCAGGGTCCTTAGGCTTCACAGGCAAGCGCTTAACTGCTAAGCCATCTCTCCAGCCCCCAAACTCTTCTTTTTATTTAAATCAGAAATTTGCTCCTAAGATAACTGCATTAATCCATTTATAAGGGCAGAGTCCTCATGATGTAATCACTCCTTGAATCCCAAAACTCAAGAGGTAAAAGGATTGCCTTGAGTTCAGGGCCAATAGAGGCTAGAGTGAGTTCCAGGTCAGTTTGGACTAGAGTGAGATTCTACCTCAAAAAAAAAAGGAAAAAGAAAATTAAAAAAAGAGGGCTTGTTTGCAAAATCTGTTGGCCTGGGTTCAATTCCCCAGTACTCATGTGTAAAGGCAGATTGTGGTGGTTTGATTTAGGTGTCCCCCATAAACTTAGGTGTTCTGAATGCTAGGTTCCCAGCTGATGGATATTTGGGAATTAATGCCTCCTGGAGGGAGTGTATTGTTGGGGGTGGGCTTATGGGCTTTATAGCCAGTTTCCCCATGCCAATGTTTGGCACACCCTCATGTTGCTGTGGTCTACCTTATGTTGGCCAGGGGGTGATGTCCACCCTCTGCTCATGCCATCATTTTTCCCTGCCATTGTGGAGCTTCCCCTCGAGCCTGTAAGCCAAAATAAATCTCTTTTTCCCAGAAGCTGCTCTTGGTTGGGTGATTTCTACTAGCAATGTGAACCGGACTGCAACACAGATGTACAAAGTGAGATGTGTCTAGAGTTCATTTGCAGTAACAAGAGGTCTTAGCAGGCCCATTCTTTCTCTCCTCACAAATAAATAAATAAAAATATTTTAAAAAACGATTTCATCTTTCAACACTGGTGCATTGGGAATTAGATGTCTAATACATGAACATTGGCAGTTATATTCAAACAATGGCTGTACACAATAAAATGTAATATATTGAGTAGATTTCAAAGTGCTAATGGTATAAATATATCTGCATACAGTTGGAAATTAAGTTTCCAACACATGATCATTAGAGGTCACATCCAAACCATGTCACTACACAATAAAATGTGATGTTGTAAGTAGATTTCAAAATTCTAATAGTGTAAATGTATCTATATGGAGTTTTGCAGTTATTTCCACATGGTTTGTATGATTGGAAAAATTATACTACATAAAATTGCCACTTGAGTGAAAGCAAAGTGCCCATAATTAAATGTGAACTCCACATACAGTGTGATTTAGTGTGCATTTAAATGTCTGATAATAGGAAAGAATGGCATTCACCAATGAACAACATTTACTGGACACTCTCTTACACCATATAAAAGGAGACATATTATAGGTTTATAGGAGATAATTCTGAGTTCTATCTCACACTCAAGAAGTAATCATAGCCAGGCATGATGGTGCACACCTTTAATCCCAGCACTCAGGAGGCAGCAGTAAGAGGATCGCTGTTAGTTCATGGTCAGCCTAAAGACTACAGAGTGAGTGCTGTGTCAGCCTGAGCTAGGGTAAGACCCTAACTCAAAAACAAACAAAAACAAATAATCAGGGGAGATGTGCCCATGGATAAATTGCTTGCCACACAAGCATGAGCACCTGAGTTCAGATCCCCAGAGCCCTCGTAAAGCCAGACACTGGAGTAGCTGGCTCAGCACACCTGTGGTGAGATAGGAACCAAAGGCAGGAGAATCCCTAGAAACTCATGGGTCAGCTAGCCTGGGAAACACAGTGGTAAAGAGAGGCTTTGCTTCAAGGCAAGTAAGGTGAAATGTGTGGATAGACACCATAAGTTGCCCTCTGACCTTCACATGTACATCATGGTATGCACAAGCCCATATACAAACATGAACGCATACGCACACACCAAAAAAGTATTATTTTAATGGATTGTCATAGTTCTTATATTTTTGAGAGTATGCGTGTCCTACAGATTTATTATCACAGTTGGTTTCCATATTTTTACTAATAGATATTTCCACTTAATTAGTGCTTTTTTTCTTTTTATCATTTTAGAAAAGGCCTGTATTCTTTCTAATTAGAACTTTTTATCACCATGAGATAATATTTTTTTAATTAAGTTCTATAAGTAGAACTTCACTCAAAAATACTTGACATTTGTAAGCCTCTGTACCTAGATTGAACATAATTAAGGGATCTCCAATTTTAGAATTCCCTCCTCACATGGTGAGTCTATTTCTCTGTGTCTTTACTTTTGAATAAACCTTGTTCTGTCAATAAAGAAAATAATTAAATTTTGCTTTAAAGAATATTTTCCCCAACATTGAAAAGAACTTACTCTAGATACTTAATAGCTAAAGAATACCACCAGCAAATGAATTTGTAGCCTAAAAACTAGAAGCTTCTTTAATCTCAGAATCATACTTCAGAGGTAATACCAGCAAGAATTTGAATATCATTATTTACTTGGGATAGTTGGTACCTCAGCTTTTTTTTTTTTTTTTTAGGCAAGCCCAACAGACTGACCTTTAAAAAATATGATTATTGTTTTTATTTATTGGAGAGTGTGAGAGAGAGACAGAGAAAATGGCATGTTAGGGCCTTTAGTCACTGCAAACAAACTCCAGACACATGTGCCATTTTGTACATCTGTCTTACTGAATTCTGGGGAAATCAAACCTGGATCCTTTAGCTTTGTAGGCAAACACCTTAACTGCTAAGACATTCCTCCATCCCAGGCTTTGAAATCCCTCCACCCCCCTACCCCCCCCCACCGAGGTAGGGTCTTGCTGTAGCCCAGGGCTGACCTGAAATTCACTATGTAGTCTTAGGGTGGCCTTTTCCTTTTTTTTTTTTTTTTTTTTTGAGATAGAGTCTCACTCTAGCTCAGGCTGACCTGGAATTCATTGTGTAGTCTCAAGGTGGCCTTGAACTCACAGCAATCCTCCTACCTCTGCCTCCTGAGTGCTGAGATTAAAGGTATGCACCACCATGCCCCCCCCCCTTTTTAATGTGAAAGAGCAAGAGAAGAGACAATTGGCAAGCCAAGACCTCTGACCATTGCAATTGAATTCCAGATGTGGGCACTGCCTTGTGTGCGTGTACAACCTTGTGTGCTTTTGTCACTTTTGCACCTGGCTTATAGGGTACCTGGAGAGTCAATGAGTCCTTAGGCTTCACAGGCAAGTGCTTTAACTGCTAAGCCATCTCTCCAGCCTAGTAGCTCAGTTTTATATCACTAATAAATATGATCAACTTTCCATACAACCTGTTATACTTCAAAAATAAATAAGATAATGTGAAGGAGAAGCTCTGAAACTGTCTAGATAGCATAAATCATTTTTTTTACATTTTTTTGTTTATTTCTTTATTTGAGAGCGACAGAGGAAGAGGCAGATATATAGAGAGAATGGGTGTGCCAGGGCCTCCAGCCACTGCAAACAAACTCCAGATGCATGCATCCCCTTGTGCATCTGGCTAATGTGGGTCCTAGGGAATCAAACCTGGGTCCTTTGGCTTTGCAGGCAAATGCCTTAACCGCTAAGCCATCCCTTTAGCCCATAACTCATTTTTTAAAAAGCCAAAAATTGCTCTAAAGCCAAATGTTCAAGTTTTGAAGAGTTTACTTGGGTTGCATTCAGCTGTAATCAACTTAGATTTCCTATACTCTCCTGAACTGGTCAAACTGGCTAGTTTATGTCAAAGTGACAAAAAAGTATTAAATAGGTACAGAATTGTTAAAGAGGACTTGAATAATGATTCTTGTCTGAGTTCATCTCCTGTTCTTCATAATACAAAACCACACAGTGGCTAACTTATAAAGAAATAAGGCTTATTTTGATTCACAGTTCTGGTCTAAGTTCAAAGGGCTTCATCTTGTGATGGCTTTCTTGTTGGCAGAGTCCCAAGCCTGTGTAGGGCAAAACATGGTAAGAGACAAGGAAGCTTGTTAGAGACCTAGCCAGACTTTCACAGCATACCCACTCATTAATCCACTGATCCACTAATTACATGAATGGACTATTCCATTTATAAAGCAGAGCCTTAATTACCTCTTAAAGAGTTCCTCTGGTCCTGGATATCTCATAATAGAGGTTAGATTTCAATATGAATTATGCAGGAGACATCATTTTCAAAGCATAGCAAATCTCAAACTTTACCATAATCAGAATCTCCTGAATGAATTTAAAAACAAATTGCTGGGGCTGGAGAGATGGCGTAGCGGTTAAGCGCTTGCCTGTGAAGCCTGAGGACCCCGGTTCGAGGCTCGGTTCCCCAGGTCCCACGTTAGCCAGATGCACAAGGGGCGCACGCGTCTGGAGTTCGTTTGCAGAGGCTGGAAGCCCTGGCGCGCCCATTCTCTCTCTCTCCCTGTCTTTCTCTCTGTGTCTGTTGCTCTCAAATAAATAAATAAATAAAAATTAAAAAAAAAACATTGCTGGCTTCATTTGGAGTTTCATAACTGAATATATCTTAGGTAGGTCTAAATAATTTGCATTTCTACCAACTTCCTAGGTGATGTTAACACTATTGATTCTAGGGACTATATTTTGACGACTACTAGGATAGAGAAACACAATTTACATCCTAGCTAGAGCTTTGGGATTGACTTCTATAGCTTTACCACAGAACCAGGCCAAAAAGGGAGTTAACATAACTGCTCAGAAAGATAACTGCTCAAAAACCATGTTGCTACTCTCAAGAAACCACATTCTATAAACTCCTGCTGCTAATTCCAAAACAGTACCTGCCACACTTTATACCAGCAAAATGCTTCCTGTACATTCTTTCTATACTCTTAAGTTGCAGAGTCAACATTTGGGTGACTGGAAAAATGGTTTCCCAAAGAAACCTAGAAACTGTAATGTTGCCTTGTTTGGAAAGTTTTCTAGTTTTTTGTTTTGTTTTAGGTGTTACTGAAAGATTTTGAGATGGGAAATTGTCTTGGATTATCTAGGAAAGCTCTTAATGGTATTACAGATGGCCTTATTTTAAAAAAGGGGCTGGAGAGATGGCTTAGTGGTTAAGCGCTTGCCTGTGAAGCCTAAAGGACCCCAGTTGGAGGCTCGATTCCCCAGGACCCACATAAGCCAGATGTACAAGGTGGCACATGCATCTGGAGTTCATTTGCAGTGGCTGGAGACACTGGCATACCAATTCTCTCTCTCTCTCTGCCTCTTTCTCTGTCTGTGTGTTGTTCTCAAGTTAATTAATTAATTAAATAAAAATTAAAAAAATAAAGTCAGGTGTGGTAGTGTATGCCTTTAATCCCAGCACCCGGGAGGCAAAGGTAGGAGGATCACTGTGAGTTCAAGGCCACCCTGAGACTACATAATGAATTCCAAGTCAGTTTGGGCTAGAGTGAGACCCTACCTCGAAAAACAAAAACAAAACAAAACAAAAAAAATCAATACAAATGTTAAAGGGGGAAAAGATTAACAAAATAGACAAATTTTAAGCAATAAATATAAAATGATTAGCTCTGTGTGAATACAGTGCATGGTGCTGGTGTGGTTTGTCAGGTATTGAAATTGTTTGGTAATGGCATAGGAATATAATCCATGTGATTACAGACTGAATGGGACAAATATTTTAGTTAACCTCACAGACCTCCTAGGAACATGGTTGGTATTACACATACTGTGATGGTTCTACTTTATTGGTATGCTTTGGGTTTAATAACTGTTTGAGGGCTGGAGAGATGGCTTAGCGGTTAAGCGCTTGCCTGTGAAGCCTAAGGACCCCGGTTCGAGGCTCGGTTCCCCAGGTCCCACGTTAGCCAGATGCACAAGGGGGCGCATGCATCTGGAGTTCGTTTGCAGTGGCTGGAAGCCCTGGCGCGCCCATTCTCTCTCTCTCCCTCTATCTGTCTTTCTCTCTGTGTCTGTTGCTCTCAAATTAAAAAAAAAAAAAATTAAAAAAAATAACTGTTTGAAAGTGTTGAAATGCATTTTATATTATACATTCTTTTCTTTAATTTACTCATGGAAAAGGAAAACTCAGAAACATACATCCAGAAAATACTGGAATTGCATCTCATTTTCATATTTATTTTTTTGGATTTTTTTTTTCATTTTTATTTATTTATTTGAGAGTGACAGAAAGAGAAAGAGGCAGAGAGAGAGGGAGAGACAGAGGGAGAGAGGGAGAGAATAGGCATGCCAGGGCCTCCAGCCATTGCAAATGAACTCCAGACACATGCACCTCCTTGTGCATCTGGCTAATGTGGGTCCTGGAGAATTGAGCCTCAAACCAGGGTCTATAGGCTTCACAGGCAAGTACTTAACCACTAAGTCATCTCTCCAGCCCATTTTGGGGAGGATTCTTTTTTCATGGTAGGGTCTCACTCTAGCCCAGGCTGAACTGGAATTCACAGTGTAGTCTCAGGGTAGCCTTGAACTCATGGTGATCCTCCTACCTCTGCCTCCCAAGTGCTGGAATTAAAGGTGGGCATCACCATGCCCAAGTTTTTTTTTTTTTTTTTAATTTTAGCATGAGAGAGGGAGAGAGAGGGAGGGAGAGAGAGAATTGGTGCGTCAGGGCCTCAGCCACTGCAGTTGAACTCCAGACGCTTGCACCACCTAGTGGACATGTATGACCTTGAGCTTGCCTCACCTTTGTGCATCTGGTTTACGTGGGATCTGGAGAGTTGAACATGGGTCCTTGGGCTTCACAGGCAAGCCATTGTTTGGAGTTATGGCTAAATTCCACACCCAAAAGCTCCAATTCCAGGATTTTTGAAAAACATTTTATTTATTTATCTATTTGTTTGGGAGAAAGAAGGAAAAAAGGAAGGAGAAAGAAAGGGGAGTAGACTGGGCATGCTAGGGCCTCTTGCCACTGCAGATGAACTCCAGACACGTGTGCCACCTTGTACAACTGGCCTTAGGTGGGTGCTGAGAAATCGAGCCCCAATCCTTAGGCTTTACAGGCTAGCACCTTAATCTTTGAGATATCTCCCCAGCCTGAAATTCTAAGATTTTATCTCACACACACACACACACACACACACACACACACATACATCAGGGTTCTCTAAAGGAACAGAACTGACAGCATGATATATATTACACAGGGAATTTATTAGATTGGTTTACATGATTTAGGCTGAGCAGTTCAAAAATGGTTGTCTGCAGGCTCAAGAGACTAAGAACCTGGTGGCTGCTCAGTCCTCAAGGCTGGATGCCTGGGCAGTCCCAATCTCTTGCTGAAGACCCGTGGCATTGCTGGAGAGCTGCTGGTCTTCAGTCCATGTTGGACAACTGAAGAAGATAGGTTCCAGTGTCAGCAAAGGATGGCAGCAACAGGAGAGATGCGCTCACCAGCAAGGAGCAAGAGTGGTTAGACAAAAGCCACACTTTTTCTTAGAACCTGTTTATATATGGGCTGACCCCAGAATCGCTGCCCACTCTGGAAGATGGTCTCCCCGATAAGTTCATCTGTCCTGAAAATGCACTCACAGATCTGCCACAAAGGCATACATCTTACTTGGTTTCTGGATCCAGTAAAGTTGACAATATAGATTAATCGTCACAATAAACATGTAGGTTGAGCCAGGAGATTAAATTTACATGCAGTAGCAGCAAAACAGCAAGAGAGGCCCTGTTTCAAAAAGTGGGTGGGAGGTTGTGGAGATGGCTCAGTGATTATAGGTGCTTGCTTGCAAAACCTGATGGTTCAAGTTTGATTCCCCAGTAACCATATAAAGCCCAGTGCACAAAGTGGTGCGTGTAGCAGGAAATCGTTTGTAGTAGTAGGTAGCCTTGGTGCACCCATTCTCTCTCTCTCTCTTTCTCTTTTGTCTCTGTCTGTAAGAAAAGAATGTGTGTGGGGGAGCTGGAGAGATGGTGGAAAAAGTGCTCAACATTTAAGCTGGAAAACTTGGATTCCATCTCCAGACCCTATATCAAAATCCAGACCCTCTCTTTCATTTTCCTTCACTTTCCTTCCTTATCTTACCCAACCCTTCTCTCCCTCCCACTACCACTCTCTATCTCCCTCTTTCTCCTTATTCACTGCTCCATTCACTAGGTTCTAGCTGATCCAAGAATTTCCAGGTTAAGATTGATTCTAGGACTAGGGAGATGGCTCAGTGGTGAACGGTACTTGTTTACAAAGCCTGATGGCCCAGGTTTGAATCCCTAGTGACCACATGAATCCAGATGCACAAAGTGGTGCATGCTTCTGGAGTTCATTTGCATTAGCGGGAAGCCCTGCTGCAAATGTTACACCCATACTCTCACTCTCTCTCAAATAAATAAAGCATTTTAATGATTCCAGTACCCATGTAAACCTAGATGCACAAAGTGGTGCATGTGTCCGGAGTTTGTTTGCAGGGACAAGAGGCCCTAACCCTGGTATACCCATACACTGTCTGCCCCACCCCCCATCTATCATTCCCTCTCTCAAATAAAGAAATAAAATTATTTTAAAATTTTTTCTGGGGCTAGCCGGTCATGGTGGCACACACCTTTAATCCCAGCACTCAAGAGGCAGAGGTAGGAGGATTGCAGTGATTTCGAGGCCACCCTGAGTCTACATAGTTAATTCCTGGTCAGCCTGGGCCAGAGTGAGAAAAATCAAAATAAATAAATAAATAAATAATTCTGGGGCTAGAGAGATAGCTTAGTGACTAAGGTGCTTGCCTGCAAACCCTAATGACTTGGGTTCTACTCCCCAGTACACACATAAGCCAGATACAAGTGGTACATGCACTTAGCGTTTGCAGTGAATAGAGGCCCTGGTATGCCCATATACTCTCTCTCTCTCTTTCCCTTTCTCTCTTTCTCTCACTCTCTCTCTCATTTTGTGTGTCTGTGTCTCTGTGCTTGCAAATGAATAATTAAAATATTAAAAAATTATTCTGTGATCTATGGATATAGCCCAGTGGTAGTACACTAACTTAGCATGCATGAGACTCCAGATTTAGTTCCCAATGCTTAAGAAACCAAAAATAATTTGGTAGATAATAATGTGTTTCTATTTACTACTGTAGACTCTTATGTTTGGATGGTAATGTGTCTATGCTAGACAAGCAGTCTATCACTGGGTTATGTCTGCAGCCTTGAAAATGGGGCTATAGTTGTGTGAAAAACATGGACAGGACCAAGAAATGTTTGTTCTAAGACATTTCTAAATAACTGACTTTAGAAAAATCAAAGATACATATATATACATCTGTATCAGATGTTATATGGATAGAAGTAGATAAATTTATGTATTTATCAGCTACTGATGATGTTTCATAAACAAGCTAGTTCTAAGCCCAGTGTCTTTAGCAGAAAACACTTATTCCTCATGATAATAGTTCTGTACATCTGTTAGAATTTGGCAGATCTATCTGCTTTTTTATCTGCTTTTCTCTCTCTCTCAAATAAATAAATAAAATATTAAAAATCACTTATTAAACAAAATGAACTTGGCAGATCTGGGCGTGGCTCCAGTCCAGGCTCTTGGATCAGTTTGTGTCTTTTTTGTCTGGGGCCCAGGATCAAGGGACAGCATCTACTTAGGACAAGTTCTCATAATGGATTTCCTACCTGATCACAAGGAATGCAAATGCAACTACTCAAGCATGTTTTAGATTTCTGCTCACTTTATATTTTCCAGCCTCCCATTGGCCTGATCAATTCACATGGCCAAGTCCAAAGACAAGGGGCAAAGTACACTCCATCTTCCCTGAGGCCATGACAGCATAGAGAAGTGAGAATTTTGAAAAGCAAAAAGTTAGTTTCTAAATTTCAAAGGTACCCGCATGTGGTACTAAATACATAGGTGCTAACAGATGTGTTTTAGCAGTGATATATTATCATATATTTTATGTATATGTTATAAATTACTCACTTAAAAAGTTATTGTATGTAAGAATTAGCATCCAAAAAGTATCCATAGTGTTAAGAATCACAGTTCTCACTGTTTGGGCTTTTATTGTTTTTAGTTATACAACTTTCATTTGTTGAGTTTAAAACTGAGGAGAGGGGCTGGAGAGATGGCTTAGTGGTTAAGGCGCTTGCCTGCAAAGCCAAAGGACCTCAGTTCGATTTGCCAGTACCCATGTGAGCCAGATGCACAAAGTGGCGCATGCATCTGGAGTTTGTCTGCAGTGGCTGGAAGCCCTGGCGCACCTGTTCTCTCTCTCTCTCTCTGACTCTTTCCTGCTCTCAAATAAATAAATTTAATTAAATATTTTAAAAACTGAATAGAGTTAGACTACAAATAGAACTTCTTGTACAGTCTTCCCATGCTTCCAAGCTGGACATAGGGGTGCCTCTGAGACAAGTTTGCAGACAGGAATATGTACAGGAAGAAAGAAGAGACCATAAGAAAGATTAAAAGATAGTGTAAGCTCTCTTTCTCTTCGGCTTGCAAATAAAGTTTTAAAAAAGAAAAAGATTTATTTAAAAAAAAAAAAAGGGCATGGTGGTGCATGCCTTTAATCTCAGCACTCCAGAGACAGAGGTAGGAGGACCACAGTAAGTTCTAGGCCAGTCTGGTCTAGAATGAGACCCTGACTTGAAAAACAAAACAAAAAAAGGGGAAAAGGGACTAGGGAAAAGTGTGTCAGTAAGGGTAAATTACAGCAGTAGTTATTCTGAGCTCCCCTTGGCCTCAGAATGAAGATATTGTTACTTTACCTTCACTATCTAACAAATGTGGTTTGTAGAAACGGAGCAAATATTTAATTACCGTTTTAGAGAAAATAATAATGACCTAATAGAGACAATTTAATATTCTTTCATAGAAATCAGATCTTAATGTTCAGTAGGAACCTTTCAAAAGATCGTCAAACAAGTTATAATAGGTGCTTTGGGGTTAAGAGGACTGGTAGAATATATAAATAAGGATTTTGGTGGTTTTAGAAATTAAGGATGATTTTCTGAGCAGTGTTTATAAAGTTCTACCTATTTTATTTAAGACATTTTTCTCCACTCTTATTTCTCTTTTTAAAATATTTATTTAATTTTGTTTGCAAGCACAGAGAGAGAGAGAAGAGAGACAGACACACACACACACACACACACACACACACACACACACACACAGAATGGGTCCTGTAGTCACTGCAAACTCCAGGTGCATGCACCCCTGTGTGTCTGGCTTTACATGGGTACTGCTGAACCGAAACCAGGTTGTTAGGCTTTTCAGGCAAGCATCTTAACTGCTGAGCCATCTCTCTAGGCCTTCTCTCTCTCTCTCTCTTTCTCTTTAAACTTATTTATGTATTTGAGACAGAAAGAGAGAGAGAGAGACAGGGAGAGAATGGGCATGCCATGGCTTCTTGCCACTGTAAACAAACTCTAGACCCATACACCTCTTTGTGCATCTGGCTTTATGTGGGTACTGAGGAATCTAACCTGGGCCATCAAGGTTTACAAGCAAGCACCTTTAACCACTAAGTTATCTTTCTAGTCCTCTTTCTTTTCTTTCTCTCTTTTTTTGGGAGGGGAGGGTTTTGAGGTAGGGTCTTACTCTGTCCCAGGCTGACCTGGAACTCACTATGTATTCTGAGTGTGGCCTCGAACTCACATCAATCCTCCTACCTCTGCCTCCTGAGTGCTGGGATTAAAGGTGTGCATCAGCACGCATGGCTCGCTCTCTCTCTCTCTCTCTCTCTCTCTCTCTCTCTTTTTTACCTTTTTGAAGTAGGGTCTCACTCTAGCTCAAGCTGAACTGGAACTCTCTCTATAGTCCCAGGATGGCCTCAAACTCACAGCAATCTTTCTACCTCTGTCTCCTGAGTGCTGGGATTAAAGACGTTCACCAACATGCCCAGCTTCCACTCTATCTTATAATTACCAAGCCTTTTTATCTTTTGTGTTCTTGCCACAGGTGGGAACTAACTGGCCACCTTGGTTGCTTGTTACTGCCAAAATATTACAAATAGTAAGAGTGGGCACAGCCTGTTTGTTTATTTCTTGGCAACATCACTGGAAATGAGGGTAAAGTATTTGACATTAAAATGGTAATCCCTAAAAGAGGAAAAAATTCTCAGAAGGTTGCTAAAGGGAGTTATTGATGGGAAATGGTAGTATGAGAAAGTTTTTGTTTGTTTGTTTTTTGAGGTAGGGTCTCATTCTAGCCCAGACTGATCTAGAATTTGCTATGTAGTCTCAGGGTGGCCTCAAACTCATAGAGATCCTCCTATCTCTATCTCCCAAGTGCTGATATTAAAGTGCTGCTCAGTTTTATGAATTTTAATTTGCTTTTGTTTTGTTTTAAATAATGAATATTACAGTAATTGGATTTCCATTTTCTTCTTAATGTTAATTTAGGCTCAAACTGACTTTTCTTACTCAATTGTTACTCTCTGAGATATATTAAGTAATTATTTTCAAAAGCTGCTGTAGGGAATAATACACTCTTTGATCATGTCTCAAAAATAAAATTGAACATAATCGAGACAATTAAGACCTGGTAGAATTAATGTCAGAAATACATGGGAAGTTATTTAATATTGTTTTCTTTATACTTAACGGGTCTTTTAAAATGCAGAATAGCCTACAGATTAATCCTCATCTACTTTTGTACTTAGTGAAATAATCTACTTAAATATGGTTTTATACTTTTTAATGCAGCAACTTTGTTCCAATTAGATGTAATTAGTTACTGAAATTTCTTCTTCATTAAAATAAACAAGCTAGGCATATAGCCCAGTGATAGTGTGTTTGTCTAGCATGCGCTAGGCCCTGAGGTTCTATACTAAACACTGTAGAAAAATGTTTTTATATTAAAAAGAAGCAAGATGCTGAAATTTAGTCTCTTCTAATCACAAAAATAACTATTTTGAATAGATTCTTAAAAAATTAAAAAGATATGGAGAGTAGGCATTTTACATCTTTTCTCTCTTAGAACACTTTTCTTTCTTCTTGTTTCCTTTTATAAATCAGATACAATATCAGATAATTAGCAAGGCATGGTCTGATTTTGTTTATTGTTATGTTTGTTTTGTATAATCTAAAAACTATTCAGAATGATTAATGAGGCGAGTTAAATTTAAGCTGGTCTTAAACATTCAGTATTAAAAATTTGTTTGGAAAACAAAGCAGAGAGAAGTTTTTAGGAAAGTAGGCATAAACATTAATATGATTATGGTTACTATATAGGTACCATTCCAAATATATTAATTAAATCATCAATGTTTATTTCTTATAAAAAATATTTGCTGGAAACATAACATTATATAGTATATCATATTACAGAAATATTTTAGCAATCTGGATTATTAGTTAAGGAATTCATTTAACTCTGATTATATTGTTTTGACATTTAAAATGTGTTTCTCTACTTTTATAAAAAGTTATATTACTTAAAAAACAATAAAAAAATCTAAGCCCCAATTTTCCTTGTTGCACAGTGTAGTAAAAGATTAAGGAATTGACATAACCACTACTGTGTTTTATTTAAACTTCTCTTTGCTGGTTGCTACACATGTAACAATGTTGTTCTTTCTTTGACACAGACCCACACAAAGGCTGAGTATAGTAAGGAAGCAGACAGCATGCCTCCAGTAGTGGCCCCCGCCTGGCTCCAGGATTTGTAAACAGAAACATCCCAGGCTCCAATGAGGCAGACAGCAGTTCCCTGTCTGTTCTGCATTCAGGAAGTGCTGGCTTGTACAAGCCCAGCCATTGCACACAGGCATACATAGTAATGTTTATGTTTGGCAGAATATTAAACTGGAAAAACTAATAGGGAGGAAAAAGAGTGTTTATTAGAGTTCAGGAACAATACAACTTGCATATAGCATATATTATATATATGACATAAAAAGGATTTTTAAAAATAACTGTAGAGTTTTCCACTTAAAGGCTTCTTTTATTGCGTATACATATTGAAGCATTTTTTTTTCCTTGTAGATGTTTTTTAGTGATCTCAAGTTTTTAGATCATTCAAAATAACCTGGAATGTTTTTAATTTAAATGTTTAACCATGATGGTATTAAATGTTTAAAAATCTCTTTCACACTTTTTCATACTCCAGTTTTGAGTCAATGAATTTAATGCTGTATTTTTCCATTCTCAGTCATGCATTTAATGTGCCTTTGGCTTTATGGGAAAATATGTAATGTTTAGAACCACCAATAACAGGAAGAGATTTTTTTCACCAGTAGTGGAGACTCATATGCCAGGACAAAGTGCTATGCTATACTCTTGTACTGTACCCTCAACCCCTAGAAATTTTGGTAATTTTTTTTGAAGGTAGGGTCTCACTCTGGTCCAGGCTGACCTAAAATTAACTATGTAGTCTCAGGGTGGCCTCAAACTCTCGGTGATCCTCCTACCTCTGCCTCCCAAGTGCTGGGATTAAAGGCATGTACCACCACACCTAAACAGTTTTTGTTGTTATTGTTGTTTTGTTTTATTTTGTTTTGTTTTTTTGAGGTAGGGTCCACTCTTGCCCAGGCTTATCTGGAATCACTGCGTAGTCTCACACTTATGGTGGTCCTTCTACCTCTGCCTCCTGAGTGGTGGGATTAAAGGTATGCACCACCACTCCCGGCTTTTATTTTATTTTGAGAATAAAATATTTTCTATTGTAATGACCTCTCTCCCCCCTCCCTACCTACCTCTCTCTCTGCCTTGAGTACATAAAGCAAATACTTTACCATGACCTTATCATCAGCCCCATGATATTGTATCCTTAAGCATGTCCACAAGTGTGATGAGCAAGCTGAATATCTTTTGGAAGAAGTGTTGTTTTTATCATGAATAGCGCATGATGGTGTTTAAATTTTTTTTTTTAAATTTATTCATTTATTTGAGAGAGAGAAAGAAGCAGAGAGTGGCAGCCAGGGCAGGGGAATGGAGAATGGGCACACCAGGGCCTCTAGCCACTGCAAACTCCAGACACATGCGCCACCTTGTGCTTCTGGCTTTATGTGGGTACTGGGGAATCAAATGTGAGTCCTTAGGCTTCACAGGCAAGCACCTTAACTGCTAAGTCATCTTGCCTGCCCAGGTTGGTGTTTTTAAACAGGTTGCTCAGATAATTGTCCTTTGCCTTCTTGAAGAGGATACACAAATCTTTCTTCTAGTTCCTGAACAGTTTCTCTTATCACACACAGTAGAAGTTTGAAAACTTGAAATTCAGTGGACTGATACCACAGTGTGCTAAACTTCCAGGTCTCTTGATGAAGTTTTTTTCCTCTATCCTTTACCAAGCCCTCTCCTGTGAGCAGCTTTTATAGCCAGTTGCTTAGTAGATGCTTTAACACCATCTGATTTGCAGCCACTGTTTTTTGTATGAACCATGCTATAGAAAGCTCCTTACTTACCCTCTTTCTTCTTTGGCTGGAGCTTGGCAAGCTAGAAGTAATGCTGGCATTTTATAAATCACTTGGCTTTCTGGATAGAAAACAAGAGCCCACACTGGGCATGGCAGGACGTACTTATAGTTCCAGCTGCCTGGGAAGCTAAGGCAGGAGGATCACTTGTATTCAGGAGTTAGATCAGTTTGGACAAATAATAGTACGACCCTTTTTCAAAACCAACAGAAAAAGGCCAGATAAGTTACACAGTTTGATTATAGGTCTAAAGTAGGAATAAAACTTTGAGTGCTTTCCACTAAGCTACTTTAGCACTGTCAACCTGTAGTATATTAAGAGTGTATTATTATCAATAATAATAGTACTTATTTTATAATACTCATTGCAATAATTTAATCATTTTATTTTTTTAAATATTTATTTTATTTATTTTTTATTTATGTATTTGAAAGAGAAAAAAAGAGGCAGGAGGAGAGAGAATAGGAATGCTAGGGCCTCCAACAGCTGCAAGCGAACTCCAGACTCATGTACCACCCTGTTCATCTGGCTTAGGTGGGTCCTGGGGAATTGAGTCTGGGTCCTTTGGCTTTGCAGGTAAGCACCTTAACCACTAAGCCATCTCTGCAGCCCTAAACATTTATCTATGTATTAGAGAGAAAGAGTGAAAAGAGAGTGAGAGAATGGGTGCACCAGGGCCCCTTGCCACTGCATACGAACTCCAGACTCATGCACTAACATTGTGCATCTGGCTTTACACAGTACTGGGGAATTGAACCCTGGTGGACAAGTGTTGTAAGCAGTCATCTTTATCTGCTGAGTCATATCTCCAGCACTTTAATTAAATTTTGAAGTTAAATCACTATTCATCATAGTTGGTAATATTTAATATACTACTGTAGGACAAATTTTTTTACCTAGATATCTTAGTTTCAGTGACTCCAACAAAGTAACATAGACAAGGTGATTTAATTCTGGAGATTGTAAAGGCTAAAGTCAGAGTGCCAGCAGATCTTGTGTCAGGTGAGGGCGCACTTCCTGGTTTGCAAATGACTGTCTTCTATTGTATCCCCACGTGGCAGAGATACTGGATGTCCTCCTTTTTTAAGGGCACTAACTATTCAGGAGGACTCCATGTTGATGCTTTAATTACCTCTCAAAAGATCCACTTCCAAATACTATCGTAGTAGAAATTTCAGTTTCAACGTAGGAATTTGTAGGAGACAGAATATTAAGTCTGTAGTAGTAGATATGAGATTAGAAAAGAAGACTTTTTGCGTCATTCTTTATTCTTTAGTACCACAGAATTATTTTGAAGTAAATGTCTCCCTAAAGCTTTTTGTTTCAAATGGAAACAAGTATGCCACTGAGGTTTCTAATATAGTCAGTGGAGATTTGGGGAATCAGATGGTATATTAACAGCTTACTTAAATGTTTGTATGTGTCTGGCACATAGCCAAAAATCAGAAAGCATACTAAAGTCCTATAAGCTACCAAGGTAGATGCTTCAAGATATTGCATGAAACCTCATAATTTTCAGGAAAGTCCTGTACACTTTTGAGTCTGTGTGTTTCTCACACTTTGCATTCACTTTTAGCAACTTAGGCTATCTTACATACCATATACACAATGTACCCTGCTCATAATCTTCTCCCGCCACCTTCTTTTATACCCCTTCCCCTTTCTCCTTCCACTGAACCCCTTCTTTCCAACTAGTCTCTCTTCTGTTTTGATGCCATCTTTTTGTTTTTCTTTGCCCACATATTAGGCAGATTTGTGTAGGTAGTGTCAGCCATTGTGAAGTCACAAATGCAGTGGCTACTATGTGTTTGAAAGACTGCATTCTAAAGCACTCCTTCTGCATCCTTTCTTTCTTTCCACATTCTTTCTGCTACCTCTTCCACAATGGTCCTGCAGCCTTGGATGGTGTGATAAAGATGTCTCTCAGTGCTGAACACAAGAATTAATCACTTCTGGGCTTAGCGGTTAAGGCGTTGTCCTGCAAGTCCAAAGGACCCATGTTCGATTCCCCAGGACCCACATTAGCCAGATGCACAAGGGGGCACATACACCTGGAATTTGTTTGCAGTGGCTGGAGGCCCTGGCGTGCCCATTTTCTCTCTCTCTCTGTCTCCCTCCCTCCCTCTTTCTCTGCCAAATAAATGAATAAATAAATAAAATGTTTTTAAAAATTGTCACTTCTCAGCATGTTGACAGTTTTGAGTCTCCCCACTGGTCACAGCCATCTGTGAAAAGAAGCTTCTCTGACCAAAAGTGAGAGAGAGTACCTTTAATATATGGGAATAACCATAAACATTTAGAAGGCAGTTTGGTGAGCATAATATATCCATTTAGTTAAACAATAGTATTAGCTTCCACACCCAAGATAGGCTTTTAACTAGATGTTTAGTACCAACATGAATTCCTTCCCATGAAGTTGGCTTTAAATCCAATCAAAAGCAGTTGACTTGCCTTATTACAGACACACTACCATTGCACCAGTTGGTATATTTGGCCTGGCTGGCCATCCATAAAGCTTTAAAGTGCCAGCTTTTCACCAATGGTTTAGATAATCTTTGGCTTTGCCATTAGTTCCCTAAAGAATGTCCCAGGTCAGCTGGGTGTGGTGGCGCACACCTTTAATACCAGCACTTGGGAGGCAGAAGTAGGAGGATTGCTGTGAGTTCAAGGCCACCCTGAGACTACAGAGTGAATTCCAGGTCAGCCTGGGCTACAGTGAAACCCTACCTCAGAAACGTCCCCCCCCAAAAAAAAGAATGTCCCAGATCTAGAATGCAGTGTCTACATTTCTCATAGTTTGTCTATATTTCACATGCACAGGAAAAGGTGCCACTCAAGGTTATTGTGCCTCTCATGTCAGATAAAACCAACCCTTATTTATTTATTTTTTTGAAGCATGTTTAAATCACACCTCTTAAAATTTCAACTGTTAAGACTAGCTATGGGGTTGGAGAGAAGGCTCAGCGATTAAGGCACTTGCCTGCAAAGTCCAACAACCCAGGTTTGATTCCCTAATACCCATGTAAAGACAGATGCACAAAGTGGTACATGCATCTGGAATCCATTTGCAATGGCTAGAGGCCCTAGCAGGCCATTCTGTCTCTCTTCTATCTCTATTTTCAAATATATATATTAAAAAAAAAAAGACTAGCTGTTGTCATCTTAGCTAGCTCAAGTCTCCTTCTTTAAGTAGAAGGTATAATGATTATAAAATCTATTGAGTTCTACTACAGGATGAAATGGCTTCTTTTTTAATTAAAAAATGTTTTTTTTTATCAGTGGAGGGGAGGCAGAGAGAGAATGGGTGTACCAGGGCCTTCAGCCACTGCAAACTCCAGACACATGTGCTACCTTGTGCATCTGGCTTATGTGGGTACCCGGGTCCTTAGGCTTTGCAGGAAAGCACCTTAATTGCTAAGCCATCTCTCCAGCCCTGTGATGGCTTCTTTTTTGTTTTTGTTTTTCAAGGTAGGGTCTTACTCTAGCTCAGGCTGACCTGGAATTCATCTGTAGTCTCAGGGTGGCCTTGAACTCACAGCGATCCTCCTACCTCTTCCTTCCAAGTGCTGGGATTAAAGGTGTGAACCACCACCCCCGGCCTGTGATGGCTTCTTATGCAACTTGGTAGCCTTTTTTTTTTTTTCCTCTCAAGCTAGGGTCTCACTCTAGCCCAGGCTGGCCTCAAACGCACACTGATCCTCCTACCTCTGCCTCCTGAGTGCGGGATTAAAGGCATGCACCATGCCTGGCTAAAATGTGGATCTTTTGCAAAAGAAGAGCTAGCACCTGATTATATTTTTATGCTAGTCAGTACTTTGTAGCTTGGGAAAGTCAATATATGTAGATGATGAAGAACAGGTTGCTGTTGGAACAGAGACAGTTGAAGAGTAGTCTTTGATGTACAGCTGCATTTCATCCATATAGTCTGCTGGCAGTTTGCTTGTTTTGGCTACAGGATCAACCCTAAAGGGCATCCCAGACCTTTTTTTTTTTTTAATTTTTATTTATTTATTTGAGAGAGACAGACACAGAGAGAAAGACAGATAGAGGGAGAGAGAGAATGGGCGCGCCAGGGCTTCCAGCCTCTGCAGACGAACTCCAGACGCGTGCACCCCCTTGTGCATCTGGCTAACTTGGGACCTGGGGAACCGAGCCTCGAACCGGGGTCCTTAGGCTTCACAGGCAAGCGCTTAACCGCTAAGCCATCTCTCCAGCCCCATCCCAGACCTTTTGGCTTCATGTCAGTCTCTTCTGTCTGTGTCTATGGTTTTCAACAACCCACACTATGCCAAACAGTTTAGCTGTTCTTCTAAATCATTTATTCCCCTTCCCTTGTTTACTTCTTTAGTTTGCTCTGAAGACGTCATTTGATTATCTTGATTTTGAGATGTATGTTCATCCATCCCTCAGTGGATCTTAATTATGTGCCTACTTTAACTTTATCTTTTAAGATTTGGAAATAAGGAGAAAGAAGATTCCAAATGCATGGTAAACCTTTTATCCATTGGATAAAACTAGGATTTAAATTGACAATGTGAGATGGCCATGAAGTCGATTAGATAGCTGTGATATGTTTAGATTTTATAGATAAAGGAAAAATAGGCCTGGAGAGATGGCTGAGCAGTTAAGGCACTTACCTGCAAAGCCAAAAGACCCAGGTTCAGTTCCCTAGGACATGCAAGCCAGATAGATGCACAAGGAGGCACATGCATCTGGAGTTCATTTGCAATGGCTAAAGGCCCTGGCATGCCCATTCTCTCTTACTCCCTGCCTATCTCTGTATCTCTCTCTCAAATAAATAAATAAAAAGAAAAATAGGTTGGAAACAATCATTTTATTGTAAATTTTGTTTAACATAGAGTAGAATTTTCCTTGAAGCAGAGTTGGTTCATTAAAAGATTTTTAATACGGATTTTAAGCACACTCAGGAAGAAAGTATAAGACACAAGAACATGGGTGTAGGCTTCTCAAAGAAGAGTGGCAAATTTAAGTAGAATTTTTGTTTCTGATGCAGTAAATCTTTCATACCAGATACCAGTATTTCTAAACTCTGTAACTTCCAGGACAGCTGGGATCCCCCAAATGATGTTAGAGGATAATTCATCATTGATATCAAAGCAAGAATGACTTACCAAACTAATAAGGGGCACAGCTTACATAGGAAACCTAATACATTATTAACTCCTAGAGAACAAGTATCTAGTCCTTTCAAAATGATGGCTATTGGGCTGGAGAGATGGCTTAGCAGTTAAGGCGCTTGCATTCAAAACCTATTGAGCTAGGTTCGATTCCCCAGTACCCACGTAAAGTCAGATGCACAAAGTGGCACATTCATCTGGAGTTTGCAGTGGGTGGAGGCCCTGGTGTGCCCATTGTCTGTCTGTCTGTCTCTCTCTCTCTCTGATTGTAAAAAAATAAAAATAAAATATTTAAAAACTAATGATGGTTATTGCTTTTCTCCTGTTCAAAATGAATAGCACATTTACTTTAGAGATTTAGAAACTATGAATAATACATATTTTCCAAAATCTTTGCTAACATTTTAGCATACTTCTTGCATTTAGGTATTTTACATTAGAGCATCATATATAAATAGAGAGGGGAAGATAGCTAAATTGAAAAAGGTGCTTGCTTATAAAGGCTGCCAGCCCAGCTTCAATTTCCCAGCACTCACATAAAGCAGGACCCAAAAAGTGGCACAAGTGTCTAATATTTTGTTTTCAGTGGCAAGAGGCCCTCCTGTGTACATGCACACTTGTGTACACACAAACACACGTGTTCTCACAAAGTAAAAAATAAAAAAGAAGTCATAGACATTCCATATAAAATAGACGTGAACTAGGAGTGTATCACAGTAGTAGATCATGTGTGAGGCTTTGGGTTTGATCCCCAACACCACACATTCATATACCAGTTAGACTGCTCAACATGAAATACCGTCAAACCCAGCCAGGCGTGGTGGCGCACGCCTTTAATCCCAGCACTGGGAGGCAGAGGTAGGAGGATTGCTGTGAGTTCGAGGCCACCCTGAGGCTACATAGTGAATTCCAGGTCAGCCTGGGCTAGAGTGAGACCCTACCTCAGAAAAACCAAACCAAACCAAACAAAACAAAAACAAACAAAAAAAAACATGGGTTTCCATGAATGTGCTTTTCCTTGACTTGGGTTTGGTGATGTTTCTTTCTTTTTTCTTTCCTTTCTTTCTCTCTTGTTTCTTTTTTCTTTTTCTTTTCTTTTTTTTTTTTTTTTTTTTTTTTTTTTTTGAGGTAGGTTCTCACTCTAGCCCAGGCTGACCTGGAACTCACTATGGAGTCTCAGGGTGGCCTCAAACTCACAGCAATCCTCCTACCTCTCTGCCTCCCAAACTGGGATTAAAGGCTTGTGCCACCATGCCCGGTCCATGTGTATCTTTTAATCAGCACAACATCAGCTTCTTCCTTCAGGATAGCATTATTATCCCCAATGTCCTGGGATTACAGGCTATTGTGATACGGTCTGATAGCTCTTCTTTTATTTTATTTTATTTATTTGAGGGGGGGTGGGAGTGCGTGCACATGTGCATGCAGGGCCTTCAGCCACTGCAAACAAACTCCAGATGCATGTGCTCCCTTGTGCATCTGGCTGACATGGTTCCTGGAGAGTCAAGCTGGGATCCTTTGGCTTTGCAGGCAAACACCTTAACTGCTAAGCCATCTCTCCAGCCCTTGATAGATCTTCGTATAAGACACATATCCCATCATGAAGTCCTTACCTTCATGACTTAATCCAAGCCTGATCTCCCAATCTCATTACATTAGGATATGAATTTTGAGGACAGCGAACACAATTTACTCTCTAGCCCACACTAATGAAAGATACTAATGATAGGAGAAAGTTGTGGGCGTGAGTAAAGAGTAGTGCATAAGAATGCAGAACTTTCAGGTTATTGTTCTGTAGACCTCAAAAAATTCTATTATAATTGATGTGAGACATTTTCTCCCTCCCTCCCTCCCTCCCTCCCTCCCTCCCTCCCTCCCTCCCTCCCTCCCTCCCTTCCTTCCTTTCTCTTTTCTTTATTTCACAGAGAAGGGGGAGAGAGAGAGGGGAGGAGGGAGGGAGGATGGGTGTGCCAGGGCCTCCAGCTACTGCAAATGAACTCCAGATGCGTGCGCCTCCTTGTGCATCTGGCTAATGTGGGTCCTGGGGAATGGAACCTGGATCCTTTGGCTTTGCAGGCAAGTGCCTTAATCACTTAAGCCATCGCTTCAGCCCCCCAAAATCTGTTATAATTAATAGTAAAGGCAAGACTAAAGATTCTTAATTTAAGTTTCAGAGGAATCTAAAAATAGATGTTTTTTTTTAATTTTTTTTAAATTTATTTATTTGAGAGCGACAGACACAGAGAGAAAGACAGATAGAGGAAGAGAGAGAGAATGGGCACACCAGGGCTTCCAGCCTCTGCAAACGAACTCCAGACGTGTGCGCCCCCTTGTGCATCTGGCTAACGTGGGACCTGGGGAACCGAGCCTTGAACCGGGGTCCTTAGGCTTCACAGGCAAGCGCTTAACCACTAAGCCATCTCTCCAGCCCTAGATGGTTTTTTTGATAACCTCTACCTAACAGAATGCTAAATATGACAAGAAACTGCTGCTTCAAGTCAGCATTCACCCTTGAGTTTTGGTCTTTCCTTTTCCTGTCTTCTTTAAGCCTTGGTTTTATTTTTATTTTTATTTATTTATTTGAGAGCGACAGACAGAGAAAGAGGCAGAGAGAGAGAGAGGGAGGGAGAGGGAAGGAGGGAGGGAGGGAGAAGGAGGGAGAGAATGGGCGCGCCAGGACCTCCCGCCACTGCAAACTGAACTCCAGATGTGTGCGCCCCCTTGTGCATCTGGCTTACGTCGGTCCTGGGGAATCAAGCCTTGAACCTGGGTCCTTAGGCTTCACAGGCAAGTGCTTAACCACTAAGCCATCTCTCCAGGCCCTAAGCCTCGGTTTTAAATGTGACTATTTTTGTTACCTCCATGTTTCTTCTTTTTATCCTTCACTTTTCATCTTCTACCTTTTTTCCTCTTTTGACTCTAATAAAACAAAATATGAGTATTATTTGATAATATTTAAAACAAAGTGCTGGGCTGGGAATATAGTTTATTTGGTAGAGTGATTGCCTTGCTTGCAGGAAGCCCTGGGTTTCATTGCAGGGTGCTACATAAACCAAGTATGGTGCTACACACCTGTACACTCAGGAGGTGGAGCCAGGAAGGCCAGAAGTTTAGAGTCATCCTTGGCTACATACTGAGTTCCAGGCCTCTCCTATTACTTGAGCTAAAGGAGATCCTATCTAAATAAGTGAAGAAATGGATCAATGAGTGCCAAGTTCTTGTTCTGACTTTGAAAAGTGTCTAAATATTTTCTTCTTAAAATTTTATTTTACTTATTTTTTGTGTTTCCTGAAAATAATTTTTATGTTTTAAAGTTTCTTACATGTAAACAATATTTTTGAACATATTTATCCCACTTTAAAACATATTTATTGACTTCCGGTTAAGATGGCGGCGTAGGTACCACGCCAAAACAGCCTGGGGGGGGAAAGACCAAAAAAAACTCAGCAAAATACACACTTTTACTAAAAAGTGAGGTGTATAGGAAGTTGAGGCGGCAGCAGAGAAGTGGAAGAGTTATAGAGCATCCAGAGCCTGCACAGGCGGGAACAGCGGCTCCGGGGCGGCTCGGCTACCTGCCGCAACCGCGGAGCGGCAGAAAACCGCCGGACTCTCGGCTCGAGCCGCAGGACAAGCCAGGTGCGGGATTTTCCCCTCACACCACGCTCTCCGCAACTCGGGAAACGTGAGGGGGGAGCGGCAGCGAGCAACGGAGGGAGGAGCAGACCGCGAGGTAAAAGCACATGTGGAGAAACGATACAACCAGAGCAGCCGCGGCTCCCTCCCCTCCCCCGCCGCCTGAACCCAGCTCCAGCGAACACAGCAGCGGCCCGGGACCCGGCCACGCCAACTTGGGCTGACGGCGGGACCCAAGCAGGAGCAGAATTCGGCAGCAACTTCAGCGGCTCCAGCACCGGTACCAGTGGCCCCAGCAGCAGCGGACCCAGGAGCGGCAGCGGTGACAGATCCCGCAGCAGCGGCTTCGGGGTGAGCAGCAGCGGTGGACACGGCAACGGCAGCTTCAGCAGCGGTGGGGGCTCCGGGGGTGGCACCTACAACAGCTGCAGAGGCGGCAGCAGCGGCTCAGTTTGCCCCGTAGGAAAAGCAAGTGCCCAACTCCAGAAATCAGAACAGCAGCCCGACGACCCAGGCAGCAACTTGACTGAGACCACAATCACCCAAGGTAACTGGGATTGCACCAGGGAAGGGTCTCACTTGGTCACAAGCTGACTTGGATACCTCAACAGACCAGAAATCTAAACCTCTTTGTTGATAGAGGATCTGGTCATTATAATAACTACTCTTGCATACATACTCGGGGCTGTTTTTGATGGAATGGGTACAGTGTTTAGCTAAATTTTAGAATCTACCAGTATATTATTCCACTCAGCCTGCTTGAATACTCCTATAGCAGGGAAACTCAACCCCTAAGAACATCTTTGTAGATACTCTGAGAGTCTTAAGAGCCACACCTAATACCTTAAGGTCCTACCCTGAAAATATATTACATCAAATCAATTGATACAGCTAAGAATACACAGCTAGCTAGAAAATCCAAGCATTAACTTAATCCAAGATGCAAAAATATATACATTATAACACAAGAAACACTAAAAAGCAAGACGATATAAATCCACCTAAAAGTATTAATGCATCAGAAATGTCCTCCAGTGAGAAAGAGTTAGAGGAAATGCCTGAGAAAGAGTTCAAAAGAATAATTATAAATATGTTCAAAGAGGTCAAAGAACACATGAAAACAATAGAAGAAATCAAAGAGGAAATCAAAGGAATCAAAGAAGAGGCAGGACACCAATTTAATGAAATAAAGAAGGCAATACAAGACATAAATAGAGAAATAGAAATAATAAAGAAAAACCAGTCAGAATTACTAGCAATGAAGAACACAGTTAATGAAATAAAAAACTCTGTAGAAAATCTCACCAGTAGGATGGATGAGGGAGAGGACAGAATATCTAAGCTAGAAGATCAGGTGGCAGACCTAATGCAGTCCAACAAAGAGAAAGACAAACTTATAGAAAAGTATGAGTGGGAATTTCAAGATATTCGGGACACTATGAAAAGATCCAATATAAGAATTCAGGGCATAGTAGAAGGAGAAGAATTCCACTCCAGAGGCATAGTAGGCATCTTCAACAAAATCATAGAGGAAAATTTTCCCCAAATTGGGAAAGAGGTGCCAATACAGATACAGGAAGCCTTTAGAACCCCAGCCAGACAAAACCCAGAAAGAAACTCTCCTCGCCACATTATACTCAAACTTCCAAACACACAAACCAAAGAAAAAATATTGAAAGCAGTTAGAGAGAAAAATCAAGTTACCTACAAAAGCAAGCCCATCAGGATTACAGCAGATTATTCAACACAAACTTTTAAAGCCAGAAGGGCCTGGAGTGATATATTCCAAGTTCTGAAAGATAACAACTGTCAACCAAGGTTACTTTATCCTGCAAAGTTATTCATCCAAATAGATGGAGAAATAAAGACATTCCATGACAAAAGCAGGTTAAAGGAATATCTGAAGACAAAACCAGCTCTACAGAAAATACTTGATAGAATCCTCCATGCTGAACAAAAGGAAAAGCACACATATAAGGAACCTAGAAAAAACCAGCCATACTCAAATACCAGTTAACAGAAGAGAGCACAGGTAGAACAAGTAACACACACACACACACACAAATGGCAAACATAAATACACACCTTTCAATAATATCTCTTAATATCAACGGTCTCAATGCCCCAACGAAAAGACATAGATTTGCAGACTGGGTTAAAAAGCAGGATCCTACAATTTGTTGTCTTCAAGAAACTCACCTTTCTACAAAGGATAGACATTATCTTAGGGTGAAAGGTTGGAAGACGGTGTTTCAAGCAAATGGGCCTAGAAAACAAGCAGGGGTTGCTATCCTAATATCAGACAGGGTGGACTTTAGTCCGAAGTTAGTCAAAAAAGATAAGGAAGGTCACTTTATATTGATTAAGGGCACACTCCAACAGGAGGACATTACAATCCTAAACATATATGCACCTAACATGGGGGCTCCCAAATTCGTCAAACAAACACTATTAGAACTAAGGTCACAGATAACACCAAACACGGTGGTGGTGGGTGACTTTAACACCCCACTCTCATCAATTGACAGGTCATCCAGGGAAAGAATAAACAGAGAGGCATCTGGACTAAATGAGGTCATAGAAGGAATGGACCTAACAGATATATACAGGACATTTCATCCAAAGGCTGCAGAATATACATTCTTTTCAGCAGCACATGGAACATTCTCTAAAATAGACCATATATTAGGACACAAAGCAAATCTTAACAAATTCAGGAAAATTGAAATAATTCCTTGCATTCTATCTGACCACAATGGAATTAAACTACAAATCAGTAGCAAGAAAGGCTATAGAGCATACACAAAATCATGGAAGCTAAACAATACATTACTAAATGATGAGTGGGTCAATGAAGAAATCAAAAAGGAAATCAAAAAATTTATAGAGTCAAATGATAATGAGAACACAACATACCAAAATCTCTGGGACACAATGAAGGCAGTTCTAAGAGGTAAATTTATAGCCTTAAGTGCCTATATTAAGAAATTAGAAAGGTCGCAAGTAAACGACCTAATGCTTCGCCTTAAAGCCTTGGAAAAAGAAGAACAGGGCAAACCAAAAAGTAGTAGACGGGAAGAAATAATAAAGATTAGGGCAGAAATTAATGAAATAGAAACAAAAAGAACAATCCAAAGAATTAATGAAACAAAGAGTTGGTTCTTTGAAAGGATAAACAAGATTGATAAACCCTTAGCAAATCTGACCAAAAGAAAGAGAGAAGAGACACAAATTAATAAAATCAGAGATGAACAAGGTAACATCACAACAGATTCCAGAGAAATTCAAAAAATTATAGGGACATACTATAAAAGCATATACTCCACAAAGTATGAAAATCTGAAAGAAATGGATGATTTCCTTGATCTATATGACCTACCTAAATTAAATCAAAATGAGATTAATCACTTAAATAGACCTATAACAAACATGGAGATCCGAGCAGTTATCAATAATCTCCCAACTAAAAAAAGCCCAGGCCCGGATGGATTCACTGCTGAATTTTACCAGACTTTTAAGGAAGAGCTAACACCATTGCTTCTTAAGCTTTTCCAGGAAATAGAAAAAGAAGGAATCCTACCAAACTCCTTCTATGAGGCCAGCATCACCCTGATACCAAAACCAGGCAAAGATAGAACAAAAAAAGAAAATTACAGACCAATCTCCCTCATGAACATAGATGCAAAAATTCTCAACAAAATATTGGCAAACAGAATACAAGAGTATATCAAAAAGATCATTCACCCTGACCAAGTAGGCTTTATCCCAGAGATGCAGGGATGGTTCAACATACGCAAATCTATAAATGTAATACATTACATAAATGGGTTGAAGGACAAAAATCACATGATCATCTCATTAGATGCAGAGAAAGCATTTGACAAAATCCAACATCCCTTCATGATAAAAGTCCTACAGAGACTGGGAATAGAAGGAGCATATCTCAATATAATAAAGGCTATTTATGACAAGCCTACAGCCAACATATTACTAAATGGGGAAAAACTGGAAGCTTTTCCACTAAAATCAGGAACAAGACAAGGGTGTCCACTGTCTCCACTTCTATTTAATATAGTTTTGGAAGTCTTAGCCATAGCAATAAGGCAAGAGACACACATAAAATGGATACAAATTGGAAAGGAAGAAATCAAGTTATCATTATTTGCAGATGACATGATTCTATACATAAAGGACCCTAAAGACTCTACTAGCAAGCTGTTAGAGCTAATCAAAACCTACAGCAATGTAGCAGGATACAAAATAAATACACAGAAATCAGTAGCCTTCATATATGCTAACAACAAACACACAGAGGATGAAATCAGAGAATCACTCCCATTCACAATTGCATCAAAAAAAATAAAATACCTTGGAATAAACCTAACTAAGGAAGCAAAGAATCTATACAATGAGAACTTTAAGACACTCAAGCGAGAAATTGCAGAAGACACTAGAAAGTGGAGAAACATCCCTTGTTCCTGGCTTGGGAGAATCAATATCGTGAAAATGGCAATCTTACCTAAAGCAATCTACACATTTAATGCAATCCCTATCAAAATTCCAAAGGCTTTCTTCATGGAAATAGAAAAAACAATCCAAAAATTCATTTGGAATCATAAAAAACCTCGAATATCTAAAATAATACTGAGCAACAAAAAAGAGGCTGGTGGTATCACCATACCTGATTTTAACCTATACTACAGAGCCATAGTAACAAAAACAGCATGGTACTGGCACAAAAACAGACATGTAGATCAGTGGAACAGAATAGAGGACCCAGATGTAAGCCCAAGTAGCTATAGCCACCTGATATTCGATAAAAATGCCAAAAATACTCATTGGAGAAGAGACAGCCTCTTCAGCAAATGGTGTTTTGAAAACTGGATAAATATCTGCAGAAGGATGAAAATAGATTCTTCTCTCTCGCCATGCACAAGAATTAAGTCCAAATGGATTAAAGACCTTAACATCAGACCGGAAACTTTGAAACTGCTAGAGGAAAAAGTAGGGGAAACCCTCCAACATATTGGTCTTGGCAAAGACTTTCTGAATACAACCCCAATTGCTCAGGCAATAAAACCACAGATTAACCACTGGGACCTAATGAAATTACAAAGATTTTGCACCGCAAAGGACACAGTGAGAAAAGCAAAGAGGCAACCTACAGAATGGTAAAAAAATCTTTGCCAGCTATATATCTGATAGAGGATTAATATCTAGGATATACAAAGAACTCAAAAAGTTAACTAATAAGGAATCAAACAGGCCAATCAAAAAATGGGCTAAGGAGCTAAATAGAGAGTTCTCAAAGGAAGAAATACGTATGGCATATAAGCACCTAAAAAAATGTTCTACGTCACTAGTCATCAGGGAAATGCAGATTAAAACTACATTGAGATTCCATCTCACTCCTGTCAGATTGGCCACCATCATGAAAACAAATGATCATAAATGTTGGCGGGGATGTGGAAAAAAAGGAACCCTTCTGCACTGCTGGTGGGAATGCAATCTGGTCCAGCCATTGTGGAAAACAGTGTGGAGGTTCCTAAAGCAGCTAGAGATTGATCTACCATATGACCCAGCTATAGCACTCCTAGGCATATATCCAAAGGACTCATCTCATTTCCTTAGAAGTACATGCTCAACCATGTTTATTGCTGCTCAATTTATAATAGCTGGGAAATGGAACCAGCCTAGATGTCCCTCAACAGATGAGTGGATAATGAAGATGTGGTACATTTATACAATGGAGTTCTACTCAGCGGTAAAGAAAAATGAAGTTATGAAATTTGCAGAAAAATGGATGGACCTGGAAAGTATTATACTAAGTCAGGTAACCCAGGCCCAGAAAGCCAAGCGCCACATGTTCTCCCTCATATGGGGATCCTAGCTACAGATGACTGGGCTTCTGTGTGAGAATGAAAATACTTAGTAGCAGAGGCCAGTAAGTTGAAAAGGAGACATAAAGGGTGGAGAAAGGAAGGGAGGAGGATACTTAATAGGTTGATATTGTATATATGTAATTACAATGATTGTAATGGGGAGGTAATATGATTGAGAATGGAATTTCAAACGGGAAAGTGTGGGGGTGGGGAGGGAGGGAATTACCATGGGATATATTTTATAATCATGGAAAATGTTAATAAAAATTAAAAAAAAACATATTTATTTATTTAGGAGAGAAAGAAACAAGTAAACAGAGAGAGAATGGACAAGCCAGGGCTTCTAGCCACTGCTAGTGAATTCCAGACACATGCGCCTCCTGTGTATCTGGCTGTATTCATCTCTCTTTGTCCTCTCTTATCCCCCCTCCCACTCCCACTTTTGTGTTTGAGACAGTGTCCCACGCTGTAGCCCAGGGGGGCCATGAATCACTGTGTAGCCAGAGATGTCTTTGAAGTCCTGATCCTCCTGCCTCCATCTTCTAGGTGCTAGGATTACAGGTGTGTACCACCACACCCAGCTCAAAAATTTTTTAATGTTGTTCCCCCCTCCCCACACTTTATTCTTGGTTTTGTCTAAGCTATCAGTTGCTTACAATCAACTTTGGTCTATTATACAGGAAAAAAAATTAGAAATGAACAATTCATAAGTTTTTAATTGTGTGTTATTCTGAGTAATATGATGAAATCGAACACTGTGTCATGCTATCCCACATGAGACACGAATCCTATCTTTTTCCAACCTGTTCATACCATGGAACCTATGAATAAGGAGAACCAACTATGTAGGGTGTAGTGCTATTAGAGGTTTCAGGTGTCCACTGAGCATCTTGTAATGTACCCCATGGATGGGGTACTGTATTTGATAGTTTTAATGATAAGAGAAGGTGATCTGTAAGCACTTAAAATATTAATGTTAAAAAGTCATAAATTATTTTATTTTGTGTTTAAATGTATTGAATATGAGTGGATTTAATAAATTCTAAAATGATTATTTTTTTTAAAAAAATAGTAGCACAATTTTAAGACAGAATTAACCAGGGTAAAATGCACTATTTAGTACCTTCATAATGCTGGGCAACCATTACCTCTTTGTAGTTCCAAAACATTGTCATCACCCCACAAGGGAAATCCTGTATCTAGTAAGTACTCACTCCCTTTTCCCTCTGCTCATGCCTAGCAACTGCTAGTCTACTTTTGTCTCTGTGGATTTGCCTGCTTGGGATATTTTATAGAAGTGGGATCTTAGAACATGCTACTCTTTGCATGTCATTTGTATAGATACGCTGTATCTTGTTTACTGATTCATCAGTGCATGAGCATTTACATTCCCACTTGTAGCTGTTGTGCAGTGTAGGGCTGTGAACATCTGTGTAGAAGTTTTTGTTTGAAAATCTATTGCCTAGGGATAGAATTACTGGTCTTACAGAAATCCTGATAACTTTTTGGTGGTTGTGTGGCTTTTGAGCTAGGGTCTCATTGTAGCCCAGGCTGACCTGGAATTCACTATGTAGTTTCAAGGTGATCTTGAACTCATGGCGATCTTCCTCCATCTGCCTCCTGAGTGCTGGGATTAAATGCGTACCCCACCATGACTGGCTAAGAAAAATTATTTTAATTAATTAATTAATTTTTTTTTAATTTATTTTTTGAGGGAAGGTCTCACTCTAGCCCAGGCTGACCTGGAACTCACTCTATAGTCCCAAGCTGGTCTCATATTTACAGTAATCCTCCTCTGATAACTTTTGTTTGTTTGTTTGTTTTGAGGTAGGGTTTCACTCTAGCTCAGGCTGACCTGGAATTCACTATGCAGTCTCAGGGTGTCCTTGAACTCATGGCGATGCCCCACCTCTGCCTCCCAAGTGCTGGGATTAAAGGTGTGCACCACCATGCCCAGCTGATAACTTTCTTATTTAAACATTTTATTTGAGAGAGAGAGAGAGAAACAAATGAACATGGGCATGCCAGAGCCTCTAGCCACTGCAAACAAACTCCACCTTGTACATCTGGCTTACATGAGTACTGGGGAAATTGAACCTGGGTCCGTAGGCTTCTCAGGCAAATGCCTTAACCACTAAGCCATCTCTGCAGCCCTCTTCTGATAACTTTTTGAGAACCCCCTACATTGGTTATTACATTTCTATCACTTCATAGTCTTACCAGAAGCAATATATAAGAGGTCTAATTTTTCATCCCATTAAAGTAAGATGAAGTAAGCTTTTGTTGTTATTGTGTGGTTGTGTTCTTGTTTTTTCACTATATCTATCTCTCCCTTCTTTCCTCTCTCTTTTTTCATATTTTATTTTATTTTTATTTATTGGGGGGGGGGCAGACAGAGAAAAAGAATGAGCCTCTAGCCATTGCAAACCAACTCCAGATGCTTGCGCCCCCTTGTGCATCTGCCTTATGTGGGTTCTAGGGAATCAAACCTAGGCCCTTAGGCTTCATAGGCAAGCACCTTAACAGCTAAGCCATCTTAGCTCCAGACCCCCTCTCTTTTTTTTTCAACGCAGGGACTTGCACATGCTAGGCAAGCACTCTGTCACTGAACTATATCTTTAACCCAGGATGAATTTTTATATGCAACTTTTCTGTCTATAAGTTACTATGTATATTAAAAGTACAATTATCAATATGTTAGGGTCTATTAATATCTAATAATTTTCCTGAACTTAAGAATATTTCAATGCTGCAACAGATTCTTCTCTAGAAATACTAATTTCCTTAAATCTTTTTATTCATTTTTTCCATTTTTAACATTTCATACATGTATATAAATGTATATCTTATTTCTTCCAGCTACCCTCATTTATCCTCTCCCATCAACACCTTTTTTCATTCCTCATTAACTCCCATCTAATTTTTATGCCTTTTTTTTAACCCATTGAGTTACGTTAGGGTTGCTTGTATGATCGTGGGTAGAAGATTATTTAATGTGAAATGGGCAACTTACCAGTGACTGCACCACTGATGAATGAACCTGACTCCCCTTCTCCTAGCAGCCATTAGCTGCCACTTAGGTAGTCTGGGAGGTCTGGAGTCTCATGTCCTTCCCTCATCAGTGGTGAAGTATCAGCAGGCTCAGTCTTGTGTTGGAAACCACAGCTGGTGTGAGTTCATGAATGTAACAGCCATGTTGCATTCAGATGACAGACAGCATTTTTCAGCCCTCCCCATTCTCCTGTTATATTCTTTCTGCCCCCTCTTTCATGAAGTTCTATAAACCTTGAAAGGAGTGGTCTAGATGTGCTGTTTGAAGATGAGCTCATTAGTAGTCACTTATTTTCAGCAATTTTGCCAACTATGCATCTTTGTATTAACCATGCCCATTGATATAAGAAGCTTCTCTTATAGAGACTGCAAGCAGCACTAAGCTGTGGGAACAAATACAGTTGCTTAAAAGACTTATAATGTTGTCTGTTGCAGTCAGGTTTGCATTGCTGGCAGAAATCACCTGACCAAGAGCAGCTTGTGTGTGTGTGTGTGGGGGGGGGGGTTATTTTGGCTTACAAACTTGAGGGGAAGCTCCATGATGGCAGGGGAAAATGATGGCATGAGCAGAGGGTGGACATCACCTCCTGGCCAACATCAGGTGGACCATAGCAACAGGAGAATGTGTCAAACACTGGCAAGAGGAAGCTCGTTATAACAACCATAAACCCACCCCAACAATGCACTGCCTCCAGGAGGTGTTAATTCCCAAATTTCTATCAGCTGGGAGCTTAGCATTCAGAACACCTAAATTTATGTGGGACACCTGAATCAAACTACCATGCTGTCCATTTAGCATAACTATAGTCAGAGATTCCACCATAGGGCCTATGTCCCTAGTCATAGATTTGTGGCAAGGTGTACAATACCAGGCATGAATTCTCTTCTGTGGAAGAAATATTGTTATTGATACTTATTTATACAGCTATGCATAAGTTGAGATAAATGTATTTAGAACAGGAATACCCATCAGAGGAATTGGCTGCCATAGAGGAACTTCCTTTGCCATAGAAAAGTTCTAGTTTAGCCAGGCATGATGGCATATGCTGTTAATCCCAGCACTTGGGAGGTCGAGGTAGGAGGATCACTGTGAGTTTGAGGCTATCCTGAGATTGCATAGTGGATTCCAGGTCAGCCTGAGCTATAGTAAGAACCCCCCCCCCCAAAAAAAAAGGAAGGAGGGAAGGAAGGTAGGTAGATTGGTTGGTTCTAGTTTGAAGACATGCAATCATACTAACCCAAGTAAGTTTTAAAATACAGTATACTTGATTCTGATTGAATATTAAAATGATTATGTAAGGATAGCAGCATTTATCCAACCTTGCCTCTGGTCAAGCATTGCATGCAAACCTCTAGCAAAATAGCTATTTCATGGAGAAACTCACTCTGCTTCAGACTTCTTTATTTATAAGCTGTAAGTTCTGTATTCTGTGCTAGTGTTCATTGATTTGAACATACACTAATTGGATCTAGTCATTCTCTCTAGCTATTCAAAACACCATACATCCTTAAATTTTTCTCTTTTTCTACATAAAATACTTCAATTATTTTTTCTTACCATAAATCTTCATTATTGTACCTGTTCTCTTGTAGATAAGCTCAAGCTGTGGACATCCACCCTAAGTGGCGTTTCCTCTAGATAAGTAGCTGAGGATAGCTATGAATGCTTACCAACACAGAACCATAAACTACTAAAAACAGGATGAGACTTTTTTTTTTTTTTTTGGTAGCTCAGTTACATAGTTCTCAAGTATGAGCTTTGCATATGACAATGTCAAGTCACAATGTCTTTAAAAGATTGGCCATACCTGGGTCACATATTGATGGCCCTGTGATTTAGAAACCTAAAAGTGGAGATCTTAGGACAAATGATAATTCCACATTTAACTTTTTGAGGAATTGCCTCACTGTTTTCTAAAAACAACTGCACCATTTTACATTCTCACCAGCAGTGATTGAAGGTTCCTATTTTTCTATATCCTCATCAACACTACTCTAATGGATGTGAAGGGATATTTCACAAATAATGAAATAATGACATTACAAATAGTGATTTAGAAACCTTTGTTTCCATTCTGCAGTTGAGTAAACTTGGGCTCAAATGGGAAAAAATTTTTTTAGTTGGAAGAACTGAGCTTCATTATTAATGATATTAGTATTGATGAATTTAACTACCATTGATTAGATTGCATAGAGGATATACTTCACACTTTTGTAACGATGAAGACTTCCATCTAAGCCTCATAACTGATTATTTTCTTTTTGTTGTTGTTGTTTGAGGTAGAGTCTTGGTCTAGCCCAGGCTGATCTGGAATTTAATTCACTATGTAGTCTCAAGATGGCCTTGAACCTATGTACCACCATGCCCAGCTATTTCTTTTTTTTTAACAAATGAGGAAATGAGTAACAAAAGTAAAATAATTTGCTAAAGCCCTCTGAATGAGTGGCTTAGACCTATAACCTTAAAATAAATGTGAAGCCAGGCTTGGTTGCCCATGCTGGAATCCCAATACTTGGGAGGCCGAGGCAGAAGGAATATATACATTCAAGGTCACCCTGGGCTGTATAGCAAACCCTATCTTTAAAAAAAACAAAACAAAAAATTGTAATCCTAAATACTGTGTACTTAAATAAACTATCTTGAGACCAGCATGGTGGCTCATGCCTTTAATCCCAGCACTCGGGAGGCAGAGGTAGAGGGATCACCATGAGTTCGAGACCACCCTGAGACTACATAGTGAATTCCAGATGAGCCTGGGCTAGAGCAAGACCCTATTTCAAAAAACCAAAACAAACAAACAAAAAAAAACTATCTTGCCTGTTTTGTTTCATTACTTAATGGGTATTTTAATAATTAAGTATATAACTGACAAGTGTTTCAAGTCTGTATAAAGTAACCTATATGACTAAAACATGTAATATATAATTACAAAATTTTATTTTTTATAGAATAGTATAAATGTTTATTGTTTGTATGATTTACTCTCCTGCCCTGTTTTAATAATATGGAAAAGTATATTTTGAATAACTCTAGTAAATATAATCTTTCTACTTCAAATTTTTCCTTCCATGCAAAAATATTCCTGATTTGATTATATGTTGATACTTTTTGAAAAGGCATTCTGTCAATATTTAACAAAATACTTTTAAGGGGAAGGATGACAATGTTTCTAAATTTGTTTTCTTTTAGGTCCACCTCATTCATTTAACCGAGATGAGACAATAATCATTGCTTTGGCATCAGTCTCTGTGTTAGCTGTTTTAATAGTTGCCTTATGTTTCGGATACAGAATGTTGACAGGTAAAAACTAAACACTTTTGTCCAGTCATTTATTAAACATGCCATTTATATAGAATTTATCTTCTTTTAAAAATCTTTGTGGAAAATGCTAAAAGAAACAAACTCTGCATTATAGCAGCTCCCATATTTGTCTTCTACAACATACTTTTCTAAGTTTTTACAAAGAATTTCAAATTTATGCAAAAAGGCACCCAACTCTAACAGTTATTACATGTGGGCAATATTTTTTTCATTTAAATCCCCACTCCCTATCCCCTTTCATACCAACGAAGTATTTTGAATGAAAACACGTATACTGTGCTTCTGTAAATACTTCATAAGGATTTGAGGATATACAATCATAATGCTATCTTCACATCTGAAAAAAATTATGGTAAGTCCTCATCAAACATCTAGTGAGCCATTGAACTTTAGATATGATACATTGTTTAGGAAATCAGCACCCATTCTTTCATTCACTTGGATAATTCTAACAAAATCTCCTTGAACGTTTTTACAAAATTTCGTAGGATTTTAAACTTAAGTTGTTATGAAAATGCCTCACAGAATTCAGCTTTCATGCTGCTCATTATTCATCTTCATTTATCAGTAGTTCCTAGTTTGTAAATATTTTGCCACTTTCTGCAACTTCCATTTTATCACATTTTAAAAATGTGATAAACTAGGCATGGTGGCACATGCCTTTAATCCCAGCATTCAGGAGGCAGAGGTAGGAGGATTGCTGTGAGTTGGCGGCCACCCTGAGACTCCATAGTAAATTACAGGTCAGCCTGGGCTAGAGTGAGACCCTACCTTGAAAAACAAAAAGAAAAAAGAAAGTGATAAAGGAACTGAGGAGATGACTCAGTTGGTGAAGAGCTTGCCATGCAGGCATGAGCCTGAGTTCAGATACCCAGCACCAGTGTAAATGCAAAGCATAGTATCATATGCCTACAGTTCAGTGCTTGGTAGGCAAATATAGGTGGATTTCCAGGGCAAGCTGGGTAACAAGACTAGCTGAGTGGGTGAACTCCAGGTTTAGTGAGAGACTTTGCCTTGAACTATAAGAAGGAAAGCAATTAAGGGAGATACCATGTCAGCCTCTGACCTCCACATGCACGTATATATGCATGTACACCACACACAAAAAATGTGATAAAAATTTTAAGAGAATCACACATTAGTAATTATTTTTCTTCCTCCTATAGGAGACCGTAAACAAGGTCTTCACAGTATGAACATGATGGAGGCAGCAGCATCAGAGCCCTCTCTTGACTTAGATAATCTGAAGCTGTTAGAGGTAAGGTTGTTCTTAGATTGTTTGGTAATATCTCAGAAACTATTTTAAAAGTCTTGCTGGAAGTCAGCAAGGTGGCTTACTGGTTAAGAGCACTTGCCACTTAGGCATGAGGGTCTCTCAGGCCAGAGACTGCCACATTCAATTCTATAGAACCCATATAAGAAGCTAGACATGCCAAACATGGTGGCATACGCCTTTAATCCCAGCACTTGGGAGTTGGAGGCAGGAGGATCGCTGTGAGTTTGAGGCAGCCCTGAGCCTACATAGTGAATTCCAGGTCAGCCTGGGCTAGAGTGAGACTGTACCTTGAAAACAAAAAAGCTGGACATGACCACATATGCCTGTAACCCCAGTCCAGGTGGTGGTGGGGTGCAGAGACCAGAGAATCCTTCTCTGGGGCTCACTGATGGTGGTCAGCTACTCTGGGTTGAAGGAGAGACCCCATCTCATGGAAATACATGGATAAGTGATAAGAGAGGGATACAGACATTCTCCTCTGGCCTCTACATGCATGTGTATGGGATGTGCAAATCACACACACACATAACACTATATCACACACATATACACAGTATGCTGCTGGGTATGGTAATGCATACCTGTAATTTCTGCACATAGGATGCAGAAGTTGGAGAGCTGCTGCAAATTCCAGGCCACCTAGTCTATATAGCAAGTTCATCCAGAGCTACATAACAAGACCCTATCTCAAGAAAAAAATAAAAAAGTCTTACTGTGATGTTGTGGTGATTAATTTTATGATCTTTATTAGTAATGACTTAATAACTATGATCTCTTAAGTATTAAACAATAGATATGAGAGATTTGGCTATATGAAACATTTTTAAGAACCTTCTAGGACTGGGGAGATGGCTCAATGAATAAAATGCTTACCACGCAAGCGTGAGTACCGGTGTCAGATCCCAAGAACCCATGTAAAGCTTGACGCTGTATCCCTGTTATCTGTAATCCCAGCACACTAAAGCCAGAAGGGAAGGCAGACAGGAGAATCACCCAGGAGGCCAGCTAGCCTGGCAAACGCAGCTGTGAATGAGAGACTCTGCCTTAAACATGGTGGAAGGCAAGCACCAACACCTGAAGTTGTCCTCTAACTTTCATATGTATGCTATGGCAATGCATGCACACATACACCCACATTATACATACACCTTCCTAGCAAGAGGAATACAGTAGAGCCGGGCATGGTGGCACATGCCTTCAATCCCAGCACTCAGGAGGCAGAGGTAGGAGGATTGCCATGAGTTTGAGGCCACCCTGAGACTACGTAGTGAATTCCAGGTCAACTTGGGCCAGGGTAAGATCCTACTTCAAAAAAGAAGAAGAAAAAAAAAAAGCCAGGTGTGGTGGCACATACCTTTAATCCCAGCACTTGGGAGGCAGAAAGGTAGGAGGATCACTATGAATTCAAGGCCACCCTGAGACTACAGAGTGAATTCCAGGTCAGCCTAGGCCAGAGTGAGACCCTTCCTCGGAAAACCAAGAGAAAGAGAGAGAAGGTTAAAAGACCATTTCATTTATTTGAAGGAGAGTGAGGGAGGAACATAGGGAATGGGCATGTCAGGGTTTCCTGCCACTGCAAAGGAACTCCAGATGCATCTAGTACTTTGCACATCTGGCTTTATGTAAATCAAACCCAGGCCATCAGGCTTTGCAAACAAACACCATTAATCCTTGTGTCATCTCTCTGGATCCCAACTTAAAAAAAAAAAATCAACATATAAATTAAGAATTGATAAGTAGTTAGTTGAAAGCTGTATGAAACAAGTAGTTAACAAAAATAAACAAATGAACTTCCAGTTCATAAATGATTTAAGTATAGCTCGTAAATGTACAATAAGACATGTAGAGCTGAAGAGATGGCTCAACAGTTAAAGGCGATTGTTTTCAAAGCCTGGCATCCCAGGTTCAATTCCCTAGTACCTATGTATTCCCTAGTAGCCAGATGCACAAAGTGGCACGTGTCTGGAGTTCATTTGCAGTTGCAAGAGGCCCTGACATGTCCATACTCTCTGTCTGTCTCTCTCTCTCTCTCTCTGGTAAATAAAATTTTAGATAAAAGAAAGATGTGTAAGCCATGCATAGTGGCACATGCCTTTAGTACTAGCACTGGGGAGACTGAGGTAAAAGGATTACCATGAATTCAAAGCCAGCTTGGAGCTATAGAGTGAGTTTTAGGTCAGCCTAGGCTCTAGAGTGAGACCCTGATTCAAAAAACAAAACAAGAACATCGAGGTGCATGCCTTTAATCCCAGCACTCGGGAGGCAGAGGTAGGAGGATCACCATGAGTTCGAGGCCACCCTGAAACTACATAGTGAATTCCAGGTTAGCCTGGGCTTGAATGAGTTTCCTACCTTGGGAAAAAAAGAAAGAAAGAAAAAGAAGGAAGGAAGGAAGGAAGGAAGGAAGGAAGGAAGGAAGGAAGGAAGGAAGGAAGGAAGGAAGGAAGGAAGGAAGGAAGGAAGGAAAGAAAAGAATGTGTAGTTTGCTAACTTGAAACAAATACCAGTGCAAATAGTTTTTTGTTTTTTTTTTTATTTGAGAGTGACAGACACAGAAAGAAAGACAGATAGAGGGAGAGAGAGAGAACGAGCGCGCCAGGGCCTCCAGCCTCTGCAAACGAACTCCAGACGCGTGCGCCCCCTTGTGCATCTGGCTAACGTGGGACCTGGGGAACCGAGCCTCGAATCGGGGTCCTTAGGCTTCACAGGCAAGCACTTAACTGCTAAGCCATCTCTCCAGCCCGCAAATAGTTTTATTCAGGATTTTATTTAAATTATTTTGATAAATTTTTAGAGGGAAATTTGTCTGAATGTTAATTTTTAACCTAGAAATAATGATTAAAGAACAAACATCCTTAAAGAAATGTTGAATCCTCAGTTGATTTCAGTGAAAACCCTCAGAAGCCAATAATGAAGAGAGTGGGTTACGTGCCACCATGCCCGGCTCAGTTTTGTTATTTTATATTTAGCTAGACTCTATCCCGTGTATTCATTGAGTGCCCCACTGTGACTTTCTTCATTTCAAAATTTCCCCTTATTTTCCAAAAGCTCTAATTGCTCCCAAATTATTATGCCTTCTGCTTCATAGGGCCAGAAAAGCCCCTCTCTCCATTTAAGCTCTGCTGCTCAGAGCTCATTTTAGCCTGCCTTCAAGATAAAAAAAAAAAAAAAAAATCATGCCACAGCCTCTTCTAACCCTTGATACCTCTTAGAGTTGATCTGCTTTTGTTTTTTCTTCAGTGCTTTTAGGTCTTTTTGGTTTTGTTTCTAATTTTTTTGTTATCTAGGTCACATAGGAGCTTTTTCTATCGTATCAGACATATTTTGTCTCTTGATAATGGAGTTAACTGAAGGCAATAGAGAGCTGTAGCATATCATAGGGATTGTTACTTTATTATTTGGTATTTTTTTAATTTGGTAGTTTTAATTGTTCAATTTTAATATGAATTAACATTTTGTCTTTTTTAAAACAAACTTGCAGTTGATTGGACGGGGTCGATATGGAGCAGTATATAAAGGTTCCTTGGATGAGCATCCAGTTGCTGTAAAAGTGTTTTCTTTTGCAAACCGTCAGAATTTTATAAATGAAAAAAACATTTACAGAGTGCCTTTGATGGAACATGACAACATTGCTCGCTTTATAGTTGGGGACGAGAGACTCACTGCAGATGGACGCATGGAATATTTGCTTGTGATGGAATATTATCCCAATGTAAGTTCTTACTTTGGGGGTGGAGTTTTAAGGAACTGTCTCATTCTAGCCCAGGCTGACCTGGAACTCACTCTGTAGCTCCAGGCTGGCCTATAACTCACAACAATCCTCCTACCTCAGATCCCTGAGTACTGAGATTAAAGGTGTATACTACCAAGCCTAGCTCAGTGTAAGTTCTTCATAAAAAAGAATTTTTTACCCTGCCTTCAGAAAGAAATTTTTAAATAAAAATTTTTAATTATTTTAATTTATTTGACAGAGGGAAAGAGGCAGAGAGAGAAAGAGAGAGAGAGAGAAAATGAATGAGTGTACCAGGGCCTCCAGCCACTGCAGACAAAACTCCAGACACATGTGCCACCTTGTGCATCTGGCTTACATGGGTCCTGGGGAATCAAACCTATGTCCTTTGGCTTTGCATGCAAGCACCTTAACCACTAAGATCTCTATAGCCCATAAAAAAGAAATTTTTCATAGCTGTTGGTCAGAATTTTGGGAAGACCAGAATAATAGAGTGTTGCTGGTTCGTAAACTAGTTATTAATGTTCTGCAATGAAGTAAGGATCTCATTGCCAGAATTGAAACAAATACATCATTCTTTCAGGCATAATAGTGCATGCCTATAATTTTATCACTCTGAAGGCTAAGACAGGAGAATTGTGAATCAAGGCCAGCCTAGACTATTAAGTAAGACACTGTCTCAAAAAAAAAAAAAAAAATCACTAATCTCTTTATTCAGCTTTCTCCTCTCACACTCTCTCTTTTCTTCTTTATCCCCTTCCTCTCCTCCTCTCCTCCCTCCCCCCATTGCTTTCTCTCTGTATAGGATTTTTCTAACCAAAGGTATATTAATTGATATTCATTAATTAATTGATATTCTGGTATAAACTCCTTATCTCATCAGAAGCAGGTAGAAACTTGTAGATAAGTGTTTGAATTTGACTGCTACATACAGTCTTCAATATCTCAATAATTGCTTATAGATAGCTCCCTTCCCATCGCCCTGCCACTATACCATGAAAATATCAAAATTAGTAGCTATTCAAGTCCCTTACATAAAATGTATGTAGTATTTGTATATAACTCATACACATAATCTTTTGATTATATAATGTAGAATAGTTGTTTTGCTGTATTATTTAGGGACTAATGACAGGAAAAAAGTAGGCTTTGGTAGGTTTTTTGTGGGGATGGGGATTGTTTTTCTTGACTGTGTTGGAAATGGAACCCAGGGCCTTTGTATGTTAGGCACAATTCTGAATGTTCTGAATGTTTTTTATCTGGTTGATGGAACCTGCAGGTTCTGAGGGTTGACTATAGAGACTTAAAAAAGCCTTCTATGCTTTACTTGTAAGTCATAACAGTGTAGTTTGCATTTGTACTGGTAAGAGATATATTTTTCCTGGGCTGGAGAGATGGCTTTGCAGTTAAGGCATTTTACTGTGAAGCCTAAGGGACCTAGGCTCGATTCTTTAGTACCCATGTAAGCCAGATGGACAAGGCGACACATTCATCTGGAATTCGTTTGTAGTGGTTAGAGGCCCTGGCCTTCCCATTTCTCTCTCTCTCTCTCTCTCTCTCTCTAATAAATGAATTGGTTTAATTAAGTTTTAAAAAGAGGTATTTTTTTCCAAGTTAATTTGATATACTAAAGAAGTACTTAAAGGGAAATAACCATTCATAAACTAAATATTTGAAACATAAAATTTGATATTTAAATTCTTTCCTTCCATGCTATCTTCTTGTTTCTTCAGAAATACCACAGTAATAACACTTGGAACCCTAGCCTATGTAAATGCTCCATAAGGTTGCTTAACTTACTTGTTCTTGTTAAATTAATTTCGCCTTTTATGTGTATTTTTCCTTTTTATAGGGATCTCTGTGCAAATATTTGAGTCTTCATACAAGTGATTGGGTAAGCTCTTGCCGTCTGGCTCATTCTGTGACTAGAGGCCTGGCTTATCTTCACACTGAATTACCACGAGGAGGTAAGATGAATTATTACCCATGTGGGTTCAGAATTCACAGAGAAATTATAATCATATCTTTAAAGGAAAAATATGGTTCATATTACTAGAGATTTAATATTAACCAATTGTTTGAAAGAGCCAGCATGAGGAGACATATTTGAAATCCAACAGGAAGAATAAGAAAACTCCAGAGAAGGCGTGGATCCCATTAAGAATATGAAGGCTCTCTTCCCCAAATATATTCATATAGCTATTCTTAGAAAAATATTCTTTGGGGCTTTGGGGTGTCACTCAGTGGTAGAGTATTTGCCTGGCATGTGCAAGGCCCTCGGTTCAATCCCTACTAACAGAAGTCAAAACAAGAAAAACCTCTTGTCTGTTTATGAACATTAGGTTAAGAATCCCTTAGCTGTTTTCCTTTCTTTTGTATTTATTTTGTTTGTGTAAATAAACTACAGTGCATAATTACTTGTTTAGTTTTGATGTAATAAGGATTTTTATTCCATTGGCTGGTCTTTAGTATAATACCCAAGCATGTCTCTTTTTTGTTTATTTTTATTTATTTGAGAGTGATGACAGACAAAGAGGCAGAAAGAGAGAGAAAGAGAATGGGCATACACTGCAGATGAACTCCAGATGCGTACACCACCTTGTGCATCTGGCTCACGTGGGTCCTGGGGAATTAAGCCTCAAACCGGGGTCCTTAGGCTTCAGGCAAGTGCTTAATCGCTAAACCATCTTTGCAGCCCCCTTTTTAAAGTAAACCAATGCTCTGTTAGCTAAAATAAATTTGGCCAAATCTGTTTGGGGGAGTGGTTGGGGAGGATAACAGTGGCTTATTAAGAAAGATTGGTGGGGGGGATCTGGAGATATTACTCAGTGCTTAAGGCACTTACTTGCAAAGCCTAAGGACCCAAGTTCAATTCCCAGGTACCTATATAAAGGTGGAGAATATACAAGGTAGAGAATGCATCTAGAGCTTTGCAGTGGCTTTTTTCCCCCATTTTCACAAAGAAATCTAAAAACAGAGCAAGTGAGGTGGCACATGCTTATAATTCCAGTACTCAAGAAATTGAGGCAGGAGTATCATGGTTTAAGGCCAGCTTGGGCTACATAGCAAATTCAAAGCCACCCTGAGACATACAGTGAGACCCTATATCAAAAGAGGACTGATGGTCAGGAGTAGACCACTTGACTAGCATGTATGAGGCCCTGGAGCTCAATCCCCAGTGCCCATTAAAAAAAAAAAAAAGGAATGTAAAGAGAAACTGTCTAGGATGTGTTTGGCAGCACCATTGTATTATCATTGGGCTCAAGGTGCCCACAGTCCTTCATCACTATCTTTTATCTGCAGCTTTGATTTTCAAAGTTACCTCCCTGTCCATCATACTATATTCAAGACAGCAGATAACAAGGAAAAAGAAGAAGGAGTCTCATGCTTGTGTTTTGCTTCCTAGAACTAATTCATACTTCCCAGCTAAGGAGACTAGGAATATGAGGTGTGGTAAAGCACGAATACATGTGCCAGAGTGTGCATGTAAAGGTCAAAGGTCAATTTCATGGTATCTGTACTCTTCTTCCAGTTTCTTGGAGTCAGGATCTTTTGCTGCTATAAACAAAAGCCAGTCTAGCTGGACTGCAAGCTTTGGATTCCCCTAGCTTGCTTTTGTCTTCCCTTGTAGTTAAACATTTGGGATCACAGACGCACACCACCTTGTGTCTGGCTTTATGTGAGTACTGAGTTGGCTCCAGTTCAGATCAGTAGGCTTTGTGCCTGAGTCCCTTTAACCACTGAGTCATCTCCCCAGCCCCTTGTTTCTTGCTGAGTGACTTGCTTCATATGGTGTGGGTCTTGTTAAATAGAAAAGAGAGATTGCATGGTAGGGAGTCAGTCTTGACCAGTGTTTTGGAGTTGCATTGTATTCCTTATCATAACTACAGTCTTCAGCTTCAGTCTGCACATTTTTTCTAGTTCAAAGCATCTTTTTAAAAATATATTTGCTTTCTCGCTTTGTTTCAATATATAGCCACATCACAGACACCCCTAAATTAGCTTGGCTGTGAAAATTCTGTGTGCTTTCTCAGATTTTCATCCCCTGTACCATATTTCTTGTCATACTGTAACCCCATCATTTTTTTCCCGTTTCTCTGACCTCTTTAGTGAAGAGGACTTTAATGTATCAGTTTCTTAGAACTTTGTTCACTGTATAATAGCTTGGATCATCTTTTCTAGCTGATGCTTCATATATAAATGATTTCTCTTGAATAATTTATTAGCTCATTTATCTTGACATCTTGCTTTTCCAGAGTACAAAGCTGACCTGTTATTGCCCGTGTCAGCAAGTTGCTACTCTTCCTTTAGTGCTTCAGCACATTAGCCACTGGACTCCGTTCCCTTCCTTCTAAATACCATGACTCCTTTTAGAAGCTGGCTTAAAGCAGAATTTAAAATACCACCCTAATTCCTCTTTTAAGGTTTCCATGATTCAGCACTCTTTCAAGTCAAACATTGGCTAAACTTTTTATTTAAACAGAGCTGTTACTTCAAACATTAGCTAATAACATTACTACCTTTAAATTGTTTTCAGTATTACAGTTTTGAATTTGCAGTTTTACCTAATTGCTTACAAATATTTTCAAGTGCAATATTTCATAATATTTAATGTGTCCTTCCAGAAAATTCTTTTCTTCAAATGTAATGTTATCATTTAGAGTAGAAATTAGTCAGTAAGAAATAATACTAATGTCAGATGTGGCATTGCATGCATACCTGTCATCCCAGCACTCCAGGTGCTGAAGCAGGAAGGTCAGAGTTTGAAGCCATCTAGGTTACAACAGCAAGACCCTTCTCAAAATTAAGAATAACAGTCAGGCATGGTGGCACACGCTTTCAGTCCCAGCACTTAGGAGGCAGAAGTAGAAAGATTGCCACGAGTTTGAAGCCACCCTGAGACTAAGTAGTGAATTCCGGGTCAGCCTGGGCTAGAGTGAGACCCTACCTCGGGGCTGGGGAGATGGCTCAGTGGATAAAGTGCTTGCTGCTCAAGCCTGAGAACCCAAGTTCAATCCTCCCCAGGCCCCACATTAAAAGCTAGAATTTGTAGAGAATCTCTATAATCCTAGCAGGTTAAGAGCGTAGAGGTGGCGACAGGAGAACTTCTCCAGCTCACAGGGGTTACAACAGCAAATAACATGAGTGGTTACAATGCAAAGCAAGATGTAGAGAGAGAAACTACCTCAGATAAGGTAGAAAGGCTAGGTCCAACCCAGTGTTGTCCTCCGACCACATGGTAACTAGTATGTGCTCACCTGCATTCTCATTCACATGTGAACACACTTTCGCGTCTGTAAAGACAGAGAACAAGTTTTTTGGGGTTTGTTGTTGTTTGTTTGTTTGTTTGTTTTTTACGTAGAAGGTTCTCATTCTAGCCCAGGCTGACCTGGAATTCACTATGTAGTCTCAGGGTCGCCTTGAATTCACAGCAGTCCTCCTACTTCTGCCTCCCAATTGCTGGGATTAAAGGTGTGCACCACCACACCCAGCTAAGAACAAGTTTTGATATCTTGCCAGGGGATACTGCCAGCTCTTTCACTTGTTTTCCAAGTCCATTGTAAACTATTTCTAGTTAGTCTTGAAGAGCTGGGATGGGCTTAGAGCCATGGATAACCTCAGGCAGAACTGGGATGTGCAGTCACAGGTTCGATCTGTTAAGATATAGGAGAACAATATAATATTTCTTAAAAATTTAAGGGGCTGGAGAGATGGCTTAGTAGTTAAGGCACATGCCTGCAAAGCCAAAGGACCTCGGTTCGATTTCCCAGTACCCAGGTAAGCCAGATGCACAAGGTGGCGCATGCATCTGGAGTTTGTTTGCAGTGGCTGTAAGCCCTGGTGCTCCCATTCTCTCTCTCTCTCCCCACCCCTTTCCCTCTGTCAAATAAATAAATAGATAATATTAAAAAAATAAAACTTTAAAACCACAGTTTTCCATTGATACTTGTTCTAGACAAGAGAGAGCTGTGGTAGCACAAGCCTGAAATCCCACCATTTGGGGAAGTCGAGGCATAGAAGGATCAAAAGTTCAAGGTAATCCTCAGCTGCATAGAATTTGAGGCCAACCTGAACTACATAAGATCCTGCCTCAAACCTCCTCCCTACCAAAACCATAAATAAACCAAGTGTGTATTAAAACTGTTAGAGGGCTGGAGAGATGGCTTAGTGGTTAATCGCTTGCCTGTGAAGCCTAAGGACCCCGGTTCGAGGCTCAATTCCCCAGGACCCACGTTAGCCAGATGCACAAGGGGGCGCACGCATCTGGAGTTCGTTTGCAGTGGCTGGAAGCCCTGGCGCGCTCATTCTTTCTCTCTCTGTGTCTCTCCCTCTCTCTCTCTCTGTCACTCTCAAATAAATAAATAAAAATGAACAAAAAATATTTAAAAAAAAAAACTATTAGAAAGCAGAAGCTGGGAAGATGGCTCAGTGGCTAAAGACTCTTGCTTGCACAACTTTCTTGCCTGGGTTCAATTCCCAAGTAAGCCTGGTGCAAAAAATGGTGCATGTGTCTAGTGTTTACTTGCAGAAGCAAGAATCCCCACTTCCTCCCAGCTCACATGTATAAACATGCATGCAAATAAATACATTTTTAAGAAAGTTCAACATTTAACAAACACGAAAGCATGTTTGCTATAGATCATCTGGAGGTTCAGTACTTGATTAATTGTATATTCAACAGGCAACTACACTGTAAAATACATTAGAAAATAAGGCTAAATTGAAATTTTAGGTTCTGTTTTTTATTTGAGACAGGGTCTTCCAATGTGATCTCAAGCTTACCTCTTGCCTCTTCTTTCCATGTGCTAGGATTCTAGCCATTAGCTATGACAACCAGATTTTGTTTGTTTGTTTGTTTTTTTGTTTTTTGAGGTAGGGTTTTACTCTAGCCCAGGCTGACCTGGAATTCACTATGTAATCTCTGGGTGGCCTGGAACTCCAGTGATCCTCCTGCTTCTGCCTCCTGAGTGCTGGGATTAAAGGCATGCACCACCATGCCAGGATCCAGATTTCTTGTGTCTTTTTTTATTATCAAAAAATTATTGGGCATAAAAATAGCACTTTCTTCTACATGTATGTAGTTCTTATTGCTTGCATGTTAATTTCATCCTTAGTAGTTCTATTTAAGTATTAATAAGTCTTTGAAATTATCCAAACAGATCATTATAAACCTGCAATTTCCCATCGAGATTTAAACAGCAGAAACGTCTTGGTAAAAAATGATGGAACCTGTGTGATTAGTGACTTTGGGTTGTCTATGAGGCTGACTGGAAATAGGCTGGTGCGCCCAGGGGAAGAAGATAATGCAGCCATAAGTGAGGTGAGTGTATAAAAAAGGATCATACTGACATAGTTTGAATTATGATGTTCACAATAGTTATAATCCTTATATATGGCCAACTATAGAATGTTAGAAGGTACAGAATTACAAAATGCCAAATACATTACATAAAGACCCTTGTCAAGTTCACTCTTCACTTTGAAAATTACCATCATTCCAGCTCATTTTGGTAAACATCAGGAAGAATGTATATAGGAATTAATTTCTTTGTTGCTTGCTCTCCAACTTTGGGTGTGGGAGAGACTTTTTATAAAGGAGGATTTATTACATTCGCTGTTCTCTTGTTTTGTTTGAAACAGATTCTGTGTAATTCAGATTGACCTTGAATTTGCCATCCTCATGTCTCAGTCCTCTGAGGTCTGGGATTTCAGGCATGTACCACCACACCTAGCCAAGAATTGATTTTTTTTTTTTTTTTTTAAAGCAAGAGTAAAGTTACCAAGTTAGGACAGTCTACCTTGGTACTCACCAGTACAATGTCAAACATTTCTTTTCTGATCCTTTTTAAAATTTTTATTTATGTATTTGAGAGAAAGAAAGAGAGGCAGACACACACACAGAGAGAGAGAGAGAATGGGCATGCTAGGGCCTCTAGTCCCTGCAAATGAACTCCAGATATGCACCCCCTTGTACATCTGGCTCACATGGATACTGGGGAATCAAACCTGGGTCCTTAGGCTTCACAGGCAAGTGCCTTAACCACTAAGCCATCCCTCTAGCCCCTGATCTGTTTTTCTATTTTTCATACATATATATACATACATAAAAAGTTGTGAATTACAAAACATTAAGTGATATACATTGCTTGGCAATTTTCTCACTATCTCATAATTTTTGTTTTATTTTTATTACATATATTGCAAGGGGGCAATGGATTGGATAATAATTATAGACATTGGAACATCTAGTTCATTGTTTTGATGGATGAATAGTATTTACTGGCACAGACTTGCTGCAGCTTAATTATTCAGAGTGAGTATTTACATATAAAAAAGAAAGGTTGGGGCTAGAGAGTTGGCTTAGCGGTTAAGGTGCTTGCCTGCAAAGCCAAGAACCCAGGTTTGATTCACCAGTACCCACATAAGCCAGGTGCACCAAGTGGTGTATGTGTCTTAAACTAATTTGCAGGGGCCAGAAGCCTTGGCCACCCATTCTTGATCTATCTGCTCCTCGCCCAATAAATAAATAACTTTTTTTCCAGGTAGGGTTTCACTCTAGTCCAGGCTGACCTGGAATTCACTATGTAGTCTTAGGGTGGGCTAGAACTCACGGCGATCCTCCTACCTCTGCCTCTTGAGTGCTGGGACTAAAGGCGTGCGTCATCACGCCCGGCTAATAAAATTTTTTAAAGATTTTTTTTTTTGTTTCTTTTTATTTATTTATTTGAGAGAGAGAGAATGGGCATGCCAGGGCCTTCAGCCACTGCAAATGAACTCCAGATGCATGTGCCACCTTGTGCATCTGGCTTACATGGGTCCTGGGGACTTGAGCCTCAAACCAGGGTCCCTAGGCTTCACAGACAAGCACTTAACCACTAAGCCATCTCTCTAGCCCCCTAATAAAATATTTTTTAAGAAAGAGGTTCAGTGACATGCTTATGGTCAAATCATATATCATTAGCATGGCTAAAATTTATGTTAGACTTTTGCTCTAATGACTGACCTTCAGAATATGTTGCATTCTATTTTTGAATCACTCTTATTTATCAGGTTGGAACAATTAGATATATGGCACCAGAAGTGCTAGAAGGAGCTGTGAACTTGAGGGACTGTGAATCAGCTTTGAAACAAGTAGACATGTATGCACTTGGACTAATCTACTGGGAGATATTTATGAGATGTACAGACCTTTTCCCAGGTAAGAACTACTGTCTAAGGTTGATTAAGGGCTGGGGATGTAGTTCAGTTTGCTTGTCTAACATGCACAAAACCCTAGGTTCCATTCCCAGTGCTGCATAAATTGGATGTGATGGTCTAATGCCTGTAATCTCAACACTTGGGAGGTGAATACAGAAGAATGAGGAGTTCATGGTTATCCTCAGCTACATAGTGAGCTTGTGGCCAGCCTGAGATACATGAACTCTGTTCAAAAATAAATTTATAAATACTGAAGTGACAGTTATATTTTATTTCTTACTCAGATATGTTGATTTTATCCAATAATTATTTTATTTTATTTAAAATTAAACCTGTAATTCATTGCCATCTAGTGTTCAGAAGTATTATTAGCAGAAAGATGTGAATCAAGAAATGTTTTTGTGCTGGGCATGGTGGCACACGCCTTTAATCCCAGCACTCCCCCCAAAATTAAAATGGGTGGAGAACACACCACACATACAAATAGAATCTGTGTCCACAAAAGCCATTTCTATATAATTTTCTCTGTGGCCTTGTTAGATTGAATGTGGTTGTGTTTAGAATTGTGTTCTAAGGGAGGCAGAGGTAGGAGGATCGCCGTGAGTTCAAGGCCACCCTGAGACTACATAGTGAATTCCAGGTCAGCCTGGGCCAGAGTGAGACCCTACCTTGGAAAACCAAAAAAAAAAAAAAAAAAGAAAGAAAGAAAGAAATGTTTTTGTTAAAAGGAACTCTAGGTTTTCATCTGAGTATAATTTCATTACCAGAAATAGGTTGTCTAATTGTGTTTAGTTTGATCTCTGATTTCTATCAGTCGTCATTTTCCTAATGTACCCTCTAAACATTTAAAACAGGCTACATTTATGTTTCTTATTTGGGGTCTGAGTGAAATAGTGAGTATATAGTTTTTATCCCTTTGTTAAGATTATTATATAAAAACATTTAACTGGCTGAGCATGGTGGCGCATAACCACTATGTAAAATAATATGGATGTTAATAAAAAAAAAATGGAATGATAGTCCTAATGTTCTGCTTTTGGGTATATATCCAAAGGACTCTAAAGCCTATGATAGAGAAACTTACATTTCTTTGTTTATTACTGCATTACAGTATTCATAGTAGCTAATAGATTAATAAAGAAAATATGGTATATATATATATATATATGCACAATAGAATTTTATTCAACTGTGAAGAAAAATGAAATCATTTGATATGTAGGAAAAGAATGGAACTTGGAATTATTACATTAAACAAGATAGTTCAAAACAAATGCTACATGTTTTCTCCCATATATGTATGTGTGTGTCATAAATTTTAATTTTTTAAACTATTTGTTTGAATGTGTGTGTGTATGTATGCACGTATGTATGTATGTATGTATGTATGTAGTTACACCAGGATCTCTTGTTTCTGCAAACTAACACTATATATTTGAACTATTTGTGAGTGGCTTTATGTGGATGTTTGGAGAATTGAATTTGGGCCAGCAGGCTTTGCAAGTGAGTACCTTAAACCACTGATTCATTTCCTCAGCCCCTGGATTTTAATTTTTACATATGGCGGTGGGTAAGTCATGAAACTAGTAAGGAGACCCATGAGAGGGGAAGAAGAGATCTCAAGAGAAGGGGGAAGGAGAACAAAAAGAGAGGGAAGGTAATGGAATGCATGTGGCAAGAAAGCAGAAGATAGATTATTAAAGGGAAGGGAGGGAATGAATAGGAGAAAGCAGGGGAGAAAAATAGGAAGGAGGAGAAATAAGGACAAAGTATGTATAACAGTTGCACAATGAAACATTACTTTGTCTGCTAATTTGAAAAAGTAATAAAAATGAAAAATAAGAAAGAATTAGAAGAGGTAAAATTGAAAAATGTTAAGTTATTGTTCAACTAGTACAGAGTTTCAGTTTAGGATGATGGAAAGATTCTAGAGAGGGATAATGGTGATAGTTGTGTGAATTTACCTTGTACCAGAGAACTGTACATTCAGAAATGATTAGAGCACGAAATTTTATTTTATTTTATTTTTACATTTTTACTTATTTGCAATCAGAGAGAGATAGAAGAGAGACAGAGAGAAAGAAAGGGTGCTCCAGGGCCTCTAACCCCTGCAGATGCACTCCAGATGCTGCACTACTTTGTGCATCTGGCTTTATATGGGTAGTGGGGTACCAAACCCAGGTTGTAAGGCTTTGCAAGCAAGTGCCTTAACCACTGAGCAATCTCTCTAACTCACCACATTTTATTTGATATATTATTTTGCCACAATAAAAAAGGAAGGATCTAGGGAGATAGCTCAGTGAGTAAAGTGCTTGCCTTGCAAACATAATGACCTGAGTTTGATTTCAAGGGCTCACATAAAATGCCAGGCATAGAGGTGTGTAGCAGGTGCCTTCTCATTGCTGGGACAAAACACTGGGTCAGAAGCAGCTTATGGAAGGAGGGAGTTTATTTCTGGCTTACAGTTTCAAGAAAAAGTTTTATTATGGTGGGGAAAGCATGGCAAAAGCAGATAGCTGTCATCATATCTTTACACATCAGCAGAGAGGAAAGAGAGAGAGTGAGCTATACACCCAGTGGGACTGGACTAATAAACTCAAGGCTAATAAAGCCCAGGGATACTTTCTTAGCAGGGCCCAACTCCCACGGGCTTCACCAGCTGGGGATTAAGTATGAAACTTAATCACAAACACATGAAAGTATGAGGGCCATTTTATATTCAAACCACCATAAGGTGCATGCTTATAATCTCAACATTGTCAAGGCAGAGACAGGAGGATCCTCAGAGCTTGCAAGCTAGCCAGTCTAGCCTAATTGGTTAGCACCAGTGAGAGACTCTGTCTTAAAAACAGGTGAATGGCATTCCTAAGGATAACACCCAAAGTTGTTTTCTGGCCTCCACACACATGAACATGCATACACATATACACACATTCAAAAAAAATAAAGGAAATGAAGAGAATTACATTAAGATACCTGTATTAGCTACTTCTTAAAATCACTATGACAACTGAGAAAATAAAGGAATTATTTTGACCCCTCCACGGACATCCCCAACCTCCACCACCCCATGACCTACTTCCTCCTCCACCTTCCAGTGATGCCATCATGTTATGAATACATCAAAGGCTTAATTATTCATTATTTCAGAGCTCTCAGGATCTCATCTCTGGAGGTGCCCTCACATCCAGAGTAAATTTCCTTGGTTTTCTTAATTCAGTCAAGTTGATAATCAAGATTAACTATCATAATAATCTTGACGTGGAAATGGATATAAAGAGGCAGATTGAGAGAAAATGCAATGAATGAATGTGTGGTTCCAGTTAGTTGCTGTCAGAATGGGAGCAAAGGAATTAAGAGAAATAGGTAGGGTAGCAGCTTTCCATTGGAAGAATGATTTAATTATAGAGATATTTGAATAATGTATTTATAGACAACTGAATAACTTCTTTTTAGAGAATTTAAAAGAATAAAGGTAATAATGAGAAAATTAAGAACAGAATTGTTAGAGCTGGAATGCAGCTCTAAGTTAGAGCACTTGCCTAATGTGTGTGAGGTGCTGAATTGAATTTTTAACATGGAAGGAAGAAAAACAGAGAAAAATGGTCTGGGAAGAAATGGGCTTAATGGTTAAGGCACTTGCCTGTGATGCCTAAGGAGTCATGTTCAACTCTCCAGGTCCCACATAAGCCAAACACACAGTGACACAAGCACACAATGTTGCACATGTGCACAAGGGGACACATGTGTCTCGAGTTCAAGTGCAGTGGCTGGAGGTCCTGACATGCCCATTCTCTCCTTCTCTCTCTCTCTTTTCTTTCTCTTCTCTCTCTCTCTCTCTCTGAAGGTCTGTATCTCTCTGCTTGCATATAAATCTTTTTAAAAATTAATATTTTATTTATGTGTTACAGAGGCTGACAGAAAAATATTGGGCAGTGCCAGGGCCTCTAGCCACTGCAAATGAACTCCAGACACATGTGCCGCCCTGTGCATCTGGGCACTGGGAATCAAACCTGGGCCCTTTGGCTTTGCCGGCAAGTACCTTAACCACTGGGCAATCTCTCCAGCCCAAATAAAATATTTTTTAAAAAATATAAGCTGGACATGGGGGCAAACGCCTTTAATCCCAGCACTCCAGAGGCACAGGTAGGAGGATCTCCATGAGCTCAAGGCCACCCTAAGACTACATAGTGGGTTCCAGGTCAGCCTGAGCTAGAGTGCCTTACCTCAAAATACTAATAATAATAAATAAATAAAATAAGAGGCAAGAAATAAAACATAAGTGAGAAGTGAATTTAAAATGTTTCTAAGTGGTCTGGAGAGATGGCTTAGCGGTTAAGGCACATGCCTGTGAAGCCTAAGGACCCAGGTTCTATTCTCCAGGTCCCCCATAAGCCAGATGCACATGGTGGCACATGCATCTGGAGTTCATTTGCAGTAGCTAGAGGCCCTGGTATACTCATTCTCTCTCTCTCTTTCTCTCTCTGCCTCTGTCTCAAATAAATAAAAGTAAAATCTTTAAATTAAAAAAAAAACTTTCTAAGATGTAAAGATATAGTTAGCAAATGACAAATGGGGCCAGAGGAAAGAAATGTTAAATGATAGTGTTAGCTATTTGATCTATTATGGACAGTTTGAAAAAATTGTAGAAATTCCCATGAACAATCTAGTGATTTTAAAGTTTTAAGAAAATCTGGTCAGACTAACATCTTCCATGATGACAGGTTCATTGTTAACATCTATATGTCTCCAGTGGGGAAAGTAAGTTAGCTCTAAACATCTAAGTCTGTTGAACAACTAGATTTAGAATCATGAATAGTTAATGGAACTTTATTTAGTAGTTCTTTTTAATATATTTTTTAAATTTTTATTTACTTGAGAGAGAGAGAGAGAGAGAGAGATTGGGCACACAAGGGCCTTTAGCCACTGCAGACAAACTCCAGACATATGTGCCTCCTTGTGAGTCTGACTTACATGAGTCCTAGGGAATTGAACCTGTGTCCTTAGGCTTTGCAAGCAAGTGCCTTAACCGCTAAGCCATCTCCATAGCTCCTTTATGCTAATTCTTTTTTTTAAATTTTTTTTGTTTGTTTTATGTTTATTTATTTATTTGAAAGTGACAGACAGAGAAAGAGGCAGAGAGAGAGAGTGAGAGAGAATGGGCACGCCAGGGCCTCCAGCCACTGAAAGGAACTCCAGACACATGTGCCCCCTTGTGCATCTGGCTAACGTGGGTCCTGGGGAATTGAGCCTCGAACCAGGGTCCTTAGACTTCACAGGCAAGCGCTTAACTGCTAAGCCATCTCTCCAGCCCCTTTATGCTAATTCGTAATGCCATTGCACTTACACAAGATTGTACATCAATTTCCTTTAGCCAAGTTTTTTTTTTTTTTATTAACATTTTCCATGATTATAAAATATATCCCATGGTAATTCCCTCCCTCCCCACCCCCACACTTTCCCGTTTGAAATTCCATTCTCCATCATATTACCTCCCCATTACAATCATTGTAATTACATATATACAATATCAACCTATTAAGTATCCTCCTCCCTTCCTTTCTCTTCCCTTTATGTCTCCTTTTTAACTTACTGGCCTCTGCTACTAAGTATTTTCATTCTCACGCAAAAGCCCAGTCATCTGTAGCTAGGATCCACATATGAGAGAGAACATGTGGCGCTTTAGCCAAGTTTTGTACTTATAATTTATGTGACCTTATTTCAAACACATAAAATAATGCAGTTTTAAGTCTGCTAAACCAACATTTGAAGAAAAAACCAATAAGTAACACCTCAGAACTATGTATTTGTATCATGTTGGTGCCTCAGAGACAGATCAATATGTTAGTAAATTAACAGTTCACAGATGATATGATTTGAAATTTTTTTTTCTTTTTTTTAAATTTTTATTAGCATTTTCCATGATTATAAAAAAAAAATCCCATGGTAATTCCCTCCCTCCCCTCCCCCACACTTTCCCCTTTGAAATTCCATTATGATTTGAAATTCTATAAAGAAAGTTTCAAGACTATGTTCCTACACTCTAGCGGTGGTAGTTTGACTCAGGTGTCCCCAATAAACTTAGGTAGTCTGAACGCTAGATCACCAGCTGGTGGAGATTTGGGAATTAACACCTCTGGAGGCAGTGTATTGTTGGGGGAGGTGTTATAGGCAGTTTCCCCGTGCCAGTGTTTGGCACACTCTCCTGTTGCTATTGTCCACCTATGTTGGCAAGGGGTTAATGTCCACCCTCTGCTCATGCCATCATTTTCCCCTGCTGTCGTGGAACTTCCCCTCAAGCCTGTAAGCCAAAATAAACCTCTTGTTCCCAGAAAGAAAAAAAAAGAAAGTTTCAAGGAAGAAAGTACTGTACAAACTAGCAGTTTTATTTTTTTATATTCTCAATATTTTATCATTGTTTTTGCATGTGCATAGTATGTGTGGCATGGTGTGGTGTATGCACATATATGAACTGATGTGGTACCCTGTGCAATTGCAGAAGAACATTGGGTGTCCCCCTCCATCTCCCATTTTTATTTTTTGTTGTTTTGTTTTTTTGATGATAGTCTTGCTGATTCTGGAGCTGCTCTTCACAAGCCCTGGTGATTCTCTAGGATCCACACCCGACAGGACTAGAGTTACAGCCCTGTGTGGCCATGCTCAGCTATTTATATGGATTCTGAAGAATTGAACTTAGACAGTGTCAGTCGTCCCCCCCAGGCTCTCATGTTTGTGCAGGAATTGCACTTAACCATTAAGCCGTATCTCCAGCCCACTAACTAGCATCTTTAAATCCTTTAGTTTTGTTTCTCACATTCAGTGTTGATGGTTACTGATCAAAACCAAGTGTCTCTCTACATGTTTATAGTGTGTGAAAATATTTCCTGTGTTTTGGGGTAGGACAGTAGTCTAATAACTTGAGCTCTTCTGCAAAGATGATGAAATATAGAACTAATTTTTGTAAATCTTTAAAATATTAGTGGAGGGCAAGAATATATGGATTATTTTGAATATTCAACTAGAAACATGAAGCTTAAATGTCACATTTTGTAGTATATTTTCATCTGAGTAATTGTAACCATTCTTCCTATGCCAGTGAGATAAGGAAGGCAGATGTCATTTTGCTGACAGGAAGAGTAATTGCTGACAGGAAGAGTAAAGCACAGAAGAGTTAAATGACTTTTCCCAAGTACAGATCAAGCCAAGATTAGAACCTGAATGTCCTAATGTCTATCCTGCTGTTCTTCCTTCTAATTGATCCTGTCATTTTAATAGGGTGGAGGAGGGTTATGGAGCCAGGAAGAGTCTAGTTCTTCTGTGTTCTTTGCAAATTTGTACTAGAGCATTGGTTTTCTAAGCATTGGTCTCAGGGGTCTACTACATGGCTCAATATACTTACTAATACAATTATTTTGGTGGCTGAGGTTTTAGCACAGTTGGTAGAGTGCTTGCTTTTCATGCATGAATCCTTGAGTTCCATCCTCAGTACCACACAAACCAAGGTGGGGCATGCCTGTAATCCCAGCACATGAGAAGGTGGAAATAGGAGCATCCGATGTTTAAGGCCATCCTCAGCTATGTAATGAGTACGAGCCAAGCCTGGGATACCTGGGAGGAAAAGGAGGAGTCACAGTGAGGGTGAAGAGATGGCGTAGTCACTAAATGCGTGCTGTATAAGCATGAGGACCTGAGGCCTGATCCCCAGCAGCCACATAAAAGCCGTATGCCTGAGTGTGCACCTCTGCTCCCATCACTAGGAGGCAGAAATAATGGGATCATTGGGGCTTACTGGTCAGCTAGGAGAGCCAAATTGGTGAGCTCTAAATCAGCAAGAGACCTTGTCTCAAAAGAATAAAGTAAGAGAGTGATTAAAGAAGACAATTTGATATCAACTTCCAGCCTCCATGCATACACATACATGTACATATGTATATATGCACATAAGAACATGTATGCACACACACATTAAATATCACAGAAATGTGATATTTAATGTACTTTGAACTAGATTAGAGCAAATTTTTCTGTATCTTCTTATGGGATCAGAATTCAAGCATCTTTTTTAAATATTTTTTTTATTTATTTGACAAAGAAAGAGGAAGAGAGAGAGGGAGAGAATGGGCGTGCCAGGGCTTCCAGCCACTGCAAACAGACTCCAGACACGTGTGCTCCCTTCTGCATCTGTCTAATATGGGTCCTGGGGAATTGAACCTGGATCCTTTGGCTGTGCAAACAAATGCATTAACTGCTAAGCCATCCCTTCAGCCCCTCAAGCATCTTTTTTAAGTGTTAAGTATACTTTATAATCTTTTTCCTTTTAAATTTAGTAGCAATAGAAATCATTTTAAAGTACCTGTCCAGTCTGGGAGACAGCTTCATGGTAAAGCACATATCTCATATAATTGCCCAGTGCTAACTATAACTTACAAAGTACATGCTTAGCATGCATACAGTTCTCAGTTCAATCCCCAGCACTAAATAATAAGTTAAATAAATTTCTGTGTGTCATTGAAAGCACCATTTTTTGAGCTTTCACTCAGTTTTTAAAACTTTTTATTGACAACCTCCATTCATGTTGCCCTTATAGTGTGCAGATTTTGTGTAGGTAGTGTCAGCCACTGTAATATCATGAATATCAAGGCCATTTTGTATCTGGAAGACAACATTTCAGAGCATTGTGCCCAACACACACACACACACCATCCTTTGGCTCTTACATTCTTTCTGCCACCTTTCCCACAATGGTCCCTGAGCTTTGGAGGGTGTCATAGAGATGTTTCTCAGTGCTAAACACTCCACTGTAGCATTTGGATGAGACTTGACCTCCCCAGTGGTCACTGCCATCTGAAAAGAGAAGCTTCCTCTAACCAAAAGTAAGAGCAGCATTAATATATGGGTATAAACATAAGTTTACAGGGTATTTGGGTAGGTGTAATATATCCATTTAGCCAAACAGTAGTAGTAGCTTGCCCCCTTTCCAGGTTTATGACATTCTAAGTCATTAGCTTTTAATTAGGTTTTTAATACCAGACGTGAATTTCTCCCATGGAGTGGGTCTTAAATCCAATTTCAGAGCAATTTGTTCCCCTCATAATAGACATGCCACCATTGTACCAATTGGCACCTTTTGCTTGGTTGGTCAACCATATAGTGTGCAGGGTATGTGGTGGTTAAACCCATTCATGACTTTTCTCCCCCAGCAGGCTGCATAGCACCTTCCAGTACTATGACAGCTAAACAACAGGGAGGGAGGAGCTTTCAGCTCAGCTCCAGTTTGATTTCTCATTGCAGCCAAAGCATGTGAAAACCACTGTTTTACTTACCAATAAAATTTAATTCCATTCTGAGTAAAGTATTACTACTAATATACTTAGACAACAAGAAAATCTGCTTGACATTTTCAAATATGCCTGAAAGGATTTAATGTGTATAATTTCCATGTTTATTTGATATCAGAAATATCTCTGATATTCTGTAATTTATAACTGTCATTTTTTTCTATAAATACACAGGTGAATCTGTACCAGAATACCAGATGGCTTTTCAGACAGAAGTTGGAAATCATCCTACTTTTGAGGATATGCAGGTTCTTGTGTCTAGGGAAAAACAGAGACCCAAGTTCCCAGAAGCCTGGAAAGAAAATAGCCTGGTAAGACAAAAGAGGATACACATGTTCTTAAAGCAAAAATAGAAACCAGCTGTAGTTCACATGTGTAATTCCAAGTATTTGGAGATTGAAGCAAGAGGGTCATCACAAGTTTGAAGCCAGCTTGGACTCTAAAATCTTGTGTCAAAAAAGATAGATGACAGGTAGGTAGGTAGGTAGGTAGGTAGGTAGGTAGGTAGGTAGATAGATAGATAGATAGATAGATAGATAGATAGATAGATAGATAGATAGTTTTTAGAGTTATCTATTGCCAAAACCTAACTTACATGAGATTTGTAATGTTATATATACACTTTTTTTTTTTTCCCTCAGGTAGAGTATCACCCTAGTTCAGACTCACCTGGATATGTGGTCTCAGTGTGGCCTTGAACAAACAGCCATCCTCCTACCTCTGCCTACCAAGTGCTGGGATTAAAGGCGTGAGCCACCATGTGTGGTTTATATATACACTTTTGATATTTAAAGTCTCACAGTACAGTTTCCGTTTTCTACAAATATATATACTTAGCCAGGCATGGTGGCACACACCTTTTTTTTAAAATTTTTTTTAAAATATATTTATTTGAGAGCGACAGACATAGAGAGAAAGACAGATAAAGGGAGAGAGAGAGAATGGGCGCGCCAGGGCTTCCAGCCTCTGCAAACGAACTCCAGATGCGTGTGCCCCCTTGTGCATCTGGCTAACGTGGGACCTGGGGAACCGAGCCTCGAACCGGGGTCCTTAGGCTTCACAGGCAAGCACTTAACCACTAAGCCATCTCTCCAGCCCACACACCTTTAATACTAGTACTTGGGAGGCAGATATAGGAGGATCACAATTTCAAGGCCATCTTGAGACTACATAGTGAATTCCATGTCCTCCTGGGCTAGAGTGAGACCCTACATCTGGGGGGATCACACACACATACACTACTTAAATCCAATTCACTAGATTGGGTAACAGTTGGAATATTAAGATGTTAATATTTTAAGCATTTTTGAAATTTCATCTAACTTTCTTGAGAATAATACCAAAAATGTTAAGTATTACAGACCTATGTATCTGGTGGCTAATAAAATTTAGATAGGCCTGGTATTGTGGAACATGCCTTTAATCCCAGAACTTGGGGGGGCAGAGGTAGAAGAATTGCTGTGAGTTAAAGGCCAGCTTTCGCCTACACAGTAAATTCTACCTCAGCCTGGACTAGAGTGAGACCATACCTTAAAAAAAATAAAAACAAATTATATATATGTGTGTGAATATAGTTCACTGGGCATGGTGGCATATGTCTTTAATCCCAGCACTTGGGAGGCAAAGGTAGGAGTTCAAGGCCAGCCTGAGACTACATAGTGAATTCCAGGTAAGCCTCAGGTAGAACAAGAATAAAACCAACCAAACAAATAAACAAAAAAGCATATTTTCTCATCTTACCACTTCCTTTAACAATCTTATGGGAATTTTTCATCTTCCAGGGATTACCATTTTAATACTTTACTCTTTTTTCTTAAGATATTTCTCTTTGTCGGGGGCGGGGAGGGAAGGAGTTACCATGGGATATTTTTTTATAATCATGGAAAATGTTAATAAAAATTTAAAAATTAAGAAAAAAGGTATTTCTCTTGAAACCTTTCTCAGTTTTATAATATTCCATTTACTATTAAATAAAATAGGTTTTGTCTCCATATTGAACTAAAAAGTTAAATAAAATCACCAGAAGTGTGTTTATACAAGCATTCCCTGGATAACAAAGAACTGAGCTTGGTCTCATAGAAAATAAAAATTTGAATTAGTTGCTTTAAGTTCCTGATATTTAGCAAAGACTGCTTTAAAGAAAAAATGAAGCCAGGCGTGGTGGCCCACGCCTTTAATCCCAGCACTTGGGAGGCAGAGGTAGGAGGATCACCATGAATTTGAGGCTACCCAGAGACTACACAGTGAATTCCAGGTCAGTGTGGGCTAGAGCGAGACCCTACCTCCAAAAAAAAGACTATCCAGAGATGGCTTAATGGTTAAGGTGCTTGACTGTGAAGCCTAAGAACCCAGGTTCAGTTCCCCAGTGACTACATAATCCAGATACTCAAGGTGGCGCATACATCTAGAGTTCGTTTGCAGTGGCTGGAGGCCCTGGTATACTCAATCATTCTCTCTTATTTTATTTATTTATTAATTTTTGTTTTTTGAGGTAGGGTCTCATTCTGGTCCAGGCTGACCTGGAATTAACTATGTAGTCTCAGGGTGGCCTCAAACTCACAGCAGTTCTTCTATCTCTGCCTCCCAAGTGCTGGGATTAAACGTGTGTGCAATGACACCCAACTTCTCTCTCTCTATCTGCCTCTTCCTCTCATAAATAAGTAAATAATATTTTTAAAAATCACTATCCGGGGGGGCATGCTAGCACATACCTTCAATCCCAACACTAGGGAGGAAGAGGTAGGATCACTGAGTTCAAAGCTAGCCTAAGACTACAAAGTTCTAGGACAGCCTGGGCTAGAGTGAGATTCTACTTCAAAAAAAAAAAATTATTATCCAATAGATGCTCTGATTTCTTGTCATCTTTCTTTTAATTTCTTCTTTCTAGGTTTTACACAGAAACAACAGTATTAGAACTCTTATTACTTTCTTATAATTTTTTTCTTTGATGTTCTTTCTTAAGTAACACATATTATTATGTGTTAAGTGTTTAACATTATGACTCATTGCATATTTAAAAAACATTTCTTAAAAAAAAAAAAAAAACATTTCTAGAGGCCTGGAAGATGACTGGTTAAAAACACTTTATGTGGGGCTGGAGGTGATGGCTCAGTGGTTAAGGCACTTGCCTGGGTAATGTAAGGATCCTGACTCTCCAGATCCCACATAAGCCACATGCACAAAGGTAAAGCAAGTGAAAGGTCACACATGCCCACTAGATTAGGCAAGCATCTGGAATTAGATTGCAGTGGCTGAGGCCCTGGCGTGCCAATTCTTGTGTTCTCTCTCTCTCTTTCTCATGCTGTCTCTGTAAAATAAATAAACATTACACAAACTTAAAATCCAGAGTTCAGGTCCCCAGAACCTACCCGCATAAAACCAGGCACAGTGACACACATGTCTGTAATCCTGTTGTGCCTTCTGAAATGAGAGGCAGAATCTCAAAGCTCATGGACTAGCTAGTATAGCATACACAGCTACAAACAGAGACCCTGTTTTAAGCAATGTTGGACTGACATCATGAACTTGTCCACTGACCTCCACACATGCAGTGTGGCTTTGCACAGACACACCCCAAAACAAATGTTTCTATTTCATTATACATGAGTAATACATTGGCTGAGTAATGGTTTCAGAAATGAAAAATCATCTTCACAAATGTTGAAACCATTATTTATTGTCCTTCACTCTCCAGTCTTGATGAGAGAATTCTGATATGAACCAGTCTTATTCCATTGTGTGTGTATGTATACAAGAGCACATATGCGTTCATTTGTGTGGAGACCAGAGGACATCTGCATGTGTCATCTTCAAAAATGTTACTCACCTTCTGTGAGACAGTGTCTTTCATTGGCCTAGAGCTCACCAATTAGACTAGCTGGCCAGCAAGCCCAGGAGGCCTCCTGTCTCTGCCTACCCAGCACTGGGATTACAGGAGTGCACCACCGCACCCAGCATTTTACCTGGGTCCTAGGGATTGAACTCAGGTTCTCATGCTTGTAAGACAAGCACTTTACCAATTGAGCTATTTTTCCTCCACCCCTCCATTGCTTTTTTTTTGTTTTGTGAGGTAGGGTCTCACTAGAGCCCAGGGTAGCCTTGAACTCACAGTGATCCTTCTACCTCTGCCTCTCAAGTACTGGGATTAAAAGCATGCACCACCATACCCGTCTTTCTATTGCTGTCTATCTTTTTTTTTCTGATTTATTTTTTTTTATTTATTTGTTAGAGAGAGGGGGAGAGAGATGGAGAGAGAAAGAGTGAGGGGCTGGAGAGATGGCTTAGCAGTTAAGGTGGTTGCCTGCGAAGCCTAAGGACTCAGGTTTGATTCTCTAGGTCCCATGTAAGCCAGATACACATTATAGCACATGTGTCTGGAGTTCGTTTGCAATAGCTAGAGACCCTGGTGCACCATTTCTCACTCACATTTTTTAAAATATTTTTGTTCATTTTTATTTATTTATTTGGGAACGACAGAGAGAGAGAGAAAGAATGGGTGCACCAGGGCCTCCAACCACTGCACTGCAAATGAACTCCAGACACGTGCGACCCCTTGTGCATCTGGCTAACGTGGGTCCTGGGGAATCAAGCCTCGAACTGGGGTCCTTTGGCTTCACAGGCAAGAGCTTAACTGCTAAGCCATCTCTCCAGCCCTTACGTTGTTTTTTTAATATTTTTTATTTACTTGAGAAAGATTGTGTGTGTGTGTGTGTATTGGTGCTTCAGAGCCTCTTGCCACTGCAAATAAACTCCAGATATATGTGCCTTATGCATCTGGCATTATGTGGGAACTGTGGAATTAATACAGGCTGGCAGACTTTACAATCAAGCACATCTAACCACTGAGCCATCTCCCCAGAACCTTTTTTTTTTTTTTTAATTTATTTGACAGAGAAAGAGGGAGAGAGAGAATGGTTGTGCCAGGGCCTCCAGCCACTGCAAATGAACTCCAGATGTGTTTGTCCCCTTATGCATCTGGCTAACATGGGTCCTAGGGAATTGAACCTGGGTCCTTTGGCTTTGTAGGCAAATGCCTTAACAGCTAAGCCATCTCTCCAGCCCCAGAACCTGTCTTATGTTTTTGTCATCTATTTCCTTTTTTCTGTTTTGTTTTAAATCATTTTTATTTTGTGTGTCTGTGGGAAAGAGAGAGAATGGGTGTGCCAGGACTCTCAGCCTGAGCACTCCTGTCATTTCTTTCCAGCACCATGATGCCTTCTGAGTCATCCCAAGGTCACTGTCATCTGAAAAGAGAAGATTCTCTAACCAAAAGTGAGAGTAGCATTAATGTAAGGGTATGAACATTAAGAGAAGTGCTCATTGGGCAGTTTGATAAGCATAGTATATACATTTAGCCAGACAGCCCCGTTTTCTTTTTATAGACATTTTACTATTCCAGTCTCTTTTCATTTCCATATGAATTTCAGAATCAGGAACAGGAATCTGGCTGTTCTAGATTGGTTGTATTACCATAAGATTTTTTAACAAACATATTTATTTATTTTATTTGTTTATTTGAGAGAGCAGAGAACAAGGCAGAGAGAGAGAGAGAGAGAGAGAGAATGGGTGTATCAGAGCCTCTAGCCACTGCAAACAAATTCCAGATGCATGTGCCACCTTGTATATCTGGCTTACATGGGTCCTAAGGAATCAAACCTGGGTCCTTAGGCTTCAAAGGTAAGTGCCTTAACCACTGAGCCATCTCTGTAGCCCTCCATATGATTTTTATAAACCTCTATCAATTTCTATAGAAAAACCTCCTTGGATTCTTAATGAAATTATATTCAATCTGTAAATCAACTTAAGAATTAAGATTTTATTACTGAGTCTACTAACACATATTGTTATTACTTTATGCAGTAATCTCTTACATAAGAAAAACAGCTGTAAATAAAAAATACATTTTCTAGTTAGTGTAATTACTTTTAACCTCTATTGTTTATTATCTTTTCATTCCAGCTCTAATTTTCCATTTTTTAAAAAAAATATTTTCAAATGGGAAAGTGTGGGGGTGGGGAGAGAGGGAATTACCATGGGATATATTTTATAATCATGGAAAATGTTAATAAAAATTTTAAAAAAATTTATTTATGTGACAGAATGAGAGGGGGGTGGCGGGCAGATAGAGAGAATGGGTAACCAGGGCCTCCAGCCACTATAAACAGATTCTAGATACATGTGCCACCTTGTCCATCTGGCTTTACATGGGTACTGGGGAATTGAACCAGGGTCCTTTGGCTTTGCAGGCAGGAGTCTTAACCACTAAGCAGTCTCTCCCACCTCAGTTTCTTCATTCTTGAATGATAATTTTACTTGATGCAGTTTGTTTAACATTTGCTTCCTTTCAGTATTTTAAATATACTCAGGCCTTCTGGATTCCATGGTAATTTATTTTTTTTTAATTTATTACTATGTATATGCATAAAGAAAGAAAGAATGAATATGGGTATACCACAGCCTGTTGCTACTGTAAATGGACTTGACACATGCGTCACCTTGTGTGTCTGGCCTCACATGGACACTAAGGAATTAAACCAAGACCATCAGGCTTTGTAGTCATGTGCCTTTAACCACTCAGCCATCTCTCCAGCCCTATTAATCTTACTGAAGTTTTGTTTTGTTTTGTTTTGTTTTTAGGTAGGATCTCACTCTAGCCCAGGCTGACCTGGAATTCACTATGTAGTGTTTTTGGTTTTTTGTAGTTGCTTATTGTCAGGATTCTATCTTCATCTTTGGCTTTTGGCACTTTGGTTATTTAACTATTTTAGAATTCATCAAGTCTCCTGTGTGTGGATTCATTACTTTTATTAAATTTGAGGAGCTTTGAATCATATCTTCAAATGTTCTTCCTGCCCTTTTGTCCTCCCCTTCTGGTGTTCCTGTTACGCACATTTTGAATAGTTGATGGTGTCTCACAAATCCTCTGACCCTTTGTTCTCATTCTTTTTGTTTCTGTTCCTCAGCTGACCAGTTTTATTTTCCTCATCTTCAAATTGTAGATTCTTTCAGCTCATATCTGCTGTTGAACCACTCCAATGAATGTTGTGATCTGTGTTTGTATTGTTCAGCTCTAAAGAATCTTGCTTATTCTTTTTTATATAACTTTTTTTTTCTTTTTATTGCTATTCCCTTGTCATTGAGACCTCATTTTCTTTATATCTTTTAGTTTTTTGTCCATGCTTTCCTTAGTACTATGTGCATATTTAAGATGGTTGGTTCATGTAAAGTCTATGCTTCCTCAGATAGTTTGTTAAATTTTATCTCTATGTTTATGGGCATTATTTGGTTTTTCAAGGTAGGGTCTTGGTCTAGCCGAAGCTCACCCGGAATCCACTGTGTTGTCTCAAGATGGCCTCAAACTCACAGCGATCCTCCCACCTCTGCTTCCTGAGTGCTGGGATTAAAATCATGTGTTACCATTCCCAGCTTTGCGATTTTTAATTTTAAACTTTTGGGCTGAAAATGTAGCTCATTTCAGTCTCCAGCATTGCAGTCAGTCAGACATTTTGAATATTGTGATAGTGTTGCAGTCCGATTCGCGTTACTGTCAGGAATCACTTGACAAAGAGCAGATTTTAGGAAAAGGGGGTTTATTTTGGCTTACAGACTCAAAAGGAACCTTCAGGATGGTAGGGGAAAACAATGGCATGAGCAGAGAGTGGACATCACCCCCTGGCCAACATCAGATGGGCCATCAGGTAACAGGAGAGTGTGCCAAACACTGATATGGGGAAACTGCCTATAATACCCATAAGCCCGCCCCCAACTAATTCCCAAATCACCATCAGCTGGGAACTTAGCATTCAGAACACCTAAGTTTATGGGGTCACCTGAATCAAACCACCATAGATAGCAAAAAAAAACAAAACAATAATCTCCAAATCTTTGTAGGTTGGCTCTATGTTGGGCCTTCCTTTAATGATTACCCAAGACTGTTTCTGTTCTGCTGCTGGCTTCACTTCCTACTCTCACTGAGCCTAAATGATCACCTGTCTGTGGAAGTTTCTAGTCTTCTCACATCTTTCCTGCCACATAGATACATAGATTTCTAGGTTTCCCAGCATATGAGGGTTTTCAAAACCTTTCTTGTCCATTATGCAGTGATCATATGTAGCAAATTCAAGGTTTGGATTAGTCTGTTATACAATGCAAATTATTAGTAAACATTTAAGATTTCAGAAAGATTATCCCAGTGCTGGAGAGGTGAATGGTTAAAGGTGCTTGCTTGCAAAGCCTGACAGCCTAGGTTTGATTCACCACATAAAAGCTAGACACACAAAGTGGCTCATATGTCTGAAGTTCATGTGCAGGAGGCCCTGGCATGTTTGCACTCTCTCTCTCTTTCTCTCTCTCTGTCTCTCTTTCTCCCTCAGATAATAAAATAAAATATTTTTTAAAAATTTATCCTACCCAGGCATGGTGGTGCATGTCTTTAATCCCAGCACTCAATAGGCAGAGGTAGGAGGATTGCTGTGAATTTGAGGTCACCCTGAGACTATGTAGTCAATTCCATGTCAACTTGGACCAGAGTGAAACCCTACCTCAAAACAATAACAACAACAGCAAAAATTATCCTAAAATAAGCTCTTAGGTAAAATATCCAGTTAAATATTGCATGGTAAATATGTGTGTGTATATACATTCATGTATACATGTACATACATGTACTAAACATTTCTTACTCATTTGGAATCAAGTTTAAATTGGTATCCTGTATTTTCATTGCTAAATCTGTTAGCCATAGTCTGTAACATCTTTTAGAAACTGATAAAGGAAGTGTAAATATCAAAACAGATTTTAAAAAGTAGGGTCCTGGAGAGATGGCTCAGCAGTTAAGGCACTTGCCTACAAAACCTAAGGATTCAGGTTTGATTTTCCCAGTACCCACGTAAAGCCAGATGCACAAAGTAATGCATGCATCTGGAGTTCAGTTGCAATAGCTAAAGGCCCTGGCATGCCCATTCTTCCCCCCCCCATCCCACTTTCACTGCTGTCTGTCTCTCTCAAATAAATAAATAAAACTTGAAGCCTAATAAAAAATTTCAGGCTGGTCATGGTGGAAGACACCTTTAATCCCAGCACTTGGGATGCAGAGGTAGGATCACTGTGAGTTCGAGATCAGCCTGAGACTACATAGTGAATTCCAGGTGAGCCTAGGCTAGAGTGAGACCCTACCTCAGTAAAAAAAATAATACATAAATAAAATAAAATAATTCAAAAATAAGTCTAGAGGATTCTTAATTATGTTTTACCAAACTACCCAACTTGTGATCTCCCTGCCTCTGCCTGACCAGTGTTAGAATTAAATCTGTGTTAACCACCATACTGAGCTCCAATGTTTATTTTATAAAATGAGTTAAAGTTAAGTTTTCCCCAAAGGAAGACTGTTGCTGTTTGTTGTTGGTACTATAGAAGGAGACTATTTTAAGTTTAAGGTAAGAAGTACACCTGGTTAGATGTAAAGGAAAAAAAGCTCACCTGGAGACAGAAGATAGCCAAATGGCAAAATTCCAAAGCTTCTTTTAGAAACAGCAGGGCTGCAAATCAACAACTGTGGCATAAACCCATGGCTTAAAAAAATACCTGTAACTAATGGGGAGAATTCTTCAAGGAGTTAAATTAAAGCTTGCTTACTTGCTTCTCACCTTTTGAGAATTCCTCATGTTTTCACATTTTGAGAAACATTTCTATAAATCTCTGAAGTCTAAAATATTTAATTATAGCTTTGTAAAATCTTGGTTTAGAAAACCTGGGACAGACAGACAGAGAGAAGCAGATAGAGAGAATGGGTACACCATGTTATGCAGCCACTGCAAATGAACCCCTGACACGCACCCCCTTGTGCATCTGGCTTACATGGGTATTGGGGAATCGAACTTGTCTCCTTATGGGCTTTTTAGACAAGTGCCTTAACCACTAAGCCATCTCTGCAGCCCCAAACCTGATTTTTTTTTTTTAACTGAATTGTTTTTTTTTTGTTTGTTTGTTTTGGTTTTTCAAGGTAAGGTCTCAGTCTGGCCCAGGCTGACCTGGAATTCACTATGTAGTCTCAGAGTGGCCTCGAACTCAAAGCAATCCTCCTACCTCTGCCTCCCGAGTTCTGGGATTAAAGGTGTGTGCCACCACATCCATCTCTTAACTGAATGTTTTAAGATAAAAGGCTCAGTACATTTTCTTAAAAGTCACACTTTTTGACGTGTACTTTGTGTTATAGGCAGTGAGGTCACTCAAGGAGACAATCGAAGATTGTTGGGATCAGGATGCAGAGGCCCGGCTTACTGCCCAGTGTGCTGAGGAGAGGATGGCTGAGCTTATGATGATATGGGAAAGAAACAAATCTGTGAGCCCAACCGTCAATCCAATGTCTACTGCTATGCAGAATGAGCGGTAAGATCCCAGGGGTTTGGCGTCAGTTTGGAAGCTGAGAAGAAACAGCCTATAATGGGGTAACTCATATCATGTAAAGTTATATTTTTTTTCTTACGAGAGTCCCCTTCAAGGTGAAATCTAGATTTTTTGTATCTAAAGATAGAGTAAAGGAAATTAGCCTTTATCAGTGCTTCAGCTTTCTTACTGTGGTGACAGTATTGTGTTTTCATAGCTGTAAAAAATTTATAATTCCTTCTATTATATTGTCTAGTTTATCCTTTGTTGTTCTTCCTTCCCCTCTTTCTTTTTTATTTAAATAAATGGAACTCTGAATTTTCCTCAGTATCTAACTGCTACTTAACTGAACGCTAAATCTTACAGACTCCTGTTCAGTGCTCTTTCTGTTAGAATATACTGATACTTTTACACTAATGCAACCCACAAGTCTTTCTGTTCCACAAGGAATATTGTTTTATGATACATTTCGTTTCCTTTGGTAGGACTATTTATTTATTTGTATTTTCAAGGTTTTGCCTCACACTGTAGTTACAGGCTGGCCTCGACCTCACAGCGATCCTTCTACCTCTGCCTCCCAAGAGCTGAGATTAACTCATGCGCCACCACACCCAGCTGAAAAGGCTTTTTTAACAATGTTAAAAGGAGATGACTCAGCGTTAAAGGTGCTTGTTTCAGAGCCTCAAGGCCTGGGTTCAATTCCCCAGCACCCACATAAAACCATATGCACAAAGTGACTCATGCACCTGGAGTAACTCTCTCTCTCCCAGTCTCTCTTACTGTCAAATAGATAAATAAAAATATTTTTATTTGGGAGTCTGAAGCAGGAAGATTGCCATGTGTTTAAGGTCAGCCTGGACTACATAGTAAGTTTCTGACCAGTCTGGGCTACAGAGTAAGACTCTGTTTCAAAATAACAAAACAAGACAAAGCAATAATAATAATAATAAGCCAGGCATGGTGGCACATGCCTTTAATCCCAGCCTTTAGGAGACAGGTAGGAGGATCGCTATGAGTTCAAGGCCACTCTGAGACTACATAGTGAATTCCAGGTCAGCCTGAGCTAGAGTGAGACCTTACCTTGAAAAAACAGAAAATAAAAAACAAACAAACAAACAAAAATAATAATAAATTACATACACATACAACTTGACACTTCCAGAATGATGAGTATCAATCATGTAATTCTATGTTTTGTGGTAAAATACAACAAACATGTCTATTTTTATTTATCTGAGAGTGATGGGCAGAGAGAGAAAGAGGCAGAGAAAGAGAGAGAGAATGGGTGCACCAGGGCCTTCAGCCACTGCAAACGAACTCCAAATGCATGCACCACCTTGTGCATCTGGTTTATGTGGATCCTGGGGAATCGAGCCTCAAACCGGAGTCCTTAGACTTCACAGGCAAGCGCTTAACCACAAAGCCATCTCTCCAGCCCAAACATGTCCTTTTATCTAATATATATTTTTAAATTTTCAGAAAGATGTTGAGAAAAATGTTACCGGGGATATGAAAATTAAAAATAAACTTCAATCTTGAATTGTTCTCTTCACTAGCTTTTTTTAATTAAAAAATATTTATTATTTTCAAGCAGAGAGAGAATACGGGTGCATCAGGGCCTCTGGCTGCTGCAAATAGACTCCAGATGCATGTCACTTTGTGCATTTGGCAGTATGTGGGTACTGGGGAATCAAACTTGGTCTAGGCTCTACAGGCAAGCATCTTTACTGCTGAGCCATCTCTCCAACCCTCTTCACTAGTTTTTACTGTTCTCCTTTCTAAGAATAGTTTGCATTATGAACTACTACTACTACTACTACTACTACTACTACACACACACACACACACACACACACACACACACACACACATTGCATGAGCTTCAACATATATCCTTTATACCTCAAAAAGTCCAGCAAAAGGCCAGGCATGGTGGCGCAGGCCTTTAATCCCAGTACTCAGTAGGCAGAGGCAGGAGGATCGCCATGAGTTCAAGGCCACCCTGAGACTACATAGTGAATTCCAGGTCAGCATGAACTAGAGAGAGACCCTACAAAAAGAAAAAAGAAAAAGTACAGCAAGGTGCGGACTAGCTATTCTAAACATAAAATTTTCACTTTACAAGTACAGGAGGATAATCTTGCTTTTGTCTCTCTTCATTCTATATTATATGCCATATAGTATGTAAAATATATGAAATTCATGTATCTTTTTAAATCTTATTTTATTTTTTCTCAATTTTTAAACATTTTCCATGATTATAAAAAATATCCCATGGTAATACCATACCTCCCCCCTTTTCCCCTTTGAAATTCCATTCTCCATCATATCTCTTCCCCATTTCAGTAAGTCTCTCTTTTATTTTGATGTCATGATCTTTCCCTCCTCTTATGACTGTCTTTAGGTAGTGTCAGGCACTGTGAGGTCATGGATATCGAGGCCATTTTAAAAGTCATGTATCTTTAAAGAATCAGCTAAATGCCATGTAATATGTAAAACATATGAAATTCATAATATCTTTAAATAGTCAGCTGAAGCTTTTTTACTTTGAATGATTTTGATTTTTTTTCTGAGTAGTAAGAAGAAGAAAGTCTTTTTTTTTTAATTTTTGTTTTCCGAGGTAGGGTTTCACTCTAGCTCAGACTGACCTGGAATTCACTGTGTAGTCTCAGGGTGGCCTTGAACTCACAGTGATCCTCCTACTTCTGCCTCCCGAGAGCTGTAATTAAAGGCTTGTGCTACCATGTCTTGCCAAAGAAAGTCTTACTATTGTTCTCCCTCACTTTATAATTATTCATAATCCTTTCCATCACTGTTTCCCCTTCCCTGTACACACTCCACTAAGTACCTTCTTTGCAATTAGCTACTCTTCTATTTTTTTAACTGTTTATTGACAACTTCCATAAATATAGACCATGATCATAATCCCATTTTACCGCCCTTCCAATCCTCTCTACTGAATCCCTTCTTTATTCCAACTAGTCTCTCTTCTATTTTGATGCCATCATTTTCCCCCTCCTATTATTAAAGACCTTGTGTAGGTATCATCAGGTACTGTGAGGTCATGAACATCAAGGCTACTTTGTGTCTGGATGACAGTATTGTAAGCAGTAACCCCCCCCCCCCATTCCTTTGGTTCTTACATTCTTTCTGCCACCTCTTCTGTAATGGACCCTGAGCCTTTAAGGGTGTGATATATATGTCTCAGTGCTGAACACTCCACTGTCACTTCTTTTCATCAGTATGGTGACCCAGTGGTCACTGCCATCTGAGAACAGAAGCTTCTCTAACCAAAAGTAAGAGTAGCATTAACATATGGAAATAAACACAAATGTTCAGAGGGCAGTTTGGTGGGCATAATGTATGTATTTAGCCAGACAGTAGTAGTCGTTACTCCCCTAGGACTTTGACCTCCCCTGCCATAGGCTTTTGACTAGGTTTTCAGTACCAGGCACGTATTTCCTCCATGGAGTGGGCCTCCAGTCCAATCAGAGAGCAGTTAGTATCCCCCATAACAGTTACGTCACTATTGCCCAGTTGGCACATGTGGCCTGGCTGGTCAGCCATAAGGCTTGTAGGGTCCACAGCTGTTTAGCACTGTTGGTGACTTCTCTTTCTCAAAAGGCTGCCATGCAGCATAGCTCTTTCTAACATTCTGACAGCTAGTCAACAGAGAGGAGATTTCTCAGTGACTAGCAGCTGAAGCATGTGGCGTCTTCAGCAGTGTGTCTCACTGTCTAGTTCTGGTGACAACCAAAAGCCTTGGCAATGGCCTATAAGGTTTTAGGGCATTAGGAGCTTCACTGGTCAACAACTCAAAGAAAGGTATCTCACCCTGTCACTGAAATTTTTCTAATAACAATCTCTGGCTTCTAGGTGCACCATTATCCATGCCCAAAGAATACTTCTGCCCAAATTCTCTCTCTTTTTAACATATTATTGGCTAGCAAAGAAGTAGGTTGCCATATGGCTTATTCATAACACCTTACATTTTTAAATGTTTATTTAAGACAGAGAAAAAGGAGCAGATACAGAGAGTGAGTGAGAATGGGCATACCAGAGCCTCCTGCTACTGAAATGAACTCCAGAAGCATGTGTCACTTTGTGCATCTGGTTTTACATGGGCACCAGGGTATTGAACTAGGCCATCAGGCTTTGCATACAAGTGTCCTTAACCGCTGAGCCATCTCTCAAGCCCTGTATCTTACATTTTGATTAACCCTCCTCCCACCCTTTCTTTCCTCCATTTCTTCCCCTGATCCCACTTAGACCATTCTACCCCTACTAATCTGTCCCTCTACTTATATATCTAATATTCTCCCTTATATATCTGTAATACTCTTCCCTTAAGCCCTCCCCTCTCCTTCCTCCCTCATAGCACCTTTCTAGCTTCCTGGCCTCGGCTAGGGACCTTTACTCCAACTCACATACTATTCTACACATTTGTAGCCAGGATCCACATATTAGGGATATTTGACTTTCTGGGCCACCTCACTTAGCACTCCCTTCTGTTTTAATGTCATCATTTCCCCTCTCCTATTATGCAGGTCTTGTGTAGGTAGTGTTCTCTAACACTTTCGTCAGTTACTGACCCCATACCATGACTGTTTCAGTGAAAGCTATCTCTGGTACTTGCTGCAATGAGGTTTTAAGTGAGTGTAAATATATTTTAACATGATGGTCTGTGAGCCATCACTGCCAAGGAATCATGCTGACTATAAAGCACTCTTGATGACTGGAGAGCAATTCTGAATGTGCCTCATACCATAAGTCTAGGACTTGCACCAATATTGGCTACCCAGAGAGATCTATTCCATTATTAGACTGTTCCTCTTAAGTGGGGACAGTTTGGAACAGTACAAAAATCTCATGCTCTTTTCTCTACTTGCCCATTAGAAACTAGTTTATTACATATCAGTTGAGTAGACATCATGGATCTAGGGCTATAGGAGTACAGGATAAACCTATTCCATAATTCTTCCACTCACAAAACAACTAACTATGTAAGTATATAGTTCATAAGGGATATAAAAGGTGATGCTATAAATTTCTAGGGAAGATTTCAGAACTAAGTTACAAACTAAAATAATGGCCTCTATAAAAATTTTACCTAGATCCCTATAGATTTTCAGTAGACTTCATTTACACAAAATTTATATCTGGCCAGTTATTAATACCTGATTAGGCTTTTTAAGTGACCTCTAAAGGTTAAGAATAAAAAGCTAGGGGCTGGAGAGATGGCTTAGTGGTTACGGCACATGCCTTTGAAACCTAAGGACCCCAGTTTGATTCTCCAGGTCCCATGTAAGCCAGATGCACATGGTGGTGCATACATCTGGAATTCGTTTGCAGTGGCTAGAGGCCCTGGCACACCCATTCTCTCTCCCCCTCTCTGTCTCAAATAAATAAATAAAAATAAAATCTAAAAAAATTAAAAGAATAAAAAGCTCAGGCTTAAAGTCAATGGTATTATACTTGAAAGAGACAGTTTGTTTTAAATTAACATTCTCAATGTCACACTTTTTTTTTTCTTTTTTCAAGCAACCTGTCACATAATAGGCGTGGGCCAAAAATTGGCCCGTATCCAGATTATTCATCTTCCTCCTACATTGAAGATTCCATCCATCATACTGACAGCATTGTGAAGAATATTCCCTCTGAGCATTCAATGTCCAGCACACCTTTGGCTGTAGGAGAAAAGAACCGAAACTCAATTAATTATGAACGACAGCAAGCACAAGCTCGAATCCCCAGCCCGGAAACAAGCGTCACCAGCCTGTCTGCAAACACAACTACCACAAACACCACTGGCCTCACTCCAAGTACTGGCATGACCACTATATCTGAGTTGCCATACCCAGATGAAACAAATTTACATGCCACAAATGCTGCACATTCAATTGGGCCAACCCCTGTCTGCTTACAGCTGACCGAAGAAGACTTGGAGACCAACAAGCTAGACCCAAAAGAAGTTGACAAGAACCTCAAGGAAAGCTCTGATGAGAATCTCATGGAGCACTCTCTTAAACAGTTCAGTGGACCAGACCCACTGAGCAGTACCAGTTCTAGCTTGCTCTACCCACTCATAAAGCTTGCAGTAGAAGTGACTGGACAGCAGGACTTCACACAAGCTGCAAATGGCCAGGCATGTTTAATTCCTGATGTTCCACCTGCTCAAATCTATCCTCTCCCTAAGCAGCAGAATCTTCCTAAGAGACCTACTAGTTTGCCTTTGAACACCAAAAATTCCACCAAGGAACCCCGGCTAAAATTTGGCAGCAAGCACAAATCAAACTTGAAACAAGTCGAAACTGGAGTTGCCAAGATGAATACAATCAATGCAGCAGAACCTCATGTAGTGACAGTAACCATGAATGGTGTGGCAGGTAGAAACCACAGTGTTAACTCCCACGCCTCCACAACACAGTATGTCAATGGAGTAGTACCATCCAGCCAGACAGCCAGCATAGTGGCACACAGGGCCCAAGAGATGTTGCAGAATCAATTTATTGGTGAGGACACCCGACTGAATATTAATTCCAGCCCTGATGAGCATGAACCTTTACTGAGACGAGAGCAACAAGCTGGCCACGATGAAGGTGTTCTGGATCGTCTAGTAGACAGGAGGGAACGGCCACTAGAAGGTGGCCGAACTAATTCTAATAACAACAACAGCAATCCATGTTCAGAACAAGATCTTCTTACACAGGGTGTTGCAAGCACAGTAGCAGATCCTGGGCCGTCAAAGCCCAGAAGAGCACAGAGACCAAATTCTCTGGATCTGTCAGCCACAAATCTCCTGGATGGCAGTACACAGAGTAAGTTGAGGAATCACATGCCCACCTCCAGGACCATTGAAATAACTAATAGAATCAGATTGTGTTCAACTGGTGATTATTTACCTTCATCACTTTTTGTTTGTTTTGTTTTTGCTTTTTGAGGTAGGGTCTCACTCTAGCAAAGGCTGACCTGGAATAGCCTCAGAGTGGCCTCGAGCTCTTGGCGGTCCTCCTACCTCTGCCTCCCAAGTGCTGGGATTCAAGGTGTGCGCCACCACACTCTGCTCACCTTTATCACTTTTGAAGATAAAGTAAGACATTTCATTGGGCCACAAATATAATTATATTGTTAAAAAGGAAGTTTTTTGGGTCATTGATAATTAGAAATAGAAAGCTAATGTCACAATCAGAATTACCAATTTAATATGTTTTGTGTGATGGCTACTTGATAATAGATTCACAAACTTACTACAAACAAATGAAATTACATACTCACCAGCTTAAAAGCACCAAATAGTAATATTATGCCAATTTAACTTCTGAAATATTTTCCTGTGTGTATTAATGTCATATATCTGCATGTAGATTTTAACCTTAGTAAGTCTTAAAAGTACAGAAAAAAATTCAGAAGAGACTATAAAGAAACTATACAGTTGTTCTTAGTTTCTTACTGTCATCTTTTTAAAGTTATGGATTGAGTCTCATATACCAAATAGTATTGTACTCTGGGCCCCATGGCAACTTAAACAAATAACAGGTTGTTGCTCAGTTTCTTGCCCTAAAAGGATTACAACACAAAACAGGAAATCTTACTAAACCTCTAACAGTCATCATTGTATAAAATGGTTTATCTTTTAGAATGCCGGCATTTACAAAAGAAAATAAAAAAGGATAGCCTAATACGGGTGTGGTGGTGCACGCCTTTAATCCCGGCACTCGGGAGGTAGGAGGATCCTCGTTAGTTCCACACTGAGGCCACAGAGTGAATTCCAGGTCAGCCTGGACTAGAGTGAGACTCTACATTTAAAAAAAAAAAAAAAAAAAAAAAAGCATAGCCTAGCATACACAAGGCATCACAAAAAAAAGTAAAAGAAAATCTAGTCCTTTGCTTGAGTGGCTTATAGTATAAGCCAGTTTGCATGCCTTTATTGCTCTATATCAGATGTAAAATATCTTGTCAGGTATGAGTACAAGTAACTAATAGAAAAATTATACTCTATTTCTGTCATTCTTCTTAAAAAATATATTAGTTGCCTTTATAATTTGGTCCACTTTCAGGATTTTTGTTTGTCTTTTTGAGATGGGCTCACTATGTGACACCCTAGTGGCACCCAAGGTCCTTGAACTCACAGTCCTGCCTCAGCCTCCTGAACACTTGGGATTATAAGCATGGGCCACCATACCTGGCTCACTTAGAGTAGTGAGAGCACTTAGAATGATTAAATGGATTCTGTCAAGTTGGATTCCCTACCAGAACAAAAGGATTTGAGATTGCAGCTAAGAACTTGGATTTTTTCTTTCTATTCTTGTGTCTTTTTCTAAATTTTCTTCTTTGCCCAATAATATAATTCAATTAATTATTAAAATACTTGGCTTGAAGAAATAAGTTGGTTGAATTTTGTGTAGGAAAACACTGCCTAGCATCATGTATTTCATGAAATGTCCATTAGTAGCTTCTATAGATATTGATTTGACTTTTTTGAATACACAATTCATTCCCTGTGCTTTTATTTTCAGTAGGTGAGTCAATACAAGACGGCAAATCAGGATCAGGTGAAAAGATCAAGAAACGTGTGAAAACTCCATACTCTCTGAAGCGGTGGCGCCCTTCCACCTGGGTCATCTCCACTGAGCCACTGGACTGTGAGGTCAACAACAACGGCAGCGAGAGGGCAGTTCATTCCAAATCCAGCACCGCTGTCTACCTTGCAGAAGGAGGCACCGCCACCACCATGGTGTCTAAAGATAGAGGAATGAACTGTCTGTGAGGTGTGCGCAAGTTTATGGAGTGAAATTATTTTTTGCATCATTTAAACATGCAGAAAGACATTTAAAACAAAACAAAAACCAGAAAACTGCTTTATCCTCCTGTCAGCACCCCTTCCCATCCCTGCAACAAGGACTTGCTTTAAATAGATTTCAGCTATGCAGAAAATTTTAGCTTATGCTTCCATATTTTTTAATTTTGTTTTTTAAGTTTTGCACTTTTGTTTAGTCTTGCTAAAGTTATATTTGTTATGACCACAGAATTATATGTGTGTGTATCAAAAGTGGTCTCAAAATATTTTTTTAAGAAAAAAAGCAAAAACAGTGTATTGCTGATAATCAGTTTGGACCATTTTCTAAAGGTCATTAAAACAGAAGCAAATTAAGACAGGTTCGACTACAGTGGTGTCTGGTATCCATGTTTTGTTTCTGGGCACAAGCTAGTTTATGTGTTGATATGTTCTTAAACGTACTATCTGTTGGACATTCTTTTCTCTTGTATTTTGTTTGAATGTGCAATAGTCTGTAGACCACAAACCAGCTTTCTTATTGGTCTTTCTAGCAGGGCACACATTCTTCCATAATATGAACATTTTCCCCCATTCTTCCATCATATGAACATGTTCTTGCTTTCTCCTTATGGAGAATGTATAAATATTGTCCAAAGGGCTCTAAAAAAGGAACTACCAAAACCTTTTTTGAAATGCCATTTCTTTTATCCTTCCAAATCCTAAATGTTCCTTCCAGGCATTTTGATGAACATACCTGGTTCTGGTTTTGGGAGTTCATAAGAGAGCGTAGAACAAAATAAATGAAATACTAGCCTTTTTCCATTTTATTTTTCTATGTATGTCCATGTTCCATATTCATTTATTTAAGAAATACATTTTTATCAGAAAGTTTATAGAGCTAAGCTTACATGGAATTTTTAAGTAAGTAGATGAGTAAGACAATATAGTGTTATAACTTTCATTCTCTGAATAGGACATCACAGATAAAATTACATTTCCTATTAATAATAACTTCAAAAGTACTCTTAAAGTTTTAAACTTATAGTACCTTTTATTCTGTTCCCCAGTGAAGCCTGATGACTTTATCTGAAAATGATTCCTCTTCCCATGACCTAAAGCACTGTGGAAACTGGCATGCCAAATCCCTGTGGAAGGAAGGATTGCTGCCAAACTTAGAAAACTCTTGCGCAGACTGAAATTTACCCTTTTTCTTTTCAAAACTGTTTGTTTTCTCCTCTTGTTTTTATAATTTCTCTTTTTGCCAGTTTTTCACATGATCTTTGATCTATAAACAGCATCTGTTATTTATATTGTAGTGTGTCTTCCAGTGATAGCATGCCCTTGAAATCATATTGGTAAGGATTCCTTTGCTTCTTTCCTTACTAATAATGTAAAACAACAACCTCTGCATCTTCTAATAAAGCACTTTCTGTCAAATAAGGGAATTTTCTAAAGAAATTATTTCTATCTCATTTTTTTTTAGATTCTCAGAGTACTTAATATACATTCAGTTCTAAGATTTTTTTGGGAGGTGATAAAGTTAAGAGGAAAATACAAATTCCTGAATTTCTGGTTTAAGTTCTTGTCCCCTGAGCAGTATTTTCTCATCTGTAGTCCTCCACCTTCATCATTTAATTAAAGACATCCTAAATTTCCCAATTTGCTATCCAAAATACTTGTGACTTACTTGTATATAAGCCTTTTCTTACTTGCCATTTGCTGTGAATCGTATGAAATGCTACATTTATCATTTATCCAACTGGGTTGCTGACCAGTTCTCAGTGATGTGTTAAGATTTGACTAGTGCACAGGACTCATGCTTTTTATGTTCTATCAACCCTTCTCTTGATTCAGACTCTTTTAATATTGTTTTCGTTGTCTAGAATGTAATTTTTTCATTTGGTCATTATCTTTTATCTATAAAACAAATTATTTGTATCTTTCCTGGTAAATTTTGACTTATTTCTCTGTCTAAATGGCTTTCAAATGTATTGTAGGATATTTTTTTTTCAAACAATTGTGGAACAACTGAATCAAAATAAATTATACTCCAGCTTCAATTTGAAACACTAGGAATAAATGACCATTTATGGTTCAACTGATCTTTTCCTGTCAAAAGAATTATCTTACATTCTGATATTCTTTGGTTTTGGACTAGTTGATTACAAGTTTCTCAATTTTTTGATGCTTAATAATAAAATTCTCTTAAAATTGTAACATACCATATTAAAATAAATTTGTATAACTTCCCATTTCATCCAAATATGCTTAAATAATTTCTATTCTTCCCATTATTTTAGTAATGCTTGAAAAAGTAGGAAAGTAGAAAGTGTAGATCATTTTAATAAATTTTAACTTATATTTCATCTTTTTAAACTCTGATATATAAGCAAGTAGAATCATGTTAAATGATTTAAATTATACAATTGTTAACTTTATTTATCTGATACTGTTTCTTCAAGCTGATATTGAATGTGTCACAAAATTTTACATGTAGAAACTAATTTGGGGCATTTTGAATAAAAGTTCATTTAATTTAAAAATGTTAAAATTTCTCTTGACAGTAAAATAATCTTAAAGACATTGTATAGGTAGTAAGGACCTAACATTATTTCCTTTAAGAAAGTCCTGGTTGTATGCCAAAATTAAGTCATTGGAAGAACTTAGTTTGAATTAAGTTTAGACTAAGATGATTTAAATATGAATCCTAAAATATTTTTCTAAATGTATAATTGGATAAAAACACTATACTATAGAAAGTTATAAGAAGGCATATACTGAATGTTGAGGTATACATACACACAGTTTCTTTTCATCCTCACAGCAACCACATGAGCATTTATTACTATTCCGATTTTACAAACTAGTGAACAAAAGCTAAAAGAAACTAGTTAATAATGTGCCCAGGGTTCACATCTACTGATAGACAAAGCTGTGATTTTAGCCTAGGTTTACCTCCCCACATCTCTTTAATCCACATTACACTGCCTGTAGGCTGTGTGACAGGATGTGGATATAATAACATTTGGTAAGAAACTCAGTTATTATACTCCAGCACAGTTGTCTGTACATAGCCGAACCAGATACCTTAATAATTTTAATAGTTACACTAACAAAATGTCTATGTTCAGTATTGCTTAAGAAACAATTACTAACTCAGATAAAATTCAATCTGCATCTGCCATCATGAATCTTAAATTCATTTCACCTAGCTCCTAACCTTGTACTGCAGAAGGAAAGGTAAAGTAAATTTAATGAAAGAGTAAAGGTAGGTAGGTGCAGAGTTGAGTGGTTCCATACTAGATTTGGGAAAAGTAAATTAACATAAAAGTTCAATCTTCTTAATCCTCGATGAGCCCATCTTCAAAATTTCTTCTCTTAGGAATGTTAAAAATGTGTTAAACCACAGAATTAATTACAATATAAGATACAAGGATAATGTCCTTTTGAGAAGATAATTTTATATAGCTTCATGACATGTATCTACTTATTCCAGAAACTATTGGTTCTGAGCATGCAAGTAGAGAGGAAGCATGTAGTCTTTCAGTTGGAATTCTCACAAATTTTAACAGATACTTGTATTTAAAATGTTTTCAAGTTTGGCTTCCAAAAGCCAAATAGAATACCCAATAGGCTTTGGCTGCTATACTGAACTTTTAGTTGCTGTACGTCTATCTTGAAAGCCATTTAAAATGGAAAAGATATGTCAGTAAACTTTTGTTTCTTTTTGTTCATATGTATGGGCATGAATATTTCATTGAGGGCCATTAACTACTAGAACTTGAGTTACATTATGTTTCTTTTTGTATCATATTTTGTAAATTTATGTTGAACTTGTTACCAGTCATATATATGTTATTACATAACTTCCTAGATACTTTTATATATATCCTTACCTTCTTAATACCTTAAAAAACTCTGTACACATACTAGTTGATTTCCTAGTTGAGTTTTTCTAGAAATTGTGTACCACCCCCACATATACCCCATTAGTCTCTTCTAGACCAGGACCATTCTAAATATTCAGATGCCTCAGTATGTTTACTTTCAGCAGATGAAGTTGCATCTTAACTTTTAGACTATGAGCAACATAAGCTTTGTTCAAAACTACCTTACGTGATCCCCTCCTGTCTGTCAATGCTCACTGATGTGTAAATCTGGTAAGTCACTATTTGAACTACTTCCACAGAAGTTATGGTGGAAAGAAGGCTTTTCTACAGGTTTTCATATTAACACTCAAAAGGAAATCCCAGCATGCCCAGGAGGTGGTAGCACCCACTCATCACTCTTCTTCAGTTCCCTCAGTTTATAGCTGACTGTCTGTCATCCAACTATCTAACTTGCAATTTGTGTCAGTAAAGTTTTCTTCATATCTGTTCTCTGTCTTGTTTCATTTAAGTCTATTTCTTTACCTACGTGGAAAATAGAGAATGAATGGCCACCTTCTCCCTAAGTTCTGCAGTATACTTCAGGCTTCTCAGTTGCCATCTGAGTTCATCAGATAAAGTAGTTTCAGTTCCTTTATCTTTTCCTCCTCAGATCAATTTTAATGACTTTATTTTATATTTAAGAACACATAAAACTATATACTATGTTATATTCAAATTAATTACTCCAGTTATAGTACAATAGTTTCATAGACTCGAGAGTTAAGATGTTATTATTTGGCATTAGATTCAACCATCAGACCACCAGAAAATAAGCACTTAATTTTTGTATTAACTAACATTAAATTGTGTTTCATGATCTTATGTTTTCATTAGTTATAACTAAAGCCATGTATACATAATTATGTCTCATTTTGCCATTAAATTTTTTAGTCTTTATTTCAATGACCTTAGTGTTGATTGAACCACAGTGTTTTACATTTTTCTCAATTACTGTGTTAAACCCTAAAAGCAAGATTAACTCTCAAAGACAAATCCTAAAAAAGACAAGGTAGATGGGCGTGGTGTGCACGTCTTTAATCCCAGCACTTGGAAGGCAGAGGTAGAAAGATCCCCATGAGTTTGAGGCCACCATGAGAATACATAGTGAATTCCAGATCAGCCTGAGCTAGAGTAAGACCCTACATCGAAAAACCAAAATAAATAAATAAATACAAACAAAAAAAAGGTATTATCAATTAATATTTTTGTAGACCACTTTTGAAATGCTTGACATTGTTTTGCAACATAGATTGGACTATAACATTTTCATTTAACTTTTAAGTGATTAAAGTTGGCTGGTAGATACATTTGAATGTAAATACTTAAGAAGGGCTGGGAATATATCCTAATTGGTAGAGTACCTGCCTAGCATTCATGGAACCCTGGCTTCAATTCCTGGTGCCACATAAAACTGGGCATTGAAGGCACATGCCTGGACTCCAGCACTCGAGAGTGGGAGGCAGGAAGATCAGAAGTTCATGGTCATCCTCAGCTACATGGCAAGTTTGAGGCAAGCCTTGGCTACTTGGAACCTGTCTCCAAAAAAACTTAAGAATTTATACAGTATATTAAAATTATTCCTAAAATAAAGCTATCATATTAATGTTGATCAGAAAAAAAAATTCAGAACTAAATTACTTCACTTGGATGCCCAGTTTATGATAACATTTTTTTAGAAAACTTCTATATTTAAAATTACAATTGCCTTTTTTTTTTTTTAGTTTCAAAAGGCACAGTCTTCCCCATTTTATTTGTATTTCAGAAACATCTTCATCTTTTAGAATTACTAGACAAAATATTACTTAAAAACTCAGGGCCCCTTTCATCCCTTCATGCACTGAAAAAGTTCAGTTGGTAGCAGACAAGCAATTAAATGCAGTTGAATATTTTAAGCGTTTGTTACGCAATTCACTTAATGTTTCATCTTATTATTTGACTTAATTCAAATGGATATAATATCTGGTTTCATTAGTCATAGAAAACTTGCCCCATTGTATAATTACTGAATAGAAGTGACTCAACTGACTGGCTGCATGTTACAGCAAATTTAGGCCTTGAAGTTACAGCACCAGCTTAAACACTTTCTGTTCTTTGATTCTACGGCTGTACATGATGGGACAAAGTGCTTCATTTTTTTTTTTTTTGTTTTTTTTTAATGACAGGACTTAAGAAAGTAATTCTGAGATAGAATTTCTTTAAGTGGTAATTAGCATTATAAAACTTGCTTCTAAAAGTGAACTAATGAGTCTATAGCTTTAGTAATAACTTGGGTGGCTTTGAGAAGGTAACCTATGGTAACCTATTTATCACACTGTCAGAGCCAGTGTTTTCCTCTGAATTAGACAAACTCAAGTTCTGAATTGGTATGCTGCATGTCTAAATCTTAGCCGTGAAGTTATTTGTCACCAGTCTCTTGTCTCAGGCTCCTCACCTTGTTACCAGCCCTCTTCAGTATGTAAAAGAAACATATTTTTAAAGAGGCTTGACCTTAAGAAAACTAAATGACTAACAGATGCAATTCAGATATACTTAGGTTTTGATTTAATGTTGAATTGCTTGACTTCCGTGGCTGTTTGTTTCCTGGTCACATTTATTTATTGAAGCAATTTTTGTATACCTTTGTCATTTCGTTTCCATAGAAAGTATATTGTGTGTTTGTGTAAGCTGGAATCATCCTTAATTTTCTGTTGATAATTTTTCAAATGAATATACATGGATAACTGTAAAGTACACTAACTCTTCGGGTGTTGTAGCTGAAACATGCAGATGTGTAGCTGCCATACTTTTTCTGAATGGACAGGAGAAACAAGCTAGAGTACTCATTTCTGAGGATGTTTTTTTCTGGAAAATGAAAGGCTGAAAATATTGGCACATCCTCAGAGCCCTCTTTCTTGTTAACGGGTATCTTTTGTTGGTGTGTTTTGCTCTTACCTTACAGATAGAATATCGTATATGAATTTATGAATAATTTCAGTTATTTTGCTTTTGTATAAGCTGTCAGAGACCTTGCTATGCTGTATAAGTTGTGTTTGATGGGTCAGTGTGAGTATGAAATAAAGCAAATCACTTTTGTATTATCTATGGATGCCACTATGAAAGCTGACATTAAGCCACTAAAGAGTTTTCTATGAATAAGTGTAAGTAAATGCTTTGATATATATAAACCTAAATAAAAAAGATTGTATTGAGACAGAGACATTGGAGAAGGAAATTTTAAGACAGTTCTTTAGGTATAAAAAGGCTTGCTGTAAAATGGTGCGTTATTCCATTTATTAAAGATCATATTAATGACAATAGTCATTGTATTTTTTTGTTGTTTGTTTGTTTTTCAAGGTAGGGTCTCACTCTAGCCCAGGCTGACCTGGAATTCACTATGTAGTCTCAGGGTGGCCTTGAACTCATGGCAATCCTCCTACCTCTGCCTCCTGAGGGCTGAGACTAAAGGCATGCACACCACGCCCGTCTACCTTGTATTTTTCAGGATTCATTTTTGAGAGTTTTGAGAATGGGGTGCACCCATTCTCTCTTTCTCCTTGTAAGTAAGTAAAATTATATCTATTCTCCCTCTTATAAGTGAAAAAAACGGAAGGCCAGGTCAAATTAAATTATCCAGTCACAGAGCTAGTAAGTGATGAAATGAGATCCTAATGTGTTTTCCATTTTACTTTGAACTATAGCTTTCAGACTTGGCTATGGCAAGGAAAACCCCAAAACAGAAATGAAAATGGCTTATAGAGTGCTAAATAGGATTAGTAATTTAAGGGCACCTGAAGCTACTAGGTATGCAACCATTTCTAGTCACCTAATATTGTGGTTGTGTTTTTCGTAGTTAAGTGATCTTTATTTTTTAATTTGATTATCATAATTTAAATTTTATATATATTTTACTTTAAAATTTTTTTTAATTTATTTTTACTTACTTATTTGAGAGAAAGAGTGTGAAAGGAGCAGAGAGAGAAAGAGAGGAAGGCAGATAGAGAGAGAATGGGCATGCTAGGGCCTCCAGCTACTGCAAGCAAACTCTAGATGCATGTGCCACCTTGTGCATCTGGTTTATGTGGGTCCTGGGGAACTGAACCTAGGTCCTTTGGCTTTGAAGGCAAGCGCCTTAATCACTAAGCCATCTCTCTAGGCCAAAAAAATCTATCTATCTATCTATATATATATATTTATAAAAAGGTTGTACTTAGACCATCTCCCCCCAACCCAATCTTCTTTGGTGGGGTTATTGGTATGAATTGTGGGGATCAAGAGGCCTTAGTCAGTCTCAAGGTGGGGAAGACGGTGCCTCTGGCTTTTCCCACTCACTCTGAGGCTCTTAACAGTCTTTCTGCCCCCTCTTCCACAAAGTCCCCTGAGCCTTGGTGGGCAAGATAGGGATCTGATTTAGTGTTGCTTTCTTTGTAGCCTCTGGATCTCTGGTTTGATGAGGTTTGAGTGACCACAGTGTGTATCACCATTTCCCTGGAACTGGCCAGCTGTGAAAACATTATTCATGTCACTACTTTTCTCTATAATGCTTCTAAACCCAAGCAGATGAGGTGGTAGTGACCAATCTCGTGAAAGTCAGCTCTCTCTTGATTGATTGATGTTTCCTGGTTCTCCCCAGTATTTTACACCATTTGCCCTACATGAGCTGCCAAGGAATTGAGAAGCCCTACTTTACTGCTTTTTAGAGGGGGGATTTTTGAGGTAGGGTCTCGCTCTAGCCCAGGGTGACCTGGAATTTACTATGTAGTCTCAGGCTGGCCTCGAACTCATAGTGATCCTCCTACTTCAACCTCCCAAGTGCTGGGATTAAAGGTGTGCACCACTTTGTGCATTTGACTTTACATGGGTACTGGGGAATCAAACTCTGGTTATTAACAGTCCTAACCAACAGTGGACTCTATAAGCTGCACAACTGGGCAAGATGTGCCCGCTGCAATAGTGGCATGAGTGTTATGGGGGTAACCAACTGTGTTCTGATTGGATTTGAGGCCCACTCCATGGGACAGATTTCATACCTGGAACAGAAAACCTAGTCTAAAGCCTATGACTTGGAAGGACATAGGCCCCAGGAGGAAAGCTACTACTGTTGTTTGGCTGGATGGATGTTAAGCCCATCAAATTCCTTCTACTCAAGTTTATGCTCACATAGTAGAGCTGTTCCCACTTTATTTTCACAGATGGCAGTGACTACTGTGGAGACTCAAAATTCATCAAAGTGATGAGGATTGACCTATAGCATTGAGACATCTTAATCACACCTGGCAGGGTCAGGGGACATTGTGGAAGAGGATGTTGGTTAGGACTGTTAGTGATTTTTCACCCCCAGCATCCTGTATAGCACAGCCAAGCAGCCAACAGAGAAGAGGCTTCCAGCTCAGTTCCAGCGTGACCTCTCAGTGTCCTGTAATTGAAGTATGTGGTGTCTTCAGCAATATGGTCTCAACCAGCTAGTTCTGGTGGACAACCAAGAGCACTGGCAGTGTTCTGTATTATTTTGGGTGTTTTTAAAGTTTTTTTGTTTGTTTTTATTTATTTATTTGATAGCGACAGAGAGAGAGAGAGAGGCAAAGAGAGAGAGAATGGGCACGCCAGGGCCTCCAGCCACTGCAAATGAACTCCAGACGCGTGTACCCCCTTGTGCATCTGGCTAACGTGGGACCTGGGGATCCGAGCCTTGAACCGGGGTCCTTAGGCTTCACAGGCAAGCGCTTAACCGCTAAGCTATTGCTACAGCCCTATTTTGGGTGTTTTTATTTGTTATATTTTTGTATTTTTTTTTCTAATTTGCCTTGTGTTGAGGGCTAACTTCAATAGATGGCAGTAAGGGAGCTGCCCTGCTAGGTGTGAAACCCTGACTCAGAAGCAGGTGGAGAACAAACGGTGCAGTGCCAGGCTTGGGTTGCGTGATGGGCGACAGGGCAGCCCCCTTTCCAGGGCAGGCCAGATCTTTGTGGTTTTAGAAGGCTATTGCCTCCCCATTCTTCCCTTCCCATCTCCATTCTTTTTATATTGCCCTGCTTCTGCCTCCAGAGTAGCTTACACTACAAGTTTGTACCATCTAGAACACCTGCTTCAAATGGAACATGAGTTTGCAAGGACAACACATTGTAGCTGTCTCTAGATTAATCCGATGTGTAGACTAAGTATCTTGCAGGATGCTGTACCTGTCTATAGGACAAGCATGTTTAAGAGGTTATATTTTATCCAGACAGTGATAGAATGTTTGTTGGAAGAACAAATGTAGCTTCCTATAGGCCTTATACTCATCTTAAAAGACACTTAAGGCCGAGCATGGTGGTGCACGCCTTTAATCCTAGCACTCGGGAGGCAGATGTAGGAGGATTGCTGATTTTGAGATTTTGAGACCATCCTGATACTACAGAGTGAATTCCAGGTCAGCCTGAGCTAGAGTGAGACCCTACCTTGGGGGAAAAAAAAGATACTTAGTTTAGGGATAGTAGATTTGAAGCATCTCTTCCCCACCTTTTGATACACAGATCTAAATTTACAGTTTGGCACATTGTTATAAGGTATTGATGCAGGATTTGGGGGTTCAGGAGGGGTCCTCCAGAATTTATGAACCCAAAGTTTTACGTTCTGTCCTACCTTTAATAAAGAATTAATAAAGACATTCTCAAGAAAGATAAATTATTAAAGTTGGGTGTGGTGGCACACACCTGTAATCTCAGCACTTGGGAGGCAGAGGTAGGAGGAATGCCATGAGTTTGAGGGTGCCCTGAGACTACATAGTGAATCCCAGGTCAGCCTGGGCTAGAATGAGACCCTACCTCAAAAAAAAATTTTTTTTAATCTGAATTATTAAGTTTATTTAGGGGAGATCCCAAATCGTGGGGTTCATTTAAGGGGAGCATGGGGCTTAAGAACCTGAAGCCTTTCAAGAGAGAAGAACTGCAGACACGTGGGGGACAGAATTTAGGCGCTTATGTAAAAACTTAGAAGGAGCACGCATGACATCTGCTGTGCGCTTTCCTATGGAGGGCAGGTGAGAAGGAAAGTGGTGAGGCTCAAGGGAAAATATCAAAGCAGAGATCAAGAAATTTAGAGGAGAAATAATAAAGAGAGTTACACTCATGGTTATCCCGAATTTAAGGAACTTACACAGGTAACAGGCCTGGCGTTAGTGAGAGCCCCCACATGGCAGATATAGAGGGGTGTAAGGGAATATGTGGTAGATTCAGAGACCAGAGGAAAATCATGCATGTAGTCAAAGTGAGAAGTTACCCCAAACTATAAAGCAGAGGCAAATAGAAAAGTTGTACCAGACCAAGGAACTGTATTATACTCTTGCCACCGCCCCAGCTAGGCTGGGTAAGAAGGAAGCCAGACTCACTGTGTCCCTGTGGCCCCAGGGAGAAAGAGACAGAAGCCAGAGAGAATTGCAGAGATGGTGGGAAGAGGCCAAACTCTGCCCCAGGTTCAGGCATGCAAGGGAAAGAAGACCCCAGTGGTTTGTAGATTTGGAGGGTGGATCCGAGTCAACCCACCTGGGCCAGCCCATCCAGGTAGCACACTAGAATTTGGGCAGCAGCCCGGTTGGGGGCGGGGGAAGATGCTGTAGATCAGTCTCCCATCAGAGGCAAGTTCCATTTCTGCCAAGAGTTCCAGTCTTGTGCCAGGGTGAGGTGGCATGTGGGGTGGCACCTCCTGATTCTCTCTAGACCTCAATTTCTGCCTGAAATGGCCTAAAGGAAACTAGCTTTCTCCTTCCTCCTTTAGTACCACTGCACTTCAGTACAGGACTACATAGTATTCCAGGTGTCCTTAGAGGAAGTATGAGGCCTGGGGGAACTGTGTATGAACCGTTCAATAACTTCCCACAAGTAAACTTACTCTCCTTTACACCTGAAACTACCTGCTCTACCTCCCCAGCTTAGATTCTTTTCTGCAAGGATCTTCCACTGGGGGTCTTCCTCTGTGCTCGAGTGCCTTTTACCCTAAAGGCCACATTCTACCTTTCTAGCTTTTATTGAATTAACTGACACAGTTGATTTCTCAAAACTGGAAAACTAAACTGAGCGATAGCAAAAAAAAAAAAAAAAGTGTGATGTGATTCCTCCTCAGGTGCACACAGGGGTGTGGCTTTTCCTAGGGAGATGCCCAGCGATGCCAGTTCTCTTGACAGGATACCAATGGACCAGAGACACAATTCCACCCAAGTATAGTTTGATGAGCCAGAGTTTACTGGGGGTCTTTACGGGAACTCAAACCCAGCAGCAACATGACTGAAAAGCCCACCATAGCATAAATGACATCTCATTAAAGCTGCCTGATCCTCAGTTAGCTTCCATGTACCAGAATCTCCAAGGCCACCTGCAGTTGGGAGGCAGCGGTGAATAGAATCCTAAGTGAGGGGCTGGCGACCCCTCCTTCTCCAAGACAATGTTAACCGCTTCATTATCATTAACCACAGACCTATCTATCACTGTTTTGCTTATTTCATTCCTACGACTGAGCGACCAAGGTACTCTGTAGGTTACCCCAACAGCCTCTGCTCTGTACTGGCCAATGGTTGTGCCATACAAGGAGGAAATAGCTACGACACAGCAAAAGGAAATGGTCGCATCCAGGCAAAGTGGTACCTGAGCCCTAAATAAATGGTAAGCTGTAGTCCCAATATGTGTTTGAAAAACCAAGGAAGACTTTAGCTGAGGGAATCATGATTGGGCAGGATTTTGCAAGGATTTCAACAGGAGAAGTAAATGTAGACTATTTGGTAATAGAGCTAAATGAAGCAAACACCAGATCCAGGCGTTTCTTGTCATAGACAGGCAAGAAGGAGACTAAAGTTTCTAAGGAGAGAAGGGTCTCTTCATAGAAGCTGTGTACAGAAGTTTGAAAGGGCTGGAGAGATGGTTCAGTGGTTACAATACACTTGCCTGCAGGGCCTAAATGACCCGGGTTAGGTTCCTCAGTACCCACATAAAACTGGCTGCACAAGGTAGTGTGTGTATCTGGAGTTCATTTGCAGTGGCTAGAAGCCCTGGTGAGTGTCTCTCTCTCTCTCCCTTGCAAATTAATAAATAAAAATTTTAAAAATAAGTTAGGAGTCAGACATGGTGGCACATACCTTTAGTCCAAGCACAAATGAGGGAGTGCATGATTGGCCTTGGGCACATGAGAGAAACTGATCACCAAGCCCCTCCTCAAAAAGGGTCAAAAAAGGGGCTGGAGAGATGGCTTAGCAGTTAAGCGCTTGCCTGGGAAGCCTAAGGACCCCGGTTCGAGGCTCGATTCCCCAGGACCCACATTAGCCAGATGCACAAGGGGCACACACACGTCTGGAGTTCATCTGCAGAGGCTGGAGGCCCTGGCACACCCATTCTTTCTCTCTCCCTATGTCACTCTCAAATAAATAAATAAAAATAATAAACAAAAAGGGTCAAAAGAATAACGTATGTTAAGCACTGTACTAGAGATGAAACCAGTCCTGCTCTCCACAAGAAGAGATTTGGAGATTGTAGTACAAATTGTAAATATGGGAATGAAAGCCAATGGTGGTGCGGGAAATCAGGGCAAAGATACCTACTCTAATCTTAAAGAATCAGGGGCAAAACACCACTTACATTTATTTATTCATTTTATTATTTATTTCTGCAGGGGTGTACACCAGGGTCTTCTGCCACTGCAAAGGAACACCAGAAGCTTGCATCACATTTTTCTTTTCTGAGGTAGGGTTTCGTTCTAGCACAGGCTGACTTGGAATTCACTATGTAGACTAGGGCTGGCCTTGAACTCACAATCCTCCTACTTCTGCCTCCCAACTGCAGGAATTAAATAAAGGTGTGCACCACCACGCCCGGTTCTTGTATCACATTTTTGATTCTGGCATATATGGGGGGGCCTGGGAATTGAATCCCTGGCCAGCACGGTTTGCAAGCAAACACTTGTAACTGCTGAACCATCTTCTCAGCCCCCAACTTCCCCTTTTGAGATAAATTGCATGATTGTCTTAAGATATAAGGAATGAGTGAAGCGATGAGCAACGGACCTCTAGGCAAAGTTGCCACAAAGCACACAACCCTGGAAAACTAAGAGTTCAGTTTTTGCAGGGCCAGGGGTAGAGGCCATCAAGGGCAGATGACCACCTAGCAGTCACAGGAAGGCTGCTATGACCGCAGAGCCATGCGTTTGAATCTGCCTTGGGAGTCAATGGAATTATCTGCTAATCAGGGAGTTTCAACTGAGGTGATGCTATTGGAATATAAGGAAGGGGCTGAGAGGGAGGCACTGTGAATAAATACATCATGTGGACTAGTGAACGAGCACTGGCAAGCGACGAGAGCCTGTGCCAAGGCTGAGTCAGTGAAGGCAGGGAGGCAGCAGCAAATTGAGTCAGGGTTAAAGGGAATCCGTGGAACCAGGTTTCCTGGATCTGATGTGGCAATCTAATCAACCCTCAGAAGAATGAAAAATCTCAGGGGAAAGTGCGAGGGGGGGGGTATTACCATGGGATATTTTTTATAATCATGGAAAATGTTAATAAAAATGGTGAAAAGAAACAAAAAAACAAGTGGGAAGCTGTAGAGATGGCTCAGCAGTTAAAGCAGCTTGCTTGCAGAGCCTGACAGGGTGGGTTCGATTCACTACTACCTGCACTACCTGCATAAAGCCGGATGCACAAAGTGGCACATGTATCTGGGGTTCCTTTGCAGTGACAGGAAGCCCTGGGGTGCCCGTTCTCTCTCACTTCTCCCTCAAATAAATAAACATACATTAACAAAAAAAAAAAAAAATCTCAGAGCCTGTGCAGCTGACAGAGGGGCCCACCGTTTATAAGATCTTAAACGCTGACAGTTTTGATATATTCTATCTTCTTATGTCACATGTTCAAATTTTGCATTCCAAGTATATATCTACTTAGATACCATTCCCCTGTTACTTCTGTAGAAATGCTTCAAGAATAGAGCTTCTCTGGGTAAGCTACACCAAAAGTTAGTTTATTTTTGTTGTTGTTTTTCTCGAGGTAGGGTTTCACTTTAGCCCAGGCTGACCTGGAACTCACTCTATAATCCCAGGGTGGTTTGAATTCACAGCAATTCTCCTACCTCTGCCTCTTGAGTACTGGGATTAAAGTGCCTCCACACGTGGCTTGCTTTTTTTTTTTTTTTTTTTTCTGATGAATGCTTTATTAGATTAGCTGATTTCACATACTGTTACAATGGGACATTTGGAGGAGGCCCTGTGCTGGCTTTATAAGAATGATAGTCCACAACAGTCCACCAGCATAAAACTGGGCATGATAAAGCATGCTTATAGCTCCAAAAGTCAGAAGGCAAAAACTGGAGGATTGCTGTAAATTCAAAGCCAGCCTGGTCTACATAACAAATTCCAGACCTTTCAGGCAGAGGTAGGAGGATCTCTGTGAGTTTGAGGCCACCTTGAGACGACATAGTGAATTCCAAGTCAACCTGGGATAGAGTGAGACCCTACCTCAAAGAGAGAGAGAGAGAGAGAGAGAGAGAGAGAGAGAGAGAGAGAGAGAGAGAGAGAGCAGCTTTAGAATCAGCCCGAGCTACACATGTACCGGGCCAGGCTGGAGTACCATGCCGCTGGCTTAAAAAATCCAGCTTTACAAGGAGCAGCAGGGTTTTGCAGATGCAGCTTAAGCACTGGCATGCATAGGGCCCTTGGGTCCATCTTCGGTACTTGAAAAATAGAAAGGAGGGGCAGGAGGGAAGGAAGGAAGAAGACCAGCACAAATAAAAACATGTCCTAAAGTGGCATCGGCAAAGTGTTGCTGAAGATGGTAGAGTAGGTAGTCCATGTGAGTGGGTATCTTCTAAAAAGAACCACTCTTTTTGTTGTTAATTAAAAATTTTGAAAAGAAAAAAAAAACTTAAAAGAAAAAAAGAACCACTTTTCTCTTGCCTGCTACATCTCTTTCCCACCAGTTCCTCAATCACCCAGCTTGACTTTCCAACCCTGGGCCTCTTCCTTCCCTCCCCACTCACTTGGGAAGAGGAAGACCCATGCTGGAAGCCAGCATCCTTTGTGTGTGTGATAGATTGTTTGTGATGCACGGAGCAGACAAAAGGCCAGCCGTCCTCTGCTTGCCGGCCTTGCAGTGAGGAACAAACTCGCCATGGCTTATGTAAGATGCTATGGGAAAAATTATTTTCTTTCCTTTGGATATTTTACTGTTTCTCTACAATTTAATGATTACTATAATTATAAAAATATGGAACACCTCATGAATTTGCATGCCATCCTTATGCAGGGACCATGCTAATCTTTTCTGTATCATTCCAATTTTAGTATATGTGCTGCAGAAATGAGCACAAAATGCTTAAATTCTCAAGGAACCAGTTGTGGTGGCTCATGCTTATAATCTCAGCACTCAGGGCTAGGCAGGGCTATAGAGTAAAACCTTGTCTCAAAAAAAAAAAAAAAATCCTAAGAGAAAAGGAATTCAAGGAAATACATTCTATTCTTTTTCTTTATTTTTAAGTGTTAAACTGGCTCACCAGTGACATTTGGTGATATCCTTGGTATTAGTCATTTGTTTTTTATCTTTTTTTAAGGTTTTAAACTTTTTGTATTACTTATGTATTTGAGAGAGTGACAGAGAATGGCATGCCAGAGCCTCTTGCCACTGTAAACAAAATCCAGATGCATATACCATCTTGTGCATCTGGCTTATGTGCGTTCTGGGGAATTGAACCTGGGTCCTTAAAGTTCACAGACAAGGACCTTAACCACTAAGCCATCTCTCCAGACCACTCATCTTTTTTAAAAAAAAAATCTTATTTATTTGAGAGAGAAACAGAGAGGAAGGCACAGAGAGAGAGAGAAAGAGTATGGGCATGCCAGAGCCTCCTGCCACTGAAAACAAACTCAATATATGAGCCCCTTTGTGCATCTGGCTTTATGTGGGTACTGAGGAATTGAACCCAGGTCTGCAGGCATTGCAAGCAAGCTTTTAACCACTGAGCAATCTTTCCAGTCACTACTTTTTTTCCTTAAAAAAAAATTATTTACTTATTTGCCAGCTGATAGAGAGCGAGGAAGAAATAGAGAATGGGCATGCCAGGGCCTCCAGACACTGCAAACAAACTCGATACATGGTCACCTTGTACCTCTGGCTTTACGTAGGTACTGGGGGAATGAACCCATGTTGTTAGGTGTTGAAGGCAAGCGCCTTAACTGCTGAACCATCTTTGCAGCTCCTACCTTACCTTTGTGTGTGTGTGTGCAGAGCATGCACGTGTGTGTGCACATTTGTATGCATATGGGCATGTGTGTGCACGCCAGACATAGAGTATCTTCTTCACTTGCTTTTCACCTATTGACACAGGGTGCCTCGCTGTGCCACATTGACATGGTGCGCGCAGACCTCACAGATTCAGCTGGCAGAGCCGGCCAACATGCCCTGGGGACCCTCTGTCTTTGCCTCAGGAGGGCTGGGCATCTGAACTCCGGTCTTCATGCTTGCCTGGTAAATGTTTTATAGACTGAGCCAGCTCTCTGCCCCTCCCCCACCCAGTACTAGATGTTTTTGTCATTGCTGAGACCAGGGACTGAGAAGAAGCAGCTTAAGGGCGTGTTGCAGTCAGGTTCGCATTGCTGGCAGAAATCACCCAACCAAGAGCAGCTTGTGGGAAAAAGAGCGTTTATTTTGGCTTACAGGCTTAAGGGGAAGCTCCACGATGGCGGGAGAAAACAATGGCATAAGCAGATATCACCCCTGGCCAACATAAGGTGGACCATAGCAACAGGAGAGCATGCCAAACCCTGTCAAGGGGAAACTGGCTATAACACCCATAAACCTGCACCCAACAATACACTCCCTCCAGGAGGTGTTAATTCCCAAATCTCCATCAGTTGGGAACTTGGCATTCAAACCACCTAAGTATATGGGGGGACACCTGCATCAAACTGCCACAGGGGGGAAAGATCTATTTTGGCTCACTGTTTCTGGGTGGAACAGGCTTGGCAGGGGAACCAGCTCCTGTCCCTGGCTGTGGGATCCTGTGGTGGCGCTTGCTCAAACCTTGCTGGACCAGGAAGTCAAGAAGTGGGGCTGGACTGGGACTGGCTAGAACCCTTCAGTCCTGGATCTGGTAACCTGTTTCCTCCAGCTAGCCCCGCCCCAAAGGTCCCACCACCTCTCCAAACAGCATTGCCATCTGGGAACCAAGGGTTCAAACACATAAGCCTAGGGGGGCGTTCCACATTCAAACTATAAAATCCTCTAAGAGTCATATGATTTTGTTTTTAGAAAAACAAGCAAGAAGTCGGGTGTGGTGGCACAGGCCTTTAATCCTAGCATCTGGGAGGCAGAGGTAGGAGGATCGCCAAGAGTTCAAGGCCACCGGGAGACTGCATAATGAATTCCAAGTCAGCTTGAGCTGCAGGGAAACCCTACCTCGAAAAACAAAAACAAAAAAGGAAAGAAAGAAAAGAAAATAAAAGAAAAGCAAGCAAGAAAAAACTGTGCATGATGTTAGTAAACCAGAATCCCAACACTTGAGAGACTCAGACACGAGAATACCAAGTTTGAGGTCAGTCTGGAAACTTAGCAAGATTTTAAATCTCTAAGAGACTGGGTCTATAACACAGATTAAACACTGAAAGGATTCTCCTGCCCTTCACATAGCAGGAGCTCTTTTTACTTTCTTTTCTTTCCTCTTTAACTTTCTTTTGATGGTTTTTCCAGGTCCACCACATGGGCTTTCAGATCACATGAGTGTATTCATTTTCCTTCCCTTGGTTCTGCACTTCCCTCAATAAACATAATACTTTAATTTAAAAAACTGAAAGGAATAATACTCATTCCGGAAATGACAAATTGACATAATTTCAAACACTGATGGAAAACTTTCAGTGTAACAGAAGATGTGGCAAATGCAGGCCTCACCTGTTACTAACTTGTGAAGATCAAAAGCAAACACACGCACACACACACACACACACACACACACACACACACACAAAAAGAGGCCTGGGCTGGAACCATGGTTTTGAGCATCTCCAAATAGACCTTAAACATATCTGTTTCCATGGTGTATGAATATGTGCTCATAATAACATGTTTATTCTCTAGATGGGTTGAAACATGGCTTTAATGAAAAGCTATGACACCCACAATGGCCAAATAAACAAATAAAACTTTTTTTTTACAAGGCTGAGGATGTGACTAAGCACCAGAGCCCCAGAGCCTTGGGTTCAATCTCCAGGACCACAAAAGGAAGGTAAGTAAAAACTCTCACATCTGCCTTTTCTTTCTTTCTTTTTCTTTTCTTTTCTTTTCTTTCTTTCTTTCTTTCTTTTTCTTTTTTTTTTTTTTTTTTGGTGTTTTGAGGTGGGGTTTCACTCTAGCTCAGGCTGACCTGGAATTCACTATGCATTCTCAGGCTGGTCTCGAACTCACAATGATCCTCCTACCTCTGCCTCTGGATGCTGGGATTAAAAGTGTGCACCACCAGACTGCACATCTGCCTTCTTAAATCTTTTCTTTTCAGTTTTTTTTAAATATACTTTTGTTTATTTATTTATTTGAGAGAGGGAGAGAGAATGGACACGTCTGGGCCTCCAGCCACTGCAAATGAACTCCAGACGTGTGCGCCCCCTTGTGCATCTGGCTAACGTGGGTCACAGAGAGTCGAATCGGGATCCTTTGGCTTTACACCTTAACCGTTAAGCCCTGCCTTCTTAAATCTTGCTCATCTCTCTCAGTTGAGTTTAAACTGTGAGCCTGTGAGCCATAAGGACAGACACTCGGTCTTCTTTTCTATTTTCTCCCAACTCCAAGCAATTCTAGACCTTACTAGCAGTCGGCCTTGTCAGTACTCTCACCAGATCATCAGGTTCAAACTCTTCAGCCTGAAATTCCCACCTGCTGTAGCCACATGCTTTCCAGTATTATCCTCCCTCCTCACAGTGTTTGTTTACTTCATCCCCTCTCTAGATTGTCAGCCTTTTGTGGAAGAAGCTTATCAGTTTTCTGTCTCTAAAGTACCCAGCTTTATATTTATTCATTTATCTGAGAGAGAGAAAAAAAAAATGGGTATGCCAGCTCCTCTAGCCACTGCAAATGAATTCCAGAAGCATGCGCCACCTTGTGCATCTGGCTTTATGTGAGTACTGGGGAATCGAACCTGGGTCCTTAGGCTTTGCAGGCAAACACCTTAACAGCTGAGCTATATCTCCAGCCCTAAAGGACCAGGGTTTAATTGACTGCTCTGCTGATACCAAAATAATCTTTTGGCTTCTGGAGCTGTATTTCAGCATGAGACCCTGGGTTCAGCACCATGGCTTTTAAAAGAGTCAGTTTGGAAACAGGTTCCTTAGTAAAATGGTTTGTTTTGTTTTGTTGTTTTTGGTGTTTGAGCATAGGTGCGCATGCCTCAACACGTGGCAGCCACAAGATAACTTCGGGTTTCAGTCTTCACCTACACCTTGTTTGAAGCAGGGACTCTCCTTGTTGTTGTCACCATGGCATTAGCCAGGATAGCTGGCCTGGAGAAATTCTGTCTCAGCCTCCTTTCTTGTAGTAAGCACGCTGGGCTTACCAGTGCTTGTGACAGCGTCAGGCTTCATTGTGGGTCCTGGGAATCCAAACCTAAGTATTCACGTTGGTACAGCAAGTGCTTTATCCACTGAGCCCTCTCTCCAGTCTCATAAAATGTGTTATTTTTTAAAATTATTATTTTAGGGCTGGAGAGATGGCTTACTGGTTAAGTCTCTTGCCTGCAACACCTAAGGACCCAGGTTCGACTCTCCAGTACCCACATAAGCCAGATGCAAAGGTGGCACATGTTTGCAGTGGCTAGAGGCCCTGGTGCGACCATTCTCTCTCTCTCTCTCTTTCTCTCTCTCTCTATCTGCCTCCTTCTCTCTCAAGTAAATAAATAAAATATTTTTAAATTATTATTTGATTGTTTTGAGGCACAGTCTCACTCTAGCCCAGGCTGACCTGAAACTCACTCTTTAGCCCATACTGGCCTTGACCTTATTGTGATCTTCCTCCCTCAGCCTCCCGAGTGCTAGTATTAAAGGCATGTAACATCATAAATTATTATTATAATTAAAAATTAATTACATTAGAAGCCAGGCGTGGTGGCGCACGTCTCTAATCCCAGCACTCAGAAGGCAGAGATAGGAGGATCGCCATGAGGTCAAGTCCAGCCTGAGCTACAGAGTGAGTTTCAGGTCAGCCTGAGCTAGAGCAAGACCCTGCCTCAAAAAAGCAAGAAAAAAAAAAACATTAATAAAACTATTGTAACCACAGCGTTTTTACTCCTTTACAGTAGCAACAGCGCAGTGACTCTTGCACCACTTTGACCACTAGGTGGCTCTTTCATCTCATGTTATAATAGCTGGAGGCCTTTCCATTTCTTTCAAAAATTTGACACTATTGTCAAATTTGTTTCACACTTTTTAAAAATTGATTATGATTACTCAGCAGGACAGTCCCTAGGGCACAGTTTATACTTTAAAAGTCCAGTGATTTCCCCTGGATGAAGTTTGATCTGTACTAAAACCAGACCTTATTACACATGATGCTATCTATCCACCCTATTTACTTTAGCTCCACAGTGAAATGTAATGTATAGTTTTTATAGTTTATGACACATCAGAAGAGCTGTCTTTCATGGAATCCCAGAATCTGGCAGGATTATATTAATGTTTAGCCAAGTTCTATGAAGATATTTTATTAGCAAAGTTAGGTTTTAAGTTTTTTATTATTTTTATTTTTGGGTTTTCAAGGTAGGGTCTCACTCTAGCCCTGGCTGACCTGGAATTCACTCTGTAGTCTCAGGGTGGCCTTGAACTCATGATGATCCTCCTACCTCTGCCTCCAGAGTGCCGGGACTAAAGGTGTGTGCCACCATGCCTGGCAAGTTTTCAGGGTTTTTTTTTGTTGTTGTTGTTTTGGTTTTCGAGGTAGGGTCTCACCCTAGCTCAGGCTGACCTGGAATTCACTCTGTAACCTCAGGGTGGCCTCGAACTCACAGCAATCCTTCTACCCCTGCCTCCCAAGTGCTGGGATTAAAGGCGTGCACCACCACGCCCCACTAGGTTTCAGTTTTTGAAACATTATTTGACTATGGCTTCCTCAATATTTAATTTGGGGAGAAGCAATTTATTATAACTGTATTATTTTTTCCTCTTAGGTTACTTTTGACCTTAAAATTACATTCTTTCTTAAAAGATTTATTATTATTTACTTATTTATTAGACACACACACACAGAGACATAGAAAGAGGGAGAATAGGCATGCAAGGGCCTCTAGCCACCGCAAACGAACTCCAGATACATGCGTCACCTTGTGCATCTGCCTTATGTGGGTCTTGGGGAATTGAACCTGAGTCCTTTGGCTTTGCAGGTAAGCGTCTTCTAAGCCATGTGTCCAGCCCCTAAAATTATATTCTTACCAACACTAAGAATCATTGAACAGGGCTGGGAAGATGACTCAGCGGGAAAATGAGCTGAGTTTGGCTCTCCACCATCCACACAGAAGTCAGGCATGGCCACATGCACCTATAATCCTGGTGCTAGGGAAGATTCCTGGCTAGCTAGTTTAGCCCGGTAATTGAGGTCTGGGTTCAGTGAGCGACCGTGCTTCAAAAAAAAAAAAGGTAGAAATAAATAAATTAAAAAAAAAATAAGGTAGAGACTAAGGAAGATTTCTGGCCTCCATGTGTGCACAGGTGCATGAAAGTCCTCCCCCCACACGTGTCCACATGCATGTACACATACATACATACACAAAACAATTGTAGCTATGAAAAGAATCATGACGTGTATTAGCCAGCTCTCTATTATTGCATTAAAATGAGACAAACCATTTGTATCTCAAGCCACAAGGCCGAGGAGACTAAGAGACCAGGCTCCCAAAACCCTTTCTTCCAGGGCATACCCCAGTGACCTCAACATCTCTCACTAGACCACATCTCTCAAGGGTTCCATCACTGCCCAAAGCACCACTCGGGGACCAGCACTCTTGGACCCTTGGAGGACATTCATTCAGGCTCTAACCACCAAGCCTTTTATTTTATTTTATTTCATTTATTTTATTTTATTTTATTTTAGCTAAAAACCTGTATTTTTAAGTCTAATGTAATGTTTAACAACCTGCGGTTAATCAAACATTAATTTAGGTAGCTTATCCAAATGGATCTCACAGATGTACTGGTGATGGAAACCCATCAGGGCATCACTCGACCACTGAGCACATGGTCAGCCTTTCCCCTCCTTTTCCATCAGGGTTCCCACAAACTGCCTGCCAAGGGTGGTTAATTACAGACCCGAGTCACTGCCCATACACTTGGTTTCAAGTTATGTTTGGGCTGACCACCAAGCCTTTTAAAATAAACTTATTTATTTATTTATGCATGGGCATGGGCACACCAAGGTCTGTTGCCACTGCAAATAAGTGCCAGATGCATGTGCCACTTCTTAAAAAAATATTTTGCTTATTTATTTATTGGGGAGAGAGAAAGAGGCAGATAGAGAGAATGGGTGTGCCAGGGCCTCCAGCCACTGCAAATGAACTTCAGACATACCACCTTGGGCATCTGGCTTATGTGGGTCCTGGGGAATTGACCCTGGGTCCTTTGGCTTTGCAGATGAGTGCCTTATCTGCTAAGCCATCTCTCTGGCCCACATGTGCCACTTTTTTTTTTTAAATTTTTATTTATTTATTTTTTATTTGAGAGCGACAGACACAGAGAGAAAGACAGATAGAGGGAGAGAGAGAGAGAATGGGCGCGCCAGGGCTTCCAGCCTCTGCAAACGAACTCCAGACACGTGCGCCCCCTTGTGCATCTGGCTAACGTGGGTCCTGGGGAACCGAGCCTCGAACCGGGGTCCTTAGGCTTCACAGGCAAGTGCTTAACCGCTAAGCCATCTCTCCAGCCCATGTGCCACTTTTTAACAATTCATTTGAGAGAGTGGGAGAAAGAGGCAGAGAGAGACAGAGAGAATGGGTGCACCAGGACCTGCAGCCACTGCAAAGGAACTCCAGATGTGTGCGCCCCCTTTGTGCACATGTGTGACGTTGTGCACTTGCATCACTATGACTCTGGCTTACCTGGGACCTGCAGATTCAAACGTGCATCCTTAGGCTTTGTAGGCAAGAACCTTAACCACTAAGCCATCTCTCCAGCCTACGCGCCACTTTTTACATCCAGCTTTATATGGATGCTGGGGGTATTGAACCTGGGCTGGCAGGTTTTTCAAACAAGCACCTTTAACCACTGAGCCATCTCCCCAACCCATCAAACTCTAACAAAAAGCCTTCATTGTTACTCTGTATATTATCATAAGTAGAACAAAAGATGTCTTCCTGTTGCTATAAACTGTTTGTGTCTTTACATTTCCATTAAGATAACTTCAGATGTAGGAAATAAGAAGTTCTCCAGGCACAAGAGTTTATTTGGGACTTTTAGATCAAAAAATAAGATAGCAGCACTGGGGAGGTGCTGGATGGATGAAGTACTTGTGGCCCAAGCATGAGTACCTGAGTTTGGATCCCAGAATCATGTAAAACTATGCATAGTAGGGTATATCTCTAATCCTGAGTGCCTCTGGCAAAGATGAGAGGCTGAGACAGGAGGATCCCTAGAAGCCTATAGGCCATCCTAGCATACCCACTGGCAAGCAAGAGAGCTTACCTCAGGCCAGAGAGATGGCTTAGTGGTTAAGGCACTTGCCTACAAAGTCAAAGGACCCAAGTTCAATTCCCCATGACCCACGTAAGACAGATGCACAAGGTGGCACATGAGTCTGGAGTTCAGTTGCAGTGGCTAGAAGCCCTGGTGTGCCCATTCTCTCTCTTTCCCTCATCCCCCCTCTATTTATCTCTCTGCCTCTCAAATAAATGAATAAAAATAAAATATTTTAAAAAGAAGAAAGAGACTGCCTCAAACAGGTAAATGGCAAAGACCAACACTTGAGATTGGCTTCTGGCCTCTACATGCACGCTGCAGCATATACGTGCTACACCCACAAGCACCTACTTACATGCAAAAGATTTTTGAAATTAAAAAAGAAGCTGGGTGTGGTTGCACATGCCTTTAATCCCAACACTTGGGAAGCTGAGGTAGGAGGATTGCTCAAGGCCACCCTGAGACTAGAGTGCATTACCTCAAAACAAAACAAAAAATAAGACATCAATCACTATATCTCTCTTCATAAACCAAAATACCTTAAATGATGAGAAAGGGCTGACCTATCACAGATCATATCTAATTCAACAATTGACTTTTGACCTATGGGTAAAGGACAACTCCATTGTTTCCAAAAGATTTATAAAGATATGTACATGTTTTTTGGGGGGAGGGGGGTTGTGGTAGAGTCTCACTCCAGTCCAGGCTGACCTGGAATTAACTCTGTAGTCTCAGGGTGGCCTCGATCTCACGGTGATCCACCTACCTCTGCCTCCCAAGTGCTGGGATTGAAGGCGTGTGCCACCACGCCCAGCCTATAAAGATATATTTTATATTCTCAACCCAAAGCGGATTTGAAGCATTCAAACAGAATACCAGAATCAGGATTCTTCACTTCATAGTGTGAACAGAATTCTAGAAATAGCCTCTCCCAAGGTATAGAGAATTTTAGCACATTGTGCCCCTTAATCTAGACCACCCTCTCAATAACGTGGGATCTTTTTTTTATCTCATCACTTACATATGTGGCACAAGAGAGAGAAAACTTTGGCCTGCATGCTCTAAGAGCAGAGCAGTGTGATGAGCACGGAGCTGAACTTAGCCGGCCGCGTTTTGTCTGGCTTGCAGAATAGTTCACAGTTGTTTGTGTGTGAATGCCTTGGAGGTGGGACCTGTACTCTCCCCAAACCTAGCAACTCCCATTTCTGTTAGACTGCCCAGGATTTACCCATTTAGATTACCTTCCAAATCCTTATGAACTTTTGGTTTGTACATGCTCCAAGAACGTTTTTATCCCAGTCATAACATGATTACAAAGACCTGGAGGAAATGCTTGGCATTTTGGAATCACGAGAGGAGAGCCAGCCTCCTGCTTTGAAGCAGACAGCTTGCTTGTTCCTTCTGTTCCTGAGCTGAGCCCTTCTCTTCCTCCTGGGAAGCCCACTGTTATGCTGTTTCCCTGCTCTTCCATGGTATCTCTTTGAGATCTGCACATAAATAGGACCCAGCACTCCTTTATGGATAGTCACCAATTAAAACACACACACACAAGCACATACACACACACATACACACTTGTTTTATCCTGTCCCCAAAACTACTCACCTTAAACCAAAAAGCACGCAGTTAGGGACTGGAGGTAGAGCTGAGTGTTTGGGGATTTGCTTGGCAGGCACAGGTCTTGGGGTCAATTCCTATAGCACCATAAATAACCAACAACAAGAGATAGATGGTTCTGGCCTGGCATGGGTGGTGACGCTTGTCTTTAACCCCAGCACTCGGGGGGCAGAGGTAGGAGGATCACTGAGTTCAAGGCCAGCCTGAGACTATCTAGTGAGTTCCTGGTCAGCCTAGCTAGAGAGAGAAAGAGAGAGAGTGAGACTCTACCTCAAAAACAACAAATTAATTAATTAATTATTTAAGGGCTAGAGAGATGGCTCAGCTGTTAAGATGCTTGCTTACAAAGCCTAAATGCTCTGGTTTGATTCCCTAGTAACTAAATAAAGCCAGACTCACAAGGTGGCACATGCATCTAGAGTTTATTTGCAGTGGCTAGAAGCCCTGGTGTGCCCATTTTCTCTTCCTTCCTTCTTTCCTTCGTTTCTCTTTTTCTTTCTTTCTTCCCTTCTTTCTCTCTCCCTTTCTTTCTCTCTCTCCTTAATAAATAAATAATTTAAAAATAGACCAAGCTGGGTGTGGTGGCACATGCCTTTAATCCCAGCACTCGGGAGGCAGAGGTAGGAGGATCACCATGAGTTCGAGGCCACCCTGAGAATACATCGTGAATTCCAGGTCAGCCTGGACTAGAGTGAGACCCTACCTCGAAAAACAAAAACAAAACAAAACAAATCATTCTGAGACTGGGGAGATGGGTCAGTGGTTCAAGTCTGACCCCAGTTTGATCCTCCTCAGCGCTCACATAGAGCCAGACACAAAGTGGCTCACGTGTCTGTAATCCCAACCACCTAAAGCAATGAAAGCCGTCAAATAACAAAAATGGATGGAGATAACTGGTCAGGAAAAGCAGAAAAGGAAAGTCATTTGAGAAAGGAAAATGAGACAAAAGGGGTTTTAAGTCAGCCTTTTAGAAGGGCAGAGCCAAGAGAAGCATTCAGAAATCTTGGCTTTAGTAAAGCCACCCACTTTGTAGCAAAAAAGCAAGAGCAGTGTGCATCCGTGTGCGCCCACCCTCTGGGAAACCTACCTCCGGGCCCTTCACCTGTGCAGCCAAGACTCAGGTATTGCTTCTCGCCCACGGTTTTTTCCTCTTTAAATTATTAATGTGTGTGTGTGTGTGTGTGTGTGTGAGAGAGAGAGAGAGAGAGAGAGAGAGAGAGAGAGAGAGAGAGAGAGAGAGAGAAGGGGGGGGCGTGCACACATTTGACACTTTACATCAGGCTTTATGTGGGTGCTTGGGAAATTGAACCTGGACCAAAAGGCTTTGCAAGCAAGCGCTTTAACTTCTGGGTCATCTCTCCAGTCCACCCACAGCTTCTCTTTTCTTCTAACTCATAGCTATTCTTTCAGTGGCTTCTGTCAAAGAAAGTAGCAAGGATATGCTTAGATGTAATTTTTAAAGTTAATGAAAACTCTCCACTACTGTTTTTCTTTTCCAAATGACAAAATCCCCCTTCCTTTTAGCCCCCTTCTCATACATATTACTGCTAGATGCTCTCCCTGTTTATTGTTAAATTTGCTGATTTGTTTTCACCCAAGTTCTTATTGTTGTTTTCAAAGTAGGGTCTCATACTAGCCTAGGCTGACCTGAAATTCACCAGGTAGTCTCAGGCTAGCCTCAAACTCACAGAGATCTTCCTACCTCAGCAACCCAAGTGCTGGGATTAAAGGCATGTGCCACCACTCCTGGCTCAGGAGTTTTGATGGCCCATATTTGACTTTTTGTTTAATTCAATTTGTTTATTATTATTATTATTATTATTTTTTTTTTTTTTTTGGTTTTTCAAGGTAGGGTCTCACTCTGGTCCAGGCTGACCTGGAATTAACTCTGTAGTCTCAGGGTGGCCTTGAACTCATGGCAATCCTCCTACCTCTGCCTCCCGAGTGCTGGGATTAAAGGCGTGCGCCATCACGCCCAGCTTATTTTTTGCATGTATGTATGTATGGATGGATATGATATGTGTGTGTGCATATATATATAGGCATGCATGAGCCATGACACACATGTAAAAGTCTGAGGACCTTAAACTATTTGTCCTTTCCTTTCACCTTGTTTGAAACAGAGTCTCCCTTGTGTTTTTGCTTCTGCATGTAAGCCAGCCTAGCAGACCCACCACCTTTTGGATTCTCCTGGCTCTGTCTGAGACTACATAGTGAGTTCTAGGTCAGCCTGGGCTAAAGTGAGACCCTACCTTGAAAAAAATAAAAAAACAGATGCCTGTGTCATTTTATGTCTGGGTTTACGTGGGTTCTGATGAATTGCACTGAGTCTAGGCCAGCAAGCTGGCAGCCAAGTGCCTTTAACCACTGAGCAATTTCCCCTATCTCCAGTTTTGATTTTTTTTGAGACAGGATGTCACTCAAGTGAGGCAATCCTCCTGCCTCAGCTAACAAAGCGCTGAGATTTCAAGCATATGACACCATACCTGATTCTGACTTTCAACATATGTAGCTTTGGTACAAAACAGACAATTTACAATTTCACGTTTGTGAAAGTTATTGGTGCTATTAACCCTGTTAAACTGACTTTCTAGACAAAATATGAGGGAAATTTAGGCTAGAATTCGAAGCTTGTATTCCATTATAGAGCATCTAGGTGTGCCCCCTTGAAATAAATCTGCTACCTGAAAACCTGTGGCTTTCTACACAGAAAGTGACTCTTCAATGAAAAGGGTTCACTACCACTTTTTTTGAATAGGCTCTCCTCTAATACAAATAGTCTTTTCAGCCAGACACTTATCGTGGAAATCAACATGTACTCGTGTCATTCTGAGAGAGTGAAAAGAAAACCTGTGCAACTGAATCAGGGTAAGAACTGCCAATTTCATAGAAGGTGACAAGATGGCCTGTGTTGGGTAACTCCTCTCTGCATCTTTCTTCACGCACCTCCACCCAAGAGCAAAGGTAAGGGCTTCATATGTGTTTTCTCCCAGCCTAAGTGAACTCCTCCCCAGACAGAGCGTGGATAAACAGAAAGGAAATGAACTTTAAAAAGGAAAAACTATACCCATTTCTATCACTCTCTTTTTAAGCTTTGAAACAATGAAAATGCTTTGGACTTTGAAATCTTCTTTTTCACATGTGCATGTGTGCAGGGTATTTGTCCATAAATGTTTGCTGTGTGTGTGTGTGTGTGTGTGTGTGTGTGTGTGTGTGAGAGAGAGAGAGAGAGAGAGAGAGAGAGAGAGAGAGAGAGAGAGAGAGAGAGAAAATACCTGTGGACACCTGATGTGGACACATTATATCTTCTTCAATCGCTCTTCACCTTATTTTTATTTATTGATTTGTAGGGAGAGAGAGGCACACACACCACTTTTGTACATGTGGCTTCACAAGTACTAGGGAATTCAATCTCGAGCTGATAGACTTTGCAAGCAAGTATCTGTAACTGCTATGACATCTCAGCCCTTCATTTTAGCTTTTTTTGTTTTGTTTTGTTTTTGAGGTAGGGTCTCACTCTAGGCCAGGCTGACCTGGAATTCACTATGTAGCTTCAGGGTGGCCTCAAACTCATAGCGATTTCCTACTTCAGTGTCCTAAGTGCTAGGATTAAAGGCGTGCACCACCATACCCAACTCTCTCTCTCAAATAAATAAAAACTAAAATGAGCCGGGCGAGGTGGTGCACGCCTTTTTAATACCAGCACTTGAGAGGCAAAGGTAGGAGGATCACCATGAGTTCGAGGCCACCCTGAGGCTACATAGTGAATTCCAGGTCAGCCTGGCCTAGAGTGAGACCCTACATTGAAAAAAAAGAAAAGAAAAGAGAGAGTATGGGTATGCCAGGGCCTCCTACCACTGCAAATGAATTCCAGACACATGTGCCACTTGGTAGGTCTGACTTTACATGGGTACTAGGAAATCAAATCTGGACTATCAGGCTTTGCAAGAAAGTGCCTTTAACCACTTGAGCATTCTGCCCATCCCCCTCTTATCTAATTTTTCAGAGGGTCTCTCACTGAGCCCAGAGCTCATCACTTCAGCTAGAGAAGCAAGTCAGCAAGTTCTGCGAATCTGCCTGTCTCTGCCTCACCAGCACTTGGATTATAGACCTATGTCACCACACTTAGCATTTTATAAGGGCTCTGGGGATGTAAACTCCAGGCCTCATGCTTGCACAGCAAGTGCTTTACCCACTGAGCCATCTATCTCCTCAGCCCTTGGACTTTGAACCTAAGAATATGTGTGTGTAAACTGGGCGTGGTGGTGCATGCCTTTAATCCCAGCACTCAGAAGGCAGAGGTAGGAAGATTGCCATAAATTTGAGGCTACCCTGAGACTACAGAGTGAATTTCAGGTCAGCCTGGGCTAGACTGAGAGCCTACTTCGAAAAAAAAATAATAATAAATGTGTGTGTCTTAAAACATTACATTTAACTAAAACAGATAAAGTAGCCCGGCATGGTGGCGCACGCCTTTAATCCCGGCACTCAGAGGCAGAGGTAGGAGGATCACCGTAAATTCGAGGCCACCTGGAGACTACCTAGGGAATTCCAGGTCAGCCTGAGCTAGAGTGAGACCCTACCTCGAAAAAGAAAAACCAAAAAAACAGACAAAGTAAAACCTCTCCTTATAAACTTAAACAGTTCCTTGAATTTTTCAGAGAAGCTCTACCATTGCTAACACTGGCATCTCAAAGATATAAATCGATAGCCAAAGCCCTTTTGTAGCTAGGATTAGGGAACAATATTTCCCTGTCCATGTCTCTGTGTGTGAGGGGATGGAACCAGAGAAACAGACAAACCAAACTGAGCAAACAAGACAGTGTCGGGAATGTATGAAGCTCACAGCCCAGTTCCCTTTGATCCCCAGAGCAGTCGAAACTCCATCTCAAGTACATTGTTACCCAAAAGTGGCAAAACACAGGGAACTTACTGTCCTAGACCCATAGCAGCAAACTACTGGCACAAGAGTAAAAGAAGCGGGTGGGGTACAGTAGGGCTCCCCACTCTTTTGGCTGAAAAACAAAATCCTTCATTTTCCCAAGGATTCGCTGCACAGGCCCAGGTTCCCCAGTGCTGTAACCACCAGCTCTACACCTTTGTCTGGTAAGCTCAAGAGCCTGCATTTCTGAGATGAAAAGTTTACTTCATGGAGTTTATAGTCTTCTCTCTCTCTCTCTCTCTCTCTCTTATTGGGGATAAATCTAGGACCCTCATACTTGCTAGGTAGGTACATCACCACTGAGCTACACCCCAAAGCAGGTCAATTTAAATAGTTCCTTTGTGGGCTGGAGGGATGGCTTAGCAGTTAAGGCATTTGCCTGCAAAACCGAAGGACCTAGGTTCGATTCCCTAGGACCCACGTTAGCCAGATGCACAAGGGGGCGCACGCGTCTGGAGTTTGTCTGCAGTGGCTGAAGGCCCTGGCATGCCCTCTCTCCCTCTCTCTCTCTCTCTCCCTGTCAAACAAATAAATAAAATATTTTTTAAAAATAGTTCCTTTGTGACAGTAGTCTAGGCCAAACCTTGACTCCATTGTCTCATGGGTATGTATGTTTTGCTTTTAAGTTTTTTTGTTTATTTTTACTTATGTATTTGAGAGTGACAGAGAGAGAAAGAGGCAGAGAGAGAGAGAGAGAGAGAGAGAGAGGATGGGTGCACCAGGGCCTCCAGCCACTGCAAACAAACTCTAGATACATGTGCCCCCTTATGCATCTGGCTATCTTGGGTCCTGGGTAATCGAGCCTCGAACCGGGGTCCTTAGGCTTCACAGGCAAGCATTTAACCGCTAAGCCATCTCTCCAGCCCATTGCTTTTAAATATTTTGATTTGAGGGGCTAGGGAGATTTCTCAGTGGGTAGAGTGCATGATGTGCAAGCATGAAGGCCTTAACGGGCTTGATTTGCCCTCAGTTCAATTTCCCAGCACCCACACTGTGGTGGTTTGAATGCAAAACATCCCCCACAGCCTCATGTGTTTGTGATTCAGCCTCATACTTGATCCTCAGCTAGTGGAGCCTTTAGGAGGTCCAGCCTTGCTGGAGGAGGTGCGTTGCTGAGGTAGGCCTTGGGGTGTTGTCGCCCAGCCCCACTTGCTGCACTGAGCTCACTTTCTCCACGTTCTCCCTGCCAATGTGGAGGCAGGCCATCCTGCTGTCTGCTCCTACCAGGCTTTCCCTGCCATGATGAACGTTCCCCTCAGAACTGTAAGCCAGAAATAAACCCTTTCCTTCCCCAAGCTGCTTCTGCTTCTGGTTGGGTGTTTTGTCCCAGCAACAAGAATGTTAAGTGAAGGTTAAGTTATGTGAACGACTGAGTATATAGCCTCATACCCTGTCCTGTGGGAAGCAGAGATGAGGATCGCTGGGACTTGCCCGTCAGTCTTACTGAAAAGTGATAGCTTTGGTTTTAGTGAGAGACTCCTCAAGGAGACAGTAGGTAAGGAACAGAGGAAGATATTTGATGCTGTCCTCTGGTCTCCACAAGTGCACATGGGGCTCATGCATCTGTATGCAAATACCTACCAAATATCACGACATACATACTACACATACTGTACACACACGCGTACACATAAAAATTGAGTTGTCTGGCCTTGTATCTGGTACGAGTAAATAGCTTTTATCAGCTGGGGGCTGGAGAGATGACAAACTAGTTAAAGGTGCTTGCTTGCAAAGTCTGATGGCATAAATTCGATTCCCCTGTACCCATGAAAAGCCAGATGCGCAAAGTGGTGCATGCATCCGGAGTTTGTTTGCAGTGGCAGGAGGCTGTGGCATGTCCATTTACACTCTTACTGTCTTTCTCAGTCTTTCTTTCTGCTTGCAAATAACTATTTTTTTTAATATTCTATGTATTTATTTGAGAGAGAGAGAGAATGGGTGTGCCAGGGTCTCCAGCCACTGCAGACGAATTCCAGATGCATGCGCCCTCTTGTGCATCTGGCTAATGTGGGTCCTGGGGAATCGAACCTGGAACCTTTGGCTTTGCAGGCAAATGCCTTAACTGCCAAGCCATCCCTCCAGCCCAGTAAATATTTTTTAATTCATTTTTAGTAGATATGGACATATTTAGTGCAAATAAATATTGTTTAAAAAATTTTACCAACTAGAGCTGGGCGTGGTGGCTCACGCCTTTAATCCCAGCACTCAGGAGGCAGAGGTAGGAGGATCACCATGAGTTCAAGGCCACCCTGAGACCACGGAGTTCATTCCAGGACCAGAGTGAGACCCTACCTTGAAAAACAAAAACAAACAAACAAACAAAAAATTACCAACTAGAAATAAAATTGTCAGTGTATATATTCTATTATTATTGTTCTTTATTTATTAGCACATATTAATTATATAATAAAATAGCTTTAATTATAACATTTTAATACATATATAAGAAACTTTTATCATACATACCCCTATGCATTATTCTCTAGGCTGGCTATTTTGTTTTGTGGGGGTTTTTTTGTTTGTTTGTTTCTTTGTATGTTTGTTTGTTTCAAGGCAGGGTCTCACTCTAGCCCAGGCTGACCTGGAACTCTGTAGTCCCAGGCTAGCCTTGAACTCACAACGATCCTCCTACCACAGCCTCCTAAGTGCTATTATTAAAGGCGAGAATTACCACGTCCAGCTTTTTGTTTGCTTGGTGTTTTTTTTTTTTAAATTTATTTTTGTTTATTTGTTTGAGCAAGAGAGACACAGACAGACAGAGAGAATGGGCATGCCACTGCAAACGGACTCCAGATGCATGGGCACCTGGTTTCCATGAGTTCTGGGGAGTCGAATATGGGTCCTTAGGTTTCACAGGCAAGTGCCTTAACCGCTAAGGTTAAGCTCTGTTTGCTTGTTTTTTTAACATAGTGTCATTAACCCCAGCCTAGTCTCCACTTGCTATGCCACAGCAGTCCTTGAACTCCTGATCTTCTGCCTCCTCCTCTCCATGCTGGGATTATAGGTACGGGCCACTGAACACAGATAGGCTGGTATGTCGGAAAGGAGTTAAATTATTTTTTTCCTAGTCAATTAAAATGTTTTTATTTATTTTTATTTTACTTCAAATTCTTTTAAAATTGGCTAATTCGTACCTTCAACAAATTTTTCTTGAGCATCTGCCTTTTTGCTATATATAACATATTTGTAACCTAGAGTAGGTAATTTTTCAGTTTTCCTCACACAATTTTACTTATTTGTGTATGCACATGTCTCTGTGTGTATTCATGTGTGCGCATGTGTGTGTATGTATAGGTACACCAGGGTCTCTTGCCACTGCAATTGAATTCTTGTTCCACTTTATGTGGGTGGCTCAGGAAGTTGAACCCTGCACCTACAGGCTTTGCAAGCACTGCCTTTAACCACTGAGCCATCTTCCTAGTCCTGATACAATTTATTTTTTAAAGATTTTTAAAAACTTTTTAAAATTTATTTATTTGAGAGCTATAGAGAGAGAGAGAGAGGCAGATAGAAAGAGGGAGAGAGAATGGGTGTGCCAGGGCCCCCAGCCACTGCAAACGAATTCCAGACACATTGGCCCCCTTGTGCATCTGGCTAACATGGGTCCTGGGGAGTCGAGCCTCAAACCAGGGTCCTTAGGCTTCACAGGCAAGTGCTTAACCACTATGCCATCTCTCCAGCCCTTTAAAAACATTTTATTTATTTATTTATTTATTTACTTATTTTGAGAGAGAAAGGCAGACAGAGAGAATGGTGCACTAGGGCCTCCAGCCACTGCAAACAAACTCCAAACACATGTACCACCTTGTGTATCTGTCCTACATGTGTACTGGGAAATTGAACCTGTGTCCTTAGGCTTCACAGGAAATACTTCTAACTGCTAAGCCATCTCTCCAGCCCTAAAGATTTTTATTTATTTCTTTGTGAGGAGAGAAAGAGTACGGGGACACCATGACATCTTACCTCTGCAAATAAACCCCAGATGCATGTGCCAACTTTATTCATCTAACTTCTTACCTTGATACTGGGGAATTGAACTGAACCAGCCTGCTTTGCAGGCAAGTGCCTTTTATTTTTTAATTTTTATTTATTTATTTATTATTTTTAAAGCAATTTTTAAAATTTTTGTTTATTTATTTGAGAGATAGAGAAAGAGGTAGAGAGAGAGAGAATGGGCAGGCATGCCAGGGTCTCTAGCTGCTGCAAATGAACTCCAGATGCATGTACTACCTTGTGTACCTGGTTTACATGAGTCTTGGAGAACCAAACATGGGTCCTTAGGCTTCTCGGACCAGTGCCTCAACCGCTAAGCCATCTCTCCAGCCCACAAATGGCTTTAATTGTTGAGCCATCTCTCCAACATTGATTTTTTTTAATGTTTATTTATCTGCAAGCAGAGAGAGATATGAGAGAGAGAGAGAGAGAGAGAGAGAGAGAGAGAGAGAGAGAGAGACAGATGAGTGCAGGGCCTCCAGCTACTGCAAACAGACTTCAGATGTATGCACCAACCAAGATGCATGCCCCAAGATGAATGCTCCACTTTTGTGCATCTGGCTTTACATGGGGAATTGAACCTGGGTCATTAGGTTTTGCAGGCAAGCACCTTGACCACTGATCCATCTCTCCAGCCCTCAATTTATTCTTTTGTAAAAAAAAAAAAGTATTAATTTTTATAAGAGGTTGCACGTATAGACATTCTCTCCTCTACCCCAATTCTGCTGAGGGTCTTCTTTGGTGGGGTTATTGGTGTTCATCATGGGGACCAACAGGCCTCAGTCAGTGTCTGCAGGGGTGGGGGAAACATAGTATTTCAGGCTATTCCTACCCACCCTGAGGCTCTTACAGTCTTTGTACCCCCTTTTCTGATGTTCCCTGAGCCTTGTTGAGCAAGACAGAGATCTCATTTAGTGTTGCTTTCTCTGTAGGCTCTGGAACTCTGTTTTAGAGAGGTTTGAGTGACCTCAGTGTCTGTTGCCATCTCCCTGGAACTGGTTTTCAGACTGGCCTGGAGAGCAGTATTCATGTCACCGCTTCCCCTGCAAGACATCTGGGCCCTGGCAGGGAGGTGGATGGAGGTGGCCATCTCCTGGTAAACAGGCAGTGCTCTTTTTCTTTCTTTCTTTCTTTTTTTTTTTTTTTTTTTTGAGGTAGGGTCTCGTTGTAGCCCAGGCTGACCTGGAATTCACTATGGAGTCTCAGGCTGGCCTCAAACTCATGGTGATCCTCCCACCTCTGCCTCCTGAGTGCTGGGAGTAAAGGCGTGCGCCACCATGCCTGGCTTTCGTTTCTTTTTTTTTTAAATTTTATTATTTATTTACTTGAGAGAGATAAGGAGAGGGAAAGAGGCAGAGAGAGAAAATGGTCATGCTAGGGCCTCTATGTGGATACTGAAGAATCAAACCCAGGTTATTAGGTTTTGCAGGCAAGCTGAACCATCTTTTCAGCCCTCAATTTATTCTTATTAGTATTCTAAGCATAATGAAGCTTCCAGCCATGGTGGTGTTCATCTTTAATCCCAGCACTCAGTAGGCAGAAGTGGGAGGATCACTGGAAAAGAGTGAGTTCCAGGTCAGCCTGGGTTACAGCAAGACCATACCTGGAAAAAATAATAACAATGAATAAGGAAACTGTGTGATGGCTCATAACTGTAATCCTAGCACTTGGAAGGCAGAGGCAGAAGTATTGCCACCAGTCTGAGGCCAGCCTGGTCCACAGTATGGTACCCTGCTTTTCCTCCCTCAAAAAATAGAATAATGAAGCTGGGCGTGGTGGCGCATGCCTTTAATCCCAGCACTTGGGAGGCAGAGGTAGGAGGATCACTGTGAGTTTGAGGCCACCCTGAGACTCCATAGTGAATTCCAGGTCATCCTGGGCTAGAGTGAGACCCTACCTCTAAAAACAAACAAACAAAAAAAAAATAGAATAACGAGGTCAGGCATGGTGGCACATTCATTTAATCTCAGCACTATGGAGACACAGGTAAGAGAATCACAGTGAGTTCAAGGCCAGCCTGACACTACAGAATAAGTTCCAGGTCAGTTTGGGCTAGAACAAGACCCTACCTCAAAAAAGAAAAAAAAATGGACAATGAAATGAGCCAGATGTGGCTGCACCTATAATTCTAGCACTCCAGAGACTAAGGAAGGATGACAAATTCGAGGCCAGCCTAAGCTATAGAGCAAGACCCTGTTGAGAGAGAGAGAGAGAAAAATGTCTCCTTTGTAAGAAGCCACCGAGTGACTGTCCCACTTCGCAATCCCACTGGCAATAAAGAAGAGTTGTTAGTCCTCCAGTTACAGCATTTGGAGGTGTCAGTTTTTTGCTTCCACTGTCTGGTTTTGTACTGGGATCTCATTGATATTTTGGGAGGAGGGGTGGATTTGAGATAAGACTTCAGACTTGTGGGGGCAATCCTGTCTCAGCCTCCAAAGTGTGGGATTATAGATGCGAACCCCCATGCCCTCCTAGGATCTCATTATTCGAATTTGCTCTTCCCTAATAACCTCTGGTGTCGAGTGTCTTTTCATCTCGGCATTGTGCATTTGCTAGCAGTCTGTCTTCTGTCATCTCTCTATATTGTTTGGTGAGGAGTCTGTTCAAGCCTTTGACACTTTAATTGAATTAATTGTATTTATTATTTAGAGACAGGATCTTGCTATATAGCTCCTAGTACTCTCTATATAGCCTCAAACTGGTGGTAATTCTCCTGCATCAACCTCCTGAGAGTCTGGGATCACAGGCATATACCATAACCATGCCTGGTTATTTTATTCGTGTGTGTGTGTGTGTGTGTGTGTGTGTGTTGAGGTAGGGTTTTGCTCTAGCCCAGGATGGAGGCTGGAGGCTGACCTGTAATTCACTATGTCATCCCAGGGTGGCCCTGAACTCACTGCACTCCTCCTACATCTGCCTCCAAGTATTGGGATTAAAGGTGTGCACCACCATGCCTGGCACTTTAAAAAAAAAAAAATTTTTATTTAGGGCTGAAATGATGGTTTAGTGGTTTAGATGCTTGCCTGTGAAGCCTAAGAACCAATGTTTGACTTCTCAGATTCCACGTAAGACAGATGCACAAGGTGACATATGCACAAGGTCGCACATGTGCACAAGGTGGTGCACACATCTGGAGTTCCATTGCAGTGGCTGGAGGCCCTGGTGTGTCAATTCTTTCACTCTCTCATGAAAAAATATTTTATTTATTTCTTCATGTATTTGATAGTGGGGAGAGAGGAAGAGGCAGATAGAAAGCATAGGCACACCAGGGCCTCCAGCCACTGCAAATGCACTCCAGACACATGTGCCACTTTGTGCATCTGGCTTATGTGAGTACTGGGGAATCAAACCTGGGTCCTTAGGCTCCACAGGCAAATGCCTTAAATGCTAAGCCTTCTCTCCAGCCCACTCATCTTTTTAAAGAAATAAAGTTCTCATTTTTTTAAACTTTTGTGTGTGTGAGAGCGCGTGCGTGCACACACACAAGCATGTGGAGGCCAGAGGACTTTCCAAGTCGACTCTAGCTGGCCATCGAGCCCGTGTTATCTTATGACTCTGCCTCTCCAATGCTAGGATTACAGGTGTGGGCCACCACATTCAGATTTCTTTGAAAACATGGGTTCTGGAGATTGAACTCATGTCCTTATGTTTGCAAGGCAAGCACTTTACTCACTGGGTTACCTCTATAGCCCATATTTTATTCATTTCTAAATCAGTTTTAGGAGTTCTTAGATATTTGGATAACAATCTTATATCAGTTGTCTTCAAATATTCAAAGCTATGAACTGTCTTCTCATTCAATGAGCTTTCAGTTTTAATTTCTTCAAATTAATGTTTCCTGTAAGTCTTCCATCCTCCTTTCCTCCTTCAATTCCTTCCTTCTTTCCCTTCCTTTCTGTGGTAGTTTTGAATGTAAGTCACCATAGACTCAGGTATTTTATTAAAGCTTGTAACTTGGATCTCTAGCCACCTGGCTGGAGGAGGTGTCAGTGGGGGTGGATCCTGGAGTCCAGCCCACACGTGTGCTGGTGGATCTGAATTCCAGCCAAAAGGTATGCAGAGAGGTCTGAGCTCTGATGGGGTCTATGCTGTTTCTGCCAGTTTTGTGCTTGTTGTTTTTGGTGTTTGCTGGCTAGTGATGGGTTCTCTCTCTGCCACTGATGGAGCTTCCCCCTGGATCTTTAAACTTGAAATAAATCCCTTCCTCTCCTAAACTGTGCTTGGTTTGGATGTTCATCCCAGCAACACGAAGCTACTACAACAGAAATTTGGTACCAGGAGTGGGGTGTTGCTCCAATGGAAACATGTGCGTTTGGGTATTTTGGAACTTTTGTTCCAGACAAATGGGAATGGACTTGGTATTTGCAACTGAAGATGCCCTCCAGAGTGGTAAGCAAAGTTTTATAGGCTATTCTGGTAAGAGTTTGAAAATGCTAACTGAAGACATAATTGTATTTGAAGGCTTTCCTTGTGAACATTCAAAGGGGAAAAAGACTTCAGAGAACTTTGGCATAAACACTGGCTGTGTTCTTCTGCCCATGCCCTAAGAATTTGATCAAATTTGAATTTGACAGTAATGAACTAATGTGCTGGATGGAAGACATAGAACTGAGAGGTACAAGATTTAAAGTTGGTGACAGGCATGGTGGTTCATGCCTTTAATCCCAGCACTTGGAAGGAAGAGGTGAGCGGATCACCATAATTTTGAGGCCACCCTGAGACTACATAGTGAATTCCAGGTCAGCCTAGGCTAGAGTGAGACCCTACCTTGAAAAGCCAAAAAAAGAAAAAGAAAAAAATTTTAAAGTTGGAAAAATTTAAGTTTAAGACTAGTTTCTAAAGTTGCTATTGTTAAGGATGGCCAACTGTTTTACACTGAAACAATGGAAAGGATGACTGCGGTACTTTCACCCAGGAAAGACTGAATGAATAGGAATGGAAACTCTTGAAAGGAGATGACTAAAAGATCCTATGCTCTTCAAGATCACAACTTATTTTCTCAAAGTTGCTGCATTATTGCACACCTAGGATTGGTTTTGGAAACATGAAAAAATGCATGGAAGTGGGTCATGAAGTGCACAAGGTTCAGAAGCCACTGCTGAGGCACAGCAAATGAGGCAGAGCATGATGTTCCTGATACAGAGAATGATGAAGCCATTGTAGGATAGACCATGGTTTGCAATGAACAACCAAAGATGCTTTGGATGTATCGGGAATTTGCAGAGGCTACCATGGAGTGCTGTTGGCTCAGGTTGGAAGTTTTCCCTGGCTACTCAGCCCAGCTTAAATGGTGGAATTGGAAAATTCAGAGACTGCTGAGCCATCTCTCCAGCCTGACTGTCACTTGGTTACTGATGTCAGACTTGAACTGCAGATATCTGATGTCTGCCTAATGGTTATTGAGTTTGCATTGGTCCAGTCTCTCCTTGTTATGTCTTATAGCAACAGAAATGTTTACTCTGTGTCATTATATGCTGAAAGTATATAACTTGTTTGATTTTACACAATTCACAATTAAGAGACAGTCTTGAATCTCAGATGTGCCTTGGGACTTAGGAATAATCTTAAAGTTGACAAAAACTATATGGCCTTAAGGAGTTGGACTGAATACAATTTACAATGGTCATGAGTCTATTGGGGGCCAGGGGGCAGAATGTGGAAGTTTGAATGTATGTCTTCCATAGACTCAGGGTTGTTTTGTTGTTTTGTTTTTCAAGGTAGGGTCTCACTCTAGCCCAGGCTGATGTGGAATTTAATATGTAGTCTCAAGGTGGCCTTGAAGTTGCAGTGATCCTCCTACATCTTCCTCCCAAATTCTGGGATTAAAGGTGTGTGTCACCACACCCAGCATACTCAGGGATTTTAATTAAATTTGTAACTTGGATCTCTGGAGGTGTCACTGGGGGCAGACCTGGGTTCCAGCCTTAATGTGTGTTGGAGTTAAATATGAATTCCACGCAAAAGGTATACAGAGAGATGTGAACTCTGGCAGGGACCCTGCTGTTTGCTCCAGTTTTGTGCTTGTTTTTGGTGTTAGCTGGCTGGTGATGGTTTCTCTCTGCTTGGATGTATGGAAGCTTCTTCCACCACTGATGGAACTTCCTCCTGGGTCTGTAAGCTTGAAGTAAATCCCTACCTCCCTTAACTGTACCTGATTTCGATGTTCACTCCAGCAACATGAAGCTGTCCACAACACCTTCCCTTCCTTTTCCTCCCTCTTCCTCCTTCTCTTCTTCCATCCATCTTCTTTTTTGAAACAAGGTCTCATCTAGGCCAGTCTTGTCTGGAATTCATTATGTTGGTAAGGGATGATGTTCAACTTCTTTTTTAAAATTATTTTTATTTATTTATTTATGAAAGAGAGAGGGAGAATGGGTACCCCATCTTGACAATGCTAATGAACTCTAGATACATGCATGACTTCGTTCATCTGGCTTTATTGGGAAATTGAACCCAGGCCATCAGGCTTTGCAAGCAAGCACCTTAGCTTCCAAGCCATCTCTGTAGCACAGCCTTCAACTTACGACTCTCCTGCCTTCACCTTTTGAATGCTGAGATTATAGGCATGTGCCACCATGCCCAGTTTTATGTGGTACTAAGGATTGAACCCAGGGCTTCGTGTAAGCACCAACTGAACCACATCATCAGCCTATCCATCACCTATCCTTCCTTTCCTTTTTTTTTTTTTTTTTTTTTGGTGTGTGTGTATTTTGAGACAAAGTTTCATTTTGTAGCCATGGCTGGCCTGGTACTCAGTATGTCACCCAGGCTGGCCTCAAACTCATAGCAATCCTCCTACCTCAGCCTTCTAATGTAGTGGTACATGATTATAGGCATGTGCCACTACACATAACATAAAGTTTGTCTTGCTATATTGCCAAGGCTGGTCACAGAGATCTTTCTCCTTCAGCTTCCTGAGTAGCTGTGACTACAAGCATTGCATTGCCATACTTGGCTTAGATTTTAACTCTTATTTTTCAGTGCTAGGTATTGCAGCCAGACCCCCATGCTCACTAGTCAAGCACTCTACCATTGAGCTACATCCAAGCCCTAGGTCTGAGCCATTTTTAAGTGTGCAGTTTAATGATAGTCAATATACTCCTGATATTGTACCAACATCACTACCATCATCTGCATAGATTTTTATATCTTGGAGAACTCAAACTGTACAATAGCATCAATCAATTCAGTCAAATAAAGAAACCCTTTATATGATGTAAAGCTCTTCTTCTTCCTTTTTTTTTTTTTTTTTGTTTGTTTTTCGAGGTAGGGTTTACCTCTAGTCCAGGCTGACCTGGAATTCACTAGGGAGTCTCAGGGTGGCCTGGAACTCATGGTGATCCTCCTTCCTCTGCATCCCAAGTGCTGGGATTAAAGGTGTACGCCACCATGCCAGGTCTCTTTCCCTTTTGAAGGAGTATATTTATTATTAGAAAAGCAACATCTATTCCTAATGGAAAACAAATAACTAGAAGAAAAAAAAAAAGGGAAAAGCTCTGCCACCAGGAAGACCAGAGACCTTGAGAATTTCTTGAAACCACACCCTTTGGCCTGAGCAATTTGACAAAATATACTAGAAGCCTAAAGTACTCACCCTTTGACCCAACAAGCTTCATTTAGAAATATATCCCAAGAAAACATTTGGATGTGAGCCCAGAGAGTCACACAAGTACAGAGACGTTCCAACTGGAAAAAAATTGGAAACAATCTGTACAGTTACTAGGCTTGCCATGACAAAGAGCCCCAGACCATGCAGGTTAAGCAACAGAAGTCTATTTCCCACAACTCTGAAGACTTGAAAGCCAAGATCAAGGGAGTCAGCAGAAGTGGTTTTTTCTGAGGTCTCACAGACTTGCATACAGCCATCTTCTCCCTGTATCATCACATGGTCTAGGTCCAAATTTCTTATGAAACCAGTCTCATTGGCTTAGGACCCACGAATGCACTCATTTGAACTTAATTACCTCTTTAAAATCCATCTCCAAATACAGTCGTAACCTGAGTTACAGGATGGGGGTTAGCACATAAACATACCAATGTTTGAGGGGGACAAAACTCAGTTCATAATGCAACCCAGGGGCTGGGGGAAGATGGCTCAGCAGTTAAAGGAGCTTGCCTGCAAAGCCTAACATCTCAGGATTCAATTCCCCAGTACCCATGTAAAGCCAGGTACACAGTGGCACATGCCTTTCCAGGGGCTGGAGGCCCTGGCACTCTCGTTCTCTCTGTCTCTGTCTCTTACTGCAAATAAATAAATAAATAATAAAACATAATGTGACCCAGTCCAAGAACATGGAATTAATTAAATTTTGCTGCAGTCACACAATGGTTCAAACACACACTATGGTGCATTTATGAATTTTCAATAGAGTCACCCCTTGCTGCCTGTGGGGAACTGGTTTCAGGACCACTGAGAATACCAAAACTTACAGATACTTAAAATAATAACTCAGGGTTGGAGAGATGGCCCTGTGGTTAAGGGACTGCCTGCAAAGCCTAACGACCTGGGTTTGATTCCCCAGTGCCCACATAAAACCAGAGGCACAAAGACTTCATCTGGAGTTCATTTGCAGTGGCTGGAGGACCTGGTGTGCTTCTTCTCTCTCTCTCCCTCTCTTCTATCTCTCCCTGCTTGCAAATAACTAAACAAAAATAGATTTTTTAAATTATATCTCATGATGGAGTGTGAATATGTGAAGGGAAAACCTGGGGAGGGGAGGAAATTATCATGGTTTATTGTCTGTAAGTATGGAAGCTGTCAATAAAAAAATTTAAGAATATAAGCTGGGTGTGGTGGCACACATCTTTAATCCCAGCACTTGGTAGAGGTAGGAGGATCGCCATGGGTTCTACATAGTGAATTCTAGGTCAGCTTGGGCTAGAGTGAGACCCTACCTTGAAAAACCAAAAAAAGATATATATATATATATATATATATATATATATATATATATATATATTATATTATATGACTCTATGAGTATGAATTAGAGAAACGAGGTTGAAAATGAAAAAAAATACCTCATGGGCTGAAGAGATAGCTTAGCAGTTAAGGCGCTTGCCTGCAAAGACTAAGGACCCAGGTTCAGTACCCACAAAAGCCAGATGCACAAGGTGTCACATGTGTCTGGAGTTCCTTTACAATGGCCAGAGACCCTGGTGTGCCCATTCTCTCCCTTACTCTTCTCTCTCTCTCTCTCTCTCTACCTCTTTCTCTCTTAAATAAAATCTGTTTTGAAAATAGAAATAAATGATACCTCATAGTAATGGTATAGCAGGGGTGGGGAGATGGCTCAGTGGTAAAAGGCTCTTGCTTACAAAGCCTGCTGGCCCAGGTTCAACTGCCCAGCACCCGTGTAAAGCTGCATACTAAGTGGTGCATGCATCTGCGATCCCAGCACACCTACAACAACGGAGGCGGAGCCAGGAAAACCTGAGGCTTGTGGATAAAGAGCCCACGTGGAAAGTGAGGGCTGGGGGGCCTCCCCTTGCCTCTGCCCAGTTGGACCCAGCCAAGGAGGAACTCACCAATAGCTGGAAGTTCAGGGGAGGTCAGGCAGTACAGAGCCAACCTTATCTCTTTTGAGACAGTCTCTCATTGAACCCAGAGCTCCCTGTTTTTCTGTTAGACTGGCTAACCAGTGAGCCCTGGTGATCTTTCTGCCTCTGCCCCATCCTCGGAGCTGGCATTACAGGCATGGGCGGCTATAGCTGGTGTTTATATGTGGGTGCTACGGATCTAACTGAGGTCCGCACGCTTGTGTGGCAGGTGCTCTTACGTGCTGTGCTGAGCCATCTCCCTAGCACGTTTATTCTATTTTTAATTTATTGTTTGCCTATACATGTGTATGTGTGTTTATTTGGTTAGGCTTATTGTCCGCACTACTTACTCCTTCAGCCTCCTCAGCGCTGGGTTTGTCGGCCACCCTACCCAGCATTTTTATGTACATACAGAGGGTCAAACAGATCCAAGTCCTCGAGCTTTCAAGACAAGCATTTTTACTGAGCTATCTTCCTGGACTCTTGGCTGTAAATTTTTACATCCCCACACTACATCTGTGCAACATTTTAATATATTTTACTTATTTGAGTTTGAGAGAGAGAAAGGGGTAGAGAGAGAGAGAATGGGCCTTGTGCATGGCTTTACATGGGTCCAGGGGAATCGAACCAGGGTCCTTTGGCTTTGTAGGCAAGCACCTTACCCACTAAGCCATCTTCTCCAGCCTCTGTGTAACATTTTAAAAGAACCCTTCCATACACACATGTGCCTGCACATACATAGGAAGCAAGAAAGGAAGGGAAAAAGGAAGGGAGGGGAAGCTGAGGGAGGAGGATTACCACAAGTTTGAGATCAACCTGTGGTACACAGTGAGTTCCTGGCCAGTCAGGGGTATACTATGAGACCCTGTCTCAAAAATAACAAACAAGGGCTGGAGAGATGGCTTAGTGGTTAAGCGCTTGCCTGTGAAGCCTAAGGACCCCGGTTCGAGGCTTGGTTCCCCAGGTCCCACGTTAGCCAGATGCACAAGGGGGCGCACGCGTCTGGAGTTCGTTTGCAGAGGCTGGAAGCCCTGGCGCGCCCATTCTCTCTCTCTCCCTCTATCTGTCTTTCTCTCTGTGTCTGATGCTCTCAAATAAATAAATAAATAAAAATTTAAAAAAAAAATAACAAACAAGAGCTGAGCATGCTGGCACAAACCTTTAATCCCAGCACTCCAGAGGCAGAGGTAGGAGGATTGCCATGAGCTGGAGGCCATCCTGATACTACATAGTGAATTCCAGGTCTGCCTGGGCTAGAGCAAGACCCTACCAAAAAACAAAAAAGAAAAAATAATTTAAAAGGAGTGGGTATGGTGGTGCATGCCTTTAATCCCAGCACTTAGAAGGATCGCTGTGAGTTTGGGGCCAGCCTGGTGTTACAGAGTGAGTACCGGGTCAGCCTGGGCTACAGTGAGACCCTACCTCAGAAACAAACAAACACAGCTTAAAAAGGGGGAGGTGGGCAGGGAAAGGAGGAGAGGAAATCTTCCCCAACCATCCATGAAGCATGTTTTGGAGCAAGGTTCTCTGCGTGTAGTTTCCCTTAGTCATTTATTTTATTTGTTTGTTTTTATTTATTTAAGAGACAGAGGACAGAGAGAGATGTTGATAGAAAGAGAATAAACATGTCAGGACCTCCAGCTACTGCAAATGAACCACATGTGCCCTTGTGCATCTGTCTTACATGGATCCTGGGAAATTGAGCCTGGGCCCTTAGGCCCTTAGGCTTTGCAGGCAAGTGCCTTAACTGCTGAGCCATCTCTCCAGCCCTTCCTTAGTCATTTCTGCTTGGCGGTTGCTAAGTTGAGTTTCAGAGGGTTGGGAAAACTTACTGGGTGTCTGGCACTGCTCCTGTTTACCCCTATATGGTAATAGCAGCTCATGTACTGTGGGATAAAGTGCTCGGTATGCTTTTATTTCTACTTAGAAGCTACTGGGGTTTTGCTTAATCACAACACATCGCTAAAGCCAGTGACATTACAACTGAAGGATTAACTTTGGTTTAGGACATATGATCAGAGAGGCTCTGAACGCTTATTTTCTAACTTGGGAAGAAAATTTAAAAATGTAGTGAATTTTCTTAAAAAAAAAAAAAAAAAAAAAAGGAGGGTAAGTAACAGAGCCCTGGTCTCCTGGTCTCCTGGTCTCCTGGTCTCCTGGTCTCCTGGTCTCCTGGTCTCCTGGTCTGTGTGCCTAGCTTTGGTGACAGAAGGGGACCTACTCTTGCTTCATTGATAGGGGGTTGGCTATAGGCATTTCCCCCGCTTACAGGCTGTTACTGTTTCAGAGGCTGGCCCTACTGCCCTGGTTATTTTCTTTGAGGGATGCCTTTCCTCTACTTTTGTAGTTTGAGCAATTTGTGTATAAAACAGGTACTGCTGGGGAAAAAAAAAAAAAAAAGGGCAACACCTAAGTTATAATGTTATAAAGCAATTAAAGGTTACCTGGGTTTAAGACTCCGCATATCAAGTTTTCACTTTGTGTAATTTACCTAAGTAGTCATTGGCAGTGCTGTTGGTGAATGGAAATGCAGCCACTCCCCTGGTCCTTTCATGGAGTGGAGATGAACTTAGCCTCTGTAGCAGTTACCTTCTTGTGGCTGGGACAAAACACCCCACCAGAAGCAGCCTATGGAAGGAAAGGGTTTATTTCCGGCTTACAGTTTGAGGAGAAGTGCCAGCGTGGCAGGAGCAGACAGCTGGGCGTCACATCTCTCCAGCAGCAGGGAGGAAAAAGAAGAGTGAATTAGCTAGCACTGGCAAGAGGAGCCCACCCCCAGTGACATATCTCCTCTAGCAAGGTTCTTTCTCCCAAAGGCTCCACCAGTAATGAGGCTTAATCACAAACACATGCGGCTATGGGTGGCATCCTACATTCAAACCACCACAACCTCACCAGACCTATGCAAGTTATAGGTTAGCAGACGATTTAGTCTTACATTGGAGGGAGAAATCCAGCAAAGAAGACTTAGTAGGAAAGAGGGGATAGAAGAACTGGGGCTATGCTAGGAATGTTCAGCAAATAATAGAATTTTAATAAAGAATGGATGGATGGAGGGCTAGAGAGAAGGCTCAGCAGTTAAGGTGCGTGCATACCTGCAAAGCCTAATGACCTGGGTTCAATACCCCAGCACCCACATAAAGCCATATGCACAAAGTGGGGCATGCACCTGGAGTTTGTTTGCAGTGGCTAGAGGCCCTGGCACACCTATTTATTTTCTGTCCTTGCAAATAAATAAAATAAAATACAACAAAAAGAATAGATGGAGCTGGGAATGGTGGCACACGCTTTTAATCCCAGCACTTAGGAAGTAGAGGTAGGAGGATCAATGCGAGTTTGAGGCCAGCCTGGGACTACATAGTGAATTCCAGGACAGCTTGGCCTAGAGTGAGACCCTACCTCAAAACAAAACAAAATAAAACAAAAAAATACATGCCAGGCATGGTGGTGCACTCCTTTAATCCCAAATCCCAGCACTTGGAAGGCAGAGGTAGGAGGATCGCCATGAGTTCAAGGCCACCTTGAGACTACAGAGTGAATTCCAGGTCAACCTGGGATAGATCCTATCTCAAAAAAAAAAAAAAAAATAGAAGAGTATCTGTTTGGCATATATGTGATCCTTGGTTCAATTTCCAGCAGCAGCAGCTAAGAAATGACACTGGAGTGTTCAGCACTGAGACATCCTCATGACACTCTTCAAGGCTCAGGGACCATTGTGGGAAGAGGTGGTGGAAAAAATGTAAGAGCTGAAGGAAGGAGGGCTGGAGAGATCAATAGTTAAGGCACTTGCCTGTAAAACCTAATCTCTGGAGTTCAACTCCCCAGCACCCATGTGAAGCCAGATGCACAGAGTGGCACATGCATCTGGAGTTTGTTTGCAGCGGCTAGAGATCCTGGCCCATTTTCTCTCTGTCTCTCTGTCTGTCTCTCTGCCTTCAAATAAATCAATAATTTGTTTTTAAAAGGAGAGGGCAGGGCTGGAGAGATGGCTTAGCAGTTAAGTGCTTGCCTGTGAAGCCTAAGGCTCAATTCCCCAGGGCCCATGTTAGCCAGATGCACAAGGGGGCGCACAAGTCTGGAGTTCATTTGCAGTGGCTGGAGGCCCTGATGCCCCCGTGCTCTCTCTGTTTCTTTCTCTCTCTGTTGCTCTCAAATGAATAAAAAAAAAAAAAAAAAAATTATTTTTTAAAATAATAATTTTAAAAACCAAATAAATAAATAAAAGGAGAGAGCAGCCAGGTGTGGTGGTGCATGCCTTTAATCCCAGCACTCAGGAGGCAGAGGTAGGAGGATCACTGTGAGTTTGAGGCTTCCCTGAGACTATGTAATTAATTCCAGGTCAGGCTGGACCAGAGTAGACCCTACCTCAAAAAACAAACACACACACACACAAAGGAGAGGCCTATTTACAATGCTGTTGTCCAGACATAAAGTGGCCTTGATATTTACCTCACAGTGGCTGATGCTACCTACACAAGACCTGCATAACAGGAGGAAAAAAAATGATGGCCTCAGAAGAGAGGCTATTTGGACAAAAAAGAAGTGACCCAGTGGAAGTGGAATTGGGAGGGGGAGATGAAAGGGTGGTGAGAGAGGATTATGATCATGGCATATTGCCTATCTGCTTATGGAAGTTGTCGATAAATAGTAAAACAACAATGATCTAAACATGGTGGCACACTCTTAATCCCAGCACTGGAGAGTCTGAGGCAGGAGGAACACGTGAGCTCAAGGCCAGCATGGGCAGAGTGAGGCCAACCTGGACTACAGTGAAAAACCTACCTCAAAAAAGAAAAATTAAAAAAAAAAAAAAAAGAAAAAGAAAAATTAGATAATAGAGATGAAAGAGACCTTAGACATCACTTCACCTACAGTGGGCAAACCAAAACCCAGAAATGTTAAATAACTTTTCAAAGCTGTTTAATGACAGAGGGCCAGGAAAAAACAGGTTCTCCTGAAGACAACGACTTTTGTGTTGTTTTGTTTTTGTGAGGTAGGGTCTCACTCTAGCTCAGGCAGACTTGGAACTCTGTAGCTCCAGGCTGGCCTCAAACAGTGATCCTCCTACCTCTGCCTCCCAAGTGCTGGGACTAAAGGCATGGCAGCGACAGTGACTTTAAAAAAATAAACAAACAGGGCTGGAGAGATGGCTTAGCAGTTAAGCGCTTGCCTGTGAAGCCTGAGGACCCCGGTTCGAGGCTCAATTCCCCAGGACCCATGTTAGCCAGATGCATAAGGGGGCACACGTGTCTGGAATTCAGTTGCAGTGGCTGGAAGCCCTGGCGTGCCCATTCTCTCTATCTATCTGTCTCTTTCTCTCTCTGTCTGTTGCTCTCAAATAAAAACAAACAAACAAACAAACAAACTTTCATTTGTTTATTTGCTAGGGAGAGGGTAACAATGGGCATGGCAGAGCCTCTTGCCACTGCAAACAAATTGCAGATGCATGGGCCACTTTGTGCATCTGGCCTACATGGATACTGAAGAATTGAGCCCAGGCCAGCAGGCTTTGCAGGCAAGCACTTGTAACTGCTGAGCCATCTCTCCAACCCCAGAAGACAGCAACTTTTACTTTATGTTACACTATTTCTTTGTTTTCTCCTTCACATGTTTTCTCCCCAACTGCGCATGAGATCAGCATGCAAAGCTAGGAGCCTGGAACTTTTTTTTTTTAATATTTTTTTAAAATTATTTATTTATTTATTTGAGAGTGACAGACACAGAGAGAAAGACAGATAGAGGGAGAGAGAGAATGGGCGCTCCAGGGCTTCCAGCCTCTGCAAACGAACTCCAGACGCGTGTGCCCCCTTGTGCATCTGGCTAACATGGGACCTGGGGAACCGAGCCTCGAACCGGGGTCCTTAGGCTTCACAGGCAAGCGCTTAACCGCTAAGCCATCTCTCCAGCCCGGAGCCTGGAACTTTTGAGGAAAAACTGGCTATTGCACTATGGCCTGCCTGCAGGGGAGAGAGGAATAAGAACTTGACCTTCCTGCAAAAGTGCGTTCCCCAGGATATAGCAAATTGTGACAGCCTTGTCTGCCTCAAACTCATAGCGATCCACCTCCTGAATGCTGGCATTAAAGGTATATGCCACCACGACCAGCTGGATACATCCTTTTTCTTTCTTTCCTTATTTTTCCTTTTTCTTTTCTTTTCTTTTCTTTTTTTGGACACATTTTTTTTTTAAATCTTATTTTATTTTTTCTCAATTTTTAAAACATTTTCCATGATTATAAAAAAATCTCCCATGGTAATACCCTCCCTCCCCCCTTTTCCCCTTTGAAATTCTATTCTCCATTATATCCCCTCCCCATTTCAATAAGTCTGTCTTTTATTTTGATGTTGTGATCTTTCCCTCCTCTTATGATGGTCCTGTGTAGGTAGTGTCAGGCACTATGAGGTCATGGATATTGACATTTTATGTCTGGAGGGAGCACATTGTAAGGAGTCCTATCCTTCCTTTTGCTCTTACATTCTTTTCGTCACCTCTTCCACATTAGACCCTGAGCCTTGGAAGGTGTGATCGAGATGTTACTCAGTACTCTAGTCACTTCTTTCCAGCACCATGATACCTTCTGAGTTGTCCCAAGGTCACTGCCATCTGAAAAGAGAAGATTCTCTACCCAAAGTGAGAGTAGTATTAATATAAGGGTATGAGTATTAAGAGAAGTGCTTACTGGGCAGTTCGATAAGCATAGTATATACAGTTATCCAGACATCAGCAGATGTTACACCCGTAGGGCTCATGACAACCCCTGTTTTAAGTTTTCAGTATCAGGGATGTATTCCCTCCCTTGGAGCGGACCTCCAGTCCAATTGGAGGGCAGTTGGTTTCCACCATGACAGACATGCCACTATTGCACCAGTTGGCTCATTTGGCCTGGCTAGCCAATTATAAGGCTTGCAGGGACACATCCATTTTTTAAAAAATATTTCTTAAGTTTTATTTATTTATTTTATTTGAGAGAGTGAGAAAGGAAAAGAGGCAGAAAGAGAGAGAGAGAGGGAGAGTGAGAGAGAATGGGCCTCCAGACACTGCAAACGAACTCCAGATGCATGTGCCATCTTGTACATCTGGCTTACGTGGGTCCTGGGGAATCGAACTGAGGTCCTTTGGCTTTGCAGGCAAATGCCTTAACCACTAAGCCATCTCTCCAGCCCTGGACATATCCTTTTTAATGTTTGTTTCCCTCCTTTCTGGTGCTGAGGATTGAACCAGGGCCACATGCATGCTATGCAAGCCTGAGCTACATCCCCAGCCCAGGTAATAGACCTCTGTCCCGCTCAGTGGGTACACTGGAAAACAGGAGCCCTGATTGCTTATCTTGGCTGTCATCACTCATGTCGCCTGCCAGAAGTTACCTTTCCTCTCTGGCCCTTCTTAGTTACCCTCCTTGGAAAAATGTCAAACTTGAACTGCACGGGTTCTGAGATATTTTTGGCTCCAGAATTATATGAGTTTACCTTGGGAATCATGAAGAGCTTTAATTGTTTTTTCCACCTTTAAAGCAAAGGCTGTACCTAAAAGCCCCGTGGAATTGAATCAACCTTTCCTTTCTGTGTGAGTGGTGATGGGCCTTCTCTGCTCTGTTGGGCATAACTGGAATGATTTCGTGTTGTTGCAATGGCTTAATTACTGTTTTCCCATATTTCATGTGACCAAAGAAGTAACTGGGCATGACTAAAAGTGATCTGCAACTCAGTTCCCTTGGTCCCTTTTCAAGTGTTGCTTTCAAAAATCTCTAGGCTATCTTCCTTCTGTCACTCATTGTATTAGTCAGGGTTCTCTAGAGGAACAGAATGGCTAGAATGAATTATATTACAAAGGGAATTTAAGCTGGGTGTGATGGTGCACATCTTTAATTCCAACACTCACTCGGGAAGCATAGATAGGAGGATCGCCATGAGTTCGAGGCCAGCCTGAGACTACATAGTGAATTCCAGGTCAGCCTGAGCTAGAGTGAGACCCTACCTCAAAAAAAAAAAAAAAAAAAAAAAAGTGGGGGTTGGGGAATTTGTTGGATTAGTTTAGGGTAGTCCAACAGCAGTTGCAGGCCCGAGAATCAAGGAACCTGGTGCTGCTCAGTCCCCGTGGCCAGATGCCTCAGCAGTCCCGAGCGGGCACTGAAGGCTTGGAGGATTCTGAGGAGCTGCTGGGTTTCCATCCACGCGGGTCTTCAGTCCACGCTGGAAGGCAGCAAGCAGCTCTGGCAGCCAAGCGGAAGGAAGGGACTCCTTTCACCTAGAGCTCCCTTATTTTATATAAAGGCCCCCTCTGAGACAGGCTGCCTGATCTTGGGAAGGGCTCACTCTGGGAGTAGGACTTCCTCCTTCAGTTAATCCTTCCTGGAAGCAACCTCAGGGACCCACCAGAAAGGGATTTCTGTGAATCACTAAACAGATCAAGTTGACAACACCTTAACCATCACACTCATCCAGAGGTCACGCTAACCATGGATCTGATCTATTTGCTTCTTGTGGGATTGGGTGACAGTTCACAGAATCAGAGATCTAGGGAGATGCCTACAAGGGGGGAAATGAGCTCCACCTAGAGTGAGGGGGCACTGCCGCGCTGCTAACTGTGCTGTGACAGATGCCGGAGGTAGTTGCCACTTGACTCATCTCCTCACTGTGAGGTTATTGGCTTGGCGCCGTCTCTGCAAAGTCCCTTAGACGTGTCAAGGCAACCTACATCGCCACCTTCTACTCCACATGCCTATACACCCAGCAACAGGCAGTCAAGGGATCAGCCTTCTGGCTCCTGTTGAAAGGACGCTCACCAGAAGCGCAGACCTGCCTGTTCTGAAAATTACCCTGGTGTGCCAAGCCGCAGAAGGTAATGGTTACTTGTTACCTGGGCTTAAAGGAATGTGGGCCCAGCATCACATTACTTTGCCTCTGACAGGCCTTAGTGTCTTATAGTCACTCATACCACTGGTCCTCTAACAGCATTTGCAAAGTGCTTGCCTTAAGCATGAAGGAAAGGTTAAAAAGGAAGAGAAATTTTGACCTTGAGGACTACAAAATTTGCTGAGGACTCAGAAATGCACAAAATACTAAGTACATAAGAACAAGTACAAATTAATACAATCCAGAGGATTTCCAGGCATTAAAAGGCGTGATGAAACTTGGGTGGTGTTATCAGAGAGGATTTGTTGAAAGAACAGTTACTGCAAATGTAACTGAATGTGTGAACATAGAGTCCAAGGACAATTTTTTTGGGGGAGGCATTTTTTCAAGGTAGGGTCTCACTCTAGCCCAGGCTAACCTGGAATCCCCTATGCAGTCTCAGGGTGGGTGGCCTTGAACTCACAGTGATCCTCCTACCTCTGCCTTCCGAATACTGGGATTAAAGGCATGAGCCACCACACCCAGCAAGGACAATTTTTAAAAGGTGAAGAGTGGGGCTGGGGAGATGGCTCATCCATTAAAAGTATTTACGAAGCCTGATGACCTGGGTTCAAGTCCCCAGTGCCCAGGTAAAGCCAGATGCACAAAGTGACACATGCATCTGGAGTTCTTTTGCAGTGGTAGGAGGTCCTAGCATGTCCATACTTATTCTCTCTCTACTTCTTTCTCTCTCCCTCTCAAATAAAGAAATAAAAACATTATAAAAAATAAAAGGATAGGCTGGAGAGATGCCTTAGGTGTTAAAGGCACTTGCCTGCGATGCCTGCACATGTGCACAAGGTGGCACACACATCTGGAGTTCAACTGCAATGGCTGGAAGCTCTGGTATACCAAATCTCTCTCTCTCCCTCTCATTAAAAAATTACAAAAAGGGCTGGAGAGATGGCTTAGTGGTTAAGCACTTGCCTGTGAAGCCTAAGAACCCCAGTTCGAGGCTTGATTCCCCAGGACCCATGTTAGCCAGATGTACAAGGGGGCACACACATCTGGCGTTCATTTGCAGTGGCTGGAGGCCCTGGCGCACCCATTTTCTCTCTCTCTCTCTCTCTCTCTCTCTCTCTCTCTCTTTCTTCGCCTCTTTCTCTCTTTTTCTGTCGCTCTCAAATAAATAAATAAATATAAATAAATAAAAAAAACAAAAAAAGGTGAAATGATTTATGAACACCCCACTGGGCCATATTCCAGATAAACAAAAGACAGAAACTAAAAGGCTACACAGTTGACCGTGAAAGCAGGCCTGGCTGGAGAGGGAGCAAGGAGGCTTCACAGGCAAGCGCTTAACTGCTAAGCCATCTCTCCAGTCCCCACTGGAGGTTCTTGAGCTTGTAATGACATATGAAATTCTCTGCAGAAGCTCCCTCTTCCTGCCATGTGTGAACTGCTATGGAGAAGTCAGGAGCAGAGCCCAGGCTATAGCTACAGTTGTGGGGAGGCAGAAGAGATGGAAGATGGACCAGTGAGCAGGCCTCTGCAAGGCTTGGCAGTCATGATAATGCCAATGAGTCCAGCCTCAGTGGAGCCCTGTGAGAAGTTGACACTTGTTCCAGATATGCAACCATAAGCAAGGAAGTGACGTTGAACCCAGGCATATGGCCTCAGAGCCACTCAGCCACTATGCTAGAGAGCTCCCCAAAGACAAAGGACAAGGGAGGAGACTCATCAGCCAGTGGTTAAGATTGTGACCACTTCGGCTGGAGGGATGGCTTAGTGGTTAAGGCACTTGCCTGCAAAGCCAAAGAACCCATGTTTTACTCTCTAAGAACCATGTAAGCCAGGCGCACAAGGTAGAGCATAGAGGCACACATGTCTAGAGTTCATTTGCAGTGGCTGGAGGCCCTGTGCACCAATTCTCTCTCTCTCTCTCTCTCTCTCTCTCTCTCTCTCTCTTTCACAAAAACAGAGTGTGACCTTTACATTCAGATACCCCTGCACTTTCTGCCATTTTCTGTAGACTTATGGACAAGCCACTGAAAATTTGACCTCTCTTTTTCCTCCTTTGGAAAAATTAGAAAAATAATAACAGGTTATAGGTTGCTATAAGACATAAATGTGGCAACATTGTATGGGCAGTGATCAGCCCAGAACCTTACACTCAGCAAGTGTTCAATAAATGTTAACTACCAATAAACTTGTCATCCTCATCACAGGTCTTAGGACCTGGAGTCGTGGCAGGATAGTATAGTAATTGGCAGAAGAGAAGTGGGTGCACTGGAACACACCTGTGTTCCCAGCACTTAAGAGGCAGAGGCAGGAAGAGCAAGAGTTCAAGGCCAGTCATGGCTACATAGTGAGTTTGAGGGCAGCCTGGGCTACATGAGACTGCATCTCAACAAAACCCCCCAAGCATGTGCATATATGTACACATGCACACACACGTGTACATGTGCACACACACATCTCTGTGCATGTATGCACATATATTCAATAGCATGATGGCTGATTATCATCATGTATAGGTCAGAGAGCTTCTGGCCCACTGACACACTCCTTTCTCTCTTCCTAGAGTGCTTAAGAAGAGGGTGTTACGCCAATGTGTAATAGCTACTGAGCAGCCAAGTCAAACTAAGCTTCTCATTTTAATTCTGTAAGTACCAACTCTGGCCAGGCCCATGTTGTCAATAAAAGGGAGATGTCAGCTATGGTATATGTTTTTGTTTTCTTTTTCTTTCATTTTTTTAAAAAACATTTTTATTTATTTATTTGACAGAGAAAGAAGGGGAGAGAGAGAATGAATGGGCGTGCTAGGGCCTCCAGCCACTGCAAATGAACTCCAGACGCATGCACCCCCTTGTGCATCTGACTAACATGGGTCCTGGGGAATTGAACCTAGGTCCTTTGGCTGTAAAAGAAAATGCCTTAATGTTTAAGCCATCCCTCCAAACATCTTTTTATTAATTAAAGTTCTTGGCTTATTCAGATTTCTTTTTTTAATTAAAAAACATTTTATTTATTTTTATTTATTTCAGAGAGAGAGGGGGGGCAGAGAGAGAGAGAGAATGGGCACATCAGGGCCTTCAGCTGCTGCAGATGAACTCCAAATGCATGCACCACCTTGTGCATCTGGCTTACATGGGTACTGCAGAATTGAATCTGGGTCCTTTGGCTTTGCTTGCAAGCCCCTTAACTGCCACGTCATCTCTCCAGCCCTCTTTTTGAATTTTTAAGTTAATTTTATGTATTTGTTTATTTATTTGAGAGAGATAGATAGAGGGAGAGAGAGAATGGGTACGCCAGGGCCTTTAGCCACTGCAAATGAATTCCAGAAACATGCATCACCTCTTGCATTTGGCTTTACTTGGGTGCTGGGGAATTGAACCTGGGTCCTTTGGCTTTGCTGGCAAGTGTCTTACCACTAAGCCATCTCTTGGCCTTCTCCTTCTTTTTTGAGGCAGGGTTTCACTCTAGCCCAGGTTGACCTGGAACTCATTCTGTAGCCCAGGCTATCCTTGAACTCAGAGTGATTTTCCTACTTCAGCCTCCCTAGTGCTTAGATGATAGGTGTGTACCATCATGGACAGCTTCAGCTGTACTTCTCACTCCTGGGAGGGGCAAGCAAGTAACTTCATTCAATGTAGATGGCCTAAGTCATCCTGCTGGGTACCATGGCTCAGCTAATTTTCTCACCTGACCATGAATAACAGAAGTGGGAATAAGGTATACCCCATTATGTGTAAGAGAAAGTAGTAATTGACACTCTGACCTTTGAAATCATTCTGTGCTCTGTCATGGAAAAGTGATATTAAGAAAAGCTTGTGTCTAAGGTTGGACTTGAGGCCCACTCCATAGGACAGAATTCCTGCCTGGTACTGAAAATCTATGAAAAGTCTATGGCTGGGGAACTCAGAAGTCCTGGCGTATACTACTACTGTTGTCTGGCTAAATGGATATATTATGTCCACCAAACTGCCCTCTAAATACTTACATTTATGCCCATATATTAATGCTACTCTAATTTTTGGTTAGTGAAGCTTCTCTTTTCAGATAGTGGTGACCACTGGGGATGACTCAAAACTCACCAAAGTGCTGAGAAATGAAAATGGAGTGTTGAGCACTAAGACATCTCTATCACATCCCCCAAGGCTCAGAGACCATTGTGGAGGAGGTGGCAGAAAGAATGTAAGAGCCACAGGAAGAGGAGAACTGCTTTGCAATACTGTCTTCCAGATACAAAGTGGTCACAGCATTCATGACCTCATAGTGGCTGATGCTACCTATATAATACATGCATAATAGGAGGGGAAAATGATGATATCAAAATAGAAGATAGACTAGTTTGAAAGAAGGGATTCAGTAGAGGGGGAATTTGGGAGTGGGAAACAGAGGGTGGTGAGAGGGGATTATAATCATGGCTTATTGTTTATATTTATATAAATTGTAATAAAGAAGTTTGAAAAATAATGAAAAAAAGAAAAGGTAGTGTAAGAGTTGGGCACATACCTATAATACCAACACTTTGGAGGTACAGGCAGGAAGATTGCTGTCATTTTGAGCCCATTCTGGTCTATATAGCAATTTCTAGGCGACCCAGGGCTACATAGGAAGATCTTTTGATCCTAGCACTTGGGAGGCTGAGGTAGGAGGATCCCCATGAGTTCAAGGCCAGCATGGGGCTACAGAGTGAGTTCCAGGTCAGCCTGGACTAGAGAGAGACCCTACCTTGAACACAAACAAATAACAAAGGTAGTATGTTAATCATTAGTGATTCAAATGCTCTTAAAATCATTCATTTATAAATATTTATTGCCTATGATAGAGTATCTGTAAAGAACAGAGTATCTGGTACATAACAGAAGCACAAATTTGTGAATTAGGTGCAGTGTAGCTTGGGTGTATTTTTTTGTTTCTTCTTCTTCTTGGTCCTACTGTTAAGTATTCCCAGCTCTGGTTCAGCAGTGGTAAAGTGATTGCTGTGCACAGCCATGATTGGTGTCTGGGAGCTCATGTTGAGTGGTTGTTACAGAATTTGAAAGGGCAAGGCATATTTCATAGACCAGTCCTCAACTATCTCCATCAAGCTGTCGCCATAGAGACAGAAAACCTAAAGACTTCCTTATAATCATTTTGGAAGGGAAATGTCTATTTCTGGCTGAGGCTTGGCCTCTCTGGAGTGAAGTGTATAAAGAGTTTCTTACTGTCTGCTAAGTAGTGAGGAATTTAGGACAAAATATGGAGCACCTTATGGGGTAAGATCAGCAGTTTTGAAAAAGGAAAACCTACTTAAGATTAGCACAGGGCTAAATGGACAGTCAGTTACGACCTGCATGTAACTCAAATATTCTAGAAACTATGTGTCTTCATGCCTTGTGGCCTTGCTTGTCTCTGTAGTACGACTGCATAGTTTCTTGCCCTAACCATTCTCGTGACCTGAGGTAAGATCTCCTATAAACATTTAAGTCAAACACTGAGATATCAGTACCAAAGATCATTTGCTTTAAGCATCTTTCTTTTTAGCTGCTCATTTTTTAGGTCTGTATAGATAAGACCAAGGACCTCTTTATAGGGTTCCATTGTGCCTCTACCACAATACCAATCAAATAGCTTTTTAGAGAATCTAATTTTGATTTCTAGAAAGGTAAGGAATTTAGTTTTTCAGATAGCTGATACTAACACTAATTCTGATGCCAAATATGATCCATGGAAGGGCAGAATTTATTTGGGTCTGCTTCTCGGAGCATTAGATCTCTGAGGAAAGCACTTCATGAAATGATGCTGACATTTAGAGCTTATAAAAAGTGTTCCCTTGATTCTTTGTACCCACACTCAACTTTTTCTTTAGATGCTTCCAAAATTGTACTGGAATATATCAGATTTAAAAATGCATACCCTTCGAAACCATAGTTTTATTTCAAGTAATTTCTTGCAAGAAAACATTACTGTTAAATAAAAGTCCATCTTGGCAACATGAGCAACCTGGTGTCTGAGTACCAGCAGTGCCAGGGTGCCATGGCAGATGAACAGGGCGCATTGGAGGAGGAGGAGGAGGAGGAGGGCAAGGACCAGGCTTGAACTCCTTCTAAGGAGTTACTAAGCAGGTTGGGGAAAGCTAAGTGGAAAGTGAGGGTTAAGGCTTACCTTGGCAGTTGGAGGCAGGGAGCATGAGCTACCTGGGGTGCATGTGCCATCTGGTGCTCTTCATGGTTCCTATCACTTGTATTTCTCTCTCTTTTTTTTTTATAGCACATTTTCTTTATTCATCCATCCATTTGAGATAGGGTCTCATTCTAACCCAGGCTGACTTGGAATTCATGAATTGATGAGTTCAATTTTGCCTTGAACTCATCAAGATCCTTCTTTTTTTTTTTTTCTTTTCACAATTGTAATTAACATTTTCCATGATTATAAAAAATATCCCATGGTAATACTCTCCCCCCCACACACACTTTTCCCTTTGAAATTCCATTCTTCATCATATTACCTCCCCATCTCAATCATTCTACTTACATATATACAATACCAACCTATTAAGTACCCTCCTCCCTTCTTTTCTCTTCCCTTTATATCTCCTTTTTAACTTACTGACCTCTGCAACTAAGTATTTTCCTTCTCACGCAGAAGCCCAATCATCTGTAGCAAGGATCCACATATCAGAGAGAACATGTGGCGCTTGGCTTTCTGGGCCTGGGTTACCTCACTTAGTATAATCCTTTCCAGATCCATCCATTTTTTTGCAAATTTCGTAACTTCATTTTTCTTTACCGCTGAGTAGAACTCCATTGTATAAATGTGCCACATCTTCATTATCCACTCATCAGTTGAGGGACATCTAGGCTGGTTTCATTTCCCAGCTATTATAAATTGAGCAGCAATAAACATAGTTGAGCACGTATTTCTAAGGAAATGAGATGAGTCCTTAGGATATATGCCTAGGAGTGCTATAGCTGGGTCATATGGTAGATCAATCTTTAGCTGTTTTAGGAACCTCCACACTGATTTCCACAATGGCTGGACCAGACTGCATTCCCACCAGCAGTGTATAAGGGTTCTTGTTTTTCCACATCCCCGCCAACATTTTTGATCATTTCTTTTCATGATGGTAGCCAATCTGACAGGAGTGAGATGGAATCTCAATGTAGTTTTATTCTGCATTTCCCTGATGACTAGTGACGTAGAACATTTTTTAGATGCTTATATGCCATTTGTATTTCGTCCTTTGAGAATGCTCTATTTAGCTCCATAGCCCATTTTTTGATTGGCTTGTTTGATTCCTTTTTATTTAACTTTTTGAGTTCTTTGTATATCCTAGATATTAATCCTCTATCAGATATATAGCTGGCGAAGATTTTTTCCCATTCTGTAGTTGCCTCTTTGCTTCTTTCACTGTGTCCTTTGCAGTCCAAAATCTTTGTAATTTTATGAGGTCCCAGTGATTAATCTGTGGTTTTATTGCCTAAGCAATTGGGGTTGTATTCAGAAAGTCTTTGCCAACACCAATTTGTTGAAGGGTTTCCCCTACTTTTTCCTCTAGCAGTTTCAGAGTTTCAGGTCTGATGTTAAGGTCTTTAATCCATTTGGTCTCTTTGTTTTAATGTTGATGACATCAGTGTAACACTTGAGATCTTCCTGCACTCATGTTGTAATGGCTAAAACCACATAAATATTTGTGTCTTTTTTTTAAATTAATTAATTTATTTATTTGAGAGCGACAGACACAGAGAGAAAGACAGATAGAGGGAGAGAGAGAGAATGGGCGCGCCAGGGCTTTCAGCCTCTGCAAACAAACTCCAGACACGTGCGCCCCCTTGTGCATCTGGCTAACATGGGACCTGGGGAACCGAGCCTCGAACCGGGGTCCTTAGGCTTCACAGGCAAGCGCTTAACCACTAAGCCATCTCTCCAGCCCAATATTTGTGTCTTTTAAGACAAGTCTATCTTGAACTTGAGGTTGTCAGTCTGATTCCTGCCCCTAGGTCCAAGAGTAGTAGACAAGAGATTGGCAGGTCCTTTCCTGGAAAAATCAGACATCATACATACATACATACACACATGTCATTTGGAAGTCCTCCAATGAAGCAGGTGGACTCTTAACTGGTGATTCCAACGTGAACCTAACAGGGGATATGTCTCACTTGGGTATTCAGAGTCAATAGTCAGCTAGTATGTGGGAGTTATTTGACATCTGAGGTATTGTCTATCATGAAAGCAAACACCAAAACAGGAATTTGGACCTGGTATGGTGGTGCATGCCTTTAATCCCAGCACTCAGGTGGCAGAGGTAGGAAGATCACCATGAGTTCTAGGCCACCCTGAGACTACATAGTGAATTCCAGGTCAGCCTGAGCTAAAGTGAGTCCCTACCTCCAACAAAAAAAAGACAGAGCAGTGGTGATGACCAGGAGCTGAAAGGAGTAGGGACTGGGGAGTTATTATTTAATGGATATAGAATTTCAGTGTTGGAAAAAAGAGTTATGGAGAGAGCTGCTCTATAACCATATAATCATATGCCAACATCACTCACCTACAGACTTCAAATTGGCTAAGATAATATTTTAGGGCTGGAGAGATGGCTCAGCGATTAAGGCACTTGCCTGTAAAACCTAACAATCTGAATTCTATTCCTCAGTACCCATATAAGCCAGATGCACAGGATGATGAATGCAGCTGGAGTTTGTTTGTAGTGGTCAGAGGCCCTTGGTGCACCCCTGCTTGCTCTGTCTTTCTCTCTGCTTTCAAATACATACATACATACATACATATATATATGTGTGTGTGTGTGTGTGTGTATGTATATACATTTATTGTTTTTGTTTTTTATTTTTGTTTTTTGAGGTAGGGTTTCACTCTAGCCTAGGCTGACCTGGAATTCACTCTGTACACTCTGTAGTCTCAGGGTGGCCTTGAACTCATGGTGCTCCTCCTACCTCTGTCTCCCAAGTGCTGGAATTAAAAGTGTATGCTACCACACCTGGCTTTCAAATAACTAAAAATATTTTTTAATTATTTTGGAGGGTTAGGGAGATGGCTCAGTGGTTAAAGGTGCAAAGCCTGCTGGCCTGAGTTTAATTCTCCAGCACCCACATAAGCCCAGATGCAAGGTTGTGCATGCATCTGTGATCTCAGTTCACCTACAACACTGGGAGGCAGAGCCAGGAGAATCTGAAGCTAGCGTAGCTATTCTGCTGTTCCTTTGCAGTCTGGCAGTTTGTTCGCATCTGTCAGAGACCCATTCTCAAAGAAGGTGGAGTCCAGATGCCACAGAGTTGTCTCTGACTTCCCCAAACACACTGTGGCACACATATCCACACATATGTACAAACATACACACATGTTTAAACAAGATAATGTTTTATGGGTGCTGGATATCAAACACAGGGGCTTCACACAAATGCTAGGCAAGTACTCTTTCATCCCCAGCTCCAAGATTTTATATTTGTATATACTTTTTTTTTCTTCAATTGAGGTAGGGTCTCACTGTAGCCTTGGCTGACCCGGAATTCACTATGTAGTCTCAAGCTGACCTCAAACTCACAGTGATCCTTCTACCTCTGCCTCTCCAGTGCTGGGATTAAAGGCGTGTGCCACAGTGCTGGCCTCCAAGATAATAAATTTTATTTTGTGTATTTTACCACAATAAAAATTGAAAACAGGGGAAGATAGGGAGATGACTCAGCTGTTAAAGTCTTTGCTTGCAAAGTCTACTACCAGCCTGGGTTCAATTCCCCAGTACCCATGTAAATCCAGACACACAAAGTGGCACATGGCACATATATCTGGAGTTTGTTTGCAGTGGCAAGAGGTGCTGGTGTGCCTATTCTGTGTGAAAAAGGGGACTGTAGAGATGGCTTAGCAGTTAAGTGATTGCCTATGAAGCCTAAGGATCCCGGTTTGAGGATTGATTCCCCAGGACCCACGTTAGCCAAATGCACAAGGGGGCTCACGTGTCTGGAGTTTGTTTACAGAGGCTGGAGGCCCTGGTGCACCCATATTCTCTCTCTCTCTCTCTCTGCCTCTTTCTCTCTCTGTCACTCCCACATAAATAAAAATAAACAAAAAATATTTTTTAAAAAGTTTTAAAAAAAATTGAAAAAGGGAATAATTAGTGAATAAAGGAAGAGCATTATGTAAAATATAATTGCTACAGTAAGAAATTTTTAGAAGGTTTGTAGGATGAAGCTAAGGAAAATCCTCAGAAGGTAGACTCAAGAGATAACATATTAGGCTGGAGAGATGGCTTAGAAGTTAAGGCACTTGCCTGCAAAGCCAAAGGATTCAGGTTCAGTTCCCCAGGACCCATGCCATGTAAAGCCAGGTGCACAACGTGGCACATGCAGCTGGAATTCATTTGCAATGGCTAGAGGCCCTGGTGTGCCCATTTTCTCGATCTCTCTCTCTCTCTCTCTCTCTCTCTCTCTCTCTCTCTCTCCCCCTCTTTCTGTCTCATAAATAAATAAATAAAATAAAATAAAAAGAGATGACATACTGATAGGAAATGGAGAACAAAGTTGGAAATTGATCTAAGAAGTCCTTTATTTCTGACAAAATGAACATGAGGTAGAGAGGCAGCTGGAAGGGGTTAGGGAAAAGCAGATTATATTAATAAGAGTCCCAACAGCAAACTTAACTCACTCCACATGGTTCAAATAAAGAGATTTTTGTGAAGGACTCCTTACAGACTTGAGTAGGAAGGATTAAGGGAATAACTGCAGGTGGTGTAGCGTCCAGAGACTGACAACATGGAGAAGCCACTGCACTGGGAGGGCCGAAGGGACAGAGGAAAGAATAACATAAAATGAGACCAGGAAGAACTGGAGCCAAGGGGCAAAGGTCTCCAACTGGGAGACAAGACTCCCGCCTGGAGCTGGTCTCCACAAGGGGACACAGCAGTCAAGTCTGGCTGGACCTAACCAGAAGCCAGCAGGTAAGGCAGAGGTGATACAGACTGTAGGCCACAAGGTTATTCTCTGGGCAAGGCAGGGTCAGTATGTGACAGGAAATAAATTATCAAAGAATGATACAATAGCATTTTCCCATTAGGAAAACATCTGGTGTCCATCTCAGGAAATTTAAAAAAAAAAAAAAAACACAACAAGAAGCCATACATAAGGCATAGCATGAATGTCAAAAAGCCATTCACAAGGAAAGTCTCCTAAAAGCTGTGGAGAGGAAAGAAGAGATTGTGTATAAAGGATCAGGAACAGGGCTGGCATTGGAGTGCTGTGTGACAATGGAGCCATCCTTCAACTTACTGAGGAAACATTTTTTTCCAAACCAAATCATCAATCAAATAGGGTGAAACAAAGACTTTTGCAAACATTCAATGCCTCAAAAAATAAATAAATAAAATGACCTTCTGCATATCCTTTCCTAGGAACCAATTACAAAACAAAGACACAAACAAGCAAATAAATTTTAACAAGGAAGGCCCTGGACTGAGGGAACACAGGATACATGCACAGCCAAGAAATGAAGGGAAATCCAGGCTGAGGGCTGTGCAGAAGTTCTAGAACACAGAATAGAGCTAGTTCAGATGGTGGGGGAGGAGGGCTCCATTAGGCTGTCTTGAAGGGAAAAAACAAGCAACTAATCATTTTCAGACAGGATCAACATTTTGTTTGTTTGTTTTGAGGCAGGGCCTCACTCTAGGCCAGCCTGACCTGGAACTCTGTAGTCCCAGGCTGGCCGCAAGCTCATGGTGATCATTCTGCTTCAGCCTCCCAAGTGTTAGGATTAAAAGGTCTTGCTATGTAGCCCTGGCTGGCCTAGAATTTGCTGTATAGACTGGACTACCTCGAATTAGCCGTAGTCTTCCTGCCCCAGCCTCCAAAGTGTTTGAATTATAGGTATGTGCCACTATGCCCAACTCTTACATAACTTTTCTTTTTTCATTATTTTTAAACTTCTTTATTACAACTTACATAAATATAAACAATAAGCCATGATCATCACACTCTCTTATCACCTTCCCTTTCCCCACTCCCAATGCTCCCTCCACTGAATCCCTTCTTTAGTTTTTTAGGTAGGGTCTCACTCTGGCCCAGGCTGACCTGGAACTCACTATGCAGTCTCAGGCTGGCCTCGAACTCACAGTGATCCTCCTACCTCTGCCTCCCAAGTGCTGGGATTAAAGGCATGTGATGCCTGGCTTGAATCCCTCTTTCAAACTAGTGTTGGGATTACAGGTGTGTGCCACCACCCCATGGGCTCAACAATTCTTTGAGGGCTTGTGAGGGCAATGAAAACAAAGCAGAAGTCTACTTCTAAAATCATATATATATATCACATATATGAAATATGTGTATATATTTTCCCTATGCTGGAAGGATAACCCAGGGCCCCTTTGCAAACCAGATAAATGCTCTACCATTTGCCTATATTTCCAGCTCCAAATTAGCCCTTTCACAGTATTTGGTTTTCTTAAGCTGTGTAGCTTTTATACTTACATTTTACATTGTAAAATAATACAAAGATATGTATAAAATATTAAACCAGTGCATGTAGTATCAAGAAGTGAAAATACTACCATCATGAAAACAAATGACAATAAATGCTGGCGAGGATGTGGAAAAAGAGGAACCCTCTACACTGTTTGGTGGGAATGCAATCTGGTCCAGCCATTGTGGAAATCAGTGTGGAGGTTCCTGAGATAGCTAAAAATAGATCTACCATATGACTGAGCTATAGCACTCCTACGCATATATCCTGAGGACTCCTGACATTACCTTAGAGATACGTGCTCAACCATGTTTATTGCCACTTTATTCACAATAGCTGGAAAATGGAACCAGCCTAGATGTCCCTCAATTGATGGGTGGATAATGAAGATATGACACATTTACACAATGGAGTTCTACTCAGCGGCACAGAAAAATGAAGTTATGAAATTTACAGGAAAATGGATGGATCTGGAAAGGATTATACTTAGTGAGGTAACACAGGCCCAGAAAGCCAAACATCACATGTTCTCTCTCATATGTGGATCCTAGCTGCAAATGACTGTACTTCTATGTGAATAGGAAGAAAACTCAGTAACAGAGGCCAGTAAGCTAGAAAGGAGCTATAAAGGGAATAGAAAGGGAGAGAGGAGGAGGAATTACTAAATTGGTATTATATATATGTAAGCAGAAGAAGAGGGGGTGAAAAGGCCTAAGTGAGGCCAGGGGAAGAGATTGAGTAAAGGAAAGGTGGATGGAGGGCTAATCAAAATCTAAGAAGATAAAAATAAATCACATGGAAACCTACTTTTTTTTGGACAATGTAACACTCAGGAGCCATAGATTATTGCTAGAAATTTTTCAGTGCTAGATGGGATACCTTCTAGTGAGTCATTGGCCAGGGAGGTCACTGATGCCCCTCAAAATATTACAAGCATTGCCGAGGCCCTTGGTTTCCCACCAGGAATAGATGGTAAGACCCTATTGCTGAAGAGTCCACATACTTGGGCTGCAAGGACACTAAGAAATCCTGCTGGAGCTGAGCTGAAAACCTCCTCCATGTAGATCAGCTGACAGAAAGCTGGAAAAAGTTATGCTGAATGCAGTTCAATGGAACAGAGAGAAATCACCAGTGAAGATACTCAACAGTGGACACTGCAAGCCTTATATTTGGCCAGCCAGGCCAAATGAGCCAACAGGTACAATAGTGGCACATCTGTTATGGGGGAAACCAGCTGCTCTCTAATTGGACTGGAGGCCCACTCCATGGGAGTGAATACATCCCTGATATTGAAAACCTACAACCAGGGTAGTCGTGAGCCCTAGGGGTGTAACATCTGCTGGTGTCTGGCTAAATGTATATACTGTGCTCACCAAACTGCCCAGTAAGCATTTCTCTTAATGATCATACCCATATATTAATGTTACTCTCACTTTTGATTAGAGAAGCTTCTCTTTTCAGATGGCAGTGACCTTGGGATGACTCAGGAGGTACCATGGTGCTAAGAAGTGACAGAGGAGTGCTCAGCACTGAAATATCTCTATCATACCTTCCAAGGCTCAGGGTCCATTGCAGAAGAGGTGGCAGAAAGAATGTAAGAACCAAAGGAAGGGTAGGACTCCTTACAATGTGCTCCTCCAGACACAAAATGGCCTGGATATCCATGACCTCACAGTGCCTGACTCTATCTACACAAGACCATCATAGTAGGAAGAAAAGATCATGACATCAAAATAAAAGAGAGACTGATTAAGAGGGGGAGGGAATATGATGGAGAGTGGAGTTTCAAAGGGGTAAGTGGGGGAGGGAGGGAATTACCATGGGATATTGTTTACAATTATGGAAGTTGTCACTAAAAAAAAAAAAAAAGAAGAGAGACTAATTGGAAAGAAGAAGGGATTCAATGGAGGGTGGCTTGAAAGGGGACGATGAAGGTGGGGAGGAAATTATCATGGTTTATTGTCTGTACTAATGGAAAATGTCAATAAAAAGTTAAAAAAAGAAAAAAGTGAAAATACTCTAAATATCTGATAGTAGGAGACATTTAATAAATTAGTAGAAGACAGTTAAATTTTGGTATTGTTAAGTGACAGAACACTATCATCAGATAGAATCTGAATGTAAACTGAGTGAAAGGGTGTCTCTGTTTAAGAAAATAGGTTCCAAGCCGGGCGTGGTAGTGCATGCCTTCAATCCAGGTGGCAGTGGAAGGAGGATCGCCATGAGTTCATTCCAGGTCAGCCTGGACTAGATTGAAACCCTACCTCGAAAAAGAAAAAAAAAAAAAGAAAAAGAAAAAAAAAATATATATATATATATATATATGTCCCAAAACATATTCACAAAGCAATCTTATTTTATAGAAAAACAAAATTTCCTATAAATATGTATTAATTGGGCTGGGGAGAAGGCTTAGTATTTAAGGCATTTGCCTGCAAAGCCAAAGGATACCAGTTCAACTCTCCAGGACCCACGTAAGCCAGATGCACAAGGTAGGTCATGCATCTAAAGTTTGTCTACAGTGGCTGGAGGACCTGGTGTGCCTGTTCTCTCTCTCTGTCCCTCTGTCCCTCTTTATCACTCTCAAATAAATAAATAAAATATATTTCTTTCTTTCTTTCTTTTTTTTTTTAGAGGTAGGGTCTCACTCTGGTCCAGGCTGACCTGGAATTAACTCTGTAGTCTCAGGGTGGCCTTGAACTCATGGCGATCCTCCTACCTCTGCCTCCCAAGTGCTGGGATTAAAGGCGTGCGCCACCATGCCCGGCTTATAAAATATATTAATAAAAATGTATATTAATTTATACATGGAAAATGTAAGACTGATGGACATAGGCTTTTCTTTTCTTTTTTCTTTATTTATTTACAAAAAGAGAGAGAGAGAGAATAAGGGAGAGGAAATAGGCATTCCAGAGCCTTTTGCCACTGCAAATGAACTCCAAATGCATGCCACACTTTGTGCAGCTCAGTTTACGTAGGTGCTGAAGAATTGAACCCAAACAGCCAGGTTTTGCTGGCAAGTGCCTTTAACCACTGAGCATCTCTGAGCCCTAGGATTTTATTTCCTAATTTAAACTTTTTGTATTGAATTGTTTATAGTAGGGATGGCCTTTTGTGCTTAGAAAATTCAACACAGATGAATCTCTAATAAGATTACTTTGGGGCTTAGAAATCAATTTTCCCATCATTTTGGTTAACAATAAATCAAACTATTGTGTTCAGTACTAGAGAGACAGAAATGAATAAAATATATTTCTTGCCTTTAACTTTATCAAATTTTAGTGAAACAGTTTTGGATTTATTTATTACTTTTGTGTGTATGTAAATATGTGGTATGTGTGGTGTATGCGTGTGTGCAGATGCAGAGAATGTTGGCTGTTCTCTGCTATTGCTTTTGGTGTGTTCCTTGAGACCTACTCTCTCACTGAATCTGGAGCTGCTGTTTTGGTTAGACTAATTGACCTGAAAGCCCCAACAATTCTCTTGGTTCTGCCCCTGGCAGGACTGGGTTATAGGTATATGTGGCCACACCCAGATGTTTATATGACATAGTGGGGAATTGAACTAAGGGTGAATCAGGCCCTTTTAGACCTTCATTCTTGCATAGTCAATAATCTACCCAGCTTGTGGAATAGTTTTTTAAAGTGTCCCCTGCTTCAAGAGGTGGGATAAATGTTTGACTTAAAATTAATTTTCAAAATATGTTATAAGAGCTGGGTGTGGTGGCACACGCCTTTAATCCCAGCACACAGGAGGCAGAAGTAGGAGGATCACCATGAGTTCAAGGTCACCCTGAGACTACATAGTTAATTCCAGGTCAGCCTGGACCAGAGTGAGACCCTATCTCAACAACAACAACAAAAAGATATGTATGTTATAAATATTTAAAAACCTGTAATAAAAATCAATTAACAATATAATAAACTTTAATATATTACAACCTCTACTAGCTAATATCTGGGTCTCACTCTAGCTCAGGCTAACCTGGAATTCACTATGTAGTCTCAGGGTGGCCTTGAACTCTCAGTGATCCTCCTACCTCTGCCTCCTGTGTGCTGGGACTAAAGGTGTGTGCCACCACACCTGGCTTAGGATGTCTTTTTGTGTGTGTGTGTGAATTTTTTTTTGTGTGTGGACTTTCTTGTAAAGCCTGCTGGCTGGCCTGATTTCAATTCCCCAACACCCATGCAAAGCTGGACTCAAAGTCGTGCATGCTTCTGGTGTTCATCGGCAGCAGCATGAGACCCTGGCATACTAACAACACAATAAATCAGTATCTTTTATTCTTTATATAGTTTTTCAAAATTTCATTTATTTATTTGAGACAGAGACAAAGAGGTAGATAGATAGAGAGAGAGAGAGAGAGAGAGAGAGAAAGAGAGAGAGAGAGAGAGAGAGAGAGAGAGAGAGAGAGAGAGTATGGCTGTGCCAGGGACTATTGCCACTGCCAACAAACTCCAGATGCATGTGCCACCTAGTGCATTGGCCTTTTTTTACATAGGTACTGGGGAATTGAACCTGGGTCATTAGGCTTTGCAGGCAAGTGCCTTATCCACTGAGCAATCTGTCCAGTCTCTTATTTGTGTGCATGCCACAGCATGTGTGGAGGTCAGAGGACAGCTTTGGGGTGTTTGTGCCCCACTTTCTTTGAGAAGAATCTTTTGCTGCTGGATGGCAGGTTTTGCAAGCAAGCACTTTTAACCACTGAGCCATCTTCTTAGCCCCAGAAGTCTTATCTTGAGAAAGGAAAATTCGTTTACATACACGGTTATGTGTATGTGCACATTTGTACATTTTATTTTTTTTTTCAAGGTAGGATCTCACTCTGTAGCCCCAGGCTGGCCTCAAACTCACAGTGATCCTCCCACCTCGGTCTCTGAAGTGCTGGGATCAAAGGCGTGTGCCATCGTGCCCGGTTGGCATTGGTACATTTTATTGGCTCATTCGCTGTGTGTCTACAAGGAGCTCTGGGGCTTGTTTGTCGCTAGAACCATCAGAGCACTCTGCACATTTAATGCAGTCAATGAATACTGGTCGAGTGAAGGAACAAAGGTAACATTGGGAAGGAACTGTGGTTACTAATAAATAACTCTGCCGTTACAACCCCAACAGGGAAGTACGGGGCTACTGTGAACCGGAGGAAGCTAGCGTAAGTGGGGAACAAGGCAATCCAGGCCTCACTGGTTTGAACGCTGATTAGCAGTTGGCCAAGTGACAACAGGAATGTGTTCCAAGTAGAGGAAATAGTAAGTGTGACGGCCTCAGAGGGACAGTATTGGGGAGTTGGGGGGAAATGAAAGAACAGCAGTGTACTGGGTGGGGCCTGGAGAGGAAGGGGGGCAGCGGTGGGTCCATGAAGGTGCGGTAGGCCTCAGCACTGGGCGCCTCTTCCGAGGAGAACCAGAAAGCTTTTAGTAGGGCGGTGCCCTGGGTTTCCTTTTGTCTCATGGTGCTAAGGATGGAACGCGGTAGGCCGACACTCTGCCACTGAGCCGCATCCCCATCCCTGTCTGTGAGTTGTGATATCTGAACTGGGGAGTGTTCTGTAGCCAGGCTAGCTCCGAACTTGTGATCCTTCTGCCTCCCTACTGCTAGAACTACAAGTAGCTTTGCACTATGATCAGCCCGGCTCCCCACAGTTTTTTGTTTTTGTTTTTCCAAAAGAACACTAACAGTGTATGGAATGGTTTATGGGTGGGAAATATGAAGCTTGGAGAAGCAGGGTGCTTAGACAATTAGGGTCGGGCAGAGAGGACATTAGGGAGACGCGTTGGTGAGTGTAACCCTTCAAGTCAGAGAAGATAAAGGCTGGGCTAGAGGGAATGGGGTAGGTCTGGAGAAAAATGTGATTCATGAAGTTCAGGATGTAGAATAATAAGACAGACTCACTAGCTTTGCAGGAGGTGAAGGGAAAAGTCAAGATAACTTCTGGGGTTCTGATTTAGACCACTGGGGAGAAGGAGCCATTTACTGAGACAAGGAACACTTCAAGACAAACCATTTGGTAGAAGGAGAGCAGTGAGGAGAAATCCATTTGGACAAGGTATGAGGTCCCTGTGAGTTATACAAAAGGAGAGACTGAGCTGACAGTTCAAAAGAAAAAGAAGGGCTGGAGAGATGGCTTAGTGGTTAAGCGCTTGCCTGTGAAGCCTAAGGACCCCGGTTCGAGGCTCGATTCCCCAGGTCCCACATTAGCCAGATGCACAAGGGGGCACACGCATGTGGAGTTCGTTTGCAGAGGCTGGAAGCCCTGGCGTGCCCATTCTCTCTCTCTCTCTCTCTCACACACACACACACACACACACACACACACACTGTCTCTGGTCGCTCTCAAATAAATAAATAAAAAATGAACAAAAAATATAAAAAAAAAAAGAAAAAGAAAAAGAAGAGCAGGAGAGATGGCTTAGTGGTTAAAGACCCAGGTTCGATACTCCAGGTCCCACATAAGCCAGATTCACATGGTGGCACATGCATCTAGAGTTCATTTGCAGTGGCTAGAGGCCCTGGTGCACCCATTCTCTCTCTCTCTCTCTCTCTCTCTCTCACACACACACACACACACACACACACACACACACACACACTGTCTCTGGTGTGTCTCTAATAAATAAATAATATAAAAAACTGTGATGCCTGTGAAATTCTGAGCACAGATAGAGCTACCAGTGTATGGATGAGTGGAGTGGGAGGCTTGGATGGAGTCCTGAGATACTTTCTCTATTTCAGGGTCAGAGTGAGCAAGGCATGGTCTTAGGGGTCTTAGGTAAGAGGACCACTGGGATTGTGCAGTAATTCAGAAGGTGTTAATGAAAGGTTAAGGTGAAAGCCTTAGTCAACTAGCAGTCAGATTTTAAATAGAGATGATCACTTATCAATTTAACTTCTGGTAATTATCTTTTATTAGAAAATCATATAGTCATATTTATTGTGGGGAAATCAAATTTTATCTTAAAAATCACCAGACTGAAAGCTGGGCGTGGTGGCACACACCTGTAATCCCAGCACTAGAGAGGCAGAGGTAGGTGGTTCACCATGAGTTAAAGGCCACCCTGAGACTACAGATGAATTCCAGGTCAGCCTGAGCTAGAGCGAGACCCTACCTCGAAAAACAAAACAAACAAACAAATTACCAGCCTGAGCTGGGCATGGTGGTGCACACCTTTAATCCCAGCACTTGGGAGGCAGAGGTAGGAGGATTGCTATGAGTTCATGGCTACCTGGAGACTAGTGAATTCCAGGTCAGCTTGGGCTAGAGCAAGGCCCTATCTCCAAAAACCATAATAAATAAAGAAATAAAACTAAAAATTACTAATTTATGGATTGGAGAGATAACTCAGTGGTTAAGGCACTTGCTGGCAAAGACAAAGGACCCAGGTTAGATTGCCCTGTACTGACATAAAGCCAGATGCACAAGGTGGCACATTTGTCTGCGGTGGTTGGAGGTCCTGGTGCACTCTTTATCTATGTAATAAATAAATAAAATGTAATTCCTTAAAAATAACATTCTAGGGCCTCTAGGGGGAGATTGCTGGTCAGCTAGGATGACTGAAAACCAGCAGGTTCAGTGACGGACTCTGCTCTCAAGGAAATAAAGCAGAAGAGGGCTGGAAAGATGGCTTAGCAGTTAAGGCACTTGCTTACAAGGCCAAAGGACCCAGGTTTGATTCCCTAGAACTCACGTAAGCCATATGCACATGGTGGCACATGAATCTGTAGTTTGTTTACAGCAGCTGGAGGACCTAGCATGCCCATTCTCTGCCCCCTTCTCTCTCAAATAAATAACTAAAAATAAAGTGTGAAAGAAGACACTTGACCTGGCCTCTCCTCTCGCCTCTTAATGTGTGCACAGGACATGTGCATCTGCACACACATGTGCATATTCATACACACAATAACAAAAATAAACACCTAGAAGGAAAGCAGGCTTAAAAATTATGATTTTAGAGTTGGGCATGGTGCTACACACCTTTAATCCTAGCACTCAGGAGGCAGAGGTAGGAGGATCACTTTGAGTTTGAGGCCAGCCTGAGACTACATAGTTAATTCCAGGTCAGCCTGGACTAGAGAGAGACCCTACCTCAAAAAACTAAAAAAAAAAAAAAAAAAAAAAAAAAAAAAAAAAAAAAAAAAAGTTTTTATGGGGCTGTAGAGATGGCTTAGTGGTTAAGGTGCTTGCCTGCAAAGCCAAATGACCTGGGTTTGATTCCCTAGTATCCATGTAAAGCAGATGCACAAAGTAGTGCATGCATCTGGAGTTTGTTTGCAGCAGCTTGAGGCCCTGGTGTGTCCATTCTGTCTGTCTCTGCTATTTCTATGTGCTTGCAAATAAATTAAAAAAAAATTAAATTTGACTTTTTTTGGGGGGATGTTTTGAGGTAGGGTCTCGCTCTAGCCCAGGCTGACCTGGAATTCACGATGTAGTCTCAGGGTGGTCTCAAACTCGTGATAATTCTTCCTACCTCTGCCTCCTGAGTGCTGGGATTAAAGGCATGTGCCACCATGCTCAGCTTTAAATGTTTATTTTCATGGCAGTATTTTTTCCTCTAGGATTTTATATGCATATACATTTTTCATTGTTACAACTGCAATCATGCATACATAGTTTTAATTTTTTCTCCATTTTAAAGTAGAAAGAATTTATGGTTACAGGATTATCATTTTATTGGCTGTATATGTTCTGGTCAATCACATTTTAGAGATATTTATAAATGACACAGAAGATTTTATTAAAACTATATAAACAACAACAACAAAACCACAATAGAGAGCCAGGCACTTGGGAGGCAGAGGTAGGAGGATCAACATGAGTTCAAGGCCACCCTGAGACTATACAGTGAATTCCAGGTCAGCCAGGACTAGAATGAAACCCTACCTTGAAAAAAACAAAAAACAAACAAACAAAACTATAGAAACACCCCCCCCATGAAATCCCTATTTTTCACTGTAAACAGTTAAGCAAATACAATAGCAAATATGCCTAGCCATCATTTTATCTTCTTGAATTTATTTATGTATTATTATTATTTTGCAATGCTGGAGACTGAACCAAATACTTGTGTGAGACATGATAGGCAAGTACTCTACTTCAGGACTACACCCCTAACCCCCCTTTTGGAGTTTAAATATAGACACACCAATTCTAATATGTTCTTTCTTGCCTACAATTTCATGTCATATTTCAACCTTAAGAAGAAAATGGAAATTTTGAATTATATCCTAAGAAGAACAGGGTTAAGCTAGAGGGACATGTTGATTTTGCTGATTCTTGAAACACAAGGCCTCTCTTCATAGATAACTAGCAAACTAAGACCAGTATCACCTTGAAGCAGTTTGCTTTGATTCTTCAGCAACAGATCATGAAGACAAGGGCAAGAGTAAATGAGGCTTTTACTCATTTCCATTAAACTTTAAAATGGAACAGTTCTAATATACCCAAGCAATTGTTAGAAGTACATATTTACAAATATTTTATTTATTTATTTGCAAGCAGAGAGATACAGAGAGAAAAAACTCTTGCCACTGCAAACGAACTCCAGATGCATGTGCCACCTTGTGTATTTGGCTTTGCATGGGTACTGAGGAATTGAACCAAGGTCCTCAGGCTTTGCTTGCAAAGCCCTTATTAGACAATGGGTCTGCACCACACAAACCACCCAAAATATGCCTGTAATCTTAGTCACTGGGGGGTAGAGGCAGGAGGATGAGAAGTGCAAGGTTTTCCTCAGCTTCAGAGTAAGAGTGGCTGGTCTGGGCTACATGAGACATTCTCAAAAAATCTGAAAAAACCTACAAAACAAAAAATAAAAACAAACCTGTAATGTAAAAACCAAAGACATTTTCTGTTACCTATTTTTTTTTTTTAGTATCTTAAAAAATATTTTATTTTTATTTATTTATGAGAGAGAGAGAATGGGCACACCAGCACCTCTAGCAACTGCAAATGAACTCCAGACACGTGTGCCACCTTGTGCGTCTTACATGAGTCCTGTGGAATAGAACCTAAGTCCTTTGGCTTTGCAGGCAAGCACCTTAATCACTAGACCATCTCTCCAGCTCCCTAGCCACTTTTTATTTTTTTATTTAATTTTGATGGCATGATCTTTTTTATTCCTATTATGATGGTCTTTTTTTGTTTTGTTTTTGCTTGTGGGAGAGAAGAGGTTTATTTTGGCTTACAGGCTTGAGGGGAAGCTCCATGATGGCAGGAGAAAATGATGGCATGAGCAGAGGGTGGACATCACCCCCTGACCCACATAAGGTAGACAATAGGAACAGGAGAGTTTGCTCCAGCCAGTTTTTGTTGTTGTTGTTTGTTTTTCAAGGTAGGGTCTCATTCTAGCTGAGGCTGACCTGGAATTCACTATGGAGTCTCTGGGTAGCCTCAAACTCACGGTGATCCTCCTACCTCTGCCTCCCTACTGCTGGGATTAAAGGCAAGAGCCACCACGCCCGGCTTCCTAGCCAGTTTTTTATTTGTAAGATACAGTTAAACATTACCACCACCTACACACACTTCTGATTATTAACCAGGGATTAAATGAGAATGCTGTAGATAGTCTCCTTGGGATCCAGAGACTTGGAACCTTCCTTATCACCCATTCCCTTCTCTCTCTTCCACCCCAAGAGTCCTGTGTCCTTAGTCCAGGAACCTGCCTTAAGTTGACTGATGCTGTAGGTAGACGTGACATTACATTACAACACATTACCTACAACCTTGAGTGAGGTCTTAAAAAAAAAAAAAAAACTAAAAGGGAACACACTCTGAAGCTGCCAACAAAATCCTTACAGAGAGCTAAGTCTGGTCTTAAAATAATGTGGGGCTGGAGAGATAGCTAAGTGGTTAGGGGTTTGCCTGCAAAGCCTACCGACCAAGATTCAATTTCTCAGCAGTCATGTAAGGCCAGATGCACAAAGTGGCACATGCATCTGGAGTTTGTGTGCAGTGGCTAGAGGCCCTGGTGCACCCTCTCTTCTCTGTCTGCTTGAAAATAAGTAAAACTTTAAACAAATGAGTAAAGTAAGTCAGAAGCACAAGGTGACACATACACAAGATTGTACATGCGTCAGGAGTTTGATTACAGTGGCTGGGAGCCCTGGCACACCAATTCTCATTCTCATTAAAAAAAAAAAAAAAAGGCCAGTCTGTTGAGCTTGCCTTAAAAAAAAAAAAAAATCTACACAAGATCACAGAATAATGGGTGTATCTGGGATCTGAATCTCAAGGTCTTCAAAGACTTTACCAGAGTGCACAGGGACCTAGTTAAGATTCTTGGTCCAGAGCTAATCACATTGTGCCCTCACTCCCCATTTTTACTTGAAGAAATCTGTCTAGGATGCACATGAGGTAGCAAAGGGGAAAGGGACCATGCGTAGGGTGTGTGCCTGTGGGTGTGCTAGGGTGTGTTGTAGCTGCAAATGAACACCAGTTACTTTTAGCTCTTTCTGCATCTGGCTTCACGTGGGTGCTGGGGAACTGAGCCCAGGCTGGCAGACTTTTGCAAACAAGTACTTTTAATTGCCTGAGCCGTCTCTTCAGCCCTCATTTCACAAGGAACCATTGGGTCATTTTACAACTGCTTAACCTTCTGAGTTTTTGTCCATATTTATTTATTTGACAGAAAGAAAGGAGGAGAAAGAGAGAGAGAGAGAAAATGGGCCCACCAGGGCCTCCAGCCACTGCAAACAAACTGCAGACACATGTACCACCTTGTGCATCTGGCTAACGTGGGTCTTGGGGAATCGAACCTAGGTCCTTTGGCTTTGCAGGCAACATGCCTTAACTGCTAAGCCATCCCTCCAGCTCCATACAGACTTATTTCCCCCACCAAACTAAAATAATAGATGGCGCACCCAATTCTGCCTCAAATAATGGTTGTGAAGGTCAATTATGGGCCTTAGTAAACAAACTATAGCACTTTACAAACTTTAAGGTAACAGACATCTTCCGAAGGTGAAGTACCTGATTAAAATAAATTCTTGATTACCTGACGTACAGGAGGGGAGGAATGGGCATTTAGTGAATGAACTTGATAGATACTATCTAAAAATCGCATGTAAGCCAGCAAATTTAATCTAAGATTTAGGCTTTTGTAGAGCTATTTTAAAACAGAGAGAGAGAGAGAGAGAGAGAGAGAGAGAGGTGTGTAACATGCCAGTAAGATAATCAATCTCTTTTCGAGCCCTTCCCATAGGTAGATGAAATTAGGGCAGAACAAAAAGAATATAAGGGAAGCGGGGGGGGAGGAGAAAAACCCCCACGAGACATGCGTACGTGTTAATGTGCAGCGGCCAGTGTGGTAAGGAAACGAGTTATGGCGGGGGGAGGGTTGGGGGGCGAGGCTTCATTCACAGCATCCCCGGGAGACGCTGGCGTTCCGAACAGTCCTCTTGGCGACATTCCAGAGCGTGAGTCTCAGGGCTCCCTCCAGTGGGAAGGAGACGCGCGTGGCCAGGCGCGCACCCCCGCCCGCGCGTACGCTCACGTGCACAGCCGGACGGACGCACGCACGCGCGCGCGCGCGCAACACACACTCCACTCACACAGCCGGCCCACTTCCTCCGTCCCCCTCCGACCCCGCTGGGGGGCGGGTCTCTTTCTCTTTAAAGAGCAGACGGCCTCCGCGCAAAAAAAAAAAAAAAAAAAAAAAAAAAAGCCAAGCTCTCTAAGGCCCCGGAGGGTCCGGGACCCGAGCCGCACGCAGCCAATGAGCGCAGCGGAGCGACTCGAGCGCGGCTGACGCTCCGCCAATCAGCGCGCGCGGAGGGCGGGGGCAGCGCAGGAGACACTATTGTTGATGAGGAGCAGCGGCGACGGCGGCTGCACCACCTCGTTGCTGCCGGCCGCGGGCACGGGCACCTCCCGCACTGCCCCCCCCCCCACTCCCGCTAGAGTTCGGCTTCGTCACCCGGTGGCGGGGGTGGGTGGTGGTGGTGCCTTTCCTCCGGTCCCGAGCATCCTCCCGTTGCCAGCCAACAACAACAACAAAGCCCTCCCGTGTCGTCCCGTCACCGGGGAGGGAAGCGGGCGGGAGTGTGTGTGTGTGTGTGTGTGTGTGTGTGTGTGTGTGTCGGGGGGGGAACCATGTCCCAACGGGTGAGGCGCAATGGGTCCCCCACACCGGCCGGCACCCTCGGGAGTGGTACGGTCGCCACAACCGGGGGACCTGGCATCGGCCGCCTGCAGCCGATGAGGGCGACGGTTCCGTTCCAGCTGAAGCAGCAGCAGCAACATGGCAGCCCCACGCGGAGCGGCAACGGCGGTGGCAACAACAACGGCGGCTGCAGCGGAGGCGCCTCAGGCCTCTCCGGCGGCGGCGGTAGCGGCGGCCCGCGCACCGCGTCGCGCAGCACGAGCCCCACGCGCGGCGGCGGCGGCGGCGGCGGTGGCACGGCGGCGCGCAGCAGCCCCACGGTGGCCACGCAGACGGGCGCGTCCGCGACGTCCACTCGAGGCACCAGCCCCACGCGCGGCACGGCGCCCGGGGCTCGCGGAAGCCCTCCGAGGCCGCCGCCGCCTCCGCCTCTGCTGGGCACGGTGTCGTCGTCGTCGCCAAGCTCATCGCCCACCCACCTGTGGACCCACGGTGAGGTGAGCGCGGCCCCACCCCCGGCCCGCGTCCGCCACCGGAGGAGGTCCCCCGAGCAGCGCCGCCCCTCCCCGGAGAAGAGGAGCCCGAGCGCCCCGCTTTGCAAAGCAGGTACGTGCTTGGACCCGCGCGACCCTGGGGAGGTGACGGAGGCGGTGGTCCCGGGGCTCCGAGCCCCAGATTGCGGCGACCGCGCCACCCTCCACCCCCCCGGGGGCGGGGCCGGGGCGGGGCGCTGGCCGGGAAGGGCGGGGCTCGGGGCGGACCCGCCTCTCTCCCCTCTCTTCTCGCTCCCCAGCCGCCCGGTGTGGTCGGCTGGGCTCCGGGCCTCGCTGCCCCCCGTGGATGGTGCGGCCCGCTAACCTTGGGCTTGGGGCGGGCTTGTGTTAATTATAAACCTAGGGTTCCGGCCTCAACGCCGCTCACTGCTCGCCCTCCCTTGAGGGTGAGGCTGGGATCGGTTTGTCACTTTTCTGTTTTAGTGGCGTGGTGAGTGCTAGCATTGGCATAGGTGAGCTGCTGGGTTTCTGTTCCCCAAAAGCAGTTTCAGATCTAGGGAAGCGGGGATGGGTGTGGGGGCGCTGGACGCTTTAGCAGTGTCAGGCTTGGATCACTCAAGAACCTGAGAGGTTGCTATTGGCTTTTTGCATTTCATAAGACTTGACAAATGAGAACCAAGAAGTGAGAAGTTAAAGCAAGATTCCAAGGGGAGATTTAATATATATCAGCTATGCTGATTTTCTTTCTCCATGTATTCTCCCAGTCTTGCTATTGTTTGAGAGATAATAGGTTTGGTATTTTTCGGTGTACCTGAAGGTTTTCCTGGGAAAGGTCCTGAATGGAGGTGTACGTTCTAATGGAGTCATTCAAAAAGAATTCAGTGTTGCATTTCAAGTTGAAGGAAGTAGAAAGACAAAATTTAGTATGTGCTTACCTCTGCGTCACTATGTAGTGATAAAAGAAGTGGGTTGGTTTTAGTTATACATTAATAGTGCCAACATTACTTTTTTTGTATGGCGAACTTCTGTTCAAATCCTACAGTTGGAAGGATTGGAAATTTCAGGAAAGTGATTTACTAATCAATTCAGATGAAGTGATTCCAGGCATGTAAAGAGTAGTGTAATTTTTTTTGTTTTTTTAAATTTTTATTTATTTATTTGAGAGCAACAGACAGAGAGAGAAAGAGGCAGAGAGAGAGAGAGAGAGAGAGGGAGAGAACGAGAGAGAGAATGGGTGCGCCAGGGCCTCCAGTTACTGTGAACGAACTCCAGATGCATGCGCCCCCTTGTGCATCTGGCTAACGTGGGTCCTGGGGAATCAAGCCTCGAACCAGGGTTCTTAGGCTTCACAGGCAAGCGCTTAACTGCTAAGCCATTTCTCCAGTCCGAGTAGTGTAACTTTTATATTTGTTTTATGAAAGAAATTTTTAAGATTTATTTCCAAGTAGAGCGAGAGAGAGGAAGGGAGAACATGAATGGGTGAGCCAGGGCCTCTAACCATTGGAAATGAACTCCAGATGTATGTGCCATTTTGTGTAGCTGGCTTTACGTGAGTACTGGGGAATTGAACTCAGGTTGTTAGGCTTTGCAGGCAGGTGCCTTAACCACTGAGCCATCTCTCCAGCCCGTAGTTTATGTAAGAATTTTAGCCAGTACTTCTTTGGAGAAGATTGCTCTTGAAAATAATAGGGCTTTCTAATTAAAACCTGAGACTACAAAATGCTTTTTTAAAAACTTTGTTAGGCCGGGCGTGGTGGTTCACGCCGTTAATCCCAGCACGCAGGAGGCAGAGGTAGGAGGATCGCCATGAGTTTGAAGCCACTCTGAGACTCCATAGTGAATTCCAGGTCAGCCAGAGCTAGAGTGAGACCCTACCTAAAAACAAAACAAGCAAAAAAACTGGTTGTTAAAAGTACTGAGATTGGGGAGAGGGCTCAGTTGTTTAAAGCCTGCTGGCCTTGGTTACATTCCCCAGCTACCCAAGTAAAGCCAAATGCAAATAGTGATATGAGTCTGGGGTTCATTTGTAGGGCCAAGGGACCCTGATATGCCACCCCCACCCCCATGTGCAAGTAAAATTTAAAATAAATCAAGGGCTCCCTCTCCCCACCATAACCTCAGTCACTTACCACAAGGCAGGTTATTTTCATACAAGATCCCAGTTTAGCTCTCACAGTAGCTTTAGAATAGGTTAAGAAGCAAGTGCCGACAAGATCTAGTATTTGACTCTGGTTGGTTATACTATGAAGACCTTGTGTTTTCAAATTATGTTAAGGAAGTAGCTTCATGATGAATAGATATAGTCTGGGAAGTGGGTAGCATATTGAAATTACAGGAAGGTAGATTTTGAGCAGCCCTCCTTTGGCAGCTAGTATAGTGGCTCCTGAAGTGGAGAAAAGAAGAGCTGCTTAAGTGGGGAGGTGCAAGGAGATCGAGCTGTGCAATCTGATAACAGAATCTGGCCACATTATCAACTAATGGATACTCAAAGCAGAGATGCACCTGAGGACAACTAGGTTAGGTTAAATAGCAAAGTGTGTCAGAAGGTGCCCTTTCGCACTGATTTTTTGGAGGTTCTGTGTCCTAGACTCTCAGGTTCCTCCTGTCTCATTCTCAGTGTTTTCCAAAGCTCCTCCATCTCCCCTCCCCCCAAGAAAGAAAGAAAAACTCAAAAAAATGTTGAGTTGTTTGAGAGATAATACCTATTAAGTCTTACTCAAGTGTAAATGTCCAATAAGCTTCTTTATTGGAATGTATTCTCGTTTCACTTCAGTTAACTGTATATAGCATGAAAAAAAAAAGTCTTCAGTTTCAGAATTTCCTAGCATGGACTATGGTATGATTAAATCATTTGCTGTTTTATATGACTAAATCTGGAAGGAGAGTCTGTATGACTCCCTTTTCGATTAAAGGGAAGTTACCACCAGTTTGCAGGCTTGGTGAAATATGAAAGTTCTTATTGTAGAAGGGAAGGGACTACCTTACATAGTTCCGGAAATTTCATGTGACTCATGCTTGGGTTCATTTAGACCAGACTGCTGTACCAGATTATAGGAGTCCTGTTGGATGACCAGGATGCTTTAACCTTTGTCAGGGCTCTAGATTCCCAGAAGTCCTTGTGGTGGAGGTCTTGGCATCTCTGCCTAGTTGTTTTATCTCTGTGAGCTTGAGATAATCATTGTCCGGTCTGGATCTCAACCACCAACTCTGAGGCTCTTACAGTCTTTCCTCCCCCTCTTCTGCAATGTTTCCTGATCCATGGCATGCCTGTTGGCAGTCTGATTTAATGTTGAGTTCTTTGTTGCCTCTGAATTTCTGCTTTGATAGGTTTTGATTAATCATCCTATCTGTCACCATCACTCTGGGGCTGGTTGTCAGATGAGCAGTGAGAGCAGTGTTCATGATATCACATCCTCTGCACTTTCTCCTGGGCTCTGGCTGATATGATAGAAGTAGGCTCACCTCTGTTTTCTCTGTCATCTGAAAAATAACACAGATTCTCCAACCAAGCTTGAGAGCAGCTTGGGGTAAAGGGGATATACAAAATTGTTTAAGAAGCCAGGTGTGGTGGTGCATGCCTTTAATCCCAGCACTCGGGAGACAGAGGTAGGAGGATTGCCATGAGTTCAAGGCCACCCTGAGACTCCATAGTGAATTCCAGGTCAGCCTGGGCTAGAGTGAGACCCTACCTCAAAAAACAAGCAAATTGTTTAAGAGATTTTTGGTGTACAAGCCCACTCTTCTCTAGAGAGCAGTAGGAGATAGAAACCTGTGAAGTCTGGGTTACCTGACCATGGGATTCTGACTTGGTTTCCACTATCAGATAGTTCTTTCCCACTGAGTGGGCCTTGTGTCCAGTCAGAGTAGTTGGTTATTTGTGGTGGCTGCATGCCACTGTTGTACAAGTATATACTTTTTATCCAGCTGGTTGATTTCATAGTCTGTAGGGTCCCCTGCCTATTCATATTGTTGGTGACCATTGTTCTCTGGTGGCTCTAGAAGGGCTCTCCAGCATGATGGGGGCTAGCTGGGAAGGAGCTAGTTCCCTTTCATTTCCAGCATAATATTCCTGCGACCACAGCCTGTGGTGTCATCAGCAATAAGGTCTTACGTTTTAGCTCTGGCAGGTAATCCAGTGTTTGGGCAATGACCTACATTGTTTTGGGGACCTCATGAGTCTCCTTGGCCTTCAACTCACAGTGCATTCCCCTTTAAAAAAAAATAATGAAGGGCTGGAGAGATGGCTTAGCGGTTAAGCGCTTGCCTGTGAAGCCTAAAGACCCCGGTTCGAGGCTCGGTTCCCCAGGTCCCACATTAGCCAGATGCACAAGGGGGCGCACGCGTCTGGAGTTCGTTTGCAGAGGCTGGAAGCCCTGGCGCGCCCATTCTCTCTCCCTCTATCTGTATTTCTCTCTGTGTCTGTCGCTCTCAAATAAATAAATAAAAATTAAAAAAAAAATTATAAAAAAAAAAATAATGAAGCTTTTTGCAGGCTAGGAAGTTTGCTGAGCTGTTAAAAGTGCTTGCTTGCAGCTAGCTGGGCATGGTGGTTCATGCCTTTAATCCCAGCACTTGGGAGGCAGAGTTAGGAGGATCATAAGTTCTAGGCCACCCCGAGACTACATAGTGAATTCCAGGTCAGCCTGGACCAGAGTGAGACCCTACCTCAAAAAACTAAAAAAAAAAAAAAGGGGGGGGTGGTGGGCTTGCTTGTAAAACCTGCCAGCCCAGGTTCCATTCACCAGAGCCAATGTAGAACCAGATGCGCAAAGTGGAATATGTGTCTGGAATATGTTTGCAGTGACAAAGAGGCCCTGGCATGACCATACTCCCCCCCCCTCTCAACACACACACACACACACACACACACACACACACACACACACACACGGATCATACATATTTTGCTTTTTTGAGGTAGGGTATCTCTCTAGCCTAGGCTGACCTGGAATTCACTATGTAGTCTCAGGCTGGCCTGGAACTCAGAGTGATCCTCCTACCTCTGCCTCCTGAGTGCTGGGATTAAAGGTGTGCACCACCACACCCGATTAAAACAGTTTTGTTTGCTATGTGCTTTATAATATAAAATCCACAAGATCTTAGATGACTTGTTACTGCCACATGTGGGTTACCAGAGGTGATCAGCAACACATTCACGTGTGTAGAAATAAGTACTTGAGCTCGCTGAAATAGCAGTAGGAGGCGGCTCCTAAAATTTCACAGTGGTATAGTTGTACCATCAGTTGTATGCAGTCATGGCTTATTGCTGCATCCTCATTTTTTTTTTTAACTCCAGATGCATATGCCCCCTTGTGCATCTGCCTTACATAGGTCCTAGGAAATTGAACCTGGGTCCTTTGGCTTTGCAGGCAAGCACCTTAACTGCTAAGCCATCTCTCCAGTTCCTCATTTTTATTTACATCTCTCCTAACTGAGAAGAAAGTCATGTTTGGTCTTTGTGTAAGGTTTGACATTTGTTAACTTTTAAAAGTTGATGCATATTTTGTGATGGTAAAGCAGGCTATTATCTATTTACAGATAATGGTAAGACATAGACACCTATTTTTATGCATTTGTAACATAATCTGACATTTAAAACTTTTTTGATATTTCTAGATATGTAATTATGAGCTTTTCCAAATAGTTGCAAAATTTCCTTCCAAAGCCTTACATAAATGTACCCATGTTGTTCAAGGGTCAACTGTATATTATTATTCCAGTCACCTGCATACCTTGTCCTGTGAATCTCTTCCATCTGGCTGTTCTGACTTGCATTTAAAAAAAATTCTTTTTATTTATTTGAGAGCGACAGACAGAGAGAAAGAGGCAGATAAAGAGAACTGACTTGCATTTTTTAGGATAATCTGGTAATCATTATGAACAAGGTATTTCCCTGAGTTCTGTGAGCCACTTGAAAAACTTATTAAACTTGAGGAGAGGTTCATGGGAGATCAAGATGTATAGCTGGTCAAAGGAGCAAGTGATCGTGGACTTGTAACTAGCACCTGCAGGGAGGCAGTCTTTGGGACTAAGCCCATGTTATTGTTTGGGCAACACTCATCTGTTAAAGCCCAGGTTCCTAGCTGCTGGTGCTGTTTGGGGAATTCTGGAAATTAGGAAATGGGATCTAGCTGGAGGAAAGATGTCACTGAGGTGAGGTCCCTAGTGGTATTGTATCTTGCCCTAGTCCTTTCTGGATTCTTTTATCTGCTTTCTACCTACCATGATGTGAACCTGCTCTGCTCTGCTGTGCCTTCCTTAACATAAGTGGATTGACACTTCCGAAACTGTAAGCCAAAACAGAATAATCCTCCCTTCGGTTGTTTCTGTCAGGTGGTGAGAAAAGTAATAAATATGACCCTTCAGCTGTGGAGTCTGCTAACTCAACGTAGTTAGGGCAGAATTGAATTGTTAAAATACCATTTGTAGGGCGGCAGAGATGGTTTAGTGGTTAAGGCGTTTGCCTGCAAAACCAAAGAACCTTGGTTCCATACCCCAGGACCCATGTAAGCCAGATGCACAAGGTGGTACATGTGTCTGGAGTTTGTTTGCAATGGCTGTAGGCCCTGGCACACCCATTCTCCCCCTCTCTGTTTCTCTCCCTCTTAAATAAATAAATAAACAAAAATAAAATATTTTTAAAAATACCCATTTGCAGTTGAAGGTGCTTGCTTGCAAAGCCTGATGTCCCTGGTTCAATTTCCCAGTACCTACATAGAGCCAGATGCTCAAAGTGGTTTGTTTGCAGTGGCAGGAGGCTCTGATGTGCCCATTCTTTCTTTCTCTGTCTCTCTGCTTACAAATTAATTTGGTGACCAGTGAATCAGAGAATTGGTGGTCAGTGCTTAAAAACACCCTAGCATGATTGTTAAAAATGCAGCTTCGCCAGTCGGGGTGGCACACGCCTTTAATCCTAGCACTCGGGAGGCAGAGGTAGGAGGATCACTGTGAGTTCGAGGCTACCCTGAGACTTCATAGTGAATTCCAGGTCAGCCTGGGCTAGAGTGAGACCCTACCTCGAACCCTCCCTCCCAAAAAAATGCAGCTTCCAGGTCTTGCCCTAGGCCTTTGGACTAGCAGACAGAATCAGAAAGTAAGGTACTAGAACTTCTTGCTTGGTGGCATGTTTGATGTCTTTCCTAGTACCCTGTGAAGTAGAACTCTAAGGATTGCGTGTCTTTCTAACATTTGGAGGGCAGCTGCTACTTGTCACACCTTAAAGGAAACCCTGTTGACTTTCAGTTTCTGTATGTTACTTCTGTTTGAGGAAAAAGCCTTGTAAAATCTAGCTGTTCTATTTTGTTCAGTTCTGCAAATTTGATTAAACTGCTTTGTTACTAACTATGCTGTAGAAAGATATAAAACCTGGGGCTTGGGCTGGAGAGATGGCTTAGCAGTTAAGGCCTTTGCCTGCAAAGCCAAAGGACCTCAGTTCAATTCCCCAGGACTCATGTAAGCCAGATGTACAAGGGGGCACATGTGTCTAGAGTTCGTTTGCAGTGGCTGGAGGCCCTGGCGTGCCCATTCTCTCTCTCTCCCTCTCTCTGCCTCTTTCTCTCAAATAACTAAAAATAAAGTTATAAAAAAACAACTGGGGCTGGAGAGATGGTTCAGTGTTCAAGGCACTTGTCTGCAAAACCTCCATGACGAGGGTTTGATTCCCCAGTACGCACATGTAAAAGCCAGATGCACAAGAAGTGGCACATACATCTGGAATTCTTTTGCAGTGGCTGGAGTCCCTGGTGTGCCCATTCTCTCTGTCTGTATCCCTTCTCTCTTATCTTTCTGTGCTTGCAAATAATTTTATGTATGTAATATTTTGTTTGTTTGTTGAGGTAGGTCTTGCTCTAGTCCAGGCTGACCTGGAATTCACTATGTAGTTGCTGGGTGGCCTCAAGCTCATGGCGATCCTCCTATCTCTGCCTCCCGAGTGCTGGGCTTAAAGGCATGTGCCATTATGCCCAGCTAAAAATATTCTTTAAAAAGATGTAAAAAACCACAGAGCTCTAGAGATACAAATTAACTATGCAAGACATGATAGGCACATGTCTTATGTAAGTATGTACTATGATGAGTGCTCTGTGTTCTACAGGACTGAGCATAGAAGTGCTCTTAAAAATAACTTTTGATTTGGGTTGGAGAGGAAAGGATTGAACTTTGTAGTATAGTCTTAGAAGTGTGAAAATACACATGCCACTTCTATGTTTAAAGTACATGGTAGAATTCCAGGAGGTGGCGCATGCATTTGATCCCAGCACTTGGGAGGCAGAGGTAGGAGGATCACCATGAGTTCGAGGCCATGCTGAGACTATATAGTAAATTCCAGGTCAGCCTGGGCTAGAGTGAGACCCTTCCTCCAAAAGCCAATAAAAATAAAAATAAAAATACTAAAATATATGGTAGAGGAAAATGTTGGGAAGGAAGACAGGATATAGTAACTCACAAAGGCATTGGGCCCTGAATTGAGGAGTAATGGGAGTAGGAAAAAAGAGAGACCAAGAGATAAATAAAGTATTGAATGCAGAGATTAGATGGTGCTGATAATTGATGGCACAGTTGGGCAGCAGATTTGGGACAGGAAAATGAGCTCAGTTCTCAAAATGCTAAGTGTGGGCTCTCACTAAATCTAGGTAATTGTTTACATTTTAGCAAGGGACAGATTTAAAACTCAAGAATATAGTTTGAACAGGGGTTAAGAGGGTGGGACTCAGTCATGTCAGTTCAGTATGCATTCATTTACCACTTTCTGCTAAGTATTTGTACATAGATAATATTTGAAGAGGCTAATCACTAGGATGGATAATAAGATGATGGAGGAATGCTGATAATAGAACTCTAGGAGAAAAGAAGCATTTTTTTCTCTCCTTCTTTTCCTCCCCCTCCCTCCTTTTTTTCTTAAAGACAGGATTTTGTTATGTAGCCCAAGCTTGGCCTTGAGCTTCCAGCCTCAGCTTCCCAAGTGCTGGAGATTATAGCCGTGTGCCTCCATGCCCAGCTTGAAAATTAGCGTTTTAAAGGGCACAAAGACTAGTCATTGAGGAAGCTTGAGAATGTGGTAGGTGGGGGGATAGTAGGTTAGTAAAAGAAAGATCGTATTTCCAGATGTTAAAGGTTTTCAGATGCTGTGAAGAAAACAAGTAGACGGACTCTGGAGAATAGGCTTTTGAATTGGCATTTAGGTCAGTTGACGAATGAGAGAAACTAGGTTGAATAGTATGATGGGGACGCAAACCAGATTAAAGTAGTGGGTGAGGAAGTCATGTGTAGCAGTTACTTTTCTTAATGCTGTGACAAAATACCTGACAAAAGTGACTTAAGGAAGGAAGAGTGTATTTTGGCTCACTGTATGAGGGTAGAGACCATCATGGTGAGTGGTAGGAGGTTGGTCAGGAAGCAGAGGTGAATGCTGGGACTTTTAGCCCATGAAATGGTACTGTCCACATTCTGGATGGGTCTTTTGACCTCAATTAACTTAGTCTAGAGACTCTCTCACAAACATGCCCAGAGGTTTGTCTCCCAGGTGATTTTAGATCCTGTCAAGTTGGCAATCAATACTGTCACTAGAGTTAATGAGAATAAATTGCTTTGATATTAGTGAAGGAAAGCAAAGTGCTAAAACTGGGGGCAAAAACATTGTTCTTAGGTTCATTTATTCATAGAATGAGGAAAAGGTCAAGCATTTTTATAGGCTAGGAAAGGGATTCAAAGAGAAAGATTGCAAATTCCAGGGAAGATGGTAAAGTAGATGAGGCAAGGTCATGGAAGATTTGACAGCTAATGGGATTCTGTTCACTTGTAGACTCCAGAAGACTCAGAAACCACAGAGAACAGTCTTTCACTAGAAGGGAAAAGGGATCCGGATGTGGTTAAGATGGTCCATATCTCAGCCCTAGAAGGGAAGGAAGTTAAGAAAGCCAGCTACTTCCATTTCTAAAATACTTGAAGAAAAAAAATTAGCACACTTTTTTTTAATGCTACTTAAAAATTTTTATTTTTCCCAAAGTACATGCATACAATTAAAATAATAAATTGTATTATATATATAATCAAACAAAATATTCTCTCACCACACTATTTATTCCCACTTCCTACCCTTGCCCCTCCCCCCCCGCAAGACAATAATTTTTTACTCCTGGGGTTGGTTGGTTAATTGGTTTGTTTGTTTGTTTCTTTCTTTTTTTATCTGTACATTTCTTTTTTGCTTGTTTTTTGTTTTTTGAGGGAGGGTCTCACTGTATCCCAGGCTGACCTGGAATTCACTATGTAGTCTCAGGGTGGCCTCAAACTCACAGCAGTCCTACCTCTGCCTCCCAAATGCTGGGATTGAAGGCATGTGCCACCACACCTGGCACTTCTATACATTTCTAAACAACGTGCTTACACTGTTGACTTAGGAAGGTTTTCTTTTTTCAATTTTATAAGTTATACCGTGATTTCTTACTATGGAAAATGTAGGCTTATCAGTAATCATTATTAATGCCTCAGTTCTTCTGACTATATAAATACTGTTTATCTCAGAGCCTTGTGGTATGATATAGTTATATTTCTTTTCTTCATAACATCTGTGCTCCTTGAAAGTAAAATTGCTTTGTTTTGTTTTCTCCATTTTCTGTGTACCTATCACAAATTCATTCCTGAACCTTTTTTTTTTTTTCTTTTTTTGGTTTTTCGAGGTAGGGTCTCAATCTAGCTCAGGCTGACCTGGAATTTACTATGTATTCTCAGGGTGGCCTGGAACTCACGGCGATCCTCCTACCTGTACCTCCTGAGTGCTGGGATTAAAGGCGTGTGCCACCATGCCCAGCACATTCCTAAACTTTTGATGATAGAAGCTTTTCCAAGATCAGACGAGATTGGGCGCATTCAGGGTGGTATGGCCCTAGACCATGATGGAAGCTTTTAAATGTTTAGAAACATATCAGGTTCCCTCACCCCTCTTGGGAATAACTTTTTTTTTGGAGTCTTTGATCCTAAAACTACCATAGATTCTGTTTTAGAACTTCCCTCAGCAATTCTGTGGTGGATACTTAATTTCTGTGTCTTTTACTTAGCACATTCAATAATTAGTTCCCTTTGTTGTAAACAGTTTATGTTTAGTTTCATATCATCTGTACATGTGTTATATTATGTATATATAAAGCCTCACAAATGAAAAAAGGCAAGGTTTATTTATTTTTTTTGAGACAGGGTCTCATGTAGCCCAAGTTGGTCTTGAGCTTGCTATATAGCTAAGGCTGGCAGTAAGCACGTTTCTCTTTCAAGTAAATATATTTATTTTTTGAATTAATTAATTTATTTATTTGGGAGAGCAGATAGAGAGAATGGGCATACCAGAGCCTCTAGAACTCCAGATGTGTACACCATTTTGTACATCTTGGTTTTATGTGGGTACTGGGGTACCTGGGTCTTTTGGCTTTGTGGGCAAATGCCTTAACTGCTAAGCCATCTCTCCAGCCCTCAACTAAAATATATTTCTAAGATATATAAATATACTCAAAGCTTTGTGTTCTGCATTGCTTTCAGCTTGTTAGGTTATTTTTATTGTGTGTGTGTGCGTGGGTGCACATTCACATACACTTGGGTACACATGTGCATGCATGTGTGTGGAGGCCAGAGGACAACCTTGGTTATCATCCTCAGGAACACCATTCACTCACTTGTTTTTTATTTTATTTTATTGATTATTTAGCTGATTTATTTGAGAGTGAGAGGGACAGCAAGAAGGAGAGAAAGAATTGGTGTGCCAGAGCCTTCAGCCACTATAAATGAACTCCAGATGCATGCACCACCTTGTGCATCTGGCTAACATAGGTCTTGGGGAATCCATTCACTTGCTTATTTTTTATTTAGTTGATTTTATTTGAGAGAGAGAGGGAGAGAGACAGCAAAAGACAGAGAAAGAATTGGTGTACCAGGGTCTTTCAGCCACTGCAAATGAACTCCAGCTGCATGCACTTTCTTGTGCATCATTACGTGGATCCTGGGGAATTGAACTGAGGTCCTTTGGCTTTGCCGGCAAACGCCTTAACTGCTAAGCCATCTTCTCCAGCCCAGCGCTTCCTTCTTGCAAGGCAAGCACTTTACCATTGAGCTTACTTCCAGCTCTGTTCTCAGCTCTTTTAATTTAAAAAAATTTTTTTTATTTTAAATATTTATTTATTTGAGAGAGTCAGATGGAGGAGGGAGGGGGAGAGAACGGGCATGTAATGAACTCCAGACACATGTGCCACCTTGTACATCTGGCTTTACGTGGGTACCGGGGAATCAAACCTGGGTTTTTAGGCTTTGCAGGCAAGTGCCTTAACCACAGCGCCATCTTTCCAGCCTCTATTTTTATTTTTTATTTATTTGAGAAAGAAGCAGCAAGAGAATAGGCGTGCCAGGGCCTCCAGCCAGTGCAAACAAACTCCATAAGCATATGTGTTGATGGACAGTAAGTTGAGATAATTACTAATAATTAATGCTCTGTGAGTACAGATTAATTTCTCTGTGGTCCTGTTTATTTGGCTGACTTCATAGCCTGTTCATTTTGTGTGGTTTCCCCCTCTACTGGGAATATTACTACTATTGAAAGTAATCACTGAAATTGAAGAAACTTCAGATTTTTCTTCTAGGACATGTCTATATAATTCCTTTTTTTTTTTTTTTTGGTGTTTTTGAGGTAGGGATCTCACTCTAACCCAGGCTGACACTGACCTGAAATTCACTGTGTAGTCTCAGGGTGCCCTTGAACTCACATTGATCCTCCTACCTCTGCCTTCCTAGTGCTGGGATTAAAGGTGTGTGCCACCATGCCCAGATATATAATTCTTTTTTTTGTTTGTTTGTTTTCCGAGGTAGGGTCTTGCTCTAGCTCAGGCTGACCTGGAATTCACTATGTAGTCTCAGAATGGTCTCGAACTCACAGTGATCCTCCTGCCTCTGCCTCCCAAGTGTTGGAATTAAAGGTGTGTATCACCACACCTGGCCAAATTTTAAAAGGTAGCTTTACTGGATATGAATAGTACTTCTTGTATTATGTTTTGGACTCATCTTAAAATGATCCTTAGCCATTTGTCCTCTCAGTATTGTTTAGGGGTCAAACCAAAGTAGATAATTTTAAATTGAATTATCTAACTTAAACACATTTGTGGCCAGGGTTGGTGGCTCATGTCTTTTATCCCTGCACTTGGGAAGCAGAGGTAGGAGGACTGTCGTGAGTTCAAGGCCACCCTAAGACTTCATATTTAGTTCCAGGTCAGCCTGGGCTACAGCAATGAGACTCTACCTCAGGGAAAAAAAAAAAAAAAAAAGTTTGTTTCTGTTGGTTTTAGTCTCTTGAGGAATTTGGAATAGTGGCTGGTAAGGACAGGATGGGTAGTGAAGTACACACCTGGCATAGTTGAACCACAGAAGAGAGTCTTGCTTAAAGTTAGGGCAATGATAGGGAATGTAGTAGTGGAGTATCTGTTGTGGTAGCTTCACGTTGCTGGGATGAACATCCAAACCAGACAGTTCACAGGAGGAAGGGGTATATGTCAAGCTTACAGATCCATGGGAAGTTCCATCATGGCGGAAGAAGCTGCTTCCAGACATCCAAGCACAGAGAAATAGCCACACCACCACCAAAAACCCCAAAGCAACAGCAGGATCCCCACCAGAGCTTAGACTACTCTGTATACACAGCTTTTGGCTGGAAATCAGATCCGCCCCAATGACACCTCCTCCAGTGTCCAAGTTACAAGCTTTAATAAGACACCCGAGTCTGTGGGGGATATAGACATTCAAAAATCACTGTCCCACCATCAGACAGATGCATTTTAATAAGCTCCAAAAATTTTTAAATATTTTATTTGAGAGAGAGAGAGAGAATGAGCATGCCAGGGCCTCTAGCCACTGCATACGAACTCCAGATGCACGTGCCACCATGTGCATGTGGCTTATATGGGTACTGAGGAGCCAAACCTGGGTCCTTAGGTTTTACAGGTAAGTGCATTAACCATTAAGCCATCTCTCCAGCCCAAGCTCCAATTTTTTTTTTTTTAATTGAGAAATGCTATCTACAGTTCTGTGGGGTCCAACCTGTTGGTTTCTCTGGGTTTCATTGGTTGAATAATTGTATTGGGCATACATCAAGTACAGTGCGGTGTCCAATACATCATACATATATACACATACAAAGCTTTTTTTCCTTCTTCAATGTAGGGTTTCCCTCTAGCCCAAGTGTGGTGGTTTGATTCAGGTGTCCCCCATAAACTTAGGTGTTCTGAATGCAGGTTCCCAGCTGATGGAGATTTGGGAATTAATGCCTCCTGGAGGCAGTGTGTTGTTGGGGGCAGGCTTATGGGTGTTATAGCCAGTTTCCCCTTGCCAGTGTTTGGCACACTCTCATGTTGCTGTTGTCCACCTTATGTTGGCCAGAGGCCATGTCTACCCTCTGTTCTTGCCATCGTTTTCCCCTGCCATCATGGATGGAGCTTCCCCTCAAGTCTATAAGCTATAAAGTCTATAAAGTCTATAAGTCTATAAACTCTCTTTCCCATAAGCTGCTCTTGGTTGGGTGATTTTTGCCAGCAGTATGAACCTGACTGCAACACCAAATTGACATGTGGTCCCAGGCTGGCCTTGAACTCCTACCTCAGCCTCCTAAGTGCTGTGATTAGAGTTGTGCATCACATGCCTGGATCACATATACACATACATGCACACACATAAAATAAGTTAGGAGCTGGGCATGATGGCTCATGTCTATAATGCCAGCACTCAGGAGGCTGAGGTAAGATAATTGCTATGAGCTTGAGTCCAGTGTGGGTTATAGAGTGAGTTCTAGGTCAGCTCGGGCTAGACAAGCGACACTGCCCCAACTCAGAAAACAAACCAACAAATAAATATACATTTCTAATGAGGTTAACAGATATTATACTATGATGTTGGAAATTTCAAAACATCTTAAAAATAAAGTGGTGATTCTAACAGAAAAACTTCAATCTTTAAACACTACATATTTTTCTATATCAGTCATGTAATCAATATGGGTGGCTCTTATATGAACTCAGACCTCTTAGTGCTACATACTGTAGAAATCTATAAATTGTTCTGTGTTTATTACCAGAAGTACAAGTAAGAAATACTGCTTTTGGAAATAACAAAGAAAGAATAAAATTTGCTTATTGGAGGTGGGGTAAAGCTGAGGATGTTTCCCCCATAATTTTTTCAGGTTTTTTTTTTTTTTCCTGGAAGCTATTTTGTTAACTGAGTCAAGCTTGAATTACTAAAAAAAAAACTATTATTGGAGGTATTTTGGCAAAAATGGAATATAACTAAGAAAAAATGTTCTTTATATGGTTTCAGATGGGATATTCAAGAATGTCACTGTGAAAATATTTTCTTAAGTCATCTGTCAGACCAAAAAAAAAAAACAAAAAACAAAAACCCTAGATGAGCAATGCTTACCCCTGCCCTTCCCCAAACAGCCATTATTTGGAGACTAAGTGTTCAAACATATGAGTCTATGGCAGACATTCCACATTGAAACCATAACATTCTGCACCCTGGCCCCATAGGCTTCTGGGCATGTCATAATGCAAAATGTTTTCAGTCTAACTTTAGAAGTCTGTATAGTCTTCACAATTCCATCACTGTTTAGAAGCCCAAAGTTCAAAGTCTCTTGCAAGACCCAGATAATTTCTTGTTAGCTACTATCCAATCAAAAAACAGGTTACATACTTTCAACATGCAATGGTATAGAATAGACATGCCTGTTCCAAAAAAGGAGGAATGGGTGAGAGCGAGGAATGACCAGGCTAAAGCAGGTGCCACCATACCTTTAACCCCAGCACTCGGGAGGCAGAGGTAGGAGGATCACTGTGAGTTCAATGCCACCCTGAGACTCCATAAGTCAGTCTAGGCTAGAGCAAAACCCTACCTCAAAAAACAAATAAACAAACAAACAAAACCAAGAACAAGTATGAAACTCAGCAGGCAAAGTACTCGAGGACTTGTGATAACAGTCTTGGGTAGCCCCATCCCTCCAAGCTTGTTGCCTATGGCACATGACATCTGTTAGACTGGCTGTACTTGGTGACTGCAACTTTTCTCAGTAAATGTGCCATGTTCCTGCCATCCCCAGCGTCTTGGGGTCTCATTGAAACTGAGGGTTCACTTTCACAGGTCCATACACAGCCCACTCAGTGGTTCAATGTAGGAAATCTAACCATTTTACAGATTGCCTGGACTCAGGATTTCTGAAACCTTAGCAGAAGCCTCTATGACCTTCTTTCTCACTCTTACATTTGCATCCCCCAAAAACTGGTATGGGTGCCACCACATGATAGTAAGTTCGCTGCCCACTCAAGTTGTAGCCTAGCTCTTGTAGTATTTTTCAAATGGTCTTTTAGTTTTACACCCTGAACCTTCAGTGGGTATAGTCTTGCTCTCAAGACACCTTTACTAGTGTTTCAGAGCAGAGTTTAATTGTGTCTCCATCTCTGCCTGCCTGCCTGCCTCTCCTTTTATTCTTTTCTCTCTCCCTCCCTCCTTAACTCCAAGAGTCTCATCTAGCCTAGGGTTGTCCTGAATTCACTATGTAGCTGGAGCTAGCCTTGAGCTTTCCTAATCTTCCTGCTTCCACTTTCCAAGTGTTGGGAAGTTGAGTGGTGGCAGGAGGTTACCATTTTTCCAGAGTAGTAATGCATACTTAATATAAGTTTCTACCTAGAGTAAAATGTATCTATTGTCATTGTGAAATCTCCAACAGAAACAAAAGCTATGCTAAATCGTGACAGTTTACACTCCCTTAAGCACAATTATAAACACTTTTATTTTAAGCCAAACAAAATTTCATTTAAATGTAAGATTTTATCTTATGAACACAAGAAAAGTTACACAAGGGGCTAGGAGGTGGTTCAGTTGGTTTTACTTGCCCCCCAGCACGAGGACCTGAGTTTGGATCCCTGGGCCACAGTGGTGTAGTAAGCCAGTTATCTCAGCACTGGGGAAGCAGAGACAGGAAGGTCCACGGGGCCTGCTGTCTAGATAGTCTAAACTGATGAGCTAGGTTCAGTGAGAGACCCAGTCTCACAAATAAGGTGGAACCTGAGGTTGGCCAGGGTGTGATGTCCAACCCTCTGCTCATGCCATTGTTTTCCCCTGCCATCGTGGAACGTCCCTTCAAGTCTGTAAGCCAAAATAAAACTCTTTTCTCCTATAATAATAACAATATTAATAATGATAATAATAATAAGATGGAGAAGGGACTGGGAAGATGGCTAAGTTCATAAAAGCACTCACTGCTCAAGCCTGAGTGCCCAAGTTCTATCCCCAGATTCCCCCATGTAAAAAGCCAGAAGCAGGGAAGGCTTCCGTAATGCTAGCACTCTTGACAGTAAAATGGAAAGTGGAGACCGAATATCCCAGAATCTCCAGGCTAGCACAGCAGAAAGAACAGCAGAGAGAGACTTAGAGAAACCCTGTTTCAAGTAAGTGGAAATGCAAAGACAGATCTACAAGTTGACCTCTAACAAAATCTATATAACTATGCTTAGGTGGTCCTTGGGTTATAGTTTTCTGGCCCCTGTACATTCTGTATAAAATGGCAAAGCAGAAATATATATATACACTAAAGTGATAAGGAAGATCCCCTTTTCAAGGGTTTTACAGTCTAGAATGAAAGACAAAAGCCAGCCTGAGACTATAGAGTGAGATCCAGGTCAGCCTGGGCTAGAGTCAGACTGCCTAGAAATCTCCCTACAAAAAAATACTGCCTCTTTCTCTCTCAAATAAATAAATTAAGTAAATATTTAGGGCTGGAGGGATGGCTTAGCGGTTAAGGCATTTGCCAGCAAAGCCAAAAGACACAGGTTCGATTCCCCTAGGTGGCGCATGCATCTGGAGTTCCTTTGCAGTGGCTAGAGAACCTGGCATGCCCCTTCTCTCTATCTATCTTCCTCTTTCTCTTTCTCTCAAGGTAGGATATCACTCTAGCCAGGCTGACCTGGAAATCACTGTGTAGTCTCAGAGTGGCCTCGAACTCATGGTGATACTCCTATCTCTGCCTCCTGAGTGCTGGGATTAAAGGCATGCACCACCAAGCCTACCTTTAAATAAAAACTAAACAGACAAAAATCCAGGGGAAACCCCATCAATAGCGGAAGAAGCTTTATTTTGGTATTCTATAATAGAAGTTCAGCATGTTTATTTGAATGAATGCCGTGGAGGAGACAACATAGATGATGATAAGTAGGGAAGGTAGATTCAGAGTTGCTTGTAGTTTGCCTCTTGACAATAAGGCAGGCTGTTCTCAGAACAGGTTTCATAGACTGAGGGCAAGAGTTGACACTAATAGTGTAGATGTTAACACACATAGCTTAACAAATGCATTGACATTGAGTCCAAATGCCTTTTGAAATATAAGACTTAGGGTTCTGTTTAAATTGTGTTTTCTTTTTGTATTTTGTTCCTTTGCTATCATTCTTGGGACACTGATAACAACACAGGTTTATTGGTTGCTAATAGATCTGTTTCTGTTCTTTTTTCTTTTTTTTCAAGGTAGGATCTCTAGTTCAGGCTGACCTGGAATTCACTATGTAGTCTCAGGGTGGCCTTGAACTCATGGCGATCCTCCCACCTCTGCCTCCCGAGTGCTGGGATTAAAGGCATGCACCACCATGCCTGGCTATTTTTTTTTTTTTTTGGCAGCCTCCATAATAATAGACATTAACCCATGGTAATTCCCTCCCACCTCCCACTTTCCCCTTTGAAACTCCACTCTCCATTATACCCCTTCTTCTCAATCAGTTTCTCTTTTATTTTGATGTCATCATCTTTTCCTCCTGTTATGATGGTCTTGTGTTGGTAGTGTCAGACACTGTGAGGTCATGGATATCCAGGCCATTTTGTGTCTGGAGGAGCACGTTGTAAGGAGTCTATCCTTCCTTTGGTTCTTACATTCTTTCTGCCACCTCTTCTGCAATGGACCCTGAGCCTTGGAAGGTGTGATAGAGATATTTCAGTGCTGAGCACTCCTCTGTCACTTCTCAGCACCATAGTGCTTTCTGAGTCATCTCAAGGTCACCACCATCTGAAAAGAGAAGCTTCTCTAACCAAAAGTGAGAGTAACATTAACATATGGGTATGAACATTAAGAGAAGTGTTTACCGGGCAGTTTGGTGAGCATAGTACATACATTCAGCCAGACACCAGCAGACATTACACCCCTAGGGCTCATGACTACCCTGTTTGTAGGTTTTCAATATCAGGGATGTATTTACTCCCATGGAGTGGGCCTCCAGTCCAATTAGAGGGCGGTTGGTTTCCACCATAACAGACATGCCACTATTGCACCTGTTAGCTCATTTGGCCTGGCTGGCCAAATATAAGGCTTGCAGTGTCCACTGTTGAGTATCTTCACTGGTGATTTCTCTCTGTCCCATTGAACTGCATGCAGCATAGCTTTTTCCAGTTTTCTGTCAGCTGGTCTATATGGAGGAGGTTTTCAGCTTAGCTCTAACAGCATTTCTCAATGTCCTTGCAGCCTAAGTATGTAGAACCTTCAGCAATAGGGTATTACTGTCTATTCCTAGTGAGAAACCAAGGACCTGTAATGTTTTGGGGGCATTAGGGACCTCCCTGGCCAATGCTTCACTGGAAGGTATCCCATCCCTGGTGCTGAAAATTTTCTAGTAACAATCTATAGCTCCTGAGTGTTCCATTGTCCAAAAAAGTAGGTTTCCATATAAATTGTTTGTATCCTCTTGGATTTTGATTAGCCCTCCCTCTATCTTTCCTTTACTCAGTCTCTTCCCCTGACCTCACTTAGGCCTTTTCAAACCCATTAATCTGTTTTTCTACTTACATATATACAGTACCATCCTATTAAGTTCTTCCTCCCTCTCTTTTAGTTTTTTAGAAGTCTCTAATTCTTTGCAAGACAGACGGGAGCACAGAAAGAGCTCTGACACACTTGTGAACTAAAGGAGCATGAGCTTTGCTTATAGTTGGTTGAGGAATGCTAGAGGACTAAGTCCTTAGTTCACAAAGTAGTCATTCTTGACTGTTTGAGAAGAAAAACGGTTGCTAATGCCTGCTCTAAAGTGATGAATTAAAAGCTAGTCATGCTGGCCTTGGTGGCACTCCCCTGTAATCCTTCTGGTGGTTGAAAGAAGTTCAAGTAAGGCTAAGCCTGGGCTACAAATGAGACCTTGTCTTTTTGCTTAAAAAAAAAAAAACAAAAAAAACTCGGGCATGATAGCACACGCCTTTAATCCCAGCACTCGGGAGGCAGAGGTAGGAGGATTGCTGGGAGTTTGAGGCCACCCTGAGACTTCATAGTGAATTCCAGGTCAGCCTAGGCTAGAGTGAGACCCTACCTCGGAAACCAAAAAAGAGAGAGAGAGAGCATGGCTTGGGGCTGATGACTGCAATCCCAGCACTCAGGAGGCTAAAGCAGGAGAATCTCTGCAAGCCTGAGGCAAGCCTGGTCTACGCAGCAAGATCTCAAAACCATACCAACCAACTGAAAGAACAAACACAGGATGGAGGCTCACATCTATAATGCAAGCTGTCAGGAGGCTGAGGAAAGAGGATTGCAGTAAGTTTGAGGCCACTCTAGTCCACATGTGAGTTCCAGGCCAGCCAGGGCTACATAGTGAGGCCCTGTATCAAAAAAATCACACAGAAAGTCATGCATGGTAGCCCATGCCTTTAATCCCAGCCCTTGGGAGGCTGAGGTAGGAGGATCACTGTGAGTTCAAGGCCAATCTGACACTTCATGGTGAATTCCAAGTCAATCTGGGCTACCCTACCTCAGGGAGAAAAAATTAAAAAAAAATCTACGTTGAGTTGGTTGTGGTAGTACATGTCCTGTAATCCTAGCACTTTGGAAGAAGCAAGAGGATTGCTGGGAGTTTGATGTTAGCCAGGTAGTCTACATAGTAGTACCAGGACATCCAGGGCTGCACAGCAGCAACAACAACAACAAAAAACCCTCCCAAACAGTAACAGTAAAATGGCTAGTCTTAGAGCCAGTTGTGGTGGCACATACCTTTAATTCCTGCACTTGGGAGGCAGAGGTAGGAGGATTGCCATGAGTTGGAGACCACCCTGAGACTCCATAGTGAATTCCAGGTCAGCCTGGGCTAGAGCAAGAACCTACCTTGAAAAATGGTGGGGAATAAAAGGCTGGTCTTTGGAGCTGGGGAGATGGCTCAGTGGTTAAAGGAACTTACTTACAAAGCCTGTCAACCTGGGTTCAATTCCTTACCTCCCATGTAAAGCCAGACACAAAGTGGCTTATGCACCTCTCTGATCACAGTGCACCCATAGCATCGAGAGGCATAGCCAGAAGGATTTGAAACTTGCAGGCCAGGGTGACAAGGCACCCTATCTCAAAAAACATTGAGCAGGCACCTTGAAGTCTTACCTCTACATACGCACCATGGCACACACGACCCTATATATACAAATATAAGAAGTTTGTGTTTCTTTTTTTTAGTTTTTATTTCTTAAGAATATTTTTATTTATTTATTTGCAAGCTGAGAGAGAGAGAGAAAGGGTGTGCCAGGGCCTCTAGCCACTGCAACTGAACTCTAGATATATGTGTTTTGCAGGTGAGTACCTTAACCACTGGGCTCTCTCTCCAGCCCTGTTTCTTTTTTCTTTTAAATGGGAGGAAAAGGTTTATTTCAGCCTGCCAATAACAGGGGAACATCATCAGTGGCAGAAAAAGCTGGCTCATTTCTATAGATCCAAGCAGAGAGACTTCATCAAATAGCCAGAAAACACCCTCAGCCAGCAGACACCAGTAGCCAGACAGATGGGTCTTCTCTTCTCTCCCTCTTTTTCCTCCCCATTTTTTTTAAACTACTTTTACTTGATTTCTTTCTTTACATAAGGAATCTTGAAAGGATTATGTCTTAACTCCTTTCGTTTCATGCTTGGGACTATCCAGTGTGGTTCTGTACCTACTAGATGCTCCATATATTTTTTTTCTGCATATTTTCATAGCAGTTCACTGAGGCTGTCTCTTTTTTTTCGAGGTAGGGTTTCACTCTGGCCCAGGCTGACCTGGAATTAACTATGTATGTAGTCTCAGGGTGGCCTTGAACTCACAGTGATCCTCCTACCTCTGCCTCCCAAGTGCTAGGATTAAAGGCGTGCACCACCACGCCCAGCTTCTCTGTTTCTTTGTAGGTCCCTGGGATGTTTCTGTTTCCTAGGTTTCCATTCACGACTTAGTTTCTTCTTATGCTTCTTCAGCTGTGCACCTGTGCTTGCTTTGAAATTCTTCTGTCACAGAATTCCAGGCACAGTCTTGCGTTCATGCTAATGTATAAAAATGTCTTAAGTCTCAACCTGATATCCTGTATCAATCTTAGTGGACTTGAGACTGAACTTAGTTGCCTAAACCTGAAATAAAGAACAAAATAATAAGCCAGGTGTGGTGGCACACGCCTTTAATCCCAGCACTTGGGAGGCAGAGGTAGGAGGATCACTGAAAGCTTGAGGCCACCCTGAGACTACATAGTGAATTCCAGATCAGCTTGAACCAAAGTGAGACCCTACCTCAAAAAATAAAAACAAAAACAACAAAAAAAGAACAAAATAATAATAGATACTATTTACTTTATCTGTGTCTGGTCTCTGTACTGACACTTTTTTTTTTTTTTTTTTGGATGTAGGGTCTTCTCTGTTCCTGGCTGACCTGGAATTCACTCTATATTCTCAGGGTGGCCTGGAACTCATGGTGATCCTTCTACCTATGCCTCCCATGTGCTGGGATTAAAGGTGTGTGCCACCATGCCCAGGTACAGAGAGAATGGGCAGCCATTGCAAACAAGCTCCATATGCATGCTTTACATGGGTACTGGGGAATTGAACTCTGGTCATTAGGCTTTGTAGGCAAACGCCTTAACTGCTGAGCCATCTCACTGGCCCCACATTTCCCTCTTTTTTTCTTTATTTACTAATTTTTGAGACAGTCACAATGTAGTCCAGCTGGTCCCAAATTTGTGTCAAACCTTTTGCCTCAGCTTCTGGAGTACTGGGATTATAGGCATGAGCCATCACACTCAGTTTACATTTTCATTCAGTTCTCAAAACAATCCTGTTTTTAAAATGTGCTAAGAGAAGTTCAGAATAATTAAGGAAGTTAACAAGGCAATAATACGCCTAATAAATGTTGGATTTGAACCAGGTCTGCACGTGCAGTTTCAGGTTTCATGCTCCGTCACTCTGCTCTTCCTGGGTTCTGCTCCCTGTGCCATGCACACAGACACACACACACCTCAGGGAGAGCCCAGTACTACTGACGTCGAGGGGTGCTGAAACAGTTCATAGTGCTTGATTTTTTGCTTTGTTAATTTGGTTTATTATAATAGCCACTTGAAAGTCATACTTACTTTCTTTTCCATTTATACTGTTGTTCAAAAATTTCTTCAAAATAAAAATCCACAGCTGCAGAGATGGCTTAGTTACCTGCCAAGCCTAATGATCCAGGTTTGATTCCCCAGAGCCCACGAAAGCCATATGCACATTGTGGCGCCTGCATCCAGAGTTCATTTGCAGTGGCTAGAGGCTCTGGCATACCCATATTCATTCATTCATTCAATATCTCTCTCATAAATAAATAAAAGTAAAATACTAAAAAAAGAAAACACAAATCCAATTGTGTCTTTTTGTTATTGTTGTTGCCTTCAAGATACAAATCAAAATCTGTGGCATAGCTTTTATGAGCTTCCTGTGGGCAATGCATAGCCACATTCATGGTCCTTTTGTTTCAGTCATTACAAAGGGACCTGTCTAGATCTGAGTTTTACCATTTCTCTGTTGTTCTTTTGGCATGTCTTTTCCTGCTTTGTCACTGTCAAAATTAGGTCAAACAGAGCTGGAGAGATGGCTTAGAGAGATGCTTGCTTGCAAAGCCTGACGGCCTGGGTTCAGTTCCCCAGTACCCACATAAAGCCAAATGTACAAAGTGGCATATGTGTCTGGAGTTAATTTGCAGCGCCTGGAGGCCTTGGAACATCCATTCTCTCCCCCCTCCTGCCTCTTTCTCAGATAAATAAAATATTTTTTACAAAAAGAATTGGATCAGGGACTTCCGGTTAAGATGGCGGCGTAGGTACCACGCCAAAACAGCCTGGGGGGGGGGGAAGACCAAAAAAAACTCAGCAAAATACACACTTTTACTAAAAAGTGAGGTGTATAGGAAGTTGAGGCGGCAGCGGAGAAGTAGAAGAGTTCCAGAGCATCCAGAGCCTGCACAGCCGGGAACAGCGGCTCCGGGCCGCTCGGCTACCCGCCGCAACCGCGGAGCGGCAGAAAAACCGCCGGTCTCTCGGCTCGAGCCGCAGGACAAGCCAGGTGCGGGATTTTCCCCTCACACCGCGCTCTCCGCAACTCGGGAAACGTGAGGGGAGAGCGGCAGCGAGCAACGGAGGGAGGAGCAGACCGCGAAGTAAAAGCACACGTGGAGAAACGATACAACCAGAACAGCGCGGCTCCCTCCCCTCCCCTGCCGCCTGAACCCAGCTCCAGCGAACACAGCAGCGGCCCGGGACCCGGCCACGCCAACTTGGACTGACGGCGGGACCCAAGCAGGAGCAGAATTTGGCAGCAACTTCAGCGGCTCCAGCACCGGTACCAGTGGCCCCAGCAGCAGCGGACCCAGGAGAGCAGCGGCTTCGGGGTGAGCAGCAGCGGTGGACACGACAACGGCAGCTTCAGCTGTGGTGGGGGCTCCGGCGGTGACACCTACAACAGCTGCAGAGGCGGCGGCAGCAGCTCAGTTTGCCCCGTAGGAAAAGCAAGTGCCCAGCTCCAGAAATCAGAACAGCAGCCCGACGACCCAGGCAGCAACTTGACTGAGACCACAATCACCCAAGGTAACTGGGATTGCACCAGGGAAGGGTCTCACCTGGTCACAAGCTGACTTGGATACCTCAACAGACCAGAAATCTAAACCTCTTGGTTGATAGAGGATCTGGTCATTATAATAACTACTCTTGCATACATACTCGGGGCTGTTTTTGATGGAATGGGTACAGTGTTTAGCTAAATTTTAGAATCTACCAGTATATTATTCCACTCAGCCTGCTTGAATACTCCTATAGCAGGGAAACTCAACCCCTAAGAACATCTTTGTAGATACTCTGAGAGTCTTAAGAGCCACACCTAATACCTTAAGGTCCTACCCTGAAAATATTTTACACCAAATCAATTGATACAGCTAAGAATACACAGCTAGCTAGAAAATCCAAGCATTAACTTAATCCAAGATGCAAAAATATATACATTATAACACAAGAAACACTAAAAAGCAAGACGATATAAATCCACCTAAAAGTATTAATGCATCAGAAATGTCCTCCAGTGAGAAAGAGTTAGAGGAAATGCCTGAGAAAGAGTTCAAAAGAATAATTATAAATATGTTCAAAGAGGTCAAAGAACACATGAAAACAATCAAAGAAGAAATCAAAGAGGAAATCAAAGAGGAAATCAAAGGAATCAAAGAAGAGGCAGGACACCAATTTAATGAAATAAAGAAGGCAATACAAGACATAAATAGAGAAATAGAAATAATAAAGAAAAACCAGTCAGAATTACTAGCAATGAAGAACACAGTTAATGAAATAAAAAACTCTGTAGAAAATCTCACCAGTAGGATGGATGAGGGAGAGGACAGAATATCTAAGCTAGAAGATCAGGTGGCAGACCTAATGCAGTCCAACAAAGAGAAAGACAAACTTATAGAAAAGTATGAGTGGGAATTTCAAGATATTCGGGACACTATGAAAAGATCCAATATAAGAATTCAGGGCATAGTAGAAGGAGAAGAATTCCACTCCAGAGGCATAGTAGGCATCTTCAACAAAATCATAGAGGAAAATTTTCCCCAAATTGGGAAAGAGGTGCCAATACAGATACAGGAAGCCTTTAGAACCCCAGCCAGACAAAACCCAGAAAGAAACTCTCCTCGCCACATTATACTCAAACTTCCAAACACACAAACCAAAGAAAAAATATTGAAAGCAGTTAGAGAGAAAAATCAAGTTACCTACAAAAGCAAGCCCATCAGGATTACAGCAGATTATTCAACACAAACTTTTAAAGCCAGAAGGGCCTGGAGTGATATATTCCAAGTTCTGAAAGATAACAACTGTCAACCAAGGTTACTTTATCCTGCAAAGTTATCCATCCAAATAGATGGAGAAATAAAGACATTCCATGACAAAAGCAGGTTAAAGGAATATCTGAAGACAAAACCAGCTCTACAGAAAATACTTGATAGAATCCTCCATGCTGAACAAAAGGAAAAGCACACATATAAGGAACCTAGAAAAAACCAGCCATACTCAAATACCAGTTAACAGAAGAGAGCACAGGTAGAACCAGTAACACACACACACACACACACAAAAATGGCAAACATAAATACATACCTTTCAATAATATCTCTTAATATCAACGGTCTCAATGCCCCAACGAAAAGACATAGATTTGCAGACTGGGTTAAAAAGCAGGATCCTACAATTTGTTGTCTTCAAGAAACTCACCTTTCTACAAAGGATAGACATTATCTTAGGGTGAAAGGTTGGAAGACGGTGTTTCAAGCAAATGGGCCTAGAAAACAAGCAGGGGTTGCTATCCTAATATCAGACAGGGTGGACTTTAGTCCGAAGTTAGTCAAAAAAGATAAGGAAGGTCACTTTATATTGATTAAGGGCACACTCCAACAGGAGGACATTACAATCCTAAACATATATGCACCTAACATGGGGGCTCCCAAATTCGTCAAACAAACACTATTAGAACTAAGGTCACAGATAACACCAAACACGGTGGTGGTGGGTGACTTTAACACCCCACTCTCATCAATAGACAGGTCATCCAGGGAAAGAATAAACAGAGAGGCATCTGGACTAAATGAGGTCATAGAAGATATGGACCTAACAGATATATACAGGACATTTCATCCAAAGGCTGCAGAATATACATTCTTTTCAGCAGCACATGGAACATTCTCTAAAATAGACCATATATTAGGACACAAAGCAAATCTTAACAAATTCAGGAAAATTGAAATAATTCCTTGCATTCTATCTGACCACAATGGAATTAAACTACAAATCAGTAGCAAGAAAGGCTATAGAGCATACACAAAATCATGGAAGCTAAACAATACACTACTAAATGATGAGTGGGTCAATGAAGAAATCAAAAAGGAAATCAAAAAATTTATAGAGTCAAATGATAATGAGAACACAACATGCCAAAATCTCTGGGACACAATGAAGGCAGTTCTAAGAGGTAAATTTATAGCCTTAAGTGCCTATATTAAGAAATTAGAAAGGTCGCAAGTAAACGACCTAATGCTTCGCCTTAAAGCCTTGGAAAAAGAAGAACAAGGCAAACCAAAAAGTAGTAGACGGGAAGAAATAATAAAGATTAGGGCAGAAATTAATGAAATAGAAACAAAAAGAACAATCCAAAGAATTAATGAAACAAAGAGTTGGTTCTTTGAAAGGATAAACAAGATTGATAAACCCTTAGCAAATCTGACCAAAAGAAAGAGAGAAGAGACACAAATTAATAAAATCAGAGATGAACAAGGTAACATCACAACAGATTCCAGAGAAATTCAAAAAATTATAGGGACATACTATAAAAGCATATACTCCACAAAGTATGAAAATCTGAAAGAAATGGATGATTTCCTTGATCTATATGACCTACCTAAATTAAATCAAAATGAGATTAATCACTTAAATAGACCTATAACAAACATGGAGATCCGAGCAGTTATCAATAATCTCCCAACTAAAAAGAATTGGATCAAATAGTACTGTCAAGTGAGACATGCTACTTCTTGTATGTGCTGCTTTTAGGTGCCCCTCAGTTACACCTTGCTTATAACCTGTGGTGGTAGGTAGGCCACCTCAGAGATGATTCCCATTTGGTCCCCTTCATGGTATTTATGCCTGTGTGCATTATGCTCCCTTAAGTGTGAGGAGGACCTGATTAGTTAATTTTAACAAAAAGTGATGGATGGTCCTTCTGAGATGAAGTCATCAGAAAAGAGTATCTTGTTTCTTGCCCTCTCCTGCATGCTCCTCCAAATCCTCACTCTATTGGGGAAGTAGTTTGCATCAGTGTTTACATAATCCTGTGGAGAGGCCTGTGTGGGTAGGGCTGATGCCTCTGGCCAAGAACAGCCAACAGGGACCTAGGGACTGTTGTCTGATGAATGAGCTGGAAAGCAGATCCTCTTCCACTTGAGCCTTGGGTACCACACCAGCTGATTGTATCCTTATGACCCATCTCCCATGCCAGGGACATCCAGTGAAACCACATCTGCATTTCTTTTTTTTTTTTACATCTGCATTTCTAATAGCACAGATCCATGAGTGATAATGCTTGCTGTCCCCCCCCCCAATTTATTGAAATGTGCCAAGAGCTTTTTCCCAAACATTATAGATTTATTTTATTCTTTTTTAAATATTTTTATTTTTATTTATTTGAGAGAGAGAGAGAAAGATACATAAATAGGCAGGTAGACAGAGAGAATGGGCGTGCCAGGGCCTCCAGCCACTGAAAACAAACTCCAGATGTATGTGCCCCTTGTGCATCTGGCTAACGTGGGTCCTGGGGAATCGAGCCTTGAACTGGGGTCCTTAGGCTTCACAGACAAGCGCTTAACTGCTAAGCCATCTCTCCAGCCCTTATTTTATTCTGTACTAAAATTACTATTTTTAAAAATTTCTCTCCCCTCCCCTCCCCCTCCCCCTCTTCCTTCTTTCCTCCCTTCCTCCCTCCTTCTCTTCTGCCCTCCTTCCCTCTCTCCCTCTTTCCCTGTCTCCCTCCATCCCCGCTCCCTCCCTCCTCCCCTCTCTGTGTGAGTTCAGATGCTTATATACCACAGCATACGTGGGGTTCAGAGGACAGCTTTTGGATAGGCCCTTCCCTGTCCACATCATTTAAAGCAGGATTTTATTTATTTATTTATTTTATTTGAGAGAGAGAATAGGCACCCAGGTCCTCCAGCCACTGCAAACGAACTCCAGATGCATTCACCACCATGTGCATCTGGCTTACAAGGGTACTGGGAAATTGAAACTGGGTCCTTAGGCTTCACAGGCAAATGTGCTAAGCCATCTCTCCAGCCCTCTTTGGGTATTTTGAGGTGAGGTCTTGCTCTAGCCCAGGCTGACCTGGAATTAATTAGTAGTCTCAGGGTAGTTTTGAAGTCATGGTGATCCTCCTACCTCAGCCTCCCTGAGTGCTGGGATTGCAGATGTTCACCACCAAGCGTGGTTTAGACTCTTTTCTTTGTTATGTTATTTATTTTATGTGTTTGAGATAGAGAAAGAAAGAAAGAAAGAGGCGCAGAGAGAAAATGAGAATGAGCACACCAGTGGCCTGTAGCCACTATAAACAAACTCCAGATATATGTGCTACCTTGTGCATCTGGCTTCACGTGGGTACTGGGAAATCAAACCCAGGTCCTTAAGCTTTGCTGGCAAGCACCTTAACCACTGAGCCATCTTTCCAGAACCCCTCCTCAGCCCCTCTCCCCCACTCTTGCACTGCTGTTTTGCTATGCTTACCATAAGCTATAGGGAAATTCTTGTGTCTCTGTTTCCTGTCTTCCCATCACCATGAGCATGCTGGGATTACAGAAGCTCACCGCACCTTCTGGTTTTTTATATGAGGCCTGGTAGTTGAATTCAGGCCCTCAAGTTTGAGCGCTTTATCCACTGAGCTATCTCCTTGGCTCATGTTCATTATTTTAAGCCACTATAAAAAAAACAAAAAGACAGATTTCTTGGTGGAAACAATATAAGGCAGAACAAAACAGAATGGCATTTTTAAAGTGCTAGAGGGTAAGTCCATGTAGAATTTCATACACAGCAAAACACATTCTTCAAAATGAAAGCTAAATAATTTTTCATACATAGGAAATTTGCCCTACAGGAAATGGCAAAAGTAGTTCTTTGTGGGACAGGAAAATGATATCAGATAAAAATTTAGCCTACAAGAATAAAGCACACCAGAAATAGTAGCGGAGTAAGATAAAAGCATTTTTGTCATTATTTGATTTCTTTAGATAATAATTGCTTTACTGCAAAGTCATAATAACATATTGTGGATCTATAATATATGCATAAAATCCATGACAACAGTAACACAAAGGGAGGCAGAAGTAGCAGGATCACTGTGAGTTCAAGACTACCCTGAGACTTACATAGTGAATTCCAGGTCAGTCTGGGCTAGAGTGAAATCCTATCTTAAAAAAAAGAAGAAGAGGGAGAGAGAGAGAGAAAGACACAGCTGGGTATAGTGGCACACACCTTTAATTTCAGGATCAATCAAGAGGCTGAGATAGGAGGACCACTGTGAGTTTGGGGTCAGCCTGGAGCTACAGAGTGAGTTCCAGGTCAGCCAGGGCTAGAGTGTGACCCTGTCTCAGTAAAACAAAAACAAAAAAGAAGAAGAAAAATATAGTCCCTAAGGGTTATATATAAAATAAGTCCCTGTATCATATCTAAAGTGATTACAGTTTTATTTATTTTTAAAATATTTTATTTTTACTTATTTGGAAGAGAGAGAGAGAGAAATAAGCAGGTAGAGGGGTTAACGCATTCGCCTACAAAGCCAAAGGATCCCATTTCAACTGTCCAGGACCCATGTAAGCCAGATGCACAAGGAGGGGCGCATGCATCTGGAGTTCATTTGCAGTGGCTGGAGGCCCTGGTGTGCCCAGTCTCTCTTCTGCTTCTTTTTTTTCTTTCTTTTTTAAATTAAATTAAATTAAATTTATTTGAGAGAGAGAAAGAGAGAGAATTTGTGCATCTGGCTTACATAGGTCCTGGGGAATCAAACCTGGGTCCTTTTTGTCTTTGCAGGCAAGCGTCTTTACCACTTAGCCATCTCTCCAGCCCTACAGTTTCATTTCTAATAAAGTAAATATACATATTATAAAGACCCTTGAACAGTTAAACAAAAAAGAAGTAGTATGATAGTAGATTATTAACTAAGCTAAAATTAAGAAGGAAAAGAAGAAGGAAAGACCAGAACATATCAGACAAATAGAAAATAAATAGTAAGATGATTTATTGATTGGTATAACAAGATATTATTAGGTCAAACACTTCAATTAACATAGAAGTCTTGCCAGGCATGGTGGTGCATGCCTTTAATCCCAGTACAGGAGGCAGAGGTAGGAGGTCATTGTCAGTTTGAGGCCACCCTGAGACTACATAGTGAATTCGAGGTCAACCTGAGCTAGAGTGAGACCCTACTTTGAAAAACCAAAAAATAAAAATAAACAAATAAAAATAGAAGTCTAGGGCTGGAGAGATGGCTCAGCAGTTAAAGCACTTACCTGCAAAGCCTAAGGACCCGAATTCAGTCCCCCAGTATCCATGTAAAGCCAGGTGCACAATGTGGCGCATGCATCTGGAGTTTGCAGTGGCTAGAGGCTCTGGTGCACCCATTCTTCCTCCCTCCCTCCCTTCCTCTCTCTTTCTCTCTTTCAAATAAATTAATTTTTAAAGGCCCAGGGAAAACCTCATCAAGGGCAGAAGAAGCTGCTTACTTTCATAGATCCAAGCAGAGAGAAAAGACTTCAGAAGCCAGCCCTAGCCCCAGCCCCAGTGCGCATAAACAGGCAAAGCTCCAGCAGTTCCACACACGCAACAGGGCTGGACTCAGCCCTGCCCTAGTGACACACCTCCTGTAGCATGAGTCTGCCTGCTAGGGGCTTAGGGTGCAAGCCCAATTTTAATAAAACACCTCAGTCTGTGGAGCCATATATTCAAACTACTGTGCAGCCCAGGTTGGCTTTGGGTTCATGGAAATCCACCTGCCTCAGCCTCCTGAGTACCAAGGTTACAGTAGTGAGCCACCATCCCTCATTCTAAAATTCTTTTCCACAGGTAGTTAAGAATAAAAATGTATGTCATTGACTGTCTATCAATAAGGGATTAAGTTATGGTTTATTGAAATGATAGGTTATACAGAATGGGAAAAAAATCTTCTCCAGCTATACACCTGATAGAGGATTAATATTTAGGATATACAAAGAACTCAAAAAGTTAAATAATAAGGAATCAAATAAGCCAATCAAAAAATGGGCTATGGAGCTAAATAGAGCATTCTCAAAGGAAGAAATACGAATGGCATATAAGCATCTAAAAAATGTTCTACGTCACTAGTCATCAGGGAAATGCAGATTAAAACTACTTGACCTGTGGAGGTCAAGTCCAGTCTGGACTACATGAAATCCTGTCTCAATAAGTTTTTTTTTTTTTTTTTTTTTTTAAGGTTTGAAAAGAAGTATTCATTGAAGTGGCTATCTCTGAAGGATTTTCTACTGCGAGTTTTAGGATGGGTGGGTGTGCCACTGTTAGGTTTTCTTATACACCAGTTTTTACACTTGAAAATATTTTCCCTTTTGAAACAAATATATCTATTTCTCCTTTATTAATTTATTTTATTTTTATTGGCAACTTCCACAATTGCAAACAATATCCCATGGTAATTCCCTCCCTCTCTCTCCTTTATTATGGATAGTAGGAAGTACAAATTTTAAGCCAGTGCCTAAATCTACCTACTGTAACACTGTTATTATAGCAAGTTTATGTAGAATCTACATAAAATAATACCTAGGGGCCATGATTTCCAAGGCTGCACAAGTGCTATTGATGTAACCCAGGAACCAGTTGGTCTGGAACTGAGTTGGGTACTCTGAACTCCAGAGCCAAAGGCTTTGGCTGAGATTTTCTCCACCACTCCCTGCTGTATGTAGTCAAGTCTTTCTATAGGCTTGATTTTTTTTTTTTTTTTTTCCAGGTAGGGTCTCACTCTACAGGCCGACCTGGAATTCACTATATAGCAATTCTCCTACCTCTGCCTCCTGAGTGCTGGAATTAAAGGCGTGTGCCACCACGCACGCTTATAGGCTTGATTAAAAAAATTTTTTTTTTTTATTTAGGAGCCAAAGAGATTGCTTAGTGGTCAAGGTGCTTGCCTGCAAAGCCTAATGACCAGTAAGCCAGATGCACAAGGTAGTGCAGTGGCTAGAAACCCTGGTGTTCTCCCATTCTGTCTCTCTCCACTTTCTCTCTCTCATAAATAAATAAATAAGTAATATTTTAGCCAGGCATGATGGTGCACACCTTTGATCCTAGCACTTGAGAAGTAGAGGTAGGAGGACTGCCATGAGTTCGAGGCCACCCTGAGACTACATAGTGAATTCCAGTTCAGCCTGGGCTAGGGTGAAACCTTACCCCAAAAATCAACAAAAAAAAATATTTTTTAAAAAATACTTATTTGCCTCAGGATGTAGAGGTGGAAGGATCCCCATGAGTTCAGGGCCACTCTGAGACTACATTGTGAATTCCAGGCCAATCTGAGCTAGAGTGAGACCCTACCTTGAAAAACAAACAAACAACAACAAAAAAAAAAAGGCCTATGGGCTGGAGAGATGGCTTAGTGGTTAAGCACTTGCCTGTGAAGCTTAAGGACCCTGGTTTGAGGCTCGATTCCCCAGGACCCACATTAGCCAGGTACACAAGGGGGCGCACGTGTCTGGAGTTCGTTTACAATGGCTGGAAGCCCTGGCCTGCCCATTTTTTCTCTCTCTCTCTCTTTCCTGCCTTCTCTCCCTGTCTGTCACTCTCAAATAAATAAAAATGAACAAAAAATATTTTTTTTAAAATGGCCTATAGTCACTGCAAAGGAACTCCAGAAGCATGGGCCACTTTGTGCATCTGGCTTATGTGGATATTGGGAAATAAAAAACCAGGTTAGGCTTTGCTGGCTAGCACCTTAACCACTGAGCCATCTCTCCAGCCCTAGGCCTGATTTCTTCTTGTTTTTATTTATTTATTTGACAGGAGACAAAGGGCCGGGGTGGGGGGGGGAGGTGTCGGAGTTTAAGGAAGGGAGAATATGGGTTCCCAGGGCCTTCAGCCTCTGCAAGCAAACTCCAGATACACGTGCCCCCTTGCACACATCTGACTTACGTGGGTACTATGGAACTGAACCTGGGTCCTTTGGCTTTGCAGGCACATGCCTTAACTGTCAAGCCATTTCACCAGCCCATTTTCTTGGTTTGTTTGAGGTAGAGTCTCACTCTAGCCTAAGCTGAACTGGAATTCACTGTGTAGTCTCAGGCTGGCCTTGAACTCATGGTGATGCTCCACCACACCCAGCCCTAGGCTTGGTTTTTAAAGAACAAGTCAAGCAAATCTGAGCCATTGTTTTGATGTACTTTGAATAGAAAAATATCTGAATGTATTGCACACTCCCATCCTTATTGATAGAAACACATTAAACACATTAAAGGCTGGAGGGATGTCTTAGTGCTTAAGGCACTTGCCTGTGAGGCCTAAAGATCCAGGTTCGATGCTCCAGGTCCCACATAAGCCAGATGCATATGGTGGCACATGTATCGAGTTCGTTTGCAGTGGCTAGAGGCCCTAGTGTGCCCATTCTCCCCCCCAACCCCCCATCTAATAAATAAATAAAAAGAAAATCTTTAAAAAATTAGTTCCCTTCTTTGAATATTAAGTTCACCTGGTTTAGGATAAATGCTTTTCTAGATAACTAAGAAAATTGTTTTCATTGGCCATTTATACTCCTGTATGGTGGGTACTATGTAATCACAGGGATGGCATGAAGTAAAAATCTTACTGTTGGGCTGGATAAATGGCTTGAGGTGCTTGCCTGCAGAGCCTAAGGACCCAGGTTCGATTTCCCCATACCCAGGTAAAGCCAGCTGCCTAAGGTGACACATGTGTCTAGAGTTTGTTTGCAGTGGCTACAGGCCCTGGTGCGCTTATTCTGTCTCTGTCTTTCTCTGCTTGCAAACATACATTTATATATATATATATATATATATATATATATATGTATATATGTATGTATGTATGTATATTTATTTGTTGTTGTTTTGTTTTGTTTTTGTTTTTCGAGGTAGGGTCTCACTCTAGTTCAGGCTGACCTGGAATTTACTATGTAGTCTTAGGGTGGCCTCGAACTAACTCACTGCCATCCTCCTGCTTCTGCCTCCCCAGTGCTGAGATTAAAGGTGTGCGCCACCACGCCCGGCTTTTTTTTTTTTTTTAATCTTACTGTACACTGGAGTCCAGGACCTTTATCATTGAGTTCCTGGACTGACATACCGGAGGGCTTTTGACCTAGCTGTTGGGCTTGGGGGATTTTCCAAGAGTTTTCCAGAGGAAGTGACATCTGAACTGAATTTTGAAGTTGAATGAACATGAATCAGCTAAACCAAAGAAAAGTTACAAGGGTGATCTAGGTAGAGACAAAGACTTGGAGGCAAGCAAGGGCATATGTTGTGGACTGCAACTCCACAGGGCCCAGTAGAGACTGAGGCTGAAGATGCCAGATCATGAAGGGTCTTGTCAGCTGTCAGAGTTTCTTCCTCTGGACTTCTTTGTAAATCCAGTCTTTGTTTGCTGCGCTAGGAATCTTTGAGTCATCTTTTCTTCAAGGTTCCCTCCCATAACTCTGCATAGTTAGTTATGGCAACAAATCCTGTCAGTCTGAGGAACCTGGATTGCAAGGGAATACTGACAAGCTACCTGTACAAACTGCTCCTAGCAGCTGCCACAGGTTCTCTTGTTTTGCAGAGTACAGCGCTGTCTGTTTAAATGAGTGGTTTAAGGAAGGAAGTCCAAAGCAGAAGATGGCTAGTACTTGTGGCCATACTTAGTTCTTCCATTATGTGTTTGTCTCTAAAAATAACCCTAGGAATCTTGGGAGGATTAGTAGAATAGTCAACTCTTGGGTAGTTAGAAAGCCCTAAAGGGCTGGAGAGATGGCTTAGTGGTTAAGTGCTTGCCTGTGAAGCCTAAGGACCCTGGTTCGAGGCTGAATTCCCCAGTATGCTTGTAAGTCAGATGCACAAAGTGGTACATGCATCTGGAGTTCATTTGCAGTGGCTGGAGGCCCTGGCACGCCCATTCTCTCTCTCTCTCTCTCTCTCTCTCTCTCTCTCTGTCTGTCTGTCTGTCTCTGTCTCACTGCCTCTTTTTTAAAGTCCTAAAATAAAATCTGGTAATACTTCTTTGGTTAGCATGTTTGGAAACTGAGGACAGGTCATATTGAGTAAAAGTGCCACATAACTTCTAGTATTTTAATTTTTCATGTATATATACTATTTTTCATGGTTGTGTATTACCTTTTTACCCCTAGCTGAGACACTCTTATGACTATCTTAGTGGCTATCAGAAGAAAATTCATGAATATGCATATCTATTGCTTTTTTACTTGCTAAAATAATAATTCAGGTACATATTTCCTTGAATTTATGTATGTACTATACTTTGTTCTGTTGAATCACAGAACACTAAGAGAAGGACTGTACATGGAGGTAGTTAGCATTTATAATAGACATTGTTTTAGTGAAATAATTGTGCTATTTGGAAACCAAATTGTATATGTAAGGCATATTTATAAAGCATCTTTTATGATTGTCAGCAACATAGCTGCTGTAACTGTTGTGTCAGAATTGAATCTTTTTGTAAAAATACATATTTTTTACTTATTTGCAAACAGAGAGAGAATATAAATGAGAGGAATGGCAGCACCAGGACGACTTGCCACTGCAGATGAACTCCAGATGCATGTGCCACTCTGTGCATCGTGCTTCATGTGGGGCCTGGGGAATCAAATTTAGGCCATGAAGCCTTGCAAGCAAGCACTTGCACTGATGAACCAGCCCAGAACTGAATCTTTTATAACTGAACTTTCGTACTTGTTACTATGCCAGATTCTTAGTATAATAGTGTAATACTACTAGAAATGTCAGAAAGGATTCTCCCTCACATATGGCTTCAAAAAGAACAAGTATTTGCCATTATTTATATCTAGAGTGGTAGCTCTGTTAATAAACTGATATATATATATACTTAATATTTTTAAGCTAGGAGTGCCATGTACCTACGAGCAAACACCAATAAGCAGCAAGCACAAACCACTATAACTTAAACTGCTCCCTCCACACCTTTGGGCTAGAATAAAGATCAGCCCCCAAACACATCTTAGGGTTGGACCCCAGGACCTGTCCGCAGGGACACCTCCTCCAGCCAGGCAGCTAGAGACCCAAGTTACAAGATTATATTTTCATAGAAATCCGAGTCTGTGGGACTATATGTTTATACTATCACCTTCAAACTGCTACACTGCACTGCTTTTTTATTGTTTCCGTGTAGTTTGTTTGATGTATATGTGTGTGCATAGATACACACGTCCCATACACAAGCATGTGGAGAACAGAAGAATTCACTATTTCTATTCCTCTTACTCTACCTTCTTTCCTTGAGGCAAGGTCTTTCACAGAATCTGTAGCTCACCACTTTTCTTTTTCTACTTAGACTGGTTGACCAGGGAACCCCAGCTATTTTCCTGTCTTTGTCCCACCTCAGTACTGGAGTTATAGGCACAGCCGTTCCTGGCTTTTTTAAAAAAAAAAAAATTTAATTTTTTCTATTTTTCCGAGGTCTCACTCTAGCATAGGCTGATCTGGAGCTCACTCTGCACTTCCAGGCTGGCCTTGAACTCATAACAGTCCTACTTCTGCCTCTTGAGTGCTGGGTTTAAAGGTGTGCCCCACAGCACCTGGCCAAGCCTGGCTTTTTGAGTTGATGTTTGAGATTGAATTCAGGTCTCTCTGCTTGTGCAGCTAGATCTCTTAACTGCTGAGCCATCTATCTCTTCAACCTTGTGCTGCAGTTTTGAGTAATTTCTTTTATATCTTTCAGCTCACTAATTCTCTTTTAACATGTATTTAATCCCCATTTAATTTATCTGTTGAATTTTCATTTTAGTATATTTAAACTAATTTTAGTATATTTTAGTATATTTAAACTAATTTTAGGGCTGGGGAGATGGTTCAAAGGCACTTGCTTGCAAAATCTGCTGGGCCTGGGTTCATTTTCCAAGTGCCCATGTAAAGCCAGATACACAATGTGGCACATGCATCTGTAGTTCATTTACAGTGGTAAGAGGCCCTGGTGTGCCCATGTTGTCTCTTTCTCAAGTAAATAAAAATATTTTAAAAGTCAAAAGTCAATTAGTTTTAGTTTAATATGTTTATTTTAAGAGTCTTTTTGTTTATTTTTATGGTACTAGGTACTGAACCCAGGGCCTCATGCGTGCTAAGGTATTTCTACAGCTCCAGAAAAACCTTTTTTTAAAAACATTTCAGCCAGGCATGGTGGTGCAACCTTTAATCCCAGCCCTCTGGAGGCTGAGGTAGGAGGATTGCTCACCTTGAGTTTGAGGCTAGCCTGGGGCTAGAGTAAGACCTTACCCCGAGAACACCAAAAAAAAAAAAAAAAAAAAAAAGTATTTTTTTAAATCTACTAGGTAAATGTTTTTCTTCCCTGTCTTTCCCCAAATTCAGGACTTTTTGTCTGTGTACTTGTTTAGGGTCTTGATTCCCATGTTTCAGTCCTAGAGTCAAATTTAGGGATAGTAGGTAAAGATAAAGACTAGGCTGAAGAGTAAAGGTTCTGGACTAAGAGCATTTAGCTATTTCAAAATAATGTCACCTAATGAAATTATGGTCTCTAACCATTTGGAACCAGTTATTTCCATTCAGCATAATTCAGGAAGTCATTCTGAGCTGTGTGTATCAGTACTTTGCTGCTTGTGTTTTTATGGGGAAGGGTGCTGAAGATTGAGCCCAGGCTTTGTGCATTAGCTTGTTCCTTTTCATTACTTACTTTGTATGTTTGAGTTGGAGAACTGTGTAAGTTTAAAACAGTTTCTACTTTTTCTTTCAAAGCTGTTTATTTAAGTAAATATTTTTGCCCACCTCCAGGTGACAAAACACACCCACCTTCCTCAAGCCCCTCCAGTATTATCCGTCGCACTTCCTCCCTGGACACACTTGCAGCCCCGTACCTTGCTGGGCACTGGCCTCGTGACAGTCGTGGGCAAGCTGCACCTTGCATGAGAGACAAGGCTACACAAGTAGGTTTATTACAGTTCTTCTATTCAAGTGCTTTATGGTGTTACCACAGTTGGTTAAATATTTGTAAAATAACTATTCTGTGTTTCTCATACTTACTAGGTACTGTGTGTGCTATAAAGAAAGGTAGGAGCTATAAAGAAAGGTAGGAGCTATGTCTGGCTTAACCCAGTCTTGTATTTCTATCCCAAGACTTGGTGGTGTCCTGATAGAATGAATGCTGAAAGAATATTTGCAATGAAAGCATTTAAAGACTTTTTTTATATCAGTTATTGAAAATCAGCTAAGTTGCATTTCTATTTTAGACGTTGAATTTGCATATTTGTGGTTGTTTGATCTCAGCTTCCCCCCCTCCTGAGATTATCCTTTTTAAAGGCAATTAAATTCAGTTCACAGTGGTTTGGAATATTCATTTTGGTATCCAAATATTCTTGGTAGACTTGTTTTGTGCTCTGATATTCTGGAAACAGTTGGACTCTACCCTTGTTATTCCTGCAAAGCTCTGTAATCATTTAGAATCTGTAGCTCTACTGTGCTTAAGTCAAAATAGCAAGGAAAATAAGTACAGTTTCTACTTGATTTTCCTGCTTCATCACATGATGCATATACATTGTTTGGATTTCCTTGAGCCTTTCTACAGTATTATTTCCATGATAGTTTCAGGATTTGGGGGTTCAGATATTTTACTATATTAGTAAGAATATGCCATTTTATTTAATCCTAGCACTCGGGAGGCAGAGGTAGGAGGATTGTCGTGAGTTCGAGGCCACCCTGAGATTCATAGTGAATTCCATCCAGGTCAGCCTGGGCTAGAGTGAGACCCTACCTCAAAAAAAAAAAAAAAAAAAAGAAAGAAAAAGAAAAAAAAGAATATACCATTTTACAAGCCATTGATGGCTCTTTGCTATGTGGAAACAGTTTAGTAAATCTCTTTGACCGTTGCTATATGACCTGGCTCTGGCTTTATTGGATTAATCTGTAAATGACACCTCTATACTGTCTTTGCCCTTTCCTCAATGTCCCCTAAACTAGGAATTTGGCAGGTATAAATACAAAGCAAATACATAAAAAATACACTGTTAATCTTGATTGTAAAGGTTATGTGCAAAATCTCCTAAGAACAGTATAATAAGAGCTAAATAGTCCAATTTTTCACTATGTGGGCCTTCGTCTTTGGCAAGTGAACTAATAAGAATTTCATAAGTTCCTTACTGGTTCTGCTTTGTTATGTCAACTTAGAATTTTAGTGAAAAATTATAAATGTTTTAAATTCTGATAAATTAACTTCAGAAGATGATGATGAGGTATGCTATATAAAATTTGCTACTTTGATCATTTGAACCTCGTTACAAATATCAGCTCTGTAGGTAGATAGGACTATTTGTCTTTTCAAAATGAAGAAATTAAATTCATATAGGATAAGTGATCTAAGATGACAAGTATGTCATATAACTGAGTGAGACTCAGACATGTGCTTTTTCAACACAAACCTATGTAATTTGAACCCTACAAATGTGCTGCATAGTAACTGGAATGTGTTTCAAGGGTTAATTTTTTTTCATGTTGAAGATCATTAATTTTCATTTAGCTTATTTTTATACTTAGTCTCTCTGTGGTTTTATTTATAGGGTGGTCTTTGTGACAGGTGTCTTAATAATTGACACACTGAGTCTACAGACCCTCTTTTGAGAACACATAAATGCAGTAGGATCACCCATAGAACCTACATATGCTGACGCTAAACTGAAAGTAGAATTTAGTGTGGAATGGAAGGGTGAGTTGCATTCTTCTGATTTGTCAGATCCCTGTCTTTTTTAGCTGTAAGGAGACCCAGGCCTGAGGCAAGGAATACTTAGGATGACAATTTCTTCATTATAGAAAATCTTGGACTAGAGTGATGGTTCAGCCATTAAAGCCTAATGGCATGAGTTCAGTTCCCCAGTACCCGTGTAAAGAAAAATGCACAAAGTGACACATGTGTCAGGAGTTAATTTGCAGTAGCAGGAGGCCCTGGTATTGTTAAGCAAAAAAATTCACAACTTAGGGTTGTATTTATAGCAACTGTCCATTAAGATGGCTAGAAACAATATATATGTAAAAATTTATTTTTGCAGAAGTATACATGGTAACAAAAGAAACTGATTATCAGTAGCTGCCTCAGGGGAAGAAGACCTTTACTGTTTACCCTCTACATGTTCTGAATTTTTTTAAATTAATGGATGTGTGTGTGGTAGTTACCGTTCTATTGTTGGAAAAAGACAATGGACCCAAAGCAGCTGGTGGGGAGGGGAATGGGTTTGTTCTGGCATACAGTTTCAGGGGGAAGTTTTATTTTTTTATAGCTGAGAATTAAGACTGTTCAAAAATGCCATAATTTGGGCTGGAGAGATAACTCAGCATTTAAGGGACTTGCGTGAAAAGCCTAAGGGAGCTGGGTTCGATTTTCTAGTAGCCACATAAAGCCAGATACACAAAGTGGCACATGTAACTGGAGTTTGTTTGCAGTGGCTAGAGGCCCTGATGTGCCCATTCTCTTCCCACTATATATGAATAAATGAATAATAATAATGATAATAAAATAAAATACTATAATTTATTATAAGTACAGTTTCAGTTATTTGGGTATTTTAAAAAATATTTTAAAGGATTATCCATCTTTTTAATTCATTTTATTATTATTATTTTATTTATTTTTGAGAGAGGGAAAAAGAGGCAGATAGAGAGAATGGGAGCCCCAGGGCCTGCAACTGCTGCAGACAAACTCCTGAAGCATGCGCCACCTTGTGCATCTGTTTTACATGGGTTCTGGGGAATCGAACCAGGTACTTTGACTTTGTAGGGAAGCGCCTTAACCACAAAGCCATCCCTCCAGCCCTTTTGTAAAAAAACATTTTTTTATTTCGCTTTTTTTTTTTTTTAGTGAGAATGGATATGCCAGGGCCTCTAGCCTCTGGAAACAAACTCCAGACGCATGCACTACCATGCGCATCTGGCTTATGTGGGTTCTAGGGAATTGAATCTGGGTCCTTAGGCTTGCAGGCAATCACCTTAGCCACTTAGCCATCTCTCCAGTCATATATATATATATATATATATATATAGGTCTTTTTTGAGATGTGGTCTCGCTGTATCCCAGGCTGACCTGGAATTCACTTTGTAGTCTCAGGGAGGCCTCAAACTCCTCCTACCTCTATTTCTTTTTTTTTTTCTTTGAAATTTTTATTTTATTTTGAGAAAGAGAGAGAGAAGCAGATAGAGAGAATGGGGGTGCCAGGGCCTCCAGCCACTGCAAACAAACTCCAGATGCATGTGCCACCAGTGCATCTGGTTTATGTAGGTACTGGGTAATTGAACCTGGCTCCTCAGACTTTTCAGGCAAGTGCCTTAACCACTAAGCCTTTTTTTTTTTTTTTTTTAATGAAGTGTTTGTTTTTCTACCTCTACTTCTTGAGTGCTGTGATTAAAGGCACGCACCACCATGCCCGGCCTCTTTTTTTTTTTTTTTTTCTCGAGGTAGGGTCTCACTCTAGCTCAGGCTGACCTGGAATTCACTATGTAGTCTCAGGGTGGCCTTGAACTTATGGTGATCCTCCTACCTCTGCCTCCCAAGTGCTGGGATTAAAGACGTGCACCACCACGACTGGCTGGCCTCAATTTTTTAATAGTATGTTCAGTTATGACTTTGATACCAGATGTCCCTTCTAATTTACTTATGTTACCAGATTTTTATCAGTCTTAAAACTGGTCCTGGTGAGACATGAGACATGCCTGTTCCCAACACTTGGGAAGTGAAAATAAGAAGTTCAAAGTCATTCTCAGCTTTACTTGAGACCTCTGAACCAAAAAAAAAAAAAAATTTCTAGTCATAGCAAGTTTTTGGTTTTTCGAGATAGGATCTTGTTCTAACCCAGGCTGATCTGGATTTCACTATGTAGTCTCAGGTTGGTCTCAAACTCAAGGCGATTTTCCTATCTCTGCCTCCTGAGTGCTGGGATTAAAGGCGTGCACCACCACGCCTGGCTTCATAGTAAGTCTTTAAACTTTCTCTTATTATTCATGAAGTTGAGCATATTTTCAGGAATTCATTTGTATTTTCTTTCCTGATACACTATTAAATTCTGGGTTTGGTACAACCACTACAAACAATGTTTTGACTTTAAACAAGTGTAGACAGTATAGGAATTAAGACTGTGGCCCTGGAGTTGTTTATTTCTAGGCATTTGCACTTCTCGGTGTTGAGACCTGAGACACCTTATGTAGCTTCTTGTTGCAAAGTTTGTAGAATTTTCTGTTTGTCTTAAACCACATTGTGCATAACAGAAACAATGCCTAGCACAGAAGTGTTGGATACTACTTACTACTAGCATGCATATCAATGTTTTGTTCAATTAGGACTGCACTTACAAATTTGTACAAATAAAAATGCCTTAGAAGCTGGGTGTGGTAGTACACCCACCTTTAATCCCAGCACTTGGGAGGCAGAGGTAGGAGGATCACCATGAGTTCGAGGCCACCCTGAGAGTACTATGTGAAATCCATATCAGCCTGAACTAGAGTGAAACCCTACCTCAAAAAAAAAAACAAAAAAAAATTTAAAAAGACTTAGAATAAAAGAAGTCTGCTAAAATACTAGTTATAATTAACTGGTTGCTAAGAGACTTGGGGGAATTTTGTGGTATTTTAAATATGTTCTCATCTAATTTTTCTATGATGAGACTATATTACTTAATAGAAAAAAGTGGCATATGCTGTTATTAATACTTTCTGTTAAATTTTCTTTCCCCTTTTCCATTATAGACTGAGAGTGCATGGGCTGAAGAATATGCTGAAAAGAAAAAAGGGTCTCACAAGCGGTCAGCGTCCTGGGGCAGTACGGATCAACTTAAAGAGGTCAGGAAGTAAAATTTGACTGGGTTTGGCTAGTTCCTTAAAGTTGTGGGCAGCAAGGATTTGTCATTATTCCCGTGCGCTCGCGGGCACAAGCTCATGAGCATGTGCATGCATGTGTGCGTGTGTTAAACTTGAAAAACAGCAACAGAAAAAAAAGTTACTGTGTTGGTTTTCTAAAGATTTGAATCTAGGTATTGTGGCTATATTCTTAGCACTCAGGAGGCTGAGTCAGAAGGATTGCCAGCCTGGACTACAGATTAAGACTTTATCTCAAATAAAAAAATAAAACCAAAACAATTACATAAAAAGATTTATTTTTATTTATTTATGAGAGGTAGGGAGAGAGTGGGCAGGCCAGAGCCTCTAGCAACTGCAAATGAACTCCAGGTGCACTCGCCACCTTGTGCATCTATCTGGCTTTACGTGGGTGCTGGAGAATTGAACCCAGGTCCTTAGGCTTTGCAGGCAAGTACCTTAACTCCTGAGCCGTCTGTCCAGCCCCAACAGAAAGATTTAAATAGGGGAAATATGCACATTAATTTACCTATAATTCAGTTTGTTTTAAATAGAGTATACTTGCCAATATAATATAATATAATATAATATAATATAATATAATATAAAAATTTATAAAATAATGATAGAAAAAATTGACATTTGGAGCCAGGTGTGGTGGTGCACACCTTTAATCCCAGCACTTGGAAGGCAGAGATAGGAGGGTCACCGTTAAGTTCGAGGCTACCTACATAGTGAATTCCAGGTCAGCCTGAGCTAGAGTAAGACCCTACCTTGAACAAAACCAAAGGAAAAAAAAAAAAAGATTGGCATTTGGGGTGGAGAGATGACTTAGCCAGCCTGAGACTCCATAGTGAATTCTAGGTCAGCCTGGGCAAGAGCAAGACCCTACCTCAAAAAAAATAAAAAGTTGTCATATATATATTTGCAAATGTATTATATGCCTTGGCTTGATTCTTAAATATTGAATTTCATAGCAATTTAAGGTTGAGTGTTTAAGAAAGTAAGTTAAATAAAAATTGACTTACGGGGACATAGAGAAATAGCTCAATGGTTGTTGAGTTCCATTATCAGAATACATGTAAAAATGTGTGGCAGCACACACAGATAATCTCAGTGCTTCGAGATAGGAGCTCTTTGGAGCTCACTGGTTAGCCATTCTAGCCTATTAGTGAGCTCCAGACCAAGGACAGACCCTGTCTGAAAAGAAGTTTATGGCATTCCTAAGGATACTCCCCAAGGTTATCATCTGGCCTCCATATACATAGGTACACACTGTATAAACCTGTACCACATACATAAAAGCATGTGTACAATACCTAGAAAAACAGTACACATGGTAAAGATAAGAAGAATTACTATTATTGACTTTTTAAAATCTTTTTTTAATTGCTAAAAGTCTCCATTTGCTTAGGAATTAGGGAAGCTTGAAAATTGAGAACAATGTTGGACTATAATTTTCTCTTTTAAGTAAAGATACATATGTATGCATATATAATATTTTGTACAATAAATCAGACTTTGTGATGTAGTTTAAGATTTCAAAGGATTTATTAAGGATGAGCTTTTCTGGGTCTTAGTATACAAGAATGTTTTTATTTAAATATGGAAAACACTCTGGTGTGCTTGTTTTTCTCTTTTCAGATTGCAAAATTACGCCAGCAGTTGCAGAGAAGTAAACATAGCAGTCGTCATCATCGAGATAAAGAAAGGCAGTCTCCATTCCATGGCAACCATGCAGCTATTAACCAGTGTCAGGTAGGAGCACAGATCCCAGAAAAGAAGCATAGAAACGCTTCTCTAGTGATTTGTGTTTATGACAAAAGAACATGTATGTAGTAATAATTTAAGTACTAAATCATAGCTTTTCTTTAAAAAAAAAAGTTGGAAAGAAATGAATTTTTAAATAAGTTGACAAAAAAGATATTTTGCCAGGCATGGTGATGCACACCTTTAATCCTAGCACGCGGAGGCAGAGATAGGAGGATCACTGTGAGTTCAAGAGACTACAGACTACAGAATGAGTTCCAGATTAGTCTGGGCTGAGTGAGATCCTATCTGTGTGTGGGGGCGGGGGGGGGGGATAAGGATATTTTCATTTAGTGATGTGAGGTATGACTTCTAGGAGACACAATTACATATTTTGATTTGCCATATGGTTGTTGGAGCCCAGATAATACAGAAATGTAAGTATTGGCTATGCAGCAGACTCTGGATAAGTTTTAGTTTCCTCATCTGAAGACTAGGAATAATAATGGCCGTCTCTTAATGTCTTTTGAGAAGGAAAAACCTTTAACTGCTTTGATTCCTTAAATAGAGCCCCAAGAACTGCTCTAGATGGCTCACCGAGGGACTTTTTCCCTCTAACTGAATTGAAATTGGCTGGAGTCATTTGGCAGGAAGAGTAAGCAAGTTCATTTAAGGTCCTAGGATTGAATCTTCCAAGTACCAGAAGTAAAGCTTTGGGAATGAGGAAGCCTATATTTAATTTTCTGTCTGAACAGTAAGGCAATAAGCCCTAAAGGTAGAAGGACTTGGTTCTGTAACGATCAGATCATATTTTAGAACTGGTGTTGGCAGATAGTGGTCTGGAAGCCAAGTTGCCCACCACCTGGTTTTGTAAGTAAGGTTTTAACAAAATACAGCCATGCTCATTTTTAGGTAGTCTGTGTTTCCTTTCATGGTATAATTGAATCATTGAGTGTGACAGACACTGGTCCACAAAATCTACAATATTTATTGGTTGATCCTTTACGGAAGAAGTTTTTCTTTTGTGTTTATAGAATGATAGATTCTGATAATTGGCAAATATGTATGAATTGTTGCAATAAAAGTATGACTAAAAGTATTTTTAAACTAATTATGATTTTACAAATTTAGTTTAGTTGTTAGAGAGATGGCACTGTGGTTAAAGGTGCTTGTTTACAGATTTAGTTTAGCTATAATTTCTAGTAATTGTAACTTTTTTTCATATATAAGATGGTTTGTTTAAAAAATAAAATTGAGGGCTGGAGAGATTGCTTAGTGGTTAAGGTGCTTGCCTGCAAAGCCAAAGGAGCCTGGTTCAATTCTCCAGGACCCTCGTAAGCCAGATACACAAAGGGTGCATGCATCTGAAGTTTGTTTGCAGTGGCTGGAGGCCCTGGCACGCCCATTCTCTCTCACACACTCTACCTCTTTCTCAAATAAATAAGTAAAGTATATTAAAATTAAAATAAAATAAAATAAAATTGAGCTGGGTGTGATGGCGCACACCTTTAATACCAACACTCGGGAGCAGAGGTAGGAGGATCACTGATTTTGAGACTAGCCTAGGACTATAAAGTGAATTCCAAGCAGCACAGGCTAGAATGAGACCCTACCTTAGGAAAACACACACACACACACACAAACAGATTGAAAGTTTAGCACATTATAAAACCTACACAAGAGCTGGAGAGATGGTTCAGTAAATAAAGCATTTTCCCCTAGAACCTAATTACTGGAGTTTGATCCCCAGACCTCATGTTAAAAGTCAGATGCTGGGCCGGGTGTGGTGGCACACTCCTTTAATCCCAGCACTCGGGAGGCAGAGGTAGGAGGATCACCATAAGTTCGAGGCCACCCTGACACTACATAGTAAATTCCAGGTCAGCCAGTACTAGAGTGAGACCCTACCTCGAAAAACAAAAAAACAAAAAAAAAGTCAGATGCTGGGGCTAGAGAGATGTTTGAGGCTCGCTTCCTCAGTATCCACATAAGCTAGATGCACAAGGGGGCACATGGATCTGGAGTTCATTTGCAGTGGCTGGAGGCCCTGATACGCCCATTCATCCTTTCTCTCTCTCTGCCTCTTTCCCTCTCTGTCACTCTCGAAAAAATAAAAATAAACAAAAAAGGACTGGAGAGATGGCTTAGCGCTTAAGCGCTTGCCTGAGAAGCCTAAGGACCCCAGTTCAAGGCTCGATTCCCCAGGACCCATGTTAGCCAGATGCACAAGGGGCCACACGCATCTGGAGTTCATTTGCAGTGGCTGGAGGCCCTGCGCGTCCATTCTCTGTCTCTCTCTGCTTCTTTCTCTGTCTGTTGCTCTCAAATAAATAAAAATAAACAAAAATTTTAAAAATAATAAATAAACAATTTTTTAAAAAATAAAGTCCGATGCTGTGTCAGGCTTCTGCAGTTCCAGCATGCTGACTGCATGATAGGAGATTAGGAGGTGAAGACAAATTTCCCAGAAGCTGAGGGGGGAGGAGGGAGATATGAAGGCCAGAGAGGAGAAGGAGAGAAAGAAAAAGAAAATGATCCTGCCTCAAATATGATAGAAGGTGAGAACCAACACCTGAAAGTTGTCCTTTGACCTCCACATGCACAGTGTGGCACACCTGTGCTTGAACACACACACTGGATTTATTTTTAGAGAAATTGAAATTAAACTAGTAACAAAAAAAAAAAGCCTAGAAAATTTGCATGGACTAGTAACTGTCAAAATTGGACTATTAATTAACCAAGAGGCTGAAGACCTATGTGATTTTTTTTCAAATGAAATTGCCTTCCTTCCCATTTCTGATTCATTCATACATAACTTATATGCATTTCTCAAAATGAAAGACAACTCTTTATTCCCAATCTGTATTTTTACTACAAGTAGAGTTAGGGCTAAGGTTGAATTTTATTAAATTAAGTGGTGTGTTATATTAGAGTTGGTGATTTTTATTTATTTATTTGAGAGACAGAGAATGGACACACCAGGGTCTCCAGCTACTGCAAACGAACTCCAGACACATGTGCCACCTTGTGCACTGGGGAATCAAATCAGGGTCCTTAGGCTTCTCAGGCAAACGCCTTAACCACTAGGCAATTTCCCCAGCCCTGAAATAATTTTTAATAAAGTTCCATTAATATCAATAATGTTAGCTAGATGTGGTGGTACAGGACTATCATCTTGGCTCTTTAGAAGGCTTAGGCAGGGGAATCATGACATTGAGGACAACCTGAGTTGCATATAACAAGACTGTCTCAGAAGTAAAAGTAAACAAAAAATCAGCATTTTTAAAGTCATAAAATTGGGCTGAGGAAGATGACTCAGTAGTTGAAGGCACATTCTTGCAAAACCTGACTGTCTAGGTTTGATCCCCCAGTACCCACTAAAGGCAGAGTTACAAGGTAACGAATGCAGAGTTTGGTTACAGTGGCAAGAGGCCCTGATGTGCCCATGGTTGCATCCTCATGTTCTCCCTTTCTCATATATCTCTCTTGCAAATAAGTAAATAAATAAATACAATTTTTTTGTTTGTTTGTTTTTGAGGTAGGGTCTTACTCTAGTCCAAGCTGAACTGGAATTCACTATGTAGTTTTAGGGTGGCCTCAAACTTATGGTGATCCTCCTACCTCTGCCTCCCAAGTGCTTGGATTAAAGGTGTGTGCCTCCACACCCAGCTAAATACAATTTTTAAAAATATTTTATTATTTTTATTATCTGACAGAAAGAGGGAGAAGGGGGAGGGAGAGAGAGATAAAGAGCATACGCAGGGCTCCAGACACTGCAGATGAACTCCAGATGTTTGTGCCCCCTTGTGAATCTGGCTTACATGGGTCCTAAGGAATCAAACCTGGGCCCTCTGGCTTTGCAGACAAATGCCTTAATTTCTAAGCCATCCCTCCAGCCCTAAATACAAATATTAAAGTAGTAAAACTATGGAAAATATTGTCCTTTGAAAGTTGAATTTTCTTAATAAAGATTGTATAAATTCATGTTTGTTAATTCAAAAACCCCCTTTTACAAAGAAGGACTAGAATATGGGCAGTATAGAAAATAAACTTACCTAGCTTGAGTTATATACACTTGACAAATCAAACATCTTGACTGCATGACTTTTTTTTTTTTTTTTTTTTTTTTGAGGTAGGGTCTCACTCTGGTCCAGGCTGACCTAGAATTAACACTGTAGTCTCAGGGTGGCCTTGAGCTCACAGTGCCTCCCGAGTGCTGGGATTAAAGGTTAAAGGCCTGTGCCACCACGCCCGGCTCGACTTTTTTTTTTTTTTTTTTTTTAACAGGATCAGTAAGCTACATTTACTGAATACTTAATGGGCACATCATATATAAAAGAGGTTGAATGGGACAGATAGGAATTTAAAGAATTAAATGTACACACTAAGCTTAGCATTAATTCTGACTAGTAGAGAAGTACAAAATTTGCACATTATACTTTATAATGAAATGTTGGTGCCTGTCTAAAAGAAAATAACCTATATAGATACTTGAATAAAAATGTAAAAACTTGGGCTGGAGAGATGGCTTAGCGGTTAAGCGCTTGCCTGTGAAGACTAAGGACCCTGGTTCGAGGCTCGGTTCCCCAGGTCCCACGTTAGCCAGCTGCACAAGGGGGCGCACGCATCTGGAATTTGTCTGCAGCGGCTAGAAGCCCTGGCGCGCCTATTCTCTCTCTCTCTCTGCCTCTTTCTCTGTCTGTCACTCTCAAATAAATAAATAAAAATAAAAATAAAAAAAAAAATGTAAAAACTTATCTGGGTGCAGTGGTACACACTTTCAATTCCTGCACTTGGGAGGCAGAGGTAGGAGGATTGCTGTGAGTTTGAGGCCACCCTGAGACAACATAGTAAATTCCAGGTCAGCCTGGGCTAGAATGAAACCCTATCTCAAAAAAACAAAGTTATATATATATATATATATATATATATATATATATATATATATATATATATATATATACTGTGCTTAATTAACATCATGGAATTTCCCTAAAATGGGTTGATAAAATATATTTCTTCTCAAAGATTGCTTAAGTATTATAAATACTTGAACTTCATTGGTGAGAAATCTACGCTCAACAACTGTTTATGCAGTTCCTCTAAGAAACATCACCACACTTGCATTCAGTCCGTTTCCCCCAATAAAATCCACCTTATTTTCAGTCTTAGTTTACCCCCAAGTTCTCCTTAACACTGTTCATATGTCTTTTGTCTGATAATCTTTGAGTTTTCTGATTTCAGTTTTTAGACAATTTATAATCTGACAACTTGCTTTTAATCTGCAGTTTGAAAGCTTGTTTTGTTTTTTTTTTCTTGATATCTTCTAATTTTTCTGTGGTTTTTCACTTCATATTCTGCAAATTCTGTTTCATGCTTATAGGCTCCTAACAACTGAAGAGATGTTGTTAATAATTGTTGCATCACTGCTGCTGGATCTTGAAATATCATTTCATCATAGAACTCTGAACCAGTCTTTTTCCACAGCATGGTGTTGGAGTTGAACAAATGATGGAGGTGACAAGTCTCTTGTTAGGGTCAATGAAAATATTTTGATGATTGTTTCAAATTCATACAGTCCTGTTTCAGTAGTATCATATGGAGGCTTAGTAACAACTCTTGAAGGATTTCCATAGCTTTCATGTAGTTTAAAGTGGATTTTCTTCACATATGCTGACATATCCTCATTTCTGAGTGGTTTTACATAAACTGTCCACTGATGGGTGTGCCCATCTTTTTCCTTTCCAAAATATTGCGCAATGTTACCATTATGTTGTTATTGGTATGGTTGTGTTCAAGTAGGTTCTCTCTTTAGTGGAACAAAAGCACTGCAATGATGGGCATGTATTATTGAGGCCATTCATCCAGCCGCTCGGTTTATGAAGTTCCCTATGGTTGATGTTGTAATACTCATTAGGAAAAGTGGCAGTAGTAAGCAACATATTCTCATGTTCCTACCAAATCTCATATTAGAGAGAGAAAAATAAATAGTAATTATACTACCCTATGATGGGTGTGTTGATAGGGAGAGTTCTGATGCTATACCAAGGGCATGTATCCTCGAGCTGACGACAATGAGCCATCTGGAAAGGCTTCTCAGAGAAAAGTAGTGTCCAGTTGATGAGAAATAGGATAGGAGCTATCTAGTCTTCAGGTGGACAAAGTCATGTCCCCCAGTAGTAGTAGTAAAAGATTACCTTGGAGAAGTGTAAGCAGCAGGAAAACCTTAAGATCTCCCTGTCTTGATTTTAACGTACTGGAATTTGTCCTAGGAGCACCAAGCAACAGCTTGTTTGTCTGTTATGTATTTGTATGTGTATGTGTTGGGGGGGGGGCAGTGCCTCTTGCCACTGCAGATGAGTACCCTAAATCCAAAAAAAAAAAGACTTTTGGGGGATTGGGAAGTGGCTGGGTACATAAAATACTTGCCCTACAAGTGCAGATTCCTCAGTTCAGATCCCCGGCATCCATGTAAAGCTGTAATGCTAGCACATCTAGGAATCTACTTCCCAAGAAATTCAAGGAATATTGGCTGGGAAAAATAAACTTTAAGTTTCTAAGAATCTTTCATGTCATTGATTTCCAAAAATGACAAAGCCCTCAGATATTTCAAACAGCTTAACTCTTACAGTATGTGTCACAGTCAGCATCATGTTGCTGGGATAGACCTCCAGACCAGACACAGCTGTGGGAGGAAGGGAATTTCTTTCAGGGAAAGTTCCATAATGGCAGAAGAAGCTGTCTCCCTCTCACAGGCCCATGCAGAGAGAAATAAGCACCCCAGCACCACAAGCAAGCACACTCCAGGAGCCCTAGAGAGCTCAAGCGCTCTTCATATCTGAAGCTGGAACTCCAAATCAACCCCACACCTTAGGGTTGGACCCTAGGATCCCCACTGTGACACCTCCTCCAGCCAGGGCTGGAGACCTAAGAAGCTGTAATAAAACTGAATCTATTGGGGACATCCATTCAAACTACCACAATATTTCAAGAAATAATCTCATTACAAAATATAACAACACTGCCAGCCATGGTGGTGCACGCCTTTAATCCCAGCACTTGGGAGGCAGAGGTAGGAGGATCGCCATGAGTTCAAGGCCACCCTGAGACTACATAGCGAATTCCAGGTCAGCCTGAGCTTAGAGTGAAACCCTACCTCAAAAAAAAGTAAAAAAAAAATACAACATATTTCATGATTGCTTCAGGACTAGAGTTGGATGCTAGTAACAGAAACACAGGAGAGGCCAGCATCTTCACAGCCAGAAACACTCATTTGGAGGTGAGAATCAAAACGTCATGCAGGTTTTCAGGAAGGATTTGAGGGCAAAGGGACAGGGAGATAGAGAAGGAAGAAAAAACATTTTCATCTGAGGAATGAAAGGTGCATTGTACTTCAAGAGGAAACTTGATGTTCTTTACTGGAATTTTGTGTATGCCAATCTGAGACATGATTTATATTTAATTTTGTAGCATTTGGCCATTTAGAAATGAAGAGACTGCTGTGCCCTTTATAACACAGGTTAGATGAGGCTTAGAGTTGAAAAGGTAAAACCAGATGAAAGAGAAGACAGTTTATCACTGAAAACAGTCCTCCTACCTCTTCCTCTCACGTGCTGAGATTAAAGCCATGTGCCACCATGCATAGCTAATTTTTATTTATTTTAGGTTTTCTAGGTAGGGTTTTACTCTGGTACAGGCTGACCTGGAATTCACTGTGTAGTCTCAGGATGGCCTAGAACTCATGATCCTCCTACCTCTGCCTCCCAAGTGCTGAGATTAAAGGGGCATGCCACCATGCCCAGCCTAATGTTTATTTTCTTGAGAGAGAAAAAGGGGGAAAGAATTGGTGCACCCAGGCCTCCTTCCTCTGGAAATGAACTCCAGGCACATGAACCACTTTATGCTTCTGTCTTCATGTGGGCTCTGGGGAATCGAACCTTGGCCATCAGGCTTTGCAAACATGCCTTCAACCGTTGAGCCATATCTCCAGCCCTGTTTTATTTTTTTAAAATATATTTTTTTATTTATTTATTTGAGACAGAGAAAGAGGCAGAGAGAGAGAGAATGGGCATACCAGGGCCTCCAGCCACTGCAAACATACTCCAGATGCATGCACCCCCTTGTGCATCTGGCTTACATGGGTCCTGGGGAATTGAACTGGAATCCTTTGGCTTTGCAGGTAAACGCCTTAACCACTAAGCATTCTCTCCAGCCCCCTGTTTTATTTTTTTATATATATTTTTATTATTTTTGGGGGGGCAGATAAGAGAGTGAGTGTGAGCACACCAGGGCCACTAGCCTCTGCAGATGAACTCCAACACATGCACTCCTCTATACATACGGCTTTACGTGGACGCTGGGGAATCAAACCTGGGACATCAGTTATTGCAAGCAATTGCCCCTAACCACTGAGCCTGCTTTCCAGCCCCAGAAGCTAACTTTTTTCTCTAGCAGTTTCAGAGGTTCAAGTCTTACGTTAAGGTCTTTGATCCATTTGGAATCAGATAGCAATTGGTTTCACTCATAACAGACATGGCACCATTGTACTACTTGGCACACTTTGCCTTGCTGGCTAGCCATGTAGCTTTCAGAGTCCACTACTGGTTGAGCCCACTGATGATTTTTCTTCCCCAGCAGGCTGCATAGCACTTTCCAGTACTGTGACAGTCAGGAAGGAAGCTTCTGGCTGAGCTCCAACTTCATTTCTTGGTGTCCTGCAGCCAAAGAATGTGGTGGCTTCAGCAAATCTTACCATGTAGTTCTGGTGGGCAACCAAGAACTTGTCAATAGTCTGTAGTGTTTGGGGGTCATCAAGGATCACCCTGACCAACAACTTGCTGGAAGGTATCCCACTGAAATTTTCTCATAACAATCTATGTACCATATCTTTATTATTCATTCATTTACTCGATGGGCATATAGACTAATTTCATTTCATAGTTATTATGAATACAGCAACAATGAACATAGGTGAGCAAGTATCTATAGTAATGTGCAGAGGCCTTAGGGTATATATCCCAGAATGGTATAGCTATTTGTCATATGGCAAATCTATTTTTAGCTGTCTCGGGAACCTCCATAATGGCTTCTCCACCAACAGTGGAGGATTCCTGTTTCTCCATACCCTTGCCAGCATTTATTGTCATTTGATTTCTTAGTGACAGCCATTCTGACAGGAATGAGGTAGAATCTTAAAAGTAGTTTTAATTTGCATTTCCTTGATAGCTAAGGATATTGAACATTTAAAAAAATTGCCATTTGTATTTCTTCTTTTGTGGATTTTCTGTTCTAACCCATTTTTTTTTCTCTGAGTTCTTTTTTTAAGTATTTATTTGAGAGATAGAGAAGGGGGGGGGAGGTTATAGGTGGCCAAGGCCTTCAGCCACTGCAAACAATCTCCAGACACATGCGCCACCTTGTGCATCTGGCTTACATGGGTCCTAGGAAATCAAACCTGGGTCCTAGGAAATCAAACCTGGGTCCTTTGGCTTTGCAGGTGAGTGCCTTAACCACTAAGCCATTTCTCCAGCCCCTAGCCAATTTTTTTTTTTTTGATTGTTTGATTTCCTATTACTTCATTGCTTGAGACCTTTGTATATCCTAGATAGTTAACCTCTGTCAAATTTGTAGTTGGCAGAGATTTCCTCCCATTCTGCAGGCTGCCTTTTTGTTTGATTAGCAGTGTCCTTTACTATAAAAAGCATTTTAATTTCATGAAGTCCCATTGGTTGATTCCTTTACTATAAAAAGCATTTTAATTTTATGAAGTCCCATTGGTTAATTAACTGGTGGTCTTACTTCCTAAGTGACTGGGATTCTATTGAGAAATTTCTTGCCTATGCCTACATGTTGAAATGTTTCTCCTACTTTTTCCTTAAGCAGTGTCAGAGTTTCAGGTTTGATATTAAAGCCTTTGATCTGTTTGGAATCGATTCTTATGCCTGAAGAGAGATAAGGATCTATTTTCATTCTTCTGCAAATAGATATCCAGTTTTTCCAGTACAATTTATTAAAGAGACTCTCTCTCCAGTGAATATTTTTGGTATTTCTGTGAAAAATCAGATGGTTGTAGCTTTCTGGATCCTCTGTTCTGTTCCATTGTTCCATTGATGTACATGCCTATGTTTGTGCCAGTACCATGCTGTAATGTACCTTAAAATCAAGTGTATTGATACCTCTATCCTTTTTTGGTGGGGGAGGGGGTTGGGTCTCACTCTAGTCCAGGCTTACCTGGAAGTTCACTATGGAGTCTCAGGGTGGCCTTGAACTTAGGGTGATCCTCCTGCCTCCCGAGTGCTGGGATTAAAGGGGTGCGCCACCACACCTGCCTTTCCATTCTTATTTTTGTTGTTCAGTATTGCTTTAGCTATCAGGCTTTTTGTGTGTGTGTGCTTCCAAATGAATTTTAGGGTTTTATTTCCGTTAATTTCTTTTAGACTAACTGTTTTTAAGATAAATCCTGTGGCTAGGGAGATAGATAAGTTGTTGAAGTGCTTGTCTTGAAAGCACAAAGACTTGAGCTTGATCCCTAGTATCCAGTGTAGAAATGTAGGTGTGCTGCCATGCACCTGAGTCCCAGTACTGGGTAGGCAGGGACAGGTGATCCCTGGGGCTCACTGGCCAGCTAGCCAGCGTGTTGGAGCTCCAAGCAAATGAAAACAAACCTCTCAAAACAACAGGTGGACTGCATTCCTGAGGAATGACTCCTAAGGTTGTCCTCTGGCCTCCACATAGATACACACACTCATACCACACATACCTGCAGCAATAAAAAGTGTATGTCCAAATGATGTTCTGAATTTCATTGGGCTCTGTCATAATGTCTTGATTTGCAACTCTAATTTTATTAAGTTGAGCCTTTTCTCTTTTGCCTAAGGATTTACCTTGCTTGTTTTTTCAAAGAACCAGCCCTGTTTAATGTTTTGTGGTTTAAAATTTTCATTTCATTAATTTTTGCCTTGATTAAGGTGCATCATAAAATTACTTCCGAGAATTTTCTGATTTTATTCATTCTTGTTCTTTCTCTTTAAATTTTTTTTATAAATTTTTATGAGTGATAGAGAGAGAAAATTGGCCTTCCAAGGCCTGTAGCCACTGCAATCAAACTCCAGACACATGTGCCACCTTGTGTGCATGCATCACTTTGTGTATCTAGCTTACATGGGTTCTGGGGAATTGAACCTGAGTCCTTGGGCTTTGCAGGCAAGTGCCTTAACTGCTAAGCCCTCTTTCTCTCTTTTGGGAGATGTAGCCCAGTCTGGCTTTGAACTCTGTATCTGTTGCCAGGGATGACCTTGAACTGCAGATCCCCCTGCCTCCACCTCCTGAGTACTAGGATTATAGGTATCTGATGCCACACATGGTTTTATGGGGTCCTGCAGATCAAACCCAGGGCTTCATGCATAATCAGCAAGCAGTCTTCCAAATGAGCAGCAGCTCCAGACACCTCTGTTTGTTTGGGTTTTTTAAAATTTATTTATTTTGAGAGAGAGAGAGAATGGGCATACCAGGGCTTTCAGCCACTGAGAATGAACTCCAGACATATGCGCCCTCTTGTGCACATGTGCAACATTGCATACTTGCATCACTGTGTGTCTGGCTATGTGGGACCTGGAGATTCAAACATGCATTCTTAGCCTTCTCAGACAAGTGCCTGAACCATTAAGCCATTTCTCCAGCCCAACCTCTGATTTCTTAATGTAGTCTCTTAAAGCTGTCAGTTTTCTTCTGAAGACCACCTGAAGTATATCCTATAGGTTTGGATATGTTGTGCTTTCAGTTGCATTCAATTCTTATGTTTTTGTTTTCTAAGAGATTTTTTAGTTCCTTCCTGATGTTATTTAATAACCCATTCATAATTCACTAATGTGTGTTTAATATCAGTTTGTAGGTGTTCTGTAGGTTCTCCTGCTATTGATTAGTAGTTTCATTCTATTGTGATTTGATAGAATAATTTTTTTTCAAATTTCTTGTATTTTTTAGACTTGCTTTGTGTTCTATTATATGACCTATTTGAGAGAAATTCTCAGACTGCAAAGAATGTGTATTTTGCATTGCTTGGAATGTTGGGTAGATGTCTATTAAGTCCGTCATGTCTGTTAAGTCCTTCTGCCTGTAATCATTTAAGTCAGATGTTTCCTTTTATTTTTTGTCAGCATGGACCTGCCCCTTGCTGAGAGTGGGGGTATTGTATAAGGTTTAGTCTGTGGCTTTAAATCTAGTAGTATTTGTTTTATGAAATTGTGTGCAACTGTGTTCAGTGCTAAAAACTTATTTATTTATTTATTTATTTATTTGAGAGCGACAGACACAGAGAGAAAGACAGATAGAGGGAGAGAGAGAGAATGGGCGCACCAGGGCTTCCAGCCTCTGCAAACGAACTCCAGACGCATACGCCCCCTTGTGCATCTGGCTAACGTGGGACCTGGGGAAACGAGCCTCGAACCGGGGTCCTTAGGCTTCACAGGCAAGCACTTAATTGCTAAGCCATCTCTCCAGCCCACTAAAAACATTTTTAATTTAAAAAATAGGGCTGGGAAAATGGTTCAGCAGTTAAAGGTGCTTGCTTGCAAAGCCTGTCAGCACAGGATTTGATTGCCCAGTATCCACATAAAGCCAGATACCCAATGTGACACTTGTTCCTGGAATTTGTTTATAGCAAGAAGCCCTGGAGCATACATATTGTCTCTCTCTTCCATCTTCTCTCTCTCTCTCTCTCTCTCTCTCTCTGTCTGTCTGTCTGTCTCTCTCTCTTTCTCACACACACACACACACACACACACACACAAAGACCCACTTAAAAGCCAAATGCATAAGTGGAGCACGTGTTTGAAGTTTGCTTGTAGCAGGCCCTGGTGCACCCATTGTTTCTTTCCCTCCCTTTTCTTGCAAATAAATTTTAAAAAGTAAAAATTAAAATAAAACAGTGACATTCATTGGAAAAAGAAAAATGCCTCGCATTTTATTTCTGGAATTAAATGCTAAGACTATTACAATAAATTTATAAATAATTGAATTTCTTAGGAAAGTTACTTTCAAGTCTACAGTACTGCTGTCAGATATGGACTTAGAAGTGATTTTTGTTTCCAACCAAAATAATTTTCTTTTTGATAAACTATTGTTTAAAAACTTGTTTACTTATTTACACATGCATATGACAATACGCCAGGGTCTCTTGCCACTGCAAATGAATGCCAGACACATGTGCCACTTTTTGCATCTGGCTTTACATGGGTGCTGGAGAATCGAACCTCAGCCAACAGGATTAGCAGGCATCTTTACTGTTGAGCCGTTTCCCAGCCCTAAGCTGTTGTTTTCCTGAACTGTCAATCAGTGTGGAACTAGGAAATTTTAAAGCTATTTTCTGAAATCTGAACTCTGTTATAGTTGTGAAGATTTCTGAAGTTGACTTTTTGTATTTTTCTTTACCTTAATGTTCTTTCTAGTCTGTCACACATGCTGATGAAATTTTTGAATTTTATCTTAATTACTTGGGATTTTGTCTTTAAATTATACTTTACATATTCTAAGAAGCAGATTTTGGTTACTTACATTTTTCTTTCTTTCTTTTTCTTTTTATGAGGTAGGGTCTGACTGTAGCCCAGGTTGACTTGGAACTAACTCTGTAGTCCCAGGCTAGCCTTGAACTCACAGTGGTTCTGTACTTCCATTACTTCATGCAGTACCTCTCCAGGCTAATACTAAGTCCATTTTTATTTGCTTTTAAGTTATTTATTATCTATCACCTTGAAAACTTTTCTCCCTTGTCTACCTTATTTTCCTAAGGCTCCGGTTCCAAAGAGTACGCTCATTCCAGTAATTCCCATCACCAAGTCAACAGGTTCTAAGTTCCGGAATAGTGTGGAAGGACTGAATCAAGAGATTGAAATAATTATTAAAGAAACTGGAGAAAAGGACGAGCAACTTATAGTAAGTAATTATATATCCTACAATCAACCCTATACATGGATACTTCTAATTATTTTTTAAATGCCATTTTTTTTATTTATTTGAGCTTCTTGTTGAGAGAAAATGAAAATCTATCCATTTTGAAAAAAATGTTAGCAATGATTGAATTTTTTAATGTCTTTGTATCTCTCAGAGGCAGAGACTATTTTTTTTCTTTTGTGTGTATGTGTTTCTAAACCACTGGTTAAATGATATACTCCTCATTTACTGTTAGTCCATTTAACAGAGTGTGGGTCACTAATTTATGGGATGGCAAGGACCTGCAATTCTTTGTAAACATGTGTCCACTTGTTTGTCGGTCAGCTGTTACTTGGTGTGGGTTGACAGGCTGTATCTTCATGAAGTACACTTAGAAACCACCTGCTTTTTCTTTCTACACAGTGAAAAAAATTACTGCTTAAATTTTAAAACTATACCACAGAGTACATTTATCTAACTAAGCCTTTTATCCTTTAGTGAGGGAGGAATTAGAGAGTTTGAAGTAATATTTTACAGATGTTTAAAAAGATTATCTCCCTTAAGATACAATGTTGTCAGGTATACACATGTAATCCTAGATACTGGGGAGGAGCTCCAGTTTGAGGCTAATTTAGGGAATAGCAGAGTCTTTCTCAAGGTTGGCTTAGAGAGCATACACCATTCACTCTCCCCGTTCTCCTTGACAGGTGTGCTTTCCCTGGTGTAGTATAGTTAAGTAAATCAGAGGTGTTCAGTGAACTGGTTTCTCTGCTTTTAGCCACACAAGCTTTCTTAAATACTTTTAATTTTTTATTTATTTTTATTTATTTATTTTGAGAGTGACAGACAGAGAAAGAGGCAGAGAGAGAGAGAAAGGGAGGGAAAGAATGGGCGTGCCAGGGCCTCCAGCCACTGCAAACGAACTCCAGACACATGTGCCCCTTTGTGCATCTGGCTAATGTGGGTCCTGGGGAATTGAGCCTCGAACCAGGGTCCTTAGGCTTCACAGGCAAGTGCTTAACTGCTAAGCTGTCTGTCCAGCCTGGGTGTCTTTTTTTAGTTGCTCTCCACCTTATTCTTTGAGCCAGGATCTCTCACTGGCTCTAGAACTCACTGATGCCACTGGACTAGTTAGCCAGTGAGCTCCAGGGACTTCCTGTCTCCACCCTCCCAGCCCTGGGATCCCAGGTGTATACCACCACCACACCTGGCATGTTATGTGGGTCCTGGAGATTTGGAGACAGAGAGAGAGAGAGAGGGAGGGAGAGAGGGAGAGAAAGGGGGGGGGAGGCACACCAGGGCCTCCAGCCATTGCAAATGAACTCCAGAGCATGTACTGCCTTGGTCATCTGGGTTACTTGGGTCCTGGGGAATCGAACCTGGGTCCTTTGTCTTTGCAGGCAAACACCTTAACCTCTAAGCCATTTCTCCAGCCCCACACAAGCTTTCTTAAGTGTCTCATTGATTTTACCCTATAATTAGCACTGCTGTGATTAAACTTTTCCCTCATTAGGAAGATTCCTGTGAAAAACTTGAGGGGGCATGGGTAAGAGGAAAGCGGAAGCAAAGGCCTGTCATCAGGTTTCACTAGTTTTCACACTACGGGTAATCTTTTCCTGTGCTAGAACCTAGGTTTCTCTTTTATCATGGCTATTACTCATAATATTAGAAACAGCATTTACCACATGATAAGTAATTTGGTACATTCATTTATTCAGTAAATATGGACCACCTCTGTGTCCCAGGATGCTCACTGGAGTCAGATTAGGCAAAGATGTCACCAGTGAGCAACACAAAGGTCCGGTAAGTAGAAGAGTGGTTTGGGGATAAGTTGTGCCGTACAGCCCGTGCTGGCTTGGAACTTACATTCCTCCCGCTTCAGCCTTCCAAGTGCTGGAATTACAGGTGTATTCCATTGCACTGGGCTTACAATTGGATTTGTGAGTTTCTGGCACTACAAAGGAATGCTGACATTGAGTAAATGGCTGGTAAATTTCAAAATCAATGGTAAATCTGTGTGTTTTTAAAACTTTTGTAACAGCCACAAGATATTCCCGATGGCCACCGCGCACCACCCCCCCTGGCGCAGAGAAGCAGCAGCACGCGCAGCGTTGACACGCAGACCCCGGGCGGGGCAGACAGGGGCAGCGACAGCAGCCGCTCCCAGTCCGTGTCCCCCACGTCCTTCCTCACCATCTCCAACGAAGGCAGCGAGGAAAGTCCTTGTTCAGCTGATGACCTGCTTGTTGATCCCAGGGATAAAGGTATAATAAGGAAATTGTCACTGGATGATGCTGGAATACAACCTGTTTCATCGTTCATTCTCTACTTGGACACATGCCAGTGAAACAGGGTCAGAGCATAGATTCAAAACAATTAGAGCACAAAACAGCTTTGCTCTGGTGCTTAGGTAGTGGTCCTGTTGAGTAGGTTTATGGGCTTTTGTTTGCATTTTTTAAATTTTAAAGTTGATTTACAACTTGCTAATTAGTCAGTAGATGAACATTTTCATGAGAAAGTACTTTGTACTCTACCATCTTACTAGTCATGTTTTATCACCTTAAATAGTTTTTAATTAAATAAAAAGCCATTAACTTAGTGAGTTTTCAGGATGTTTCTGAAAAAGATTGAAGATATTTGTATGAGTGTTCAAAGCAAACCTGCAGTAAAAGGTTGGAGGATACTTCCATGCAGAGAAAATAACCTAAAGGCAGAATCAGTTCTACCTTTTAAAACAAATAAGATCTTATTTTAAAAATATTTTTAGTTATTTGAGAGAAAGAGAGAGAATGGGCATACCAGGGTCTCCTACCACTGCTAAGGAACTCAGACACACATGCCATTTTGTGTGTCTGGCTTTAAGTGGGACTCGAACCTGGGCTGGCACACTTTGCAAACAAGCCCCTTTAATCACTGAGCTATTTCTCCAGTCCCCTTAAAAAAAAAAAAAGAAGAAGAAGAAGAAGCCGGGTGTGGTGGCACACACCTTTAATCCCAGATGTTGGGAGGCAGAGGTAGGAGGGTCACGATGAGTTCAAGGCCACCCTGAGACTACATAGTGAATTCCAGGTCAGCCTGGGCTAGAGTGAAACCCTACCTTGAAAAAACAAAACAATACAAACAAACAAACAAACAAAAAACAGAAATAGGAGCTGGAGAGATGGCTTAGCAGTTAAGACATTTGCCTGTGAGGCCAAAGGACCCAAGTTCAATTCCCCAGTACCATGTAAACCAGATGTACAAGGTAGCTTATGTGTCTGTAGTTTGTTTACAGCAGCTGAAGGTCCTGATGCTCCCATTCCCCACCACCACCCGCCATCTGCCTCTCTGTCTCTCAAATAAATAAAATAAAAACTTAAAATTTTAAAATAAAAACAAATATTTTTATTTAATTGAGAGAGACACATACACAGAGGAGGTCTTTTTTTAATCTATTTTGACAGTATATAGTTACCATAATCCTCATTATTATATATGTACTGGAAAGCAATAACATGATATTGGTCAATTCTCTAGGTCAGTTTAGTAATTTATTTAGGATCTTGTACATACTGAGTATTGAATGTGCTAAAATCCCTCATAGTTAGGACTAGGCATCACTACTAGTTACTAAATCATTAATGGAGCAGTCTGTAGAACATAATTTGCTAAACAAGTCACTTTGAACTTAGGCTTCTTAAAGTTTTTCCTCCCTCTCCACCCCCCCCCTTTTTTTTTTCTTCTGAGATAGGGCATCCCTGTAGCCTGGACCGACCTGGGACTCACTCTATAGCCCCAGGCTGGCCTCAAACTAGAGGTGATCCTCCTACCTCATCCTCCTGAGTACTGGGGCTAAATTTTTGCATGACCACGCACAGCTGTGGTCCCTTTTTGCATGAGAAATTTTGTGTGGTCCCAAGTTCATAAATTTATTAAATAGGTTACAAATCAAACATTAATAGGTAACATAAATTTATTTTAAAACGGTTCATTGGTTGTACATATAATTTTACCATTTATTAAAGGTGAAAGCAAATTTGCATGTCAATGAGATGGATGAGCTTAATTTATTAAATCTGGGCTGAATTTTTGATACCGAAGGAGAGCATCTTCTTGAGAATTGAGAGCAGTTTTTCAGAATTGATTGTTGTTTTGATTTTGTCATTATCAATGCTAAGAATAATGCTTTACAAAAATATGTAGTGTAAAATGACAGAGTATGTTTAGGGCCATTTTCAGAAATTGTTGAAATGTTTGTCCTAATCCCAAATCAAAATTCATTTGTTATATTTTCTTTCCTTCCTTCCTTCCTTCCTTCCTTCCTTCCTTCCTTCCTTCCTTCCTTCCTTCCTTCCTTCCTTTCTTTCTTTCTTTCTTTCTTTCTTTCTTTTTTAATGAAACTCAGGCAAGAAACACAAACAGCAAATTTTAAAATGAAGATTCCAAACAATATAATCCAGAGATAAACTAATTTCATACATGCTGAGGAATTACGTTAGGAAAATATTAAAAGTCCTTGTTTTCCCTAATTAAATCATTATATTTCTTTTTATTAGTATATTTATTTATTTGACAGAGAAAGAGATAGAGAGAGAATGGGCACTCCAGGACCTCCAGCCACTGCAAACAAACGCCAGACACATGCGCCACCTTGTGCATCTGGCTAACATGGGTCCTGGGGAATTGAGCCTGGGTCCTTTGGGTGGAAGCTATCCCTCCAGCCATAAATCATTATATTTCTATAAGAAGAGAAATTTTTTTAAATATTTTATTTTAGTTATTTATTTATTTGAGGGAATGGGCACACCAGGCCCTCTGGCTGCTGCAAATCAACTCCAGGTGCATGAGCCACCTTGTGCATCTGGCTTATTCGGGTCCTGAGGGATCAAATCTGCATCTCTTGGCTTTGTAAGCAAGCACCTTAGTCACTAAACCACCTCTTCAGCCCAAGAATAGGAAATTTTGTATGTACATTCGAAACACTGAAGTTTATACTATATGGTAGTCTTGAATCAGAGCCAGTGTTTCAGGCAGCCTTGGTTGGCATTGTGTGGTGTGAGGGCATGCTCAATGCAAAATATACAACTCCCATTTTTAGTTATGGAACCCCTTAAAGAATCAGGACTTAAGTTTAAAAAAGGCCAGGCTTGGAAGCCAGGTGTGGTAGAGGCCAGTGTGGTGGCACATAGGTGTAATCGCAGCAGGCGCTTCAGAAATTCAGAGTCATCCTTGGCTACATAGCAAGCCTGAGGCAGCCTGGGCTACATGAGACCCTGTCTAAAAACACAAAGGAAAAAGAGAAGTTGGATTTAAACTAGACTGGCTCTTTTTGTTGTTGGAGTCTATTAAATGGCTATTAAAATTTGCCTATTGATTTTCCATAGTTCCCACTTTATGTGCAGAAAGTCAATAAATTTTGTTTTCTTTTTAAATATTTTTATTTATTTATTTGCAAACAGAGAAAGAGGGAATGAAAATGGGCACGGTAGGACCTAGTGCCACTTCATATGAACTCCAGACACACGCCCCACCTTGTGCATCCAGCTGTAATGCCAGGACTGAGGAACTGAACGCAGGCTATCAGGGCTTTCGCCACCAAGCCATTGCTATAGCCCATATTTTCTTGTTTTTTGTTGTTGTTGTTGTTATATTTGATTTTAGGATAGTGACAAAGTAGCACCTATACATTTCTTTTAGGAGAAAACAGGGTCACAGTACTACTGCCAATGAGGAATTTGTAGGTTAGCTGACAAATTGAAAATTTTAGAAGTTATATAATGTATCAAGAATTAAGTTAACATAGTATAAATTGAGGATATTAGAATAATAAAATATTCCCTTTGAGCGGGTTAATTTGGAAGGATTTCAAAAACATTTGAGGTAGACTTTGTTAAGGGAGTTTTGGAAAAAACGAGTAAAACTCCCCCCCTTTTAGGTGAAGGGAAGCTCATAGGCAGAAGGAGGTATGTGATATACAGTGGCTCCGACTGCCTGAAGCAGACTGTATTCAAAGGAGCGAGAGGTCAAATTGAGAAACTTTTAAGGGCAAGCCATGAATTAGTGGCAGGCAACCATTGAAGAATCATACCACATACTTGTTCTGGGAAGTGTGGAATTATTTGAGTGTATTTTCTGAGTATAAGATAGAAATATGGCAACTAGAAGTTGTCAATAAAAACTTTTTTAAAAGCCAGTTGGGGTAGTGCATGTTTGGGAGGCAGAGGTAGGATCACTGAAATCGAGGCCACCCTGAGACTACATTGTGAATTACAGGTCAGTGTGGGCTGAAGCAAGGTCCTAACTAGAAAAAAGAAAAGAAAAGAAAAAAAAAAAACAATGACAAAAAAGGAAATATGCAGCTAGTTGCATAGGTGTTCAATACTGAGGCTTAAGCCTGGACTAGAGTGAGACCCTACTTCCAAAAAGGGCTGGAGAGATGGCTTAGCGGTTAAGCGCTTGCCTGTGAAGCCTAAGGACCCCGGTTCGAGGCTCGGTTCCCCAGGTCCCACGTTAGCCAGATGCACAAGGGGGCGCACGCATCTGGAGTTCGTTTGCAGAGGCTGGAAGCCCTGGCGCGCCCATTCTCTCTCTCTCTCTCTCTCTCTGCCTCGTTCTCTGTCTGTTGCTCTTAAATAAATGAATAAAAAATTAAAAATTAAAAAAAAAACTGAGGCTTAAGTGATACAGGTTTAGGCTATGATAAGAATTAAGTGAGAAAGAAATAAAATCTTATTGATATATTAACATTCATGTTAAGGTGATGATGAAGATAGCAGTGTTCCTGCCCTCGAGTAGTTCATATGCAGTGCTACAAAGTATAACTGTATTTTGTAATAGTTTTTCATAGTGATCAGTATGGCATCTCTTGCAGAGAATGGAAACAACTCTCCTTTGCCAAAATATGCAACTTCACCAAAACCTAATAACAGTTACATGTTCAAAAGGGAACCTCCCGAGGGCTGTGAAAGAGTCAAAGTCTTTGAGGAATGCTCGTAAGTATCCTGTTCACAAACACATGGTTTTTAATTAAATTTTTTTACTGCCAATTTTAACATTATGTAATGTATTTTGATCATAATCCTCTCCTATTACCTTCTCTTGTCCACACACATTTTTTTGTTTTTGTTTAGAATTAGAAGTAAGTTGAAAGAGCAGTACCGTAGGAGCTAGAGAGGTAGCTCCGCAGTAACAGGCACTTGCTTGGCAAGGCCTGTTGTCCTAGGTTCAATTCCCCAGTGCTCACGTAAAGCCAGATGCATATAGTGGTACATGCATCTGGAGTTCATTTGCAGTTGCAAGAGGTCCTGCCACTTGCATTTCCTCTCTTTTTCTCTCTCCCCCCACCTTCTTGAAAATCACCCATATATTGACCACTCAGGTTATGTTAATTGTTATCATTTTGTAGCTTCCACAAAGTGGCCACAGTGCAGCATAATCATAAGACTGTTACCACACTGAGGGAAGTACAATAGGAATACTTAATCAACTAACATCTAGTTTATAGCAATTACTGTCTCATTGCTGGGACAAAAGAAACAGCTTGTGGAAGGAAAGGGTTTATTTTGGCTTGTACTTTCAAGAGGACGTTTCCTCGTTGTGGGGAAAGCATGGCAAGAATAGGTAGCAGGTGGTCCCGAGGGCTGGAAGCAGCAGGAGTGAGCTCCCTGCACTGGCAAGGAGGCCGGACTATAAGATCTGAGGCCTTCCCCCAGCGACATACCTCCTCCAGCAGGGCCCCACCCCTGCCCCCACAAGGCTCTACCATTTGGGGGTCAAATGTAAGGCTTAATCACAAATGCATGAGGCTGTGGGAGACATTCTTCATTCACACCTCCCCTTAGTTATTCAGACTTCCTCAGTTCCTTAGAGCATTCTCTGTAATTTCTAGTGCCTGAATGCAGTCAGGTTCACATATTCAGTTCATTATTTTTATGCAAGATAGACCACAGACTTCACCTAGTATATTCCCTCTCTCTCTTTCTTTCTTTTTTTCCAAGGTAGGGTCTTTCTGTAGCCCAGGTTAACCTGGAATTCACTCTCTACTTTTAGGCTAGCCTTGAATTTACAGTAATCCTCCTGAGTGCTGGGATTAAAGGTGTGCACCACCATGCCAGGCTGTGGTTCCTTTCTTTGGAGAATCACATAATCTTCAGTTGTAGCCTACTTTTGGTCTCCGTTCTTTCAGCAATTTTTAAAATCCATTGTCTGCCAATACATGAAAGAATTCTGTCTTTTAAAAAATATTATATTTTTATTTATTAGAGAGAGAAGGAGGCAGATGAGAGAGAGAACAAGTACACCTGTTGCAGAGCCTCTAGCCACTGAAAATGAACTCCAGATGTATGTCCACCTTGTGCATCTGGTTTATATGGATACTGGGGATTAGAACCTGAGTCCTTAGGATTTGCAGGCAAGCACTTAACCTCTGAACCATCTTTCCAGCCCCAGTTCTCTATCTTTATAGACTCAGCCATGTTACTGTGATGAAGATAATATTGTGTGTGTGGTTCTGAGAATTGAGCTCAGGGCCTTATGCATACTAGGCAGGCAGTCTACTACAGCACTGTACCCTAGCCCTGAGAAACAGAATCTTAAACTCATGTCATCTAATGTTCTTGGTATTTGACCTCCTAATCCTCACATGCCTTTATTATCTGGTACTATAGTCAGCTACAATCATTTTTTTTAAGCTACTATCATTTTAAACTGATACTTCACCTAAGAAGTCTTGAAACTTTGGGATTTTAGTGGCTATTACTCCATGTTTTACAAGTGATAGCTACAGGAAGAAGTATTTATGAGGCAGAGCAAATTGATGATGAAGGTTATTTGGGGATATCATGGTATGACTGACTGACTAACTGGCTTACTTACTTATTTGCAGTGGTGAGAGAGAGAATGAGAATGAACTCCAGGTGCATTTGCCACTTTGTGCATCTTGCTTTATGTGGGCACTGGGAATCAAACTCAGGTCGTTAGGTTTTGCATGCAAGTGTGTTCACCTCTCAAGCCCTAAAGTTTTATATATTTACAGTTTTTATACATGAATATAATATATTTTGATCATAATTATCTCCATTACTTTCTCTTTTCCCCTTCCACTAGTCTCTATTTTACTTTGATGTCCTTTTCCTTTTGTATGTGTATATGACCCACTGAGTTTAGTTAGGGTTGCTGATATGAGCATGGTGAGGGATCATTTACCACAGAACATACAGTTTACCAGTGGCTAAACCACTGAAAATGTCTCCCCCACTCCAACATCCCTTGCCTGCCAATAACTTCTCGGGGAGGGATACAGGCCTCAAGTACCCTTCTACCATCCGTAGTGGAATGTTGAAGGGCCCAGCGTTACGCACTTATGTAGGTAATCGCAGCCACCGTGAGCTCATGTATGCAGTGACCATGCCATGTCCAGGAGACACAGTACTGCCCCACATCCCCTGGCTCTTAGATTCCTTAACCTATCAATTAAAAAAATGTTGGGTGCTGAGGAGATGGCTCAGTGCTTGTTTGCAAAGCCTACCAGCCTAGGTACAATTCCCTAGCCACCCAAGAAAAGCCATACAAGCATTTGTTTACAGTGCCAAGAGACCGTGACACAACCATACATAGACATAAATATGTACACACACACACACACACACAAAGATGAAACTTAAAAAATTATTCAGGGGTTGGAGAGATGGCTTAGCAGTTAAGGCACTTGCCTATGAAGTCTAAGGGCCCATGTTTGATGTCTCTCCATATCCCGTGTATGCCAGATGCACAAAGGAGACACGAGCACAAGGTCGCACATGCGCACTAGGTGTTACAAGCATCTGAAGTTCAATTTCAGTGGCTGAGGCCCTGGAGCACCAATTCTCTCTCACACTTTTGCTCTCGCTTTCCCTTAAAAAAAAAAATCAGTGACTCTGTCTCAGGGAAACATGACGGAAGAGTGATAAAGGAAGACACCCATGTTTTTCTCAGTTCTCTGTATAGAGGGCATGTATCTGTATACACACACAAAGTTATTAGAACTTTTAAAAAATTAGTCTCTTGCTGGGCATGGTGGCGCATGCCTTTAATCCCAGTACTCAGGAGGCAGAGGTAGGAGGACTGCCATGAGTTCAAGGCCACCCTGTGACTACATAGTGAATTCCAGGTCAGCCTGGGCTAGAGTGAGACCATACCTCAAAACAAAAATTAGTCTCTTGTTGCCCTGATTGTGTCATGATTAGAACAAATACCTTAGGACACATGGGTTTGATTGAAGAGTTAGCTTGTTTGATCATTATGGTTTGAGGTGTTTTGTTTTATTTTTCGAGATAGGGTTTCATTCCAGCCCAGGTTGATCTGGAATTCACTGTGGAGTCTCAGGGTAGCCTCAAACTCATAGTGATCCTCCTACCTCTGCTTCCCCTGAGTGCTGGGATTAAAGATGTGTACCACCACACCTAGCCAAAGTATAAAGAAAAAGCCAGAAGCCAAGGCATTCAAGAACGAGACCAAAAGACAACGACCATTGAGTGTTAACCAGTGTGGCTCAGTTCTGGTAGTCTGCATGCTTAGCATTTGAAAGGCTCTGGGGTAAATGTCTAGCAGCACACAAATTAAAATTAAAAACACAGCTCCACATTATATTGCTCTGAAAATCTTCATGGTTAACTCACCACTTTGTTTCAGAGACTATTAAGACTCCTTAACAAGAGAACCAAAATTTAGTCCTGCAGTGATGGAACTTGCCAAAACATAGACATTATGTATCATAAATTTCTTTGGCTGCTCTCTTCAGAATAATACAGACCTTGAAAAATCATGGTAGTGGAAGATATTCTTTTGCTTTAGGAAATGCATTATTCCTACTAGCTATGTTAGATTATTATTGAAATCCAGTGGCCATCAGCCTGAGCCACTTATGTGGTAACAGGGCTTCTGAAGGAAGTCCAAGCAGCACTGAAGCACGGAGATCTGCTGGCCCTGGAAGATACTTTGGCTCACGACAGATAGCCCTTTTGTCCTTTTCATTCGCTGTTTCTGACATGCCTTCAGTGGTATACCTTTTATGTGATTATAAGTTACCTGTTTTTAAATAAAAGAGTTTATTTCTAGTATTCAGTAACTTAAAGCATTGAGCTGTCTGTTCTTTATCTAGGCCAAAACAGCTTCATGAAATCCCAGCCTTTTACTGTCCTGACAAAAACAAGGTGAATTTCATTCCTAAAAGTGGCTCAGCTTTCTGCCTCGTCAGTATCCTCAAGCCACTCCTCCCCACACCGGATCTTACTCTCAAGGGCTCCAGTCACAGCCTGACAGTCACCACTGGTGTGACAACCACTCTACTTCAGCCCATCACTATGGCCTCCTTGTCTACAAACACAGAGCAAGAGCGAGTCTCTCGGGGAACCAGTACAGTCCTGCCGTCCGCCTCCCTACACCCACCACCAGAACCAATTGAGGAAGCGGAAGGATAGGTCTGGGTGCATGTGGCCCTGCTTCCTGGAAACCGAGAACCTCCTCAGATCCCTTGACTATGATAGTATCGTGTCCTCCCGGTTGGTCATGATATGCTTCAGCTTTCCAGTGACGTGTGACAGCGAGGCTTCTGGAAGAATGCAGCCCCTTTACTCTGCCTCACTCACAAAGGCCAACCCTCAGTGCTTAACTTGCTGCTGCTTCAAGCACTGGTCAAAAAAAGTAAGGTTGCATTCTTTACTTGTGGAGGAACAAAATCACATTGTTTTTGTTTGTTTGTTTGCTTGTTTGTTTTCAAATTAGACTTGGTTTAAAAAACAAACAAACACAAAACCTGATCCCTGTAAACATGATTCCTGAAGGGAGGTGGTTGATGCTGCAAGAACCATCTTTTATATGAAAATGACTTTTTATAATACCAATGTTACATTTTCTGAACGTAGCAAACAGGATGTTCAGAAGACTCTGGTGGCCTCTGTTTCTTGTTTCCCTTTCTAGATGTGCTATTCTCAGCTGTTGTCAGCTTCGGGACCAAAGGGATGTTGACATTTTCCCAGCAATGTTAATCTCATGACTGTGTTCTCCCAAATAAGAATTGATAGGTAAATGCATTGAACAAGTATATATAAAAAGAGATACAAAGCAATATTCGTACATTATGTGATTTATGTTTTTTGATGTCAAAAGTTTGTGCTTTGGGTGAAATATTTGTAAAACTGCTGTTATCTGCACTACTCCTGTACACATTTCACCATATGGTCAGAAAAATTAAGTCTGAAGACAAGTGCTTTAATACATTCTCACCCATATTGGAACTTGGTTTAAAAGTCAGTAAGCCAAAAGGAAACTCTGAAGTGTTGATTGCTCGCTAGGAGTAAGGAGCCCTTTGGTTTTCTGTGAAATGTGTATCACGTGCCCTCCTTTGCCAGGTGTCATTTTACCTCTAATCATCACTGTATCATAGCCCCAAGAGACCCTAAAAAGGCTGTGCATGGATTTCCTCCTTCGCTTTTGTGATGTTGTTGTCTTGTGGACTTGGTCGGGGTTAGTAGTTTGCAGGAGTGTGTAATCCATTGAATAGCGACCGATAGCCACAGAATCTTGAGACGGACTTTTCCTTTACAGTGGTTGCCTACAGATTTTGCTAGTTGCTTCTCCATTATTCCACACATTGGGGAAAATAGTTGAGAAGATCTTGGGAGTATAAACAGCAGGCACCTTTGAAAAAGCCACACAGTTTTAGATTTGGGCTCATCCTAATAACCACTGCCAATATCACATGACAGTATTGAATTTCTGGGCATGTGGTAATAGAATTAAGGAGCAGCTCTTTTGAAACTAATTTCAGCAGTGTTGGTTAAAACAGCGTCTTTTTAATACCTTCATATACTATATTATGGTGCAATAATTTATTGTTCCTACATATAGGTAGAAAACAGTTTAAAGCCCTTATAAAAGGGCTTTTGAAGGTAAATTATGTCAGCTTGTCCAGACAGACTCCATCAAGGAAAACCTAGGCGTAGCAATAAATCTTCTGAAAGATCGTACGTCCTTTAAAACATGTGTAGGCATTTTAAAATATTCTGTTTAGTTTTATATGAGGATATATTTAGGTAAATCACATAGATTCAAATAATTTGAATGAATCGGTCAGGTTTTAGTTGGTAGGACTGATAAACTTTGGTACCTTTTCCATCTAAAACTTAATTTAATGGGAACTAGTACATTGCAGCTTCTAAGTCAGTAAAAGCTCAGTTATTTGGGGGTCAAAATTTTTGCGAGTACCTTGATTCTTTGCCACATTACAGCTTGACTGTACTGTACGAGCTTTGTCAGAGGTACAGACGGCAAGGCAAACCGAAGTCAGGTCGAGTGTGTGGGAACGCCACAGGAGGTGGTCAGCAGCAAGGTTTTGTGCAGGTTCTTTTTTAAGACCCAGTTGCGGTGTTTTGTTTTTAACTTGGATTGAGTCTGTGGGCTTGTTTTCTTGTTTTTTTCCTTTGTCTTACACTTCATTTCCTGTCTTATCTCCATCCCCACCAATCACAAGGGCATTTTACTCAAGTGTTACTTTGTAAGAGATTTTCTTTATTATGTTGTACACATTTGTCAAATTCACATGTTGGAGAGTTTCATATGTCCTTAAAGTAACTGAAAATCAGAATGGAACAAGTTTCAAATTTATTATCTACAATCTTGTATGTGGAACTTTTTAGTCTAATGTGTGGCTTTAAGGAGAATGTGAATTTGCAGGTAAATTAAATGTATGGCAACCAGACATATCCCTTGGGTTATGGAGAAGTAGAACCTGAGATTTGAAAGAAGGGAAAAAAAGGTCTAAGGTGCAAAACAACTCAAATGCCAAGGCCAAAGGGCTAATTTTTAAGCATATAAGCTTTATCACAGTCTTAAAAAAATATTAACCATAGGTCCATCTAGCCATTTTATTTAATGCTTAGTTCTCAAATTTTTTTTTTAAGTGGGTCTACTCTTGATAGAATACATATTATATCCTAAAATAACACTCCATAATTACTATGTTATTCTGTAGAAAGCTGTACAGAAGGTATATAGAATAGCTTCAATGGGAATATAATTTAATTTTTTTCCAGTGCTGGGGATCAAACCCAGGGCCTCATGCATGCTAAGCGAGTGCCATCTATTTCCCCAGCCCTTAATTTAAATTTTTAATTAAAAAATGTACTTCCATTGCAGTAAAAGTAGGCGGTGCCGGGTGTGGTGGTGCATGCCTTTAATCCTAGCACTGGGAGGCAGAGGTAGAGGATCACTATGAGCTCACGGCCAACCTGAGGCTACATAGTGAATTCCAGGTAAGTCTAGGCTAGAGCGAGACCCTACCTCAAAACACCAAAAAGAAGAAAAGAAAGAAAAGAGGATGGCATGTATCTTTTGGCCAAAGGAGCTGTTTTCTAGTTATTTGTCAATCTTAGTTATTCTCTGCCCATAAGTAGTTTCTTACTTGTAATGGTAAAACTTGCAAATTTCCTTTTTTATATGATAAGTCTATTACTTATCATTGCTTTTGTGGGCGAATGTTTAAAAAATAGTGGGTTTGCCTTCTTTGGTTAAATGTGGTGTGAATGCCAAAAAATTAGTTTTGAACCAGATTTTTCATTTTGTTTACAATATTTCTTACACTTAGGACCATGACCAAATCACTTCTAGAAGGTGCTATTGTTAACTGGGGAATATCTGGCAACAATGAAAGGCTGCTTTTTTTTTTTTAATAGCTTTCACTGGAAGGTTTAAAAAACAAAAGGCAGAATTAATAGCCTTCTCTCTGTCCAGGATTAGGAATAGGATGTCAGAATTTTAAGGAAAATAAAGAGAAATTGCCACTATTCGGTTTACTGTTCTAACCTTCAGATTCATTCCTTATGTTGGGTTTTGGTATGTCAAAACTGGACCAGTGGAAATGCTAAATTCGCAAAATCAAGCTAAGAATACTTGCCTCCGCACTTTAAGGTTTATGTTTTACTCTGCCTCAATTTAAGCAGAGTAGCCCTAAACAATTTTTGTTTATACAGTCCTATTGAAGAATATATAATTTATGTTTTTTAAACTGCATCTTTTGTCTCTGTTGAAGCTGTGTAAATCTTTTTTTAAAAAGTAATTTTTTAAAACAATTTGTTTTCTAGCAAAATTCTCCCTGTGCAGACATCATTTCCAGTGGTAAAAGTATTGCTACTATGTACTTATGTACTCCCTGAACCTGAACACTTACTGCTGCCTCACAAGAAAATAGAACTTTTATGTTAAAAATAAAGTCTGTTCTTCTTGAGTTTTTTTGTGTATTTTTATGAATATTCTTTGAAGGTCAAATTATATTTCCTTTTAGAGATTCTAGCCTGATAGAGCATATATAGAATATTCTTTTCCACAATTTGATGAAAATTGTGTTTATATAAGGAACTAGGTCCTTGCTATGCTTCACTTGCTGTAGGACTAGAAGTACCTGACCTTGGAGGTGCTAAGTAAGCATTAAAATATAAGCAGAGCCGGGTGTGGTGGCACACGCCTTTAATCCCAGCACTTGGGAGGCAGAGGTAGGAGGACTGCCATGAGTTCAAGGCCACCCTGAGACTCCATAGTGAATTCCAGGTCAGCCTGGGCTAGAGTGAGACCCTACCTCGAAAAACCAAAAACAACACAAACTGTATATATATGTGTGTGTATGTGTATATGTATGTATGTATGTATGTGTGTATACACACACACACACATACATACATACATACATACATATATATGTGTATGTATATGTATAAATGTGAGATATACTGCTCTTGTCTGGCTAAATGTATATGTTATTCTCACCAAACTGCCCTGAAAGCACTACACTTAATATTCGTGTTCATATTCATACATTAATGCTACTCTCACATTTGGATAGAGAAGCTTCTCTTTTCAGATGGTGGTGACCACTGGGATGACTCAAAGGGCAACGGTGCTGAGAAGTAACGCAGGAGTGCTCAGCACTGAAACATCTCTATCACACCCTCCAAGGTTCAGGGTCCATTGCAGAAGAGGTGATGGAAAGAATGAAAGAGCCAAAGGAAGGGTAGGACTCCTGACAATGCAACTGTCCAGACAGAAATGGGCCTTGATATCCATGACCTCGCAGTGCCTAGCAATACCTTCACAAAACCCTCATAATAGGAGAAAAAGATGATGACATCAAAATAAAAGAAAGACTAATGGAGAGAGGGAGGGGATATGATGGAGAGCTAAGTGGTAAAGGGGAAAGTGGGGGAGGGGAAGGAAATATCATGGTTTATTGTTTGTAAATATAGAAGTTGTCAATAAAAAATTAAAAATAAATAAATAAATAGACAAAAAATGTGAGATATATGTATGTCACACTGAGAGACGTTTTAATGTGTAAGTACTTCAGTAGTTCCAAGTTTGTTAGAGGTGATGTAGCTGGAGCATCTGGCTTATGTAGGTAGCTTGGGAATTGAATCCAGGTCAGTTGGCTTTTGCGCATACAAATTCCTTTAACCCCTGAGCTATCTTCCTAGCCCTTCCCTTCCCTCCTCAAGATAGTTTTTAAAATATGTTTATTTGCGGAGGAGAGAGAGGAATAGCATGGTATGTCAGGGATCCTGCCACTGCAAACCAACTGCAAATGCACATGTCACTGTGTGCATCTGGCTCAACATGGGCACTAGGGAACTCCCCAGGCCCTGCCCCCCAAGGTAATTTTGATTTATCTTTATAGTTTATTTATTTGCAAGGAGGATGAGAGAGAAGGGTGGGAGAGCGTGCGCAAAGGAGCAAGTCAGGGCCTCTAGCCTCTGCAGACAAGCTCCAGATACATGTACCACTTTGTGCATCTGGCTCTACATAGGTGCTGGGAATAGAACCTGGGTCATTAGGCTTCGCCTGCAAGCGCCTTAGCCACTGAGCCATCTCTCCAGCCCCTAGAAGGTAGTTTTTAAATGTCAACTTGATCTATCCATTTTGGGGAGAGAAGACAATAGACTGGCTCAGTGTGCCCATGGGCGCTTCTATGGCGATGATGAAGCAGCAGGGTTGGGAAGGTACAATTCAAACTGCAAAAGTCTTGCCTTTTACTACCAAAAAGGCCTCCTCTTTTTATTTACACCACTGAGTGAAGAACTGTGTGTTGATATTAAATGCTAGACAAATCCAAGGTTGAGCCCATGTCTAAGTGTGCATGAGACCTTGGAGACCATCCCTAGCAAACACCCCCCCCAAAAAAAAAAAAATAATGCCAAAGACAGTTTTTATTGAACTCTTTAGTTTTCTTTTAAATGATACATAGAAGATGGAAAGGACATGACTTATTTAAACCGTTTTTCCCTCCCCAGCCTGTATCTTTGCCATATTTAAATTCCTTACTATGGAATGTTTTAGATGTTTTGTATTAAGAACTACTGGGTTAGCATTTGAAAACTATTTCCTTCCTAATTTCTTTTCTTTAAAAACATTTATTTTTTACTTAGTAGCAGAGGCCAGTAAGTTAAAAAGGAGACATAAAGGGTAGAGAAAGGAAGAGGGGAGGATACTTAATAGGTTGATATTGTATATATGTAATTACAATGATTGTAATGGGGAGGTAATATGATGGAGAATGGAATTTCAAATGGGAAAGTGTGGGGGTGGGGAGGGAGGGAATTACCATGGGATATATTTTATAATCATGGAAAATGTTAATAAAAATTAAAAAAAAAGAAAGAAAGAAATCCCAAGCTGGTTGACCTGGAGGGATGGCTTAGCTGTTAGGCATTTGCCTGCAAAGCCAAAGGACCCAGATTCAATTCCCCAGGACCCACATTAGCCAGATGCACCAGGGGGTGCACGCATCTTGTGTTTGTTTGCAGTGGCTGGAGGCCCTGGTGGCCCATTCTCTCTCTTTCTCTGTCAAGTAAATAATTAAATAAAAATAAAATATTTTTTTAAAAAATCCCAAGCTGGAGAGATGGCCAAAATAACTTTTCAGAACATTTCACAAATGTGATTTAAAATTGTTTGTTCTGTGATGCAACCTCTCCCCTGTGACCCACAAACCTTCATTAAAAGTTCTGTTGCAAAAAAAAAAAAAAAATTTATTTTTATTTATTTATTAGAGAGAGAGTGTGAGAATGGGCACACCAGAGCTTCCAGCCACTGTAAACAAACTCCAGACACAGGCGCCACCATGTGCATCTGGCTCATGTGGGACCTGGAGAATTGAACATGGATCCTTAGGCTTCACAGACATACATACATCCTTAACCGCTAAGCCATCTCTCCAGCCCCCTAATTTCTTTATTGTAGATTGAAGACTGCTTCATTTTAAGCTCAAGCTGATGAAATCAGACTTCCCAACTCCACAAAAGACAAATGATCAACTGGGTTCCACTTTTTGTTATTGCCGTCAACAGATCAGGCTACTGTGGTTGCCATGTCACCGGCTGCCGCTCCTAGGCTCAGACAGTTCCTGTTTGCTCGTTTGTGTTTGCAAGGTAAAGTACTCATACAGAGAACACACATTCTCAGTTTTCAAACTTGAGGCACCATCCCTTCATGAGTCTCACAGGGTTATCAGTTGTCCTTGTTTTATTTTCACATTGAAGGGCCTCTATCAGTTTCATTTACTCACTTCCCTCTGTGTTCTAGGAATAAAACCCAAGTTTTTAAATAAGGAAACAGTAATTGAATTTGTATTGAACATTTTTAACATTCTACTTTATGCTGTTTTGTAATCTTTATTAAGAGGAGCTCAGGCCATTTGTTCTGTACGTTTTGCTGTAAGAAGTCAGCCTTTCGTAGTTTAAAAAAAAAATAATAAGAGCAGCAGCAGCTCAGGCCAAGCATGGTGTCGCACACCTTTAATCCTAGCACTCAAGAGGCAAAAGTAGGAGGATTGTTGTGAGTACAAGGCTAGCCTGAGACTACATAGTGAATTACAGGTGAGCCTGCATTAGAGCGAGACTCTACCTCAAAAGAAAAAAGAAGCTCTGAAGCCGGGTGTAGTGATCCACACCTTTAATCCCAGCACTCGAGTGGTAGAGGCAGAAGGATAACTGAGTTCAAGGCCAACCTGGACTAGAGTAAGACCCAACCTCAGAAAACTTTTAAAAAAGGCTCAGAAAAAGAGACATTTAAACTTCCCTTTGCACTAATGATAGGCCCTGTTTGTTTGTGCTGTTTTGGGGGGATGGTTTTTGCTTTTTGTTTGTTTTGTTTTTGAGCTAAGGTCTCACTCTAGCCCAGACTGACCTGGAATTCACTATGTAGTCTCAGGTTGGCCTCAAACTCACAGAAATTCTCTTACCTCTGCCTCCCCAGTGCTAGGATTAAAGGCATGCGCCACCATACCCTACAGCTCTATGTATTTCTAGATAATCTATAAGACAGAGCTGAAATAACTTTTTGCCGGTGTGCATATACTGAAGCCTACTTTCTTGAAATACCATTTGCTTTAATCACAGCAGAGCTATGTTCTACAATTAACTCAGAAAATATAGTTATAGCCGGGTTTGGTGGCGCACGCCTTTAATCCCAGCACTTGGGAGGCTGAGGTAGGTGGATCACCATGAGTTTGAGGCCACCCTGAGACTACATAGTTAGTTCCAGATCACCCTGGATTAGAGTGAGACCCTACCTCAAAAAAACAAATATGTATGTATGTATGTGTGTGTGTATGTATGTATATAAAATAGTTACAGCTTGGTATATCTGGTTTTAGACCAAGCTGACCTGGAATTCAGTATGTAGCCCTCTCAGGCTGGCCTTGAACTCATAGCAATTCTCCTACCTCTGCCCCCACGCCCCAGCGATGGGATTAAAGGTGTGCACCACCATGCCTGGCTCTATCATACGGATTTTTATCTGGAATAAAATAAGAATATAGGAGTTCCCTCCCACATGTACTAGAAAAGGTTTACTTCAGACTGGATGGACGCCTGCCGTGAGATGACAGCAGCTGGCTTTCGAGTAAGTGCTTGCCCCGTCATCCCCTTCCTACCTGACTGTCTATTTGGTTTCCTTTACTGTCAGTGTTGGTTTAATACAGCAAAATGCCTTTTGTAATCACCAAGTTATAAACTGGGCATGGTGGCGCACACCTTTAATCCCAGTGCTCGGGAGGCAGAGGTAGGAGGATCTGAATGAGTTTGAGGCCACCCTGAGACTCCATAGTGAATTCCGGGTCAGCCTGGCCTAGAGTGAGACGCTACCTCGAAAAAAAAAAATCACCAAGTTACTAATGACTGAGCCTCAAATTACTAACCTTGAGAAAACAATAGCCTTTATTTAATAAGTTATTAGTATGTTCAAAAATGGAGTTGTTGGGCTGGAGAGATGACTTAGTGGTTAAGGCATTTACTTGCAAAGCCAAAGGATCCTGGTTCAACTCTCCAGGACCCACAAAAGCCAGATGTACAAGGGGATGCACGCACCTGGAGTTTTCAGTGGCTGGAGGTCCTGGCCTGCCAATTCTCCCTCTCTCTCTCCATCTCCTTCTCTCTCAAACAAATAAATTAACATATACATATATATATTTTATTTTATTTTTTTTTTTTTTAATGGAGTTGTTGAGCCGGGCATGGTAGCGCATGCCTTTAATCCTAGCACTCGGGAGGCAGAGGTAGGAGGATTGCCGTTGAGTTCAAGGCCACCCTGAGAATACAGAGTTAATTCCAGGTCAGCCAGAGCTAGAGTGAGATCCTACCTTGAAAAAACAAAACAAAAAAAATTGAGTTGTTGGACTTGAAATCATAACTGGATTTACTGAGGCATGTAATGCTGCTTCTAGATTAAAGGGGAATGAAATGAAACTGCACACTGTTGAGAGTGGAGACTGATGACTGAATAGCAATAATCATGTTTCAATTTGCATTGGTTTTAACCTTGGAAATGGAAGGAGCTGTGCCTCCATGTTCATAGTCTAGGGTTCTTGCCTACAGAGCTTTTTTTCTTTTGGTTTAGAGGTAGGGTCTTGCTCTAGCCCTGGCTGACCTGGAATTAGTCTCAGGCTGGCCTCCAACTCACAGCAGTCCTCCTACCTCAGCCTCCCGAATGCTAGATTAAAGGCATGCGCCACCACATCTGGTAAGAGCTTTGATTTTCCTTTCATTGAAGAATCTTCACTTATACCAGATGAGCTGCTTTGTGTGTATGTAAAGGAAATATTTTTCAAAAAATTTTCAGGGCTGGAGAGATGGCTCAGTGGTTAAAGCCTGCAAATCCTAAGGACCTGGGTTCTAAATAAAGTCAGGTGCACAAGGTGGCACATGCATCTGGAGTTCCTTTGCAGTGGCTGGAGGTCCTGGTTTGCCCATATTCATTTCCATTCTGTCTCCTAATATGTTTTAATTTTTTTTCAGTAAATAAAAGTTTAAAAATGCTTCTGAAGAGATAATAGCTCATTTAGACTAAACAAAGTCCCAAACCATTGCCAGCATACATTCTTTTATCCATATCATAGAACTCTCATAGCCAACAAGGTAACTTAAACACCAACAAAATAGGAATAATATGGTAAAAAGATATTAAGAGACTTTGTAACCAATCCTGAGGCCACTTCTAACTCTCTATAAGGTCTTTGTAGCCTGTGCCATCTGTGGTTATCATAATGGACTTCTGGAGAGCACATGGCAGTTTCTGTTGTGGGTTGGGCCCGATTGCTGTGGGTGAGGAGTGGATGGCAGTTTACCTACTCTGGCCCAGCCCTAAAAATTGTTTACTATCTACTTTAACTTAGCCTGTGCAAGTAGTTCTTGTCTGAGTAAGTCTGTTTGGAACAAGAAACTCATAAAAACTATAATAGCCACTTAGTTAGAACTCGTACAGAACAACAGTGGATGACAACAGTAAAACACTGAGGGTGGGCAGGAAAGGACAGGAAGTCAGGTGACGGGTGTGAATGTGCATTAGCTATGGTTTTCATCAGCTGTCACTAACTCCCACGCAGTATTTCCCTCCAAAACTTAGATCCTAAACTGCTTACTAATCCAGTAGTTTCAGATGCTGTTACGCACAGGAAGAAAAAGAAAACACTCCTGCCATGGGTTATGTAGAGTTTTCTGTATCCGCTGGAAAGCATTCTGAGTTCACGTTTATTCTGAAGTCATGAGAAGTATGCAAACATGTATACGGGTGCCTTCATTCAGATAGAAGTTTCTGGATGATCTCAGGAATATCCGTGCCAGGTAGGCATGTCCTCGTTTTCCTTGCGGGAAGAGCATGAAGATGACGCGCCGCAGGGGAAGCAACCTGAAGACTCACACGGTGCCTCAGCGGTCGCTGCCTGTGCTTGTGGTTCATGAACTAGAAAGACGATTGCTCCCATTTCTAGAGGATAGGCTTTCAAATCAGTCATCCTGCTGTTTCCCCCATGAAAGTTGAATAATGGAGTGAGGAATGTCCATGATTTTGTATGAATAGAAGGCGACATTACATCTTAGCCTCACGTGTAGAAAACCATGTACCAGTCTCTCTGATTTCATAAAGCAAACTGAGTTCTCTAGTCTTCTACCTTTCTAGCCAAAGGCAGAACTGGCCTAGTTCTTGTGCTGTTTTCCACAACAAAAAATCACCCCATTATTCTATTTCAAAAAGAAAAAATCAAAGTTCCAAACCATTGCCAGCGTACATTCTTTTATCCATATCATAGAATTCTCATAGCCAACAAAGTAACTTAAACACCAAACACCTAAAGAAACTGCTCCCGCCCCCAAAAAAGAAACAAGTCCAGTTCCTGCTAATTTACACATAAAATTTGATATCTGAGTATTGCACGCAGTAGTTTCTAAAAATTTCCACATATTATCCTAGCTTGCAAATCCAACATTGAATATATACTTAATATATTCAAATGTTGTCATGAGCATCTGACTAAAATTAGTTGACAGGCGTTATAACCACAAACACCATGCTTCTGTTGTGGGTTACAATATAAACTCCTTTCCACAAAGGCAGCATGTTGCAACCTTGATGTCTCAAGGCCACTGAAATGAAGTAACTTCGGTCAAGCATTGAGAAGCTCATCATCTGAGTGTCCAATGGCATCTGGATTTGAGAGTGGATCCAAATCTGCAAATAGATTGAACCAGGCTGACATGTCTTGATTACCATTGTTGGGGGCTATTAAAAAAAAGACATTAAAGAGTTTTAGCTTTTTGTAAATAAGATTTTGTACTACTTTCATAATGCTTTTTTTTTTTTTTTTTTGAGGTAGGGTCCCACTCTAGCCTAGGGTGACCTGGAGCTCACTCTGTATAATCCCAGGCTGGCATTGAACTCACAGGCCTCCCAAGTACTGAGATTAATGGCACACCAGAGCCTCTACCTACTGCAAATGAATTCCAGACACATGACTTGTGCATATGACTTGTGTGGGAACTAGGGAATTGAACCTAGGTCATTAGGCTTCACAGGCAAGCACCTTAGCCACTAAACCGTATCTCCAGCCCCAATTTTAATTTTTTTTGAGACAGGATCTCACTGATAGCCCAGACTGGCCTCAGAGTTTCAGTACTTCTGCCACAGGTTCACAAGTTTGGAATTAGAGGCATGCACTACCATTCCAACACTTTAAAAAAAATTAGGGGCTGGAGAGATGGCTTAGCGGTTAAGCACTTGCCTGTGAAGCCTAAGGACCCCAGTTTGAGGTTTGATTCCCTAGGTCCCACATAAGCCAGATGCACAAGGTAGTGCATGCATTTGGAGTTTATCTTCAGTAGCTGGAGGCCCTGATGTGCCCATTCTCTCCTTCTCTTTCCCTACCTCTTTGTTGCTCTCAAATAAAAACTATAAAAAAATTTTTTTTTTAATTTTGAGGGCTGGAGAGATGGCTCAGGGGTTAAAGCACTTGCCTACGAAGCCTAACGACCTGGATTCAGATTCCCAGTGCCCACATAAAATAGATGCACAAAGTGGCACATGCATCTGGAGTTCATTTGCAGTGGCTGGAGACCCTGGCATGCTATTCTTTCTGTTTCTCTTCTCACCTCTTCCTGCTTGCAAATAAGTAAAAATCCAAAAAATTAAAAGATTTTTGAGGGCTGGGAAAATGGTTCAGTGGTTAAAGGCACTTGCTTGCAAAACACGCAGGCCCAGGTTCTATTTCTTAGTACTGTGTAAAGCCAGATGCACAATGTGGCACATGTGTCTGGAACTCATTTACAGTGCTAAGAGGCCCTGGTGCGCCTATATACTCTCATAAATAACTTTTATAAAAATTCAAAAACACAGTATCTTACAAAATGCATTTTGTCAGATCCAACTTACTAATCCAATCACTCTCATCTCTGTTAGAATAGAAATTTCTACAGAACAATAGTCTGCAAGTTATACCGTAGCAGATATTTGAGGAAGAATGTTTAGACTGAGGGCTAATATTATTAACAAGTTGCATGTGGTGACACAATAGTCCCTCTCATAAGAACAAGGAATCCCAAAGGCAGGGTGGAGAGCCAGAGGACCATCTAAGAACTGGACATGAGGTGAGTTACAATGGGCAGTGTTAAGGCAGTCCAATTCTGGAGAGTCCAGGCAATTGGCTCTGATCATCAGGGTTAATACTTGCCAGAGACCTGTGGTCCAGAGTGGCACAGAGGTCCTAAACCTTAAGGATCAGGGCAGAGTGAGAGATTTCAGTCAGCTTGGGTTCAGCTCCCCTGAAGCAGTGCTGGGTATACCCACACAATTTATGGCTTAGGTCCTAGATGCATCACTGCTAATGAATAATCAATTCAGGGAAAGTCACTCAGCCTCAGGGGCTCATGTAACTATTGAGTATGCAAAAAACTAATGAGTATGCAAAAAGTACATGGTCTTATCCTACGGAAAATGAATTTTATGATACACATATAGAAAACTTTTTTCTTTTTCCTATTTTTCTTTTTTTAAGACAGTCTCAGTCTGTCACCCAGGCTGGCCTGAAACTTGTGTATGTAGCTCAGGCTGGCCTCAAATTTGTAACAATCTTCCTACTCCAGCCTTTCAAGTGTTAGGATTATAGGTGTGAGCTACAACTATACCTAAACTAGTACCTTCATGAGGCAACGTGCCCATAAACACGTCATCCAGAGTTTGGGCAGTACCCCCTGGGCAAATTTTTTTCTGCACTAGCAACAATGTTGTGATAAGGTTCTTTTGTGTTATATGTAAATGGACTTTCTTTTTTAGTTTTGTTTTTTTTGAGGTAGGGTCTCACTCTAGCCCAGGCTGACCTGGAATTCATTATGTAGTCTCAGGATGGCCTTGAACTCACTTCGATCCTCCTACCTCTGCCTCCCGAATGCTGGGGAATTTCTTTATCATAAGTGTGAATGTTTAATTTTAGTGGGAATTAAAAAAATGATTTTCCAAAAGAATTCCAATTTACACTCTTACACACAGTGTAAGAGACTTTTGTTTTTCCTCTATGTCCTTGTCAACACATGATTTTTTATTTTTATTTTATTTTTTTCCATTTTAGCCATTCTGGTAAGTGTTTTGGATTTCTCCTAGGGGAGGGGAAGGGCAGGCTGGCCTGAAACTCATGATAGTCCTGCCTCAGGCTCTGAGTGCTGAAATGCTCAGATTATAAGTATGTGCCACCACATCCCGCTTTCCCGTTATTTGTTTTATGGTGCTGAGATTACACCCAGGGCCTTGCTCATGCTAGGTCAGCACCCTACTGTTGAGTTACATGCCTAGCCCTACATTTTGGGTTTGGATTTGCCTTTTCTTTAATTTGCACTTAATGAAATGGGACAGAGTCAGTTAACTTCTGAAGAGGTTCCCTTACCAAAATTGTCAAGCTAACAGTTAAGCAGCTTTTTCTTAAATATTTTTGTGTATTTCCTTATTAGAAGGAGAGAGAGAGAATGGGCACACCATGGCCTCTAGCCACTGCAAACAAACTCCAGACACATGTGCTGTGCATCTGGCTTATGTAGGTTCTGGGGAGTCAAAGCTAAGTCCTTAAGCTTCGGAGCAAGCACCTTAACCACCAAGCCATCTCTCCAGCCCTAAGCAGCTTTTTTTGTTCAGAATTGAGAGCTGTCTTTTCCCCCCTATTCTTTGCATCCCCAAATAAGCCTCAGTGATTATAATACCAGAGATATAAATACCTCTGCTTTTTGTCTGCATAGGCTGGATCTTGGTTGTCCCCAAAAGCCCATGAGTTAGGTCTGGTCCTCAGCCTGTGGCATTATTGGGAAGTAGTAGAATCTTTAGGAGTGGGCTGAGATTGTAGCTCAGTAACAGTACATTTGCTTAGCACATTCACTGTCCTGAATCTGGTTCCCAGCAACACACTCCTTCAGGAGGGAGGGCCCAGTGGAATGACGAAGACGTTAGGTCTCCGGGGGTTATTCCCATCTCTTAGCTTCCATGAAGTGAAGAGACCTGTTCTACTGTAATCTCCTGCCATGATTCACTGTGCTCCCACTGATCTAAAAGCAGTGGAACCATCTGACCATGGGCTGGACCCTCTAAAGCATGAGCTAAGACACAGTTGAATGATGACTTAAATGTATACTGGCTAAGGAAATGAAGACCACCATTCAGGGCTGGGGGGTCCAGTGGGCAGTACAATGGCTGGCTGGCCTTAGAGGTTCAATCCTCAGCATCACAAAGGAAGGAACTGGGGAATCAAAAAGGGAGGGAGGAAGAATAAAGAAAAGAAGATAAGATCACAGGTCATAACTACAGTAATAAATATCTTCTACAAGAATTCAATGGCCCACTCCTGTAATCCCAGCGTTTAGGAGGTTGAGGCTGAAGGATCAGGAGCTCAAGGCCAGTTTGAGCTACACAGTGAGACCCTGTCTACTGTACAAACTATTTCAGTTCAATGATAGATAAACAGAATGACCGAAAATATCTAGGAAAAAGCATCTGTATTGAACATGTGTACTTTTTTTATCATTATTCCCTTTCTGCAGTGTAATAATTTGCCTATTACTTACATAGTTCCAAGTATTATAAGCAATACAGGAATGACTAAAAGTCCCATACATACAAAAAAAAAAAAAAAAAAAAACAGAATGAAAACACAGAAAAACAAGGTTTTGAGGGAAATATGGTTACCAAATACATGGAAATACTGCATTAATTTTGTAGTCTATCTAGGCTGAATTGATAAATGTAAAAGTAATGATGCCCCAAGAATTTGGAAGTCAGCTTAAAAGGCCTTTCACAGGCCAAGACAGGAAAACTTGAGAACAAAATGATCAAGTACAGCAATAACTATAAACTACAGAAAAGCATGAATCTACACTGATATCTAGATAATAATTGGAAAAGAAGAGAGGTCACTTGTTTCTGCAGAGCACTGAGGGCCAATGAAGACAGTTAAACTATAGCTCAGTAGAGCTGTTTAAGAAATGTGATCTACATAAATGTTGGCGGGGATGTGGAAAAAGAGGAACCCTTCTACACTGCTGATGGGAATGCAATCTGGTCCAGCCATTGTGAAAAACAGTGTGGAGGTTTCTAAAACAGCTAAAGATTGATCTACCATATGACCCAGCTATAGCGCTCCTAGGCATATATCCAAAGGACTCATCTCATTTCCTTAGAAGTACGTGCTCTACCATGTTTATTGCTGCTCAATTTATAATAGCTGGGAAATGAAACCAGCCTAGATGTCCCTCAACTGCTGAGTGGACAATGAAGATGTGGCACATTTATACAATGGAGTTCTACTCAGTGGTAAAGAAAAATGAAGTTATGAAATTTGCAGAAAAATGGATGGATCTGGAAAGGATTATACTAAGTGAGGTAACCCAGGCCCAAAAAGCCAAGCACCACATGTTCTCTCTCATATGTGGATCCTAGCTACAGATGATTGGGCTTCTGCGTGAGAAGGAAAATACTTGGTAGCAGAGGCCAGTAAGTTAAAAAGGAGACATAAAGGGAAGAGAAAGGGAGGAGGATACTTAATAGGTTGATATTGTATATACATAATTACAATGATTGTAATGGGGAGGTAATATGATGGAGAATGGAATTTCAAATGGGAAAGTGTGGGGGTGGGGAGGGAGGGAATTACCATGGGATATTTTTTTATAATCATGGAAAATGTTAATAAAAAATTAAAAAAAAAAAAAGAAATGTGATCTAAAGACAGAGGTAGGAGGATCACTGTGAGTTTGAGGCCACCCTGAGACTACATAGTGAATTCCAGGTCAGCCTGAGCTAGAGTGAAACCCTACCTCAAAAAAAGAAAAGAAAGAAAAAGAAAATGTGATCTAGCTGGGTGCAGTGGTACATGCATTTAATCCACAGGCAGAGGTAGGAGGATCACCATGAGTTTGAGGCCACCCTGAGACTACATAGTGTATTCCAGGTCAGCCTGGGCTACAGCAAGACCCTATCTCCAAAAACCAAAAGGAAAGAAAAAGAAATGTGATCTATGGGGGCTGGAGAGATGGCTCAGCAGTTAAAGGCATTTGCTTGCAAAGTCTGATGGCCCAAGTTTGACTACCCAGTACCCATGTAAAGCCAGGTGCACAAAGTGGCACATGCATCTGGAGTTTGTTTGCAATGGTAAGAGGCTCTGGTGTGCTCTCTCTTTGCTCTCTTATTCTCTTGTTTCTCTCCTCTCTCTCTCTCTCTCATAAATAAAATGTATAAAAAAGAAATGTGATCTATGGGTGAATAAACAAGGTAGTAGAATCTATTCAGTAGGAGTTTTATAAGGGAAAGAAATCCTATCACATGTCATAGGATGGATGAACTTTGAGGTAATTAAGCTAAATGAAATGCCTGTCACCAAAAACCAAATTGTGTTATTCTACCTCTATGAAGAATACCTAGCCAGGCATGGTGGTGCATGCCTTTAATCCCAGCACTTCGGGAGGTAGAGGTAGGAGGAGCGCCATGAGTTTGAGGCCACCCTATCACTCACAGTGAATTCCAGGTCAGCTTGGGCTAGAGCAAGACCCTACCTCAAAAAGAAAAAAAAAAAAAAAGAATATCTAAAGGGCTGGAAAGATTGCTTAGTGGTTAAGGCACTTGTGTGCAAAGCCTAAGAATGCATGTTAGAATCTCCAGGTCCCACAGAGCCAGACAAAGTGATGCGATGTTTCACATGTACACAGGGGGTGCACATGTCTGGAATTTGCAACTAAAAGGTCCTGGCAAGCCCATTCTCTCTCTCTCTTTCTCTGTCTCCCTCAAAATAATTTTAAAAAGAAAAAAGTAATGAAATTAGCAAAATTAGAAAGTAGTCTGATGGCTAGAGAGGTATCTCAGTGGTTAAAGTCGCTTGCTTGCAAAGCCTGACAGCCTGGGTTCAATTCCCCAGTACGCACATAAATAAAGTCATATGCACAAACCAGTGCATATGTATGCAATGCCAAGCACACCCATATTCTCTCTCTAATAAATAAATCATAAAAATATTTAGGACAAAAATTAGTATGATAGCTAGCCATTGGTGGTGCACACTTGTAATCAAGACTAGCAGGGGCTATATAGAGCCTGTTGAAAAACTGGGTGGGGGGTACACCCAGAGGAGAAAGAGGAATGACGGTTAGCAAGGAGTTAATGGGTGAGTCTCACAATGAAAACGTTCTATCTCATTGCAATGTGAAACTCCCGAAATGGTAAGATGAAAACTGGAGCTGGTAAGATTAACAGTAGGTTATAGTTCTGTGAAATCTGAACACCACACACTCATGATTAAGATGGTATTTTGGGGGTTGGCAGTTCGAGGGAGGGTTTTGCTAGAGCCCTGGAATTCACTATGTAGTCTCAGGCTGGCCTCAAACTCATGGTGATCCTCCTACCCCTGCTTTCCAAGTGTGGGATTAAAGGGGTGAGGCACCACGTCTGGCTCTTTTTGTTTTTTTTTTAAATACGTTTTCGTTTATTTTTATTTATTTATTTGAGAGTGACAGAGAAAGAAAGAGACAGATAAGCTGGGCGTGGTGGCACATGCCTTTGATCCCAGCACTTGGGAAGCAGAGGCAGGAGGACAGCTGTGAGTTCAAGGCCACCCTGAGACTACATAGCAAATTCCAGTTCAGCCTGGGTTAGTGAGACCCTACATCAGAAAAAAAAAAAAGAAGAAGAAGAAGAAGGAAAGAAAGAGGCAGATAGATTTAGAGCATGGGCGTTCCAGGGCCTCCAGCTACTGCAAACGAACTCCAGATGCATGTGCCACCTTGTGCATCTGGCTTACATGCGTCCTGGGGAATCGAGCCTCAAACAGGGGTCCTTGGGCTTCAAAGGCAAATGCTTAACCACTAAGCCATCTCTCCAGCCCACGTCTGGCTTTTAATATGTCATTTTAAGGGGCTGGGGAGAGGCTTAGGAGGCAATGGTGCTTGAAAAGCCTTGCTTGTAAAGCCTGATAGCCTAGGTTCAATTCCCCAGTACCCAAAAGCATGAGGACCTGAGTTTGATCCCCCACAACTATGTAAAAGGCCTGACATGGCCACGCATGCTGTCATTCCAGCCACGAGGGGCACAGTGACAAAAGAATTGCTGGGGTTTGCTTGTCTGAAAAACCACACACAACTCCAGACTTAGCGAGAGGCCCTGTCTCAGGAAACAAGGTGGAAGAGTAATAGAGGAAGGCACTCAATGGGCTCCTGTGGCCTCTGCATGTGTGCACACATATGTACATAAATGCACAGAGCACACACCCAAAAAAATACTAATAAAAGTTTTTAAAGATGTCGTCTTAAGCCAGGCATGGTAGTGCATGCCTCTGATCTCAGTGCCAGGGAGGCAGAGTAGGTGGATTGCCTTGAGTTCAAGACTACATAGTGAATTGCAGGTCAGTCTGGGATAAAGCAAGACCCTATCTCAAAAGAAAAAAAAAAAAGGTTTCTTATGTCCTGGATGCATTCTTTGTCAATGAGCACCCTGTATTCCAAAGCCTCTTCCAAACTGGGATTATAATGCATGCCTACCACCCATGAGGTCCTGGGTTGGCATCCAGCACTGAGGGAAGAAACCGTCTTCTATCCTGAAGTGTGTACTCACTACCCGCAACCCTTACAAAACAGATTGCAGTCCGGAATTTAGTAAACTATAGCAAGCTCGCAATTTCTCTTCAGGCCTTCCATAATGAGAGGGTAGCCAGGTATAGCTTTCGTTGTAATACTAATTACTGTTACCTAAATACTTTTCTTCACGTGTGGCAAAGACTATCAAGTGATCCTTTCCTGAATTTACCATAGTTTTACCTAGTTCTGAGTGCAGTGAACTTACATTTGGTTAATTTTCTTGGACTCTGTAAAGGCACTGGTATGTCATCAGTGTGTGCTGATCCCTCTTGGGAGGCCCAGCCTTAGGGAGGAAGGGAGGAGAGAAGGAATTATTCATTGTTAATCAAGTACCAAGTGCATCAGAAAAGAAAAGGCTAAATACTCCAGTCTGCCAGAGTCAGATGCTATAGGATAAGAATTTTCTACAGTTTAGTATTTTATTCACTCATCTAAGTTTAGAACCAGACATTGTTATATTATCCAAAGTGACTTTGAAATAAATATACAGCCTTTTTAAACAATTACAAGTGGGGCTGGAGAGATGATTTAGCAGTTAAGGCACTTGCCTGTGAAGCTTAAGGACCCAGGTTCAATTCCTCAGTACCCACATAAACCAGATGCACAAGGTGGTACATGCATCTGGAATTCGTTTGCAATGACTGGAGGTCCTGGTGCGCCCCGTTTTTTATCTGCCTCTTCCTCTACACCCCCTCTCTCTTTCTCAAATAAATAATTTTAATTACAAATGGGGGCTGGGTGTGGTGGCACAAACCTTTAATCCCAGCACTTGGGAGGCGGAGGTAGGAGGATCACTGTGAGTTTGAGGCCACCCTGGGACTACATAGTGAATTCCAGGTCAGCCTGAGCTAGAGTGAGACCCTACCTTGGAAAAACAACAACAAAAAATTACAAGTGGGGGCTGGAGAGATGGCTCGGCAGTTAAGTTACTTGCCTGCAAAGTCTAAGGACCCAAGTCCATTTCCCCAGTACCCATGTAAAGCCAGATGCATAAGGTGATGTGTGCATCTGGAGATCATTTGCAGAGGCTAGAGGCCCTGGCATGCCCATCCTCTCTCAATCTCTCTACCTGCTTCTTTCTCAGTCTCTCAAATAAATAAATAAATTTACAAATGGAGAGCTGGAGAGATGGCTCAGCGGTTCAGGTTCTTGACTGCAAAGTCTAAGAACCCAAGTTCATTTCCCCAGTACTCACATAAAGCCAGATGCGCAAGGTGGTGCATGTATCTGGAGTTCTTTTACAATGGCTGGGGCCTCTGGCATAACCATTCTCTCTCTCTCTCTCTCTCTCTCTCTCATAAATAAATAATTTTTTAATTACAAATGCAGCTGGGCGTGGTGGTGCATGCCTTTAATCCTAGTACTTGGGAGGCAGAGGTAGGAGGATCACTGTGAGTTCGAGGCCACCCTGAGATCCCATAGTGAATTCCAAGTCAGCCTGGGCCAGAGTGAGACGCTACCTCGAAAAAAACAAAACAAAAAAATTACAAATGGAGCTGAGTGTGGTAGCACACGCCTTTAATCCCAGTACTCGTGAGGCGAAAGTAGGAGGAAGTGGAGCACGCATGTGGAGTTCATTTGTAACAGCAAGACGCTCTGGCATGCCCATTCTTTCTCTGCCTCTTCTTTTTCCCTCCATTTGCAAATAAAAATATTTTTAATCAAAAAATAAAAAGGTTACAAATGGAGAAGGTATAGAAACATTGTAAGCCGTCAGCAAGAAACAGCCTAAGAATTATGTTGAAACCCAAAAGTATGCTTATTCCTTGGACTTGGTGACCCCATTTTATCTTAAGGAAATAGTTTAGCCAAGGGGAAAAGCCCAAGTACAATTACTTCCCCATTATTAGTAGTCATGAGCAAACAAACATGCTATGAAGGGAATTAAGATATGATGGGCCAAGTGTGGTAACTAGTACCTGTCATCTTAGCACTTGGGAAACTGAGACTGTAGGATTGCTTTGAGCTCAAGGGCAGCCCGGGCTACAGTGTGAGACCCTGTCTCACAAAAACAAGCTTATGGCATATTAAAGGATAAAATACTATGTGATTGGAACACAGGTACAACACACACTCAAAAAAAAAAAAACTGCTAGCATTGAACACATTAGAAAAAAAATTAGAATGGCATTAGAAAAAAATTATTCTATGTAATCCTTATATAGAAGAAATCATTTGATGCTCAAGCAAGATGGCACTGTGGTTTGAAATGTAATTGCCATCATAATTGTATGAAAAAGCTAACCCTTTAAGAAGAGGTCAAGTCCCAAGGGCCTCTGCCATTGTAGCTTACTGCCATTAACGTTAAGTACTTGCTTATAGGAGTAGACTCTTTTTTTTATTTACGTATTTGAGAGTGACAGACAGACCGAGGAAGAGGCAGATAGAGAAAGAATGGGCGCACCAGGGCCTCTAGCCACTGAAAACAAACTCCAGATGCATGTGCCAACGTGTGTATCTGGCTTACATGGGTCCTGGGGAATTGAGCCTTGAAGTGGGGTCCATAGGCTTCACCGGCAAGTACTTAAACACTAAGCCATTTCTCCAACCCTAGGAGTAGACTCTTGATAAAAAGGTACATCCCTGATACTGAAAACCTACAACAGGGGTAGTCATGAGCCCTAGGGGTAACATCTGCTGATGTCTGGATAAGTGTATATAGTATGCTTATCAAACTGCACAGTAAGCACTTCTCTTAATACTTATACCCTTATATTAACACTACTCTCACTTTGAGCAGAGAATCTTCTCTCTTCAGATGGCAGTGACCTTGGGATGACTCAGAAGGTATCATAGTGCTGGAAAGAAGTGACTGGAGTACTGAGTAACATCTCGATCACACCTTCCAAGGCTCAGGTGGACTTGCCAAAGAGGTGGTGGAAAGAATGTAAGAGCCAAAGGAAGGGTACGACTCCTTACAATATGCTCCCTCCAGACACAAAATGGCCTGGATATCCATGACCTCACCGTGCCTGACACTACCTACACAAGACCATCATAAGAGGAGGAAAAGATCATGACATCAAAATAAAAGACAGACTGAGATGGGGAGGGGATATGATGGAGAATGGAATTTCAAAGGGGAAAGTGGGGAGGGGAGGGTATTACCATGGGATATTTTTTATAATCATGGAAAATATTAATAAAAATTGAGGGAAAAAAAGTTAAGTTCAGCCAGGTGTGGTGGTGCACACCTCTAATCCCAACACTCAGGAGGCAGAGGTAAGAAGATCGCATGAGTTCGAGGCCACCCTGAAACTACATGGTGAACTCCAGTTCAGCCTCGGCTAGGGCAACACCCTACCTCGGGGGCGGGGGCGGGGAGGAGGAGGAAGGTAAGTTCCGTCCCATCCTCTCTCCTGTCTTATCTTCAGCACAGCCTTTCACCTTCCCGTAAGGGATGATATATCAGATTCTGGTGCCCTGCTCTTAGACTTCCAAGCCTTCAGAGATGTAAGCCACAACCCAGCTTATGGTACTCTGTCACAGCATCAGAAAACAGGCTAAGACATGGGGCCCCTGGAACACAGATCTTTTAACTCTAGATAGCTCACTTCCCTGAGCACGTAACGGGAGAATGAGGATGTGGACATCCAGGAAAGAATGTTGGGGTAGAGTCTTGCACTAGGAGGCAGGAGCCAGATTTTGATCCCCATTTCAAAGTTTAAGCTGCCAGATGACCTTCCCTGAGTCTCCCTGCACCTGCCTGTGTTATTAAATGGGAATATCCTGGCTGCTTGCAGGCAGGAGCCAAGCCAAATCTTCAGAGTGGTGAAAGAATATTGTTGACATTATATTTCCCAAAAACGAAGGGAAAAATCCAGTGCTATTAAGAGATGTAGTCAAGAAGAAAGAGGAATAGGAGTACACAGTTTTAACTGAAGAATAATCAGCTTACATAATTTTTAACTACCAGGCCATAGAAGTGCCCTATGAAAGCGAGTGTTTTCTAAAATACTACCATAGCCAAACACCTGGACCATCTTAGAGTGTCTCATTCAAATAATACTGCCTATTCTTTTCCCTTGTTCTAGTTACTGCACAAAATAATGGTTTTCCTTATGACATTTTCCTAGATACATGCCATTGTCTTCTGCTTATATTTGTCCCCTCACTACCCTACTCCTTCCTAACCCTCTTTCATTGGTCTCCTTTCTTCCCCCAATACTCCTTCTACTTTCATATGATAAATAGATGAGTGATAGGTTCTGTATAAGAGAAAACATGAAATATTTTGTCTTCCTGCCCTTCATTATTCTTTCTTGCTCCCCCCTCACCTCCCATTAGACTCCTCCCTCCCCTCCTTAATTAGTCTTCTCACTGCTGTGACCCTTATCTGACAAAAGAGACTGAAGGAGAGGCAGCTGGTCACACTGCATCCGCAGTCAAGAAGCAGACGGGTGAGTGCTGGTGCTCAGCTCACTTTCCCCTCTTTATTCAGGCTGGGGTTCAAGCCCATGAGGTGGTGCCACCACTTAGGGTGGGTTTTCCCACCTCAGTTCACCCATTCTAGAAAGCCCATCATAGACATGCCCAGAGGCTTGCCTCTTAGGTTATTCTAGATCCTCTCAAGTTGACAATATTAAACATCACACCCATCATAGATTCTCTTCTACTTGGATGTTCTATATATGTAAATCTAGATTCTACATGTGAAAAGGAGCATGAGAATATTGGTCTTGCTGAGTCTGGCATTATTCACTTAGCATAATGATTATATCCATTTTCCTGCAAATGGCATTTCATTCTTTCCAGTGAAACAACACTTCACTGTGTGTGTGTGTCACACATTTTCTTTTTTTTTTTTTTTTTTTTTTTTTTTTTGAGGTAGGGTCTCACTCTAGCCCAGGTCAACCTGGAATTCACTATGTAGTCTCAGGGTGGCCTTGAACTCACAGTGATCCTCCTACCTCAGCCTCTCTCCCAAGTGCTGGGATTAAAGGAGTGTGCCACCATGCCCAGCTACAGAAAGAATGGGTATACCAGGGCCTCTGTCCACTGCAAACGGACTCCATGTGGCTGGTTTTACATGGATACTGGGAAACCGAACTGGGGTTATTAGGCTTTATAGGCAAGTGCCTTAACAACTGAGCCATCTCTCCAGCCCTCAAATTTTCCTTTTTCTTTCCTTCTTTAATCAAGGTAGGGTCTCACTCTAGCTCAGGCTGACCTTGAATTCACTGTGTAGTCTCAGGATGGCCTCAAACTCTTGGCAATTTTCTTTATTTATTCATCTGTTGATGGCCATTTAGGCTGGTTCAAACTCTTGGCTATTGTGAATAATGCAGCAAACTCCATTAGTGAACATCACAAGCTCTTTAGCTTCTTTAAAAGCAACCCAAAGGCTGAGGATGCAGATCAGGGGTAGAGTGCCTGCCTAGCCCGAAATTTGAGCGTGCTAGTGAAGTAGAGGCAGGGAGGTCAGAAGTTCAACGTTATCCTCAGCTCGCTCGGCAATTCCAAGTCAGCACGGGCTAGGAGGAGCTCCTGCCGTGAAAGATAAAGTGTTAGCGCAGCGCTGACAGAACTGCTGCCTAGAAAAACAAGGAAGTGTGGAGAAGGAGCTGAGGGCTGAAGACCTAGCAGCAAGCAGCTCTCTTACAGCAACGCAAGAAACCAAATGAGTCTCTAAGTGGCTGTGACAGTGCAGGAGAGCGGGGAATGCCTCACACCGAGAAGGGGCAGCACTGATAACCACTATGGAGAAACAAGGTGACCCTCCACCACCACCTTGCCCAGAAGGCTGCCCTGGGACCTGCTGCGAGAGTCACTGCTTGTTTTATTTATTTATTTATTTATTTATTTATTTATTTATTTATTTATTTATTTATTTTTTGCTACCTGAGCCCACAAAGGAAACATCACATTTTGCTTCGTGGAAGAAAATATATCACTGGACCGACTTAGACAGTTACAGAACAGACACTGGGAAAGTCAAGGAAGAGCACGTCGGCGTGGTGGAGGTGGCCAGGAAACAGCCCTTGTTTCAGAGTTGTCGACCAGACCAACAGCGGTCTGGTATTTTTCTAGTTGATTCGGATGGTTATACATTTTATCTAGCAGTCCTGAAGTTAAAATCCACCTCTTGGTTCTAGCATGAACAACCACAAATAACAAGGCACGTGTGTCCAAATATTTCATTAGACACTTACTGTTGAAGGATCCAGCAGCATGAAGGCCAAGGTCAAAGACTTGCGAGGGAAGGAACTGAGAAGAATAAGCCAGAGGCTCAGATTGCACAGAAGGCTCCTGGGGTGTGAGCTGGGCACTGAGGCTCCCGCAGGAAGTCTCACATTCTTGTGTAAATTCACTAGTGCTTGAGGAACCGGGACTTAGGAGGCTGTTCAGAAATGAGAATTCCTTCTCAAAATCATCTCCTTCCAGTGAATCTACTGGTAGATCTTTTGCAACTGTTGATTGAAAATAAAAACAAAGCTTTTATTTCTTTTTGAAGAAACAAGAGTAGACTGTAGGATAAATTAACTTCATTTTTGCTTGTTTGGTTTGTTTCATTTAAAAATATTCTACTGCTGGGCGTGGTGGCACACACCTTTAATCCCAGCAGAGGTAGGAGGATCATGGTGAGTTCAAGGTCACCCTGAGACTACATAGTGAATTCCAGGTCAGCCTGGACTAGAATGAGACTCTCCCTTGAAAAACTAAAAAAGAAAAAAATATATTTGTTTATTTATTTATTTGAGAGAGAGGGAGAGAAATGGGTGCACCAGGGCCTCTAGCCACAGCAAATGAGCAAACAAACTCCAGACGCATGCACCACCTTGTGCACCTGGTTTTACATGGCTACTAGTGAATCAAACTTGGGTCCTTAGGCTTTGTGGGCAAGTGCCCTAACTCTTGAGCCATCTCTCCAGTCCACTATTTGATTTTTTTCGAGGTAGGGTCTCATTCTAGCCTAGGCTGACCTGGAACTCACTCTGTAGTCCCAGGCTGCCCTCAAATTTACCTACCTCAGCCTCCCGAGTGGTGGGATTAAAGGTGTGTGCCACCAGCCCATTTAATTTTATTATTCCTTTACAGTAAATACTGTACATTATATGATTTACATAATGTTTATCAATAACTAGATTTATATTTATTTGAGAGAGAGAAAGAGGCAGATAGAGAGAATGAGCACACCAGGGCCTCTAGCCACTATAAACGAACTCCAGACTCATGTGCCACCTTGTGCATCTGTACGTGGGTACTAGGGAATCAAACCTGGGTACTTAGGCTTCACAGGTAAGCACCTTATCTGCTAAGCCATCTCTCCAGCCCTAGTTATTTATTTCAGTGAGAGAGAGAGAAAGAGGCAGGTAGATAATGAGCATGCCAGGGCCTCTAGCCACCATAAACGAGCTCCAGACCTATGCACCACCTTCTGTATCTGGCTTACATGGGTACTAGGGAATTGAAGCCAGGTCTTTTGACTTTGCAGGCAAGCACCTTCATTGCTAAGCCATATGTGATAATTATTTCTAATTGGACAAGATTTAGATCCAACTGGCCACATTTTTACAACAAGATATAAAAAATAGTTATATCTATGTACAAAATAATGTGTCACTTATGTAAGATATAAATGACAGAAAGAGAAACAAGAGGAGACTAACATACTATGTTCTACAAGAAACAACCAAACAGCACAATCTGTAAGGTGATGATTTAAAACATATAGTCTTTGATGCTGGACTTTCTTTTCAAACATGTTGAAAATTCACAAAAATTACTACTAGTGCACATAAAAAGTCAATGAGCCAGGCATGGTGGCGCATGCCTTTAATCCCAGCACTAGGGAGGCAGAGGTAGAAGAATCACTGAGTTCAAGGCCAGCCTGAGGCTGCATAGTGAATTCTAGGTCAGCCTGGGCTAGAGAGAGACCCTACCTTGAAAAGCCAAAAACAAAGTCATTGAGTTCTTAGAGAACTTGATTACAGTGTAATAAAACTAAATAATTTAAAGGAAACCAAAACAAAAAGGCTCTTACCTATATTTTAAAAATATTTTATTTATTAGAGAGAGAGAAAGGCAGTGTTGCAGTCAGGTTCGCATTGCTGGCAGAAATCACCCGACCAAGAGCAGCTTTTGGGAAAAAAGGGTTTATGTTGGCTTACAGGTAGGTTCGAGGGGACGTTCCATGATGGTAGGGGAAAATGATGGCATAAGCAGAGGGTGGACATCACCCCCCTGGCCAATATAAGGTGGACAACAGGAACAGGAGGCTGTGCCAAACACTAGCAAGAGGGAGCTGGCTATAATACCCATAAGCCTGTCCCCAACAATACACTGCCTCCAAGAGGTTTTAATTTCCAATTGCCATCAGCTGGGAACCTAGCATTCAGAACACCTAAGTTTATGGGGGACCCCTGAATTAAACCACCACAGGCAGATAGAGAGAATAGGTGTGCCAGGGCCTCTAGCCACTGCAAACAAACTCCAGACACATGCACTGCCTTGTGCATCTGATTTATGTGGGTAAATCCCAAGGCCACATAGAATATAAAAAGTAACAACAACCAAAAAAGAAACAACCAACATTTACTCAAGAAAATCTACTAGAACTCGGAGGGGGCAGGGAGCATCTGTGAGACTGGTACTGAAAAAGCCCCTTCCCCTGCCACAGATGGATGGAATGGACATTCCATTCCAATACAGGAGTCCTTCGCCCTTGACTCTCCCGTGAAATCTACCTTCCCAGAAGGGTAGGTTGCCCGCACATCCACGCCTGTCCCTTTTCCCTGTTGCTAAGGCTAAGTCCATGACTGCAGCCAGGAGTGGAGGCTTTCCCATCCAAAGCACACTCATCACATGAAGACAGTCGACCAAGTATACTGCCGATCCCAGGACCCTGGTCTCTTGTCCCTCCAGGTAAAGTGGCAGGTGGAGGCAACCATAAGCTATGACTAGCGTCAGCCCCTAGGACAGGGGTGTCACAGAAGCAAGCCTCTGTCCTCACTCCTCACTGTGACTCGGCGGCCTCCTAGGGGGAGAGAGAAGTAGGCCACAAAGGAGATGATGCCTAATCTCGTCCCAAGGAGCCAACTGCATTCACAACCGCAAGTAGAGAGCTCAAGCCTGAAAATGCTCTCAAAGATTGCAGGCTGTGGTAAAAGCCACAAGGCAATTTTGTTGGACATATAGGCTAAACCAGACAGGCCAGCTAGTTTTCAAGGGGAGGGGCAATGGGGGACAGCTGGGATCAGAACAAACTATTGACCTTGGAGACTATTCATTCAAATGTGTCCAAATTTGACTGGTTTCATCTGTGGAACGAATTTGATGTGGCCTTACTGAAATCAGTAGAGCAGTTGGCCGGAAACGAACTCTACACTCGGGTGTGGTTCAGGAAAGAGGCTCTGAAAGAAAGCTGATTAAAAACTGCTGTTGGGCTGGGCGTGGTGGTGCATGCCTTTAATCCCAGCATTTGGGAGGCAGAGGTAGGAGGATCACCATGAGCTAGAGGCCACCCTGAGACTGCATAGTTAATTCCAGGTCAGCCTGAGCTAGAGTGAGACCCTACCTTGAAAATCCAGAAAAAAAAACCCACCACCACCAACAACAAAAATTTGCTGTCAAGCTGGAGAGATGGTTTAGCGGTTAAGCATTTGCCTGTGAAGCCTAAGGACCCCAGTTCGAGGCTCGAGTCCCCAGGACCCACGTAAGCACAAGGTGGTGCATGTATCTGGAGTTTGTTTGCAGTGGCCGTAGGTCCTGGTGTACCCATTCTCTCTCTGTTACTCTCAAATAAAAAATAAATAATTTTAATAAAAACTTGCTGTCATCACAGGGTGTCTGTAGGCAAATCAATTCTGACCCCATCCCATCCCTGGAGGTTAGGAGAAGAATAGACTCCATTAAAAGAATTAAGCACCAGGCTGGAGAGAGGGCTCAGTGGTCAAGTCATTTGCCTTGCAAAGCCTAATGACCCAGGTTTGATTCCCCAGTATCCACGTAAAGCCAGATGCACAAAGTGGCACATATATTTAAAGTGTGTTTGCAGTGGTGGGAGGCCCTGTTGAACCTGTTCTCGTTATCTACCTCTTTTAAAAAAAAGTTATTTACTTATTTGCAAGCAGAGAGATACACACAGACAGCCAGTGAGAAAGACAGGAAGAGAGAGTGGGTGTGCACCAGGGCCTCTAGCCACTGCAAACAGACTCCAGATGAATGTGCCACTTTGTGAATCTGGTTTTACATGGGTACTGGGAAACTAAACCAGGTCATTAGGATTTGCAGGCAAGTGCCTTAACCACTGAATCATCTCTCCAGCCCCAGTAAAAATATTTTTAAATATTTTTTATTTTTTATTTATTTATTTGATAGACACAGGTAGAGAGACAGAGAAAGAGAGAATGGCCTTCAGCCATTGCAAACAAACTCCAGATGCATGTGTACCCTTATGCATCTGGTTTACATGGGTACTGGGGAATCGAACCAAGGTCCTTTGGCTTAGCAGGCAAGTGCCTTAACCATTAAGCCGTCCTTCCAGCCCAGTAAAAATAATTTTTAAAAATTAGGCATCTACAAAATAAACAGTAACAAGCCCCAGGGGGGAAAACCGGTACCCAAAGTGACTAAAATACATTATTTAGAATGTTCGATTTCTAGCAGATGCTTGTTAGGCATGCACCAGCAAGGAGGCAGGAAGCTGCATGTGAGAGTGACTAAATGTCAGATCTAACACAACGCCTTCAAGTCGTTCTGACAAACATACTCTTAGAGCGAAAGGAGTCCAAGATTAAAGAGTGAAAAGAAGAGGACTGAGAGCAAAACGGTGGCCAGGAGGCCCTAGTGATTGAATTGATCTAACTGATCATCTCTCCACAGAGAGACCAATTTGAACAGCTTTTCTTTCACTAATTCACCTTCAAAAGGGCCAAGGAATCCAGGGCAGAAGTCCACAGTGCCTGACCATAGTATAATAATAGACACATGGAAGAAGGCAGAAGCGTTCCAACTTCACCTCTCCTCCAACTCCAAGCAATGCAGTGTGGAGAAAGATGCCTGCCCGCCCCCTCTCCCCCCGCGCAGGAGGGAGAACAAATGAAGGCCAGGTTTTAGCCCGAAAACTAGAAACAGGCCTGCTAGGTGAATCCTACTGCCATTCCGGGCCTCACAGATGTACCTTTGCACCCACAGACTGATTGCCTGAGTCCTAGTTAGCCAGTTGGCCAAGGAAATGCCTTCACCAGCCCTTCCCCGACTTCAGACATCAGGATAAGAGGCAAGACTTCAGCCATGGATCAGAATGGGAAGTGATCACAGGACTCCACAGCGTGGTATGGGGCCCATCTTGGTGAGACAGAACCCCACAGGACCTAACATTAGGCCAACGCTCAAGATGGAGCCTCTAGATGTGCGCTGGCACCAGGCAAAGCCCTGACGCTGGCAGGACAGACCCATGTTTAATGCTTTGGCCTGCATCCCCAGCGGCTGTGCACATGCTAGCCGAACAATTCCCAAAGTGCACAGGTCCCTGTGACTGTGAGGTTGAGGTCTAACCCAGCTTAGTGTCACTTAGAGGCCAAGTGACTCTCCCAGCTTGAGGTAGATAAGCAGCAGCAGGATGTGCAGCCACTGGAGAGGAGGGCAAAGTGAGCACAAACCCAACAACCCTGACAGTCTGTGTCCCTAGACCAGTCCCTGAGGATGGGCCTCAGGCTCTGCCCCAGTGCCTGGTGGAGGCCCTTCGCCCATGTTGACTGGACTCATAGTCTGCCTGGTATCAACCACTAGTTTACCACGGCAGCAGGCAGTCCATAGTACTATGGGTCTCGGTCCTACCTCACCCCCCTGTGGTGGTCTTGCAGGCTGTGCTCTCCAAGAGTGGTCTGGTCTTGGGGTGTCGGTCACCACAGGACTGCCTACCCCGTTCCTCTCCCAGTGCCAGCAAGTACAGTGCAAAGTAACTGTTTGCTCGGGGCAAGAAAAGGGAGGTAGATGCCAATTTATCGCATTAGAGCCTGGAGCTTGTCCTTCCCTGTGAGATCCAGAGTATGAGAATCTTGTAGTGCCTGACCATGCATGGGCCAGTGACAATGGATGAAGAGCGTGGGTCCAGCCCAGCCCCAGGCAGACAGAAGCTTCCAGAGACCAATAATTTTTTTTTTTTTTTTTTTTGGTTTTTCGAGGTAGGGTCTCACTCTAGTCCAGGCTGACCTGGAATTCACTATGTAGTCTCAGGGTGGCCTCGAACTCTCAGCGATCCTCCTACCTCTGCCTCCCGAGTGCTGGGATTAAAGGCGTGCGCCACCACGCCCGGCAAAGACCAACAATTCTTTACAGACGCTCCTCCAGATCTTTTTAACAGTGCATGCACTACAGATTTGGAACAAGATAGGCTTGGAGGAATCCATGATTATTATTATTGTTGTTGTTGCTGAGAACTGAACCTAGGGTATGGCACATTTTAGACACGCATTCCACCACTAAAAACTATTCCAGCCATATTTTGGTTTTGGGAGACAAGGGCTAGCCTTAAATTTACAGCAATCCTCCTGTTTGGCCTCCTGAATGCTGGGATTACAAGAGTGAAACGCCACAGGCACACCCTTTAGTGCTGAAAGAGCAGGAACACTCCCAACAGGAAACCTGGCATAAGGAGCCACCTAGTGGTCACATAGTGGAAGTATCCACAGGTTCCGAGAACTAAAAAAAAAAAAAAAAAAAAAAAAAAAAAAGCCTATCATGAAAAGTGGAATAAATAATAATCTTTCAAAATGCAATGTCATATGCCAAAAAGAAAGAATTATCTCAAAGACAGAAAATTGGGCTTGAGAGATGCCTTAGTGGTTAAGGTGTTTGCCTGGAAATCCTAAGGACCCGAGTTCAATTCCCCAATACCCACGTAAAGCCAGATGCACAAAGTGGTACATGCATCTGGAGTTCATTTGCAGTGACTAGAGGCCCTGGTGTGTCTATTCTCTCTCTATCTGCATTTTTCGTAAATAAATAAACAAAGAAATAGAAATACTTTTTAAAAACTCATGATGCTCTAATATTGTAAACATGATGCACAAATTACTCATCTCTGAAGTGTGAAGAATAAGGAACAAAACAATAGTATTTGGCTGGAGAGATGGCTCAACATTTAAGTGAGCTCTCTACAAATCATGAGGGCCTGAGACTGCCCAAGTTCAAATCTCTGGATCCAACGTGAGTATCCCCCACTGCAGGCAAGTGTATGTGGAGCCACAAGGGCACGTACATGTGCACACACCATCCACACATAAAGGAGAAAAAAGTATAATGTTAGGGGAAAGGCAATATAGGGAGATATAAAACAAGACATTAAATATTCAAACTGAGCCAAAGATGGTGGTGCATGTCTTTAATCCAAGCACTGGGAGGCTGAGGTAGGAGAATCATGAGTTTGAGGCCATCTTGGGGCTGTAGAATGGTTCCATGTCAGTCTGGCTAGAATGAAACCCTGTCTTGCAAAAAGAAACAAACAAAAAAAAAAAAAATCAAACTGAGGAGCCCTGGAGTGTTAGTGTCGCGTGTGTGTGTGTGTGTGTGTTTGACTCTCCAGATCTCAGGTAAACCAGATGCACAAAGGTGAGGCAAGTGCAAGGTTGCACATGCCCACTAGGTGGTGCAAGAATCTGGAGTTCGATTGCAATGGCTGAGGCTCTGGCATGCCAATTGTCTGTCTTTCTCTCGTGCTCTAAAATTTAAAAAAATAATAATAATAATTAAAAAAAAGTCCAGGGCTGGAGAGATGGCTTACTGGTTAAGGCATATTCCTGCAAAGCCAAAGGACTTCAGTTCAATTACCAAGGACCCACATAAGCCAGATGCACAAGATGGCACATGCGTCTAGAGTTCATTAGCAGTGGCTGGAGGCCCTGGTGTGCCCATTCTCTTCCTCTCTCTCTCTCTCCCCTTCTTTCTTTCTCTCTCAAATAAATAAAAAGAATTTTTTTAAAAAAAGATCATAGCCAGGCGTGGTGGCGCATACCTTTAATCCCAGCACTCGGGAGGCAGAGGTAGGAGGACCGCCATGAGTTCGAGGCCACCCTGAGACTACATAGTGAGTTCCAGGTCAGCCTGGGCTAGAGTGAGACCCTACCTTGAAAAACAAATAAAATAAAATAAAATAAACTCTATGTCAATAAAAAAGACCAACTCTGTAAGCTGAAGTTATAGAATAAGCACAATACACCACACTAAAGGAATATAGAATATTTTCTTCTTAATTTTTTTTTATTTATTTGCAAGCAGAGAGGGGGATGGTGTGCCAGGGCCTTGAGCTGCTGCAAACGAGCTTCAGACACACATGTCACTTTGTGCATCTGGCTCTATGTGGGCACTGGAGAATCAAACCCAAGTTGTTAGGCTTTGCAGGCAAGTGGCTGAACCACTGAGCAATCTCTCCAGCCCAAGAATATTTTCAATACAATAATAGCAGAAAATTTCCCAAATCTAGGAAGAAAGATGCCCACCTAGGCTAGATATAGGAGCATATAGAACATGAAATATACCAGACTAGAAATGAAACTCCCCACATCACATTATAGTTAAAACACTAAATGTGCAGACAAAGGAAAAATATCGAAAGCTGCAAAACAGAAATTCCAGCTCTACAAAGGCTACTGAGAGAAAGATAAACAGAACCAATGGGTTATAAAAAAAAAATAATAAATGATGCTGGGATAGTTTTTAGGCAATTAGGAACTCAAAAAGCACCAAACTGACAGGAATCAGTACACATCTTTCAATAGTAACCTTGAATATTAAATGATCTTAATTCTGTAATCAAAAGACCCAGACTAGCAGATTGGATTAGAAAACAGAAATCATTTTTTTGCTGTCTCCAAGCAACTTACCTCTCCACAAAAGACAGACACTACCTTTAGGTAACAGGATGAAAAAAGGGCTGGAGAGATGGCTTAGTGGTTAAGACATTTGCCTGCGAAGCCAAAAGACCCAGGTTTGATTCCCCAGGACCCACATACGCCAGATGCACAAGGTGGCACATGCAACTGGAGTTTGTTTTCAGTGGCTAGAGGTCCTGACATGCCATTCTCTCTCCATCTCTATTGGCCTCTTTCTCTCTCTCTCAAATAAATAAATAAATAGGATGAAAAAACAGATTTCAAGCAACTGGAACCAGGAAATAAGCAGGCATCACTGTTCTAATATCTGACAAAATAGACTTCAAACTAAAATTAATCAGAAGAGATAAAGGATACTTCATACTGATTAAGGGAAAAGTTCATCAAGAAGACATTACAGTTTTAAGTATTTGTGCTCTAAACACAGGTGCACATAATTTTATATAATAAATGAATATTCCACTCTCACCAGTAGACAGGTCATCTCAATAAAGAGAGAAAGTTGGAGTTAAATGACATTATAAATCAAGCAGACATTTACAGAACATTCTACCCACACACTATAGAATGGACATTTTCTCTGCAGCTCACAGAACATTCTCTAAAAATAGATTTGGACACAAAGCAAGTCTCAGCAAATATAAGAAATTTGAATAAATTTTACATTCTATCTGACCATGATGGAATAAAGCTATAAATAAATAGCAAGAGAAATTAAACACATAAACTCGTAGAAATTTTTTTGTTTGTTTGTTTGTTTTGTTTTTCGAGGTAGGGTCTCACTCTGGCCCAGGCTGACCTGGAATTAACTCTGTAGTCTCAGGGTGGCCTTGAACTCATGGCCATCCTCCTACCTCTGCCTCCCGAGTGCTGGGATTAAAGGCGTGCGCCACCACGCCCGGCTAAACTCGTAGAAATTTAACGATATACTTTTTTATTTTTTTATGAGAAAGAGGGTGAGAGAGAACTGGCATGCCAGGGCCTCTAGCCACTGCAATAGAACTCCAGACGCATGTGCTAACTTGTGCACATTAGGCTCTCCAGCCCTAACAATGTACTTTTAAATGACAAATGAGGGCTGGAGGGATGCTTCAGCAGTTAAGGTGCTTGCCTGTGAAGCCTAAGCATGTTGGAACCTCCAGGTCCCACATAGCCACACACAGTGATGCAAACATGCAATGTCTCACATGCACACAAGGGGGCACACACATATCTGGAATTCATTCACAGTGGCTGAAAGGCCCTGGCATGCCCACTCTCCTTCTCTCTCTCTCTCTCAAAAATAAAATTTAAAAAAGTGACAACTGACTCATTGAAGAAAACAAGAAGGAAATTAAAAATTCCTAAAAATGAATGATGAGAACACACATACTAAAACCTATGGGAAACAATGAAGACAGTGCTAGGAGAGAATTTCATAGCTCTAAGAGCTAAATTTAAAAAAATAAGAAAGTAGAGCCAGGTGCACGCCTTTAATCCCAGCACTCGGAGGAGGATCACTGTGCGTTCGAGGCCACCCTGAGACTACATAGTGAATTCCAAGTCAGCTTGGGCTAGAGTAAGACCCTTCCTCAAAAAAAAAAAAAAAAAGCCAGCTAGAAACGGAATGACCTTATGACCCAGGTACACCACTCTTGTATATATACCTAAGGATTCTACACAAAGTACAAAGTACTAGGGGCTGCAGAGATGGTGTTGCAGCCCGGTTCGCATTGCTGGTAGAAATTATCCAACAAAGAGCAGCTTCTGGGAAAAAGAGATTTATTTTGGCTTACAGGCTCGAGGGGAAGCTCCACGATGGCAGGGGAAAAGGATGACATGAGCAGAGGGTGGACATCACCCCCTGGCCAACATAAGGTGGACCATAGCAACAGGAGGGTGTGCCGAACACTGGCAAGGGGAAACTGGCTTTAATACCCATAAGCCGGCCCCCAACAATACACTCCCTCCAGGAGGTGTTAATTCCCAAATCTCTATCAGCTGGGAACCTAGCATTCAGAACACCTAAGTTTATGGGGGACACCTGAATCAAACCACCACAGATGGCTTAGCCGTTAAGTGCCTGCAAAGCCAAAGGATCTCAGTTCGATTCTCCAAGACCCACGTAAGCCAGATGCACAAGAGGGTGCATGCATCTGGAGTCCGTTTGCAGTGGCTGGGTGTCCCAGCACGCCCATTCTCTCCCTCTTTCTCTCTCTCTGCCTCTTTCTCTTTCTCAATAAATTAATTAATTAATTAAACATTTTTTTAAAGTACAATGTATTATACAGATACTTCCTCATCCATGTTTGCTGCTGCTCTATTCACAACAGCTAGGAAATGGAATCAGCCTAGATGTCCATCACCTGATGAATAGATCATGAGGACATGGTACATATACACAATAGAGTTTATTTGTCTCTAATGAAAAAATGAAATTTTCAGGAAAATGGGTGGAACTAGAAAAAGTCATGCTGAGTGAGGTAACACAGGTTCAGAAACATGCCACGTGTTCTCTCTCACATGTGGCTCCTAGCTTCGAATTTCAAGATTAGTGACTGTAAGTGAGAGTGTCTATAGAGGTCAAGAGGCTAAACCGGGGTCATGGGGGTGGGGAGGAACAGGAGAACACGTGGGACATGGAAGTAAAAGAGGTAATAGGGGGTAAGTCTAATTTGGGGCAGTGGCAGGGCAATGAGGGAGAGAAAGAGGTGGTGGGAGGATGAATCAAAATTAAGGATATGTGAATATGTCTGTGGTGGTTTGGATCATGTGTTTCCCATAAACTTGTGTTTTGCATGCTTGGTTTCCAGCTGATGGAAATTTTAGAGGTGGAGCCTTGCTGGAGAAGGTGTGTTGTTTTGGGGGGGGCGTCTTAGGAGTGTTATAGTCAGTTCCCCTTTTCTAGAGCTCAGCTCACACTCCTGCTGCTTTTGTCCACCTGATGTGTCCAGGATGTGATGTCCAGCCTCTGCTCTACCATCTTTTCCCTGCCATCACGGAGCTTCCCCACAAGACTGAAGCCAAAATAAAAACAGTCTTCCTATTAGCTATTCCCCATATGTGATGAATAAAGCTGCCCAGAAGGCCTTAGGTTATTAATTGTACATTCTAGTGCCAGGGATGAGGCACCTACCAATGAGTTGGTGGTAAGGAAGGCTATAGAGGCCCCTAAAGCATTGCTCTTGGTTTTGCACCAAAACTAGATGCTTAGTCCCTATTACTAAAGACATCTGTGCTTCAGTTGCAGTAGAGAAACTAACCTGGAACTGAGCTGGAAGCTTCCTCCATGCTACTAGCTTTATTTAGTTGCTAAGCCATCTTCCCAGCATGCTGCCTAACTTTTGTACCAAAAGGTACTATGCAAGATGCTGGGGAGAACAGCCATCAACATTTCTATCCAGCTGTAGATTTTCTGTATTCCACAACTGACCTACCAAGCAAGATATGCCTACTGGTGCAATAGTGGCATGAATGTTATGGGAATAACAACTGCTTTTGACTGTATTTGAGGACTGCTTCCCAGGGGCGATTCCATACCTGATGCTGTAAACCTGGCCAAAAGCCTGTGGCTAGGGACAGAGGCCCTAGGAAGGAACTCACTATTGTGCTAAACAGACCAACGTGTCAAACGGCCTTCTAAATATCTGTATTTCTTCTTATCGATTAGTACTGCCCAAAGCCTGGATCACATAAGTTCCTTACTACAATGGAAATTGGTTAATGCAGAGCTGGTTGGCAAAATTGCTGAAAATAAGTGGCTACTGTGTGCTCAGCCTCAAACAGGACATTTAAACCATCCCCTCCAAAGCTCAAGGAAACTTGAAGAGGAGGTGGAAAGAATTTAAGAGCAGGAAGATGGGGAAGAGGTGTGTGAAACTCTGTCTTCTGGACAGGACAACTGTTACACTCATGGAATCACAGCAGTAGTGGTTTTCTGCACGAGTTTGAACCTGTCAAAACTCCACCATCAATGCAGGAAGGATACATGACACCTCACCACAGCTCCCAGAGAAACTGATGATAGGGTGAGGGAGAGTCAGGCTCATTAGTGGTGTGACCACTGATAAGTTGCACATTCCACAGTAAATAACCTCCTTCCCTCATAATTATGCAAGCAAACCTAACTTAACTCAATGAGTTTAAAAAAAAAAGTCATGAAGCTGGGCGTGCCCATTTGCTTTCGTGCTCTTTCTCTCTCTGCTTCTTTCTCATTCGCTCTCAAATAAATTAATTAAATATTTATAAAATGTGATCACTGCAGTACAATGAATCTTACCTGGCTCTCTCCCGAATTTTGCTTCTTCTCCTTCTGACAAAACTACTCTGAAGTAAAAACCAGAAAATGTACAGGTTTGGGTTAAAACACATTTGATGTTCATAGTCCCCACACAGTATTATATAATTTATTTATTTTTTTTCACTTGGAGGTGTGGTAGAGCATGCCTTTAATCCCAGCATTGAGGATGCAGAGGAAGGAGGATCACCATATGTTCGAGGCTGGCTCTCTGCCTCATAAAATAAATAAAACATTTTTAAAAGGATGGGGAAACAATACTTCAAAACAAATATTTGTGATGTTTGGGAAAGTGACACAGAATAAATGTTCAGGGAACCCAGGGGGAAGCACCTATTTCCACATGTGTCACAGGTTGACATCCAGGACTCAGCCATACTACTGCTTACCTATTGAGGTTGTCAGTAAGAAAACTGCCTTCTATCTGTTCTTTATGGTCTGCAGTAAGCTTGCCTGGAGTGTCTTGTAGTTGCTAAGGATAAGAAAGCCAGTGTTAAGTAGATTGAAAGAATCTTTCTCTCTGCAAACAAGAGTAAAAATTCTAAAGAACAGTGTAAGACAGGGTTGGTTCTGCACTACAACATAAAAGATATGGGGAAGTTGTGGTAATATAATTTGAGCCAAACCCCGTGCACATAGCCTTTTATATACCGGCTGCCTGTGGGAACTGCATGTACTTTGATGTGGAGTAGAGAAAGGTTTGTTTATCAACTTTGTGATAGACCCAAAGAAGGTAAACTGCATTACTAGGCTAGTCTTCTATCTGCTTAACATAGCTAAAAATTTTATGTTTCAATGCTGAGTAGAAATTAAGCATAGAATTTGTGTAAATATATAGCATGCTATTCATTATAGTATTTATTATAGAAAAGATAAAACTACAATTTAATTCAAGGGCATCTTTGAGGCTAAAAGATGCTATGGCATAGTCTGTATTAAAACCCCATTATAGGGCTGAATGGCTCAGCGATTAATGCATTTGCCTGAAAAGCTAAAGGACGCAGGTTTGATTCCACAGGACCCATGTAAGCCAGATGCACAAGGTGGTGCATGCGTCTGGAGTTCATTTGCAGGGGCTGGAGGCCCTGGTGCGCCCATTCTCTCTCTCTCTCTCTCTCTCTCTCTCTCTCTCTCTCTCTCTCTCTTCCTCTCCCTTTCTCTCTAGCTCTCTCAAATCAATAAAATAAAATATATATATAAGCCAGGCATAGTGGCACACACCTTTAATCCCAGCACGTGTGAGGCAGAGGTAGGAAGATCACTGTGAGTTCAAGGCCACCCTGAGACTACATAGTGAATTCCAGGTCAGCCTGACCAACATAAGACCCTACCTCAAACAACAACAATAACAACAAAAAATTATAAGGCCCAACAAGAAATTGTTGTAACACATGAACACAGTCAAGATAGTTGAGGAAACTCACCAACAACACTTTTCAGGCTCTCCTGACAATAAAGAAGGAATGTTAAGTTTAAGAGGACTGAAATCTGGCCTATCAGGACTGAAGAAATGACTATCGCAGTGAGACTGCTGGGCAAGCTGTGTGCAGAGAATGTGAGGAAGATACATGAATGCCAGAGGCTCTGCAGTCACACCAGAGAGTGCGTTTCATGTGGGCATGTTACATAAAGAGCTTATCTAACTCTTCCCCTACAATCACACACGTGGCCATGCTGGCAACATTTGGGTATCATGAACCAATTTATTATATCAATGCTGGAGAGAAGGCACTGGTTAAGGCATTTACCTGCAAATCCAAAGGACCCAGGTTTGACTCCCCAGTACCCATGTAAAGCCAGATGTACAAGATGGCACATGCAACTGAAATTTGTTTGCAGTGGCTTAAGGCCTCAGCTGTCCATCTGCTGTCTATCTGCCTCCCCCCCCCCATAAACAAAATATTTTAAAACAGGAAATTTGCCTTAAGCTTTTAAGATTGTTAGGTGAATAGGTAATCTGTCCATTTTTCAGAATACCTGACTACTTTCCATCACCTGTTACATTAAAATATTTCCTCTCCATAGCTCTTTGTGTCTCCTGTGCATTTTAATTTCTTTTCATTTTCTCCCTGTTTCTCCTGTCCTACTAATAGTTAGAATTCCCACATATTTTAGTGGTGCTGGCAGCACATGGAATCAAGAAATACCTGACCCTGGACTGAAGGAATAGGGGCAAAGGTTTCTCCACCGTTTTATAAATTCAAAACTAAGCTTAGCAAAAGATAGCTTCAACGTTGTTACCTAGAGAAAGTGTAAATAGCAGACAAGGAAACGTGAGGGAAATGTACCTTGAGAGCTACAAAATCGTATGGGTGAAAGTGAAGATAGGCTTCCTGGATTTGGGACATCATCCGAGCTGTTTTCTCCCAGAATCCAAGCAGTGTTCTCTGCAGAAAAAGAAAAGGTGATGGTACAGTCCTGCCTCCCCTGCTGGGCCAGTGCTGTCACACTCACTGGTGTGGCAGACAGCGCTGAGCAGGGACAGAAGCGCTGTCCAAGGAAGAGGACCACAAGGAACTCGGAACCATAATTCCGCACAAACGTTAGCATCCGCGTCTGCACGTGTTCATCTGTATACAGCACTGGATGCAGCTTGAAGCCATCTCTGCAGTGACTATAGCCAAGACAAAGAAAATCTATGGCTCAAAACCCCAGAGGAGCCCCAAAGACAAACACTGAAGGCATAAAAACATCAGTCACATAGGGACATAAATACAACCTTTATGTTGGTAAGATATATATATAAGCATATCTTTAAAAACTTTATTGTAGGGCTGAGAGATGGCTTAGCAGTTAAGGTGCTTGCCTACAAAGGCTAAAGACCAGGTTGGATTCCCCAGTACCCACTTAAGGCAGATGCACATGGTGGCACACACGTCTGGCGTTTGTTCTTCTCTGTCTCTCAAAAAAAAAAAAAAGTAAAATTAGAAAAGCAGTTCTGCAGTTTGGGGTGAATATGCAGTCTGTGTGTATGCCCATGCATATGCCTATGTGTGTACATGGGAGAGCTAAAGGTATTGAGTGTCCTCCTCTATGGCTCCTTCACCTTATTTGCTTGAGACAGGGTCTCCTACTGAACCGGGAGCTCCCATTTTTTTTTTAACTTTATTTTATTTATTTATTTGAGAGAGGCAGACAGGGAGAGAGAGAATGGGCGCACCAGGGCCTCCAGCCGCATGTGCCCCCTTGTGCATCTGGCTTACATGGGTCCTAGGGAGTCAAACCGGGATCCTTTGGCTTTTCAGGCAAACGCCTTAACCACTAAGCCATCTCTCCAGCCCCGGAACTCCCCCCCCTTTTTTTTTTTTAGCTACACTGGCTAACCAGTGAGCTTCAGCCATCCTCCCCTCTCCACCCTGCCCAGTTCTAGGGTCACAGGCATACATGGCCATGCCCAGCTTTTTGCACAGGTGCTGGGATTGAACTCAGGTCCTTGTGCTTAAGTAGCAAGTGTTCTTACCCATTAAGCAATTTCTCCTGCCCCATAAGGCATCTTTTTATTGAAGAAATTACCACTACATTTAGCCTTTCATTGAGAGTTTTAAAAAAAGCAACCAACCATATCCCGCAGTGGTGGCGCACGCCTTTCCTCCCAGCACTCCCGAGGCGGGGGTCGGAGCGCCGCGTGAGCTTGAGGCCAGCCTGGGACTGGAATGAGTCCCATGCCAGCTTTCACTAGAGTGAGACCCTACCTCAAAAAAAAAAAAAAAAATCTAAACAAAAAAAAGAAAGATACGTCCCCAAAAACTGTTCTTCCGCTAACTCGTGTAACTGGTAATCTTCCCCACTGCTTTGAGGTTCCTGTTCCAAGAGAGTAAGAGAGAGTGGAGAAAAGTGGAGAAATCTGAAGCTGCCAGACTACATGGATGGTCATAGACTTTTCTTTTCAAGCACAAAGTTCTTTATTTTCATTCTATCTTTCCTTTGTTAATTTGTTTTTGAAGGTAGGGTCTCACTATAGCCCAGTCTGACCTGGAATTCACTATGTAGTCTCAGGGTGGCCTTGAACTCATGGTGATCCTTCTACCTCTGCCTCCTAAGTGTTGGTATTAAAGGCATGTGCCATCACACCTGGCTGTTGTTTTTTTGTTGTTGTTGTTGTTGCTGTTGTTGTTTGTTTGTTTAGGTAGGGTTGTTCTAGCCCAGGCTGACTTAGAACTGTATAGTCTCAGGCTGGCCTTGAACTCAAAATTCTCCTGCTTCTGTCTCCCTAGTGCTGTGATTACAGCTGTGTGCCACCAAGCCCAGCTTCTTTCTTGTTTTTCTGTTTTGTTTTGAGGCAAGGTCTCATTCTAGCCCAGGCTGACCTGGAACTCACCCTGTAGTCTCAGGCTAGCCTCAGATCCTACTGCTTCTGCCTCCCAAGTGCTGGGTTAAAGGTGTGCACCATCATGCCTGGCATCAAGAACATCCTCTCTCTTGTTACTTTCATCCTCTCTCTTTTTACTTTATTTATTTATTTGAGAGAGAGAGGAAGAGGCAGAAGAGAGAGAGAGAACACGAGCGTGCCAGGGCCTCTAGCCACTGCAAACAAACTCCAGACGCATGAGCCCCCTTGTGCATCTGGCTTATGTGGATCCTGGGGAATTGAACCAGGGTCCTTTGGCTTTGCAGGCAATCACCTTAACCACTAAGCTATTTCCCCAGCCCAAGAACATCCTCAGTATTACACTGAATTAGGAAGGGTCCTAATAGCCATTTCTCTTCATTTATTATTCTTTCCTTATGCAAATACAGTTTATTCTATGTTGCTGTTCACAAGTATGTGTTAAAACAACTGTTACTTGTAAGTATCTAACTTGTTCATTGTAGATTTATGTGCAACGTGGGGGTAATACAACTGTAAGTGAGATTTCTGTGTTAGAGTTGTGTAGAATGGCAAATTGACAGAATGCAAAGAACACATGCCCTGCAGTTAGGAAACTCAGGACCTCAACAATGCTATTTACTTGACGCTTTGGGCTAGTACTATTGTTTTATTCTGAGACAGGGTCTTACTTCATAGTTGAGGTTGCCTTGAACTCTTGATCCTCCTGATCCTGTCTCTAGAGTCCTGGAATTACAAGCAGGAGCCACCATACCTAGCTGAGTCCACAGTATCATTGCTTCAAATAAGACACATAAGTTTTTTTCTTTTTTCCTGCTTGGTTTTTTGATGTAGGGTTTCACTCTAGCCCAGGCTGACCTGGAATCTACTATGTAGTCTCACAGTGAAATCCTACCTCTGCTGGGATTAAAGGCATGCACCACCATTCCTGGCTTTTTAAAGTGGTTTTTTTTTTTTGTTTGTTTTGTTTTGTTTTTGTTTTTGTTTTCCTATACAGACACTTAAAACCAGAAGTTTAACAGTTCTGGGTAAACCAGGGTTAGTGGTTTTACCTCTTCACCACTCTTCACTTCAATTCTGTCCCTAAATCAGTCTTCCTCTTGGCACACCAAGGAGAATAACATGAAACATTAGCAATCTCTTAAGTTTAGAACTTCATGATTCTCTGTTCTAACCTCAGTAGGTCAGTTATAGTATAGCAAGAGAAATAGGATCATCATGTAAGTTTTCTTGCACCCTTTAGACAACTTTTAAAAAGGAATCTCACCACTCATCTCTACTGCAAGGACATGCTGACCATGGAGGTGGTACCTGGTAGGTAGTGAGTGAGTGAGATAACATATTGCAGCGACTAGCTCCAAGTAAATCCACTTTCTGACAGACATCCATCTTTAACTTGTCAAAAGAACCTTTGCTATTTCTCACTTGGACCTGTACCTGCAATCATAAAAATGTAAATGATTACCAAAAACAGATATAAATATTACATCCAGGCTTGAAGTAAGCATTTTCTGACGCATGAAACAATTACCCCTCCTCTGTGTCATTACTATTCCATAATTAATGATGCAGATTCTGGCTATTTTTGATCACTGTAGGATATTTTTTCCAAAAGCTATCTTTAGGCTAATAAAATATGAAATGATAAGTAGAAATTACATAGGAAGAAAAAAGTTATCTCAGGTAAAAAGAAACATCTGGAATGCTTAGGATAATGTACTGTATTTAGCTAAGAGAAAGTAAAAGAATAAAGGGAAAGATGATCAAATTAAAATGTTTAGAAGTACTAATATTTCTGAATCACGGCGATAGTTACAAATTTAAAATCATGTCTTAGAAAGAGAGTTATCGCATAGTATGAATGCCAACTTCTGAATGTTTACCCATTCACTCAATAAATATTTATAAGCTGCCAACTACATGTAAACCACTGTTCTAATCACCGGGACACCGTGGCAACCAAGACAGTATTCTTGGGGCATTGCGGTAAACAAAGCAGTACCCTTGCCCACTATCATCAGGTAGGGATGTACGAGAGAAAAGGTAAATTAATAAGTATGTAATAATCTCAGGCTGTAAAGACAGAAAAGAAGTGGCAATGGATAACTTTTTAATAAAATCTGCAGAGAAGCCCCTTGTGAGCGTGCATATAATGTTGGAACGGGGCAGGAGGTGATGAGCAGCACGTGCCAAGAGCCTCAGGAGAGTACCCCAGGCGCACAGGACAGCCAGGACAGTGGTTCTGGGAGTAGGAGGGAGTGAGAATTTGTCACGCTTGCAGAAGAGGACAGACAGATAGGGCACTCCCTTCCTGGAGCAGAGGAAGCCAGAACAAGACAGGGCTGTGGAGGGGCCAAGCATCTGACCATGAGGGCTATTGAGATCAAAGAGGAATTTGGATTGAATTCTTGTTTTGTTTTGGCTTTAATCAAGGTGAAATTCAGGTAACATACAACTAGCCTTTTAAAAATGTACAACTCACTGGCCTTTACTACACTCATAATGTTATGCAACTATTGTGAATTGAATTTTTTTTTCAAGGTAGGGTCTCAGGCTAGCCTCAAACTACGGCAATCCTCCTGCCTCTGCCTCCCTGGGATTAAAGGTGTGCACCACCATGCCCAGCTCCCAGAGTGAATTTCAGACTCTCAGTGATTGTAATGGGGAAGGAGTAAGTGGTAGCTGTGGCTTCAAGTCATGTGTTCACCTACTTTACAGGTCTGCTGAGAGTAATCAGCAAGTCAGAACACAATTGCAACAGGGTACAGTTCCACCAGGATTAAATGTTAGGGGCTGGAGAGATGGCTCAGCAGTTCAAGGCACTTGTTTGCAAAGTCTAATGGCCTGGGTTCACTTCCCCAGGACCCATGGAAAGCCATATGCACAAAGTGACACGTGTGTAGTTTGTTTGAAGGGGCAGGAGGCCTTGGTGAGTCCATACTTCCTCTCCCCTCTTCTCCAGGCTGGCCTCGAAATCATGGCAATACACCTACCTCTGCCGTCCAAGTGCTGGGATTACAGATGTGCACCACCATGTCTGGCCAAATAGATATTAGGGTTCTGTTTGTATGTTTATTTTTATAGACAGAGAAAGGGTGGGGGAGAAAATGGGTGCATAGGGGCCTCCAGCCACTGCAAATGAACTCCAGATGCATGCACCACCTTGTGTGGGCCCTGGGGCATTGAGCCTCGAACCAGGGTCCTTAGGTTTCACAGGCAAGCACTTAACTGCTAAGCCATCTCTCCAGCCCTACATTAGTTTTTTGAGGTAGAGTTTCACTCTAGCCTAGGCTGACCTGGAATTCACTCTGTAGTCTCAAGGTGGCCTCGAACTCAAGGTGATCCTCCTACCTCTACCCCCTAAGTGCTGGGATTAAAGGTGTGTGCCACCTTGCCTGGCTCTCAAATAAATATTTTTTTTTTTGTTTTTGTTTTAATTTATTTATTTATTTATTTATTTGAGAGCAGCAGACACAGAGAGAAAGACAGATAGAGAGAGAGAGAGAATGGGCGCGCCAGGGCTTCCAGCCTCTGCAAACGAACTCCAGACGCGTGCGCCCCCTTGTGCATCTGGCTAACGTGGGACCTGGAGAACTGAGCCTTGAACCGGGGTCCTTAGGCTTCACAGGCAAGCGCTTAACCGCTAAGCCATCTCTCCAGCCCTCAAATAAATATTTTTAATTAAATATTATGATTCTATTATGGGTTCTTTGTGAAGTGTATCAGTTAATGTATTTTAATACCCATGTGGTGGTGCTGGAGAGATGGATTAGCGGTTAAGTGCTTGCCTATGAAGCCTTAGGACCCCAGTCCGAGGCTCGATTCCCGAGGACCCACGTTAGCCAAATACACTAGGGGTGCATGCATTTGGAGTTCGTTTGCACTGGCTGGAGACCCTGGAGTGCCCATTCTCTCTCTCTCTCTCTCTGCCTCTTTCTCTCTGTCACTCTCAACTAAATAAATAAAAATGAAAAAAAAATTTTAAAAATACCCATGTGGTAAATTTAGGAGATACTTTTTTTTTCAGTGCTGGGAATAAAACCCAGAACCTTGTGTATGTTATACAAATACTCTTCTCCTAAGCTACCTCCTCATTTCTAGGGAATATAATTTATGAGGAGTTTATTGAATAAAAACATGTCCTTATAAGGTTTGGGGTCAAACTACTGTAGCAGAATGAAAATTTTGATAACCTCCACTTTTTTCTGAGAACTTTTTAACTTAAGCAATAGTGTATTTTTTCCTTAGTAATAAACTATTTTCTTTCTATAAATAAATTCCAATATTTTAAGCAAACAACATAAAAATATAGTCAGATCTATTATGAAGGGAATAAAAAGAATAAGAAAACTTGCTGGGTGTGGTGGCACACACCTTTAATCCCAGCACTCGGGAGGCAGAGGTAGGAGGATTGCATAAGTTCGAGGCCACCCGGAGACTCTATAGTGAATTCCAGATCAGCCTGGGCTAGACTGAGACCCTACCTCAAAAAAACAAAAAACAACAACAACAAAAAAAAAAAAAAGAATAAGAAAACTTGATGAAGTGAGAACGCCACTCAAGAGTAATAATGAAAGTGTAGCACCCACTCATGTTTCAGCAAATCACTAAACAACCAAGAATTATAATAAAATACATTTTTTCAGGGCTGGAGGGATGGCTTAGCTGTTAAGGCATTTGCCTGCAAAGCCAAAGGACCCAGATTCGATTCCCTAGGACCCACGTTAGCCAGATGCGGCATGCGTCTGGAGTTTGTTTACAGTGGCTGGAAGCCCTGGCATGCCCATTCATATTCTCTCTGTCTTTCTCTCTCTCTGTCTTTCTCTCTCTCTCTCTCTCTCTCTCTCTTTCTCTGTCAAATAAATACATAAAAATGTGCCTAGGCTGGGTGTGGTGGCACATGCTTTCAAGCCCAGCACTCAGGAGGCAGAGGTAGGAGATTGCCATGAGTTGGAGACTAGCCTGGGGCTATGGAGTGAGTCCCAGGTCAGCCTGGGCTAGAGCAAAACCTACCTCAAAGAGAGAGAGAGAGAGAGAGAGAGAGAGAGAGAGAGAGAGAGAGAGAACGCCAGGCATGGTGGCACACGCCTTTAATCCCAGCACTTGGGAGGCAGAGGTAGGCGGATCACGGTGAGTTGGAGGTCACCCTGAGACAACATAGTGAATTCCAGGTCAGCCTGGACCAGAGTGAGGCCCTTCCTTGAAAAACCAAAAAAAGGGGGGGGGGCTGGAGAGATGGCTTAGCGATTAAGGTGTTTGCCTGCAAAACCAAAGGACACAAGTTCAATTCCCCAAGACCCACGTAAACCAGATGCACAAGGTGGTGCATGCGTCTGGAGTTCATTTGCAGTGGCTGGATGTCCTGGTGTGTCCATTCCCTCTCTCTCTCCTACTCTCCCTCTCTCTGCATCTTTCTCTCTCAAATAAATAAAAGTAAAAAGAAAAAAATTGTAAAGAGGGCTATAGAGAGAGCTGAGTAGTGAAGGCACTTGCCTGCACAACCTAAGGGCTCATCTAGCACTACAGGCCCCCCAGAGAGCTAGGGTCAGCGGCACCACTGGGAGAGCAGCAAACTGCTTCTTGCTCACTCCCAGAATTACAGGTCTCCAAAGGAACTTTCCAGATCATCTTTTTTAAAAAAGCTTCAGAAGCCACTCTTTAAATAGATGGCCAACTGTCTATGAGAGAATGAGAGTGGTAAGCAGTTCTGAGGAGAGTCATGTGGACCATGGTGGCTCTAACTTCACCCCCTGTGTCCCAGCGGAGGAGTGACCTCTCTACTCTGCCGCTCTGTGGAACCAAGTGGGAGAGTGGCAGGTCTTCTTGGCCGTGGCTCTGCTTTACAAGCAGAGCGAACAAACCACTACACGGTGGCCTCCCTGCACTAAAAAAACCCCTAAGGACTCATGTTCAACTCTCTGGGTTGCAAGTACACCAGATACACAGTGATGCAAGCGTGCAAGGCTGCACATGCACATAAGGGGATGCATGTGTGTGGAGTTTGACTGCAGTGGCTGGAGGCCCTGGAACACCAAGTTTTTCTCTCTTACACACTCAAAAAAAAAAAAAAAAAGCAATAAAAAGAGTCTTGAGCCGGGTACAGTATGCACACTTGGGAGGTTGGGTGGGAATTATGTATTATTCAAGGCCAGGCTGGGCTACATAGTGAGATTCTTTTGTAACAATATTTCAGGTTCTTCATTAAATTATTCCATATCACTTCCATGTTTATGTATCAAGAAAAGGAAAAGGACACATGTTCTTACTTTTCTGAACTTTTCCATTTGTTTTAAGGTGTCTGGATCCAGCTCTTGGGATACGTCTTTCATCCACAGCAAAGCACCTCTATACTCTGTGCGCGCCTGCTCCATCCGGTTAATCGTCATCCAGGTATCGGCTACGGCCCTTTGACTGAATGTTCCTACTTCTTGTTTGAGACGAGACAGAGGAGTGCACAGGGCCAGTCTAGTGGCAGAGAAGAAAAGTCAGAGAGTTGTATACCCCATAAACAAAAGTTGAAGCCAGCTAAAAAGTATATTTGCTATAAACATGCGTCTACAAATGGGAAGTTACTGGCATGCCTAAGGAGACTTAGATGGCACATGAGGGTCATATAGCCAACTCTGAGTGATTGGTAAAAATGCTTCTATACTTCCTCCCTTTTGAACCTTAGGAAATCTGTAATGTTTGTGGTACTTGGAATGTTAATCTGTATATAAACAACTTGTCAGGCAAATCTACCACTTAGAAAGGAGTTCTGAGGATAACAAAGGACCTGCATTTAGAACTTATCATCTCATTTACAGAAAGTGTTTCATTTGGCAAGCCTAGAGAAACTCCGGGCTTAGAAGAGCAGATAAAATGCTATTTCTAGGGCTGGAAAGATGGCTTGGTGGTTAAGGCACTTGCCTGCAAAGCCTAAGGACCCAGGTGCAGCTCCCCAGAACCCACATAAGCCAGATGCACAAGGTGACGCATGCACACAAGGTCACACATGTGCCCAAGACGGTGCATCTGGAGTTTGATTGCAGTGGCCAGCATGCAAACTCCCTCACTCTCACTCTTGCACTCTCTCTCTCTCATAAATAAAATAGATAATTGAAAAAATGATATTTCTAGCCAGGCATGGTAGCACACACCTTTAATCCCAGCACTTGGAAGGCAGAGGTAGGAGGATCGCTGGGAGTTCAAGGCCACCCTGAGACTACAAAATGAATTCCAGGTCAGCTTAGACTAGAGTGAAACTCTACCTCAAAAAAAGAAAATGGTGGGCTGGAGAGATGGCTTAGCAGTTAAGCGCTTGCCTGTGAAGCCTAAGGATCCTGGTTCAAGGCTTGATTCCCCAGGACCCACGTTAGCCAGATGCACAAGAGGGCGCACATGTCTGGAATTCATCTGCAGTGGCTGGAAGCCCTGGTGTGCCCATTCTCTCTCTCTCTCTCTCTCTCTGTCACTCTCAAGTAAATAAATAAAAATAAAACCAAAAAATAAAATTTTTTTAAAAATTAAAAAATGGTATTTCTGGGTTGGAAGGATGGCTTAGAGGTCAAGGTGTTTGCTTGCAAAGTCAAAGGACCCAGGTTCAATTCCCTAGGACCCATGGTAGCCAGATGCACAAGGGGGCACACGTGTCTGGAGTTTGTTTGCAATGGATGGAGGCCCTGGTGCGCCCATTGTCTCTCTCTCTCCCACTTTGTCTGTCAAATAAATAAATCAAAAAAAATTTTTAATGACTTTGTAGGAGTTAAGCAACTAAGAACATCAGTTTTTTAAAGATTTTATTCTTTATTTATTTATTTCAGGGAGAGAGAGAGAATGGGAGTGCCAAGGCTTCTAGCCACTGCCAATGAACTCCAGACGCATGCTCAACTATGTGCATCTGTCTTACATGGGACCTGGAGAATCGAACCTGGGTCCTTAGGCTTAGCAGGCATGTACCTTAACTGCTAAGCCATCTCTCCAGCATAGAGCATCATTTTTTTAATGCAAGATAGTGAGAGGGAGAGAGAGAAACAGTGTGAGAGAGAATGGGCATACAGGGCCAGCCACTGTAATCAAACTCCATACACATGTGCGACCTTGCATGCTTGTATCTCTTTGTGTGTCTGGCTATGTGGGACCTGAAGAGTCGAGCATGAGTCAGGCTTCGCAGGCAAGGGCCTTAACTGCTAAGCCATCTCTCCAGCCCAGAACATCACTTTTTAAACAAGTCATTTGAATACAAAATGATTAATTCAGAGGTAGGCATCAAAGCAATTATATACTCAAACATATTTCTCTTTAATGCCTGATTGGGATCGTCAGTGACCTTTCTTTGCCGAGTCTGCAAATGTAAGGGCCCATGTCACACTGCTATATTGACTACAGATTTCAAGATGAAAACTTGATGAACCTTTGCTGGGCTGAAGAGCATAGTGCCTTGCCAGTGGCCTCCATCACTTTGCCAGCTTGGGTTGCATCCCGTCCTGCTTGAAGCTTTAGGAAGAGCCCTAGCTCATTTTCTTCCTCTGATATAACTAGGGAAAAATTACAGTATAGTTAATCATTTCATTTCATCATCTGCTTAAAACACACACAGCTAAAATGTTCACAGCAATAATTCTCTATATTCAGAATCATTTGGAGGGGAGGAAGAAGACAGACTTATTTAAAAAAAAATGCAAATCCTGCGCTCCATTTCTGGAGATTCTAATTGTACAGATCTGGCTTTTGTATAAGCATACCAGATGGTTTTGATGCACTGAATCTGGCTCTTGCTTTGAGAAAACTGATCTCCAGTGACAATAATAAAATAAAACAAAGCCACAAATGATACCTTTCCTGACGTGCAGACATATATTTTAAGATTATGGCCTTTTATGAAGTATTTATTTCCTATTTATACTTGTTAATTTATTCATGACTCTTGTCCTGGCATTAGTTTCCCAAGATATTTATCCCAGAACCACAGATGTCTACAGTTCTGCTGTAGAAACCCTGGAAGTTGTCATCTGGCGCACTTAGTGCAGGCCACAACTAGAGATGCCTGCCACCTGCCTGTAAGGAGAAACTGAGAAAAACTGTGCAGAGCTGTGTACTAACTTGATCCATATATTTCATAGGTGTCAAATCTCATAAGGAACTCTCAGGGGGCTAAGAGCAGAACATGTGCTTAGCATGGGTGAGATTCTGAATTCAGTCCTTACCATACAGGAAAGCCCTAATTTCTTTTAAAAAATATATTTATTTGTGAGAGGGAGAGGGGAGGATAGATAAACCAGGGCCTCCAGCTGCTACAAACTCCAGATGCATATGCCACTTTGTCCATCTGGCCTTACGTGGGTTCTGGGGAATCAAACCCAGGTCTTCAGGCTTTACAAGCAAGCGGCTTTATCCGTTGAGCCATCACTCCAGCCCTGATAGCCTTGAATTTCTCAGGCTGGCCGTGAGGCTGTAATCCTTCTGTGTTAGTCTCCCAAGGGCTGGAATTATAGACATGCACCTACTGCCTGGCTTGCATGTTAATTTTTCTATAAATTAATTTGTACTGTATTTTATGTGTCAGGCTAGGAGACGGCTCAATGTGTAAAAAAAATTTCTAGTCAAACATGAGGATCTGAGTTTGGATCCCCAATGCTCATGAAAAGTGCCTATAATTCAAGTGCTGGGCAGAACGACACAGGGAATCCCTGGAGCTCACTGGCCAGTTAGTTCTAGCTCTCAGTTCAAGGTGAGACCCTGTCTCAAATAGAGGTGGAGGGCTGGGGAGATGGCTCACTGTTGAAGTGGGAGTATCTGAGTTCAGTCCCCATCCCCCACATAAACCGTTGTGGGGTTCTGTAATCCCACCACGTGGGTGCTGATGGTGAGATAAGAGGAAGACAGAAGCTCATGGCAAACACAGCTAAAAACACCAGAGGAGATATACGCACACATGCGCACGTGTGCCAAGAAAGTGTAGTCTAGAGGAATCAGACAAAGCAAAATATTTGTCCTTCACCAAAGTTTGAAGGGCAGCAGTCTAGTATACGCTACCTTTCCAATCAGTGTAAGATGCAGAAAAGGAGAGAATGGTCATAAAGTGTTCTACCTGAGTTAAACTGGACATGAAATGACAACAAATGCCATGCCTAGTTTTGCCCCAGTCACTGAGAAAAGCAGTGCTAAAAGCAGAAAGGAGCCGGGCATGGTGGCGCACACCTTTAATCCCAGAACTTGGGAGGTAGAGGTAGGAGGATCGCCGTGAGTTCGAGGCCACCCTGAGACCACATAGTGAATTCCAGGTCAGCCTGGGTAGAGTGAGACCCTACCTTGGGGGGAAAAAAAAAAAAAAAGCAGAAAGAGAAGTTTCTGAGCCCCTCCCAGGAAGCAACATAGCTCAGCCTTCTCTCCTTTGTTGGTTCTTCCTCCTGGAGTGTTTACAGTCTCAGACTCCAAGAGAACATCATGTGTCATGGGGGCAGTGACTACACATTCTGTAGAATCCCCTTTAAGAAAGCCAGGCTCTATATTATTATGAATGACTAACCTAATCCAGTAGTGGGTTAGAGCTGGGGCATATTAATTTAATATTCTGATTACTTAAACCGGGTTTGGTGGCGCACACTTTTAATCCCAGCACTCGGGAGGCAGAGCTAGGAGGATTGCCGTGAGTTCGAGGCCACCCTGAGACTACATAGTAAATTCCAGGTCAGCCTGGGCCAGAGTGAGACCCTACCTTGAAAAACCAAACAAAAAAAATTATTATTACTTGAGAGATGTACATTATCTTTGAGCTAGGACTTAACTAAATATACCTCAATGAAAATTATTAGGGAAAATTTTTATTTTATTTTATTTCATGCTAGGAAACATTTTTATTTGGTTCTATAGAATGATTCAAAATGCTCTCAGAACCTGGAATACTTGGTGATTAAGAATGAAGTGGTACTGGGTGTGGTGCCACATGACTTTAGTCCCAGAATTCAGGAGGCAGAAGTAGGAGGATTGCCCATGAGTTCAAGGCCACCCTGAGAGTATAGAATGAATTACAGGTCAGCCTGGGTAGAGCAAGACTCTACCTCGAAAAACCAAAAAAAAGAAAAGGATAAAGTGAACATACACCATCACTGAGCCTTACCTTTACCAAGGCAGGAAGAACAGAAGGTAAGGCTCAGTCTGCTGCTTGCCAGATGTTGGGACCTGTCTGCCAAACTCTACAGATAACGCACCCTGATATGCTCACCCTGCAGGCAAGTGATTCCCACAAAGATGTATAAGACTGGAGGGAATTGCCATGGGATATTTTTTTATAATCATGGAAAATGCTAATAAAAATTAAAAAAAAAAAAGACTGGAGGTTAGGGGTATAAGTCTGTAAGGAAGTGTTTGGCATGAATACACAAGGCCCAAGGAGTCCTTCTTTATTCTAACATGTTTTACTAGAATGCTAAAAGATCTAGTGATCAGGACAAAATTCAAGACACACAAACCTGCCAGTGTTTCTTTAAAAAATTTTTTTTTAATTTATTTAAGAGAAAGAAAGCAAGCACCAGGGCCTCTTATCACAAGCTCCAGATGCATGAGCAACTCTGTGCATCTGCCTTTACATAGGTACTGAAGAATCCTTTACCCTCGTTATTACAAACTCTCCTTGAACTCCAAATCTTTTCTTTTCTGCATATATTCAATTTTCATAAACTTTCTAAGTTTTATCTCACTTTTCATATTCAGAGTTTCCTTATCAATTTCTCTATTTCACAGTTAATTTTCACTTATAGAAGTTCAGAGTTATGGGCTGGAGAGATAAGGCACTTGCCCACAAAGCCAAAGGACCCAGGTTCAATTCCCCAGGACCCATATAAGCCAGATGCACATGCATCTGGAGGTCATTTGCAGCAGCTGGAGGCCTTAGTACACCCATTCTCTCTATCTGCCTTTTTTTTTTTCTCTCTCTCTCTCCTAGATAAATAATTTTTTTAAAGTTCAGAGTTGACTGGAGAGATGGCGTGCACACACACACAAAGAGGGCTGGAGAGATGATTTAGCAGTTAAGGCACTTGCCTGCAAAGCCAAAGGACCCAGGCTTGATTCACCAGTACCCACACAAAGCCAAATACACAAGGTGATGCATGCATCTGGAGTTTGTTTGCAGTGGCTACAGGCTTTGGCACATCCATTTTATCTACATCTTTCTCCCTCTTCCCCTCAAATAATTAAATAAATTAAATATTAAAAAATCTATTAAAGCTGGTGTGGTGGTGCACGCCTTTAATCCCAGCACTAAGGAGGCAGAGGTAGGAGGATCACGATGAGTTCGAGGTCGCCCTGAGACTGCATAGTGAATTCCAGGTCAGCCTGGGCTACAGTGACACCCTACCTAAAAAAATAAAAAATAAATCTATTAAAAACAAAGTGGGGGCTGGAGAGATGGCTTAGCGGTTAAGCACTTGCCTGTGAAGCCTAAGGACCCTGGTTCAAGGCTCAATTCCCCAGGACCCACGTTAGCCAGATGCACAGGGGGCGCACGCATCTGGAGTTCATTTGCAGTGGCTGGAAGCCTTGGCACACCCATTCTCTTTTTCTCTATCATCTATCTATCTATCTATCTATCTATCTATCTATCTATCTATCTGCTTCTTTCTCTGTTGCTCTCAAATAAATAAATAAAAATAACAAAAAAAATTTTTTAAAGTGGGGGGGTTGGAGAGATAGCTTAGTGGTTTAGGCATTTGCCTGCAAAGCCAAAGGACCCAGTACCACGTTAGCCAGATGCACAATGGGATGCCCACATCTGGAGTTCATTTGCAGCGGCTGGAGGCCCATTCTCTCTCGCTCTCTCTCCAATAAATAAATAGATAAAAATATTTTTTAAAAATATGAAACAGAGAAAGAGGAAGGAAGGAAGGGGGGCAAAGAGGAAGGAATGGGAATAGAGGGGAAGAAGGAAAGGAGGGATATTTCTAAAATCAATTCAATGAGAGGGTTTTGGGGAGATGAGATCATAGAGGTAGACAGGATCATGGAGTAATCACTATAATGAAAGCAAAGGAGGGACTCTCAAGGCTAAGTTCCAAAACGAAGAGGTCAAGGACAGGCAAGACTCCACTAAAGGCAGACTGCTAAGAAGAAATGAAGCTTTAGAGGAACCAGGGAGAATGGTTGTCAAGCAAAGTGGAGAACCAATATGAGGGAGGAGGAGGTACTCAATCACACTAAATAACATGAAGACAAGAAAGGATGGAGAATTGGTCAATGGATTTAGTTTTTTAAATGTATTATATTTATTGATTGATTTATTTTTGGTTTTTCGAGGTAAGGTCTCACTCTAGCTCAGGCTGACCTGGAATTCACTATGTCGTCTCAGGGCGGCCTCAAACTCATGGCGATCCTCCTACCTCTGCCTCCTGAGTACTGGGATTAAAGGCGTGAGCTACCATGCCTGGCTATTATATTTATTTATTTGAGAGAGAGGCAGAGAGAGAGAATGGAACCCCTAGATTTAGCTTTTTATGACCTTGACAAAAGAAACTGGGGGGAGTGATAGGGATAGAAATCGAGTAGAGTGAGTATAAGAGAAAGCAGAAGAAACAGAACCCAGTACTGTGGCTCAGGTCTGGAATCCCAACATTCGGGAGGGTAGAGGCAGGATTCTAAGTCATGGGCCAGCCTGGACTACAAATTGAGACTTGGTCTCAAAAATAAAAAGTGGGGGAAGGAATGGCATGGCATTCATGCACAACACACAGACAACTGTCCTATAGGGTCTGCAGGGGTCAAAGAGAGGTGATAGAAACAAATCCACTTAAGACTCTCAGCAAGAAAAGTCAATATCTACAAAGCAAATCTCTGTTCAAGACTTAATGCACCGAAGAAGGATAGATGGACGGACACCAGAGACTGAGAAGAGGTCACGATAAATATTCATATTTGGGGGCGGGGAGACAGTTGATAAAGTGCCTTGCAAGCATGAGGACCTGCATTCCATCCATGGAACCACCAAAAGAAAGAAGAAGAAAGCCAACGGTGCTGGTGTGCTTTTGTAATCCTCATGCTGGCGCAGCAGAGACGGGAGGACCCCTGGGCGCAGTGGCCAGCCAGTCCAGCTTACTAAGCCTGTTCCAGGTCAATGAGAGACATTATCTCTAAAAAAAAAGGGGGGGGTGACTGGTGTTCTTGAGGAACAGCATCTCAGACCCTCCTCTGGCCCCCTCCACCTATCCATGTACATATGGTGTGTGTACCACCTCCACACACACCTGTACACACCCACACAAACACACATACACAAAAATTCTCCATTTCTTCATGAAGACTACTCATAAGATACTTCAATAAATGGCTACTTTTCCATTAAGTGAGTCCTTTTCAAAAGTGCAAACTTCACATTTATTTTAGGTGAAAATTACCGGATAGCTATGTTGTCATACCATTGAGTCTTAGCTGGTATTTCTCAACTATCTTCAGAAGTTCATTGCATGTCTCTTGAATGGAGTGAAAAACCTTGAAATATAAATTTTATTAGGAGAATTTAAAGAACAATAAACAGATATAACTTAAAAGCACTTTGAAGGCTGAACATTTACATAGAAGTATTAGGCCGGTTGTATGATGTCTAGGTTCCCTGGCTGGGGCATACTTCAGGTTTGTATTTTTACTGATAAAGATGCACATTCACATTTCCAAGGGGGGATGTGAGAAAACAGTGCTGAATACATGGCCTGGAATTGCAGAATTTGTACAAACTATTTAAACACCAAAAAGACCTATCCAATATCAAATGTACCAAGTACGGCCACCCACATGTGAAAAGAGAATGCTTTGAAAAGTACTAACTCTGGGGCTGGAGAGATGGCTTAGTGGTTAAGTGCTTGCCTTTGAAGCCTAAGGACCCCAGTTCAAGGCTCGATTCCCCAGGACCCACGTAAGCCAGATACACAAGGTGGCGTATGTGTATGGAATTCGTTTGCAGTGGCTATTCTCTCTCTCTCTCAGTCTCTCTCAAATAAATAAATAAAAATAAACAAAAAGTTTTAAGAAAGTATTAACTCTGTTCAAAGGGGAAAATGGGGGGAGGAAGGGCATTACCATGGGATATTGTTTACAATCATGGAAGTTGTTCATAAAAAAAAATAAATAAATTTTTTAAAAAGTATTAACTCTGGGCTGGAGAGATGGCATACTGGTTAAGCGCTTGCCTGTGAAGCCTAAGGACCTCGGTTCGAGGCTTGATTCCCCCGGACCCATGTTAGCCAGATGCACAAGGGGGTGCACGCATCTGGAGTTCGTTTGCAGTGGCTGGAAACCCTGGCGTACCCATTCTCTCTCTCTCTCTGCCTCTTTCACTCTTGATCTCTCTCATATAAATAAATAAATAAACAAAAATTTTAAAAAAGTATTAACTCTGAATCTAGCTTTTTTATTGGGGTGTGTATTTATGTGTGTAATGTGTATGTGTGTGTGTATAATGTGGGCATGTATGTACCATGGCATGATTGTGGAGCTCAGAGGACAACTTTCACGTTTTGATCCTTGCCTTCCACCTTGTTTGAGGCAAGGTCTCTCCTTACATTCCCCAGGACAATTGGTTTATGAGGTCTAGGAATCCCCCTCCCCTCTCTGTTTCCCACCTCACAATACGCATGCTGGGATTATAGAAACCCACCACTGTTTTCGGCTGTCTGTGGGGTCTGGGATCTAAATTCAGTACTCACTCCTACTTGTGCGGCAAGAACTTTTATCCACTGAGCCATCTCCCAGCCCCTGGCTTTTTTCTAATATTGGTCAAAACAAGATAGTTCAGTAAGTTTACTATAAAAATAATATATTAGCTAGGCGTGGTGGTATTACACCTATAATCCAAGCACCTAGGAAGTAGAGGCAGGAAGACTGTAAATTCACAGTCACCATGGACTGCATGGTGAGTTTTAGGGCCACCTACCTAGTTACGTAGCAAGAACCTGACTCAAAAATAAAAATAATAATAATTCCAAGCTCTTGTGCACTATTTTACTTTGTGGTGACTATAGATAACCATAAGGTACTGTACAGTCCAACAAGTGATAACAAAGAACTTTGAAAGTTTTCACCATAAGAAAATGATGTCTGAAGCAAGAAATATGCTACTTGATGTGAACATCATACAATGGATACATGTTTTAAAAATTAGGCCAGGTGTGGTGGTGCACACCTTTAATCCCAGCACTCGGGAGGTACAGGTAAGAGGATCACTGTGAGTTCAAGGCCACTCTGAGACTACATAGTGAATTCCAAGTCAGCCTGGGCTAGAGTGAGACCCTACCTCAAAACAAAACAAACAAAAAAAAGAGCTAAAGGGATGGCTTAGCGGTTAAGGCACTTGCCTGCAAAGCCAAAGGACCCTGGTTCAATTCCCCAGGACCTAGGTAAGCCAGATACACAAGGGGGTGCACGTGTCTGGAGTTCGTTTGCAGTGGCTAGAGCCCTGGCATGCCCATTCTCTCTCTCTCTTCTCTCTCTGTCCCTCTCTTTCTCCCTCTTCCTCTCTGTCAAATAAATAAAAAAAATACTGAAAAAAAATTTAAAAGCCAAAAGATTACATAGTATTCTATCAATATGTACAATTTCATATAACAGTTAATAAGTTAAAACTAAAAATAATACATTAAAATATCAAATGTAAATTGTTTTGCAAAAAGAGGGCTGAAGCTGGGCGTGGTGGCACATGCCTTTAATCCCAGCACTCGAGAGGCAGAGGTTAGGAGGATCACTGTGAGTTCAAGGCAACCCTGAGACTTCATAGTGAATTCCAGGTCAGCCTGAGCTAGAGTGAAACCCTACCCCAAAAAATAAAAAAATAAAAAAGAAAGAAAGGAAATGATTTAAAAATATTATGAAAAAAATTAAACTTATTTTTATGTTATTTTTGTTTTGAATTTTCTATGGATATTAATCCTTTTGTTACTGCTGTTACTCATTGATAAGTAATCTTCCATTATCTGCTTATAGCCCTTGCTATATTAGATGAATATAATTTAATAAATGTTCTCAGGTGTGAAAGCTTGTCACAGTTCCCCTAGAGTCCCAGACAACCAGTGGCATGCAGTACAGTCTTCAAGTTTACCTCAAGCTTAGCGTCCAGCTCAGCATCCGATGCAACCACGTGCTCATCCTCTTTTTTTCCTGTTGCTTTGATAAACACCTGCTTAGTTTTCCAGTATTTCTTTTGCATTCTGCTCACTACTGACTGGTTATCTTCTGGTCTGATTTGCCCAAAGGAATCCATGGAATAACTAAAACAAATAGACTAAAATTTAGCTTAAAACTTATCAATAATAAATATCTAGCTACCTAGTCAACATTTAACCAAACTGACAAATCAAAAATATTATTAACGACGGGCATGCTGGTATTCACCTTTAATCCCAAGCAGAGGTAACAGGATGACCTTGAGTTCAAGACCACCCTGAGACTCCATAGTGAATTCCAGGTCATTCTGGGCTAGAGTGAGACCCTACCTCAAAAAAAGTAGTACTGCCGGGCGTGGTGGCGCACGCCTTTAATCCCAGCACTTGGGAGGCAGAGGTAGGAGGATCGCCGTGAGTTCAAGGCCACCCTGAGACTACAGAGTTAATTCCAGGTCAGCCTGGACCAGAGTGAGACCCTACCTCAAAAAACCAAAAAAAAAAAAAAAAAGTAGTACTAACTAAAATATCAATGTTTAGACAAACATGCTAATGCTTGCTTTATTTTTATTTTGATTATTATTTTTGGGTTTTCGTGGTAGGGTCTCACTCTAGCCCAGGCTAACCTGGAATTCACTATGGAGGCTCAGGGTGGCTTCAAACTCACAGCGATCCTCCTACCTCTGCCTCCTGAGTGCTGGGATTAAAGGCATGCACCACCATGTCCAGCCTAATGCTTGTTTTATATGGTTTAAGTTTATTTTATAATTATAGTTAGAGAATTAAATAGGTTAGAAGATTAATGTTACTTATATTAATTTTGGTTAGGTAGTGATGGAGATAAAATTGTGAATTGTACAATTTGGTTGGAAATACTTCTGTTTTGCCAATCTCTATTGATAAGCATGTATTAGTTTGTTAGTATATGTAATTTTTGGTTTTGAAATTTTGCACAATGAAGAAACACAGCTTTATGCATTACTAACATTTCCTTATGAAAACTTTCTGCAGCCCTTGCTATATTAGATGAATATAATTTAATAAATGTTCTCAGATGTGTAATGACTCAGACATATGCCCTTCTTTAAATAGCAAAGAAATACTTTAATGTCTGACAAGAACTAAAATCTTGGGCTGAGGAGATAGCTCAGCAGTTAAAAGCATTTGCATGCAAATCTTAATTGCCTGGGTTTGATTCCCCAGTACCCACATAAAGCCAGATACACAAAGTAACACATGCATCTGAGTTCATGTGCAGTGGCAAGAAGCCCTGGTATGGCCAGTTTTGGTCTCTCTGCTTGCAAATAAATAAATAAAAATTAAGATAAAAAATAGAACTGAAATCTTAGATTTAAAGCAAATATGTTATAAAAGAGATGAACACTGTAAACCATCATCATAAAATTGATGTCTAAGTGATTTTTCTTTACATTTAACATAGCCATATGTGAGTAAATGCAAATGTGAAAAGCAATTCTTAAGAAGTTATTTAAAAACAAACACTTGGTTAAAAAAAAAAAAGCTGGGTGTGGTGGCACTCTGGAGGCAGAGGTAGGAGGATCACCAGGAGTTCGAGGCCACCCTGAGACTACATAGTGAATTCCAGGACAGGCTGAGCAAGAGTCAGACCTTACCTTGAAAAACAAAAACAAAAACAAAAACAAACAAACAACAAAAAAAAAACGAACACTTGGACTGGAGGGATGGCTTAGCAGTTAGGGCGTTTGCGTGCAAAGCCAATGGACCCAGGTTCAATACCCCAGGACCCACATAAGCCAGATGCACAAGGGAGCACACATGTCTATAGTTCGTTTGCAGTGGCTAGAGGCCCTGGCACACCCGTTCTCTCTCTCTCCCTCTGTCAAATAAATAAATAAATGAAAATAAGTATTTAAAAATCAAATGAACACTTAGTTTTGATTCTAAAGTGCAAATTACTCAAATAAACTGTGGGAATGGCACAAGGAGGTGACTCATTCATCAGCAGACAGTGTTGTATTTCCCTGTTGGAAAACAAAGAGGCGCCTTTCTAGTCTTTGAAGCACTTACTAATTAATTAAAATAGGTTGTCTAATTTCTAAATTACTAGAGAAACAAAGAGAACAAGAAAGCCAACAAAAGTTAGAGAAGGAAAAATCAAGAGTAAGGCACCATAACAAATAATATGCATCAAGGCGGGGCAGGGGAAATGGCTCTGTGGATAAAACGCTTGTCGTGTAAGCATGAGTATCTGAGTTCAGATTCCCTGAACCCATGTAACTTGGACACTGCGGTGAGTCATCTGTAATCCTAGCACAGCTACAGTGAGAAGGGAGGCACCAGAAGCTAGCAGAACAGCTAGCCTTCTGAACCCAGTGGTGAACAATGGAACCAGGCGGAAGGTGAGGACCAACACTCACGGTTTATTCAAGCTCCATGAGTATACCCACACTTACACACATGAGCATGTATATGCATACACACATACACACCCATCAAAAAAAAAAAAACATAGGGGCTGCAGAGATGGCATAGTGGTTAAGGCACTTGTCTGCAAAGCCTGATGGTCCTGAGATTGATTCCCTAGTACCCATGTAAAGCCATATGTAAACAATGGCACATGCATCTGGAGTTTGTTTGCAGCAGCTGGAGGCCCTGGTGTGCCCATTCTGTCTGTCTCTCTTCTCTCTATTTCTCTCTGCATGCATATAAATAAACTTTTTAATCTGTGGGAAAAAAAAAAAAAAAAACAGCCAGGCATGGTGGCGTACGCCTTTAATCCCAGCACTTAGGAGGCAGAGGTAGGAGGATCGCCATGAGTTTGAGGCCACCTTGAGACTACATAATGAGTTCCATGTCAGCCTGGACTAGAGTGAAACCTTACATCGCCCCCCCTCCCAAAAAAAACCATATAAATCAATACCACAAAAACCTTCCTCTTAGATAGCAGTCTATAAGATATAATCGTCAGGACTGGAGAGATGGCTTAGTGGTTTAGGTACTTGCAGGCAAAAGCCAAAGAATGCATATTCAATCCCCCAGTACCCAGATAAAGCCAGATGCACAAGGTGCTGCATGCATCCTGACTTCATTTGCAATGACTGGAGACCCTGGCGTGCCCATTCTCTATCTGCCTCTTTCTTTCTTTCTTTCTTTCTTTCTTTCTTTCTTTCTTTCTTTCTTTCTTTCTTTCTTTCTTTCTTTCCTTTCTTTCCTTCTTTCTTTCGTTCTTTCTTTCCTTCTCTCTCTCTCTCTCTCTCTCTCTCTCTCTCTCTCTCTCAAATAAATAAATAAAAGAGTTCCCTTAAAAAAAAAGAGGGCTGGAGAGATGGCTTAGCGGTTAAGCGCTTGCCTGTGAAGCCTAAGGACCCCGGTTCGAGGCTCGATTCCCCAGGTCCCACGTTAGCCAGATGCACAAGGGGGCGCACGCGTCTGGAGTTCGTTTGCAGAGGCTGGAAGCCCTGGCGCGCCCATTCTCTCTCTCTCCCTCTATCTGTCTTTCTCTCTGTGTCTGTCGCTCTCAAATAAATAAATAAATAAAATTAAAAAAAAATAAAAGATGTGATCATCAATAAAGGGAGAGGGGTGATGGTCCAGACAGAAAAACTCCATAGAAGATGGAACAAGTTTAATCCTAAAACCATGGCTGGTAACTCCTAGGCCCAGAATTGTGTTACCCCCTGTAAGTTGTTGGTCAGTGATCCCCACAGGATCCCCAAAGCAATGCAGGCCATTGCTAAAGCATTTGGTTACCTGTCTGAGCTAAAAAGGAAGTGCCTATTACCGAAAACACCACAAACTGTGGTAACAGGACATCAAAGCACCATGCTAGAAATGAGAGGGGAGCCAGCTCCCTCCTGGCTTGACTTTATGGCACTAGAAAGTGCTGTGGGAGTTGCTGGGAGACAATGGTTACCAAGTGTGAATAAGCAGGGGATCCTGAAAGCTACAAAACCAGCTAACCAGGCCAGAAAATACACTTGTGCAACAGTGGCACACAGCCCGTGTGGGTCACCATCTTCTCTATGACTAGTCATGAGACCAGCTAAGTGGGACAGAAATCATGACTGGTACTGGGAACCAAGCAGGGATCCCATGGAAAGCTCAGAGACTCCAGAGAAAAGCCCCCACAGCTCTCTGGATAACAACAGTGAGTGTACATACTAAAAGTCTCTCAAATAACTATGCATATCCCCTTTAATCCAAGCTGCTCTCACTCTTGGAGAGTCTGTTTTATTTTACAGATGGCAGAGAACATTGAGGCGATCCACGATCCAACAATGCAACAAGATAGCCAACTGCCCACCATGAGACATCTCATGTTGACCACATCAGCTGGGGCACAGGAGATACTGCAGCAACACAAAAACTGCTCTCACTGCTAGCTTGACAACCAGTGCCAAAAAGCCGGTGACAGACAACATAGCTAATCAAAACTCATCAGGCCAGGCATGGTGGCACACTCCTTTAATCCCAGCACTTGGGAACGAAGGATCACTGCAAGTTCGAGGTCACCCTGAGACTACACAGTGAATTCCAGGTCAGGCTGGACTAGAGCAAGACCCTACCTTGGAAAAAAACAAAAACAAAAAAAAAGAACAAAAAAAAAAACACCTCATCAAAGCAGAAAACCAGAGGCTGCAGAAATCTCAACACTAAATCATCCTGCTAACAGGCCTGCTGTGGCTCAGTGAAGCTTGTGGAAAAGGAGGCAGAAAGATTGTGAGAGCCGCAGAGTGGGTAGGATTCTCCTGAAGGTTAGTCCCCCCACAGAGAATGACTGAGGCCTTCATGACTCCACTGTGAATATCAACAACCCCAGTGAGGAGGACTCTCAAGGAAATGGGAGTGGGGTGAGATGAGTTTAACCATTTTTAAACAAAAAATATTAATTTTTAAAAATTAAAAAAATATATGTAAACTGGGGGTGGTGGTGGTGGTACATGCCTTTAATCCCAGCACTAGGGAGGCAGAGGTAGGAGGATTGCCATGAGTTCAAGGCCACCCTGAGACTACACAGTGAAATTCAGGTCAGCCTGAGCCAGAGGTGAGACCTTACCTCAAAAAACAAAAACAAAAACCAAAAAGAAACAAACATATAGACATATCATGTAGAACTATGTTAGAAAATACCAGAGGTCCTACTGGAAACTAGAATTTAGCCAAAGTAGTAGGAGTAATTTAATTCTAGTTGACTTTTTTCTTATTGTGTGTGTGTGTGTATGTGTGTGTGTGTGTGTGTGTGTGTGTGTGTGTGTGTGTGAAAAGATGTCATGTAGCCCAGGCTGGCCTCAAACTACTATGTAGCCAAGGCTTTGTATTAATCCTCCTGCTTCTACCTACTGGAATTAGAGGCACACATCACACCATGCTCAACTGCTATTCAACATTTTTGTTGTTGTTGTTGTTTGAGGTAGGGTCTCACTCTAACTTAGGCTGCCCTGGAATTCACTATGTAGTCTCAGGGTGGCCTCGAACTCACAGCGATCCTCCTACCTCTGCCTCCCAAGTGCTGGGATTAAAGGCATGCGCCACCACGCCTGGCCAGTCGACTTGAAAAATTCACTTGGTGCATGTGTGCATATATATGTCTGGGTGTGTGACTTGGGGCATACATGTACCGTGGCACACTTGGAGGTCAGAGGACAACTTCCAAGTTGGCCCTCACCTTCCAACTCGATTGAGGCAGGTGCTGGGATTAAAGGCGTGCGCCACCACGCCTGGCTGATTTAACTTCATTTGTGGGTGTCTAGGACAAGCCCCTCTTCCTGCCTCCATTCTTGCTGTAAGCACACTGGGATTACAGAAGCCCAACACAGCTCCCGGCTGTTTCTGTGTGGTCTGGGGATCTGAAATCAGGTACTCAGTTGCATGTGTCATTCACCAAGCCATCTTCTCAGCCCTCTTTGATTTAAAAATTATTTGTGTGGCCAGGCGTGGTAGTGTATGCCTTTGATCCCAGCACTATGAGAGGCAGAGGTAGGAGGAGCGCCGTGAGTTCAAGGCCACCCTGAGACTACATAGTGAATTCCAGGTCAGCCTGGGCCACAGTGAGACCCTACCTCAAAAAACAACAACAACAAAAATTGTGTGTATGTGCGCACGCACGTGCATGCATGAGCACGTGTGCACACACGTGTGTCATTAGATGGGTGTGTGTGCCATAGTGCAGATGCACCGATGACAGGACAACTTCGAGGTGTCTGTGCTCCGCCTTCTTTGAGACAGGGTCTCTTGCGGCTGCAAATGAACAAACGAACTACGAACAAAAGTCAACTAGCTGGCCTATGAGCTTCAGATTCTCCTCTCTCTGCTGCCCACTGCCACAGCACAGTGGGATCCCCGGTGCGTGCACCGCTTTCCACCTGGTTTTATGCAGGGCTGGGGCGTTGAGCCTGGGATGGCGGGCTTTGCAATGGAGTGCCTTCCATCTCCCCCGGCCCTCTGTTTGACTTTTCATAGTCACATACAGGTCTGCTGTGGTCAGCTTCACGTTGCTGGAATGAACATCCAAACCAGGCAGTTTATAGGAGGAAGGGGTTTATGTCAAGCTTACAGAAGTTCCATCAGTGGCAGAGGACAGAGAGAGAAACTGCAGTATGCAAAACACCAGAACCAGCACACACCAAAGCAACAAGTAGCTGGGGCCCAGGCAGAGCCCAGACTCCTCTGCCTAACTTTAGGCTAGAATTCGGATCCACCTCCAACACACCTTGCTTAGGGCTGGACCCCAGGATTTGGCCCCAGTGACACATCCTCCAGCCAGGTGGTGGGGGACAAACTAGTAAAACACTAGAGGATGTGGGAGGCATATATTCAAACTACCACAATGTCCATCTTCTTTTTGTTTTCATAATCTCACTTGCTGTAGCCCAGGATGACCTGGAGTTCACCAGATAGTCACAGGCTGGCCTTGGACGCACGATGATTCTCCGATCTCTGCCTCCCCAGGGCTGGGATTAAAGGCATGTGCCACCACACCCAGTCGACATCCATTTTTTTTAAGTCTTAAAAAAATATTTATCTATTTATTGGGGAGGGGAGAGGTAGATAAGAGAGAGAATGGGTACACCAGAGCCTCTATAACCACTGCAAATGAACTTGAGGTGCATGCGCTACCTTGTGCATCTGGCTTATGTGGGTCCTGGGGAATCAAACCTGGATCCTTTGGCTTCACAGGCAATCCTCCTACCTCAGCCTCCCTCCCAAGTGCTAGGATTAAAGGCATGCACCACCACGCCTGCTCCTCCACCTATTTTTTTTGTTGTTGTTGTTGTTCATTTTTTATTTGAGAGAGAGAGAGAAAGAGGCAGAGAAGGGAGGGAAAGGGAGGACCCAGGCCTCCAGCCACTGCAAATGAACTTTGTACATCTGGTTTTATTTGGGTCCTGGGGTATCAAAGCTGGGTCCATAGACTTTTTAGACAAGCACTTTAACTACTGAGCCATCCCCAGCCCTGATGGATTATTTTAAATTTTGCATTTATCTTGTGAATTTTTTAAAAAATATTTTTACTTATTTACTTTTTTAAAAAATTTTTTAAAATTTATTTATTTGAGAGTGACAGACACAGAGAGAAAGACAGATAGAGGGAGAGAGAGAATGGGCGCGCCAGGGCTTCCAGCCTCTGCAAACGAACTCCAGACGCGTGCGCCCCCTTGTGCATCTGGCTAACGTGGGACCTGGGGAACCGAGCCTTGAACCGGGGTCCTTAGGCTTCACAGGCAAGCGCTTAACCGCTAAGCCATCTATCTCTCCAGCCCTTATTTACTTATTTGACAGAGAAAGAAGGGGAAAGAGAATGGGCGCCAGGGCTTCCAGCCACTGTAGACGAACTCCAGACACGTGAGCCCCCTTGTGCATCTGCTAACGTGGGTCCTGGGGAACCGAACCTGGATCCTTTGGCTTTGCAGGCAAACACCTTAACCGCTAAGCCATCCCTCCAGTCTTATCTTGTGGATTTTTTAAACTTTACTTTTTTATTAACTTTTATTTGTATTTTTGAGAAAGGTTCTCACTCTCACCCAGGCTAACCTAGAACTCATTTCTGCATCCCAGTCTGGCTTTGAAATCACACCTACCTTGGTCTCCTAAGTGCTAGAATTAAAGGTGTGCTCCACCATGCCTGGTTCTACAAGTCCATGTTTAAAAATAGAAAGTTATTTAAGCCAGGCATGGTGTTGCATGACCTTTTTTTTTTTTTTTTTTTGAGGTACCGTCTCATTCTAGTCCAGGCTGACCTAGAATTCACGATGTAGTCTCAGAGTGGACTAGAACTCACGGCGATTCTCCTACTTCAGCCTCCTGAGTGTGTCAGCATGCCCGGCTTTGGTGCATGCCTTTAATCCTAGCACTCAGAGACCACTGTGAGTTCAATGGCAAGCATGAGACTACATAGTGAATTACAGGTCAGCCTGGGCTAGAGCAAGACCCTATCTCAACCCCCCTTAAAAAAAAAAAAAAAAAAAAAAAAAAAGCACTTGGAAGATTGAGGCAGGAGGATTTTGACTTCAAGGCCAGACTGAATGAATTCAAGACCAGACTGAATGAGTTCCAGGTCTGCCTGTGCTAGATTGAGACCTTGCCTTGAAAAACACAATATATATATAACAGACCATAACCAAATTTTGAAAAATAATATTTAACAAGGTATGATAACATATGAAGAACAGTTAATATTCTTAGGACTAGAGAGACAGCTTAGTGGTTAAAGGCACTTGCTTGTAAAGCCTGATGCCTTGCTTCAATTCCCCAGTACCCACATAAAGCCAGATGCAAAAAGTGGCGTATGTATTTGGAGAGTTTATTTGTGGTACCATATTCTTTTGCACTCTATGTGTCTCTTTATGTTTCTCTTGGCCTCAAATAAATAAAAATACTTAAAAAGAAAAGTTATCCGGGTGTGGTGGCACATGCCTTTAATCCCAATACTTGGGAGGCAGAGATAGGAGGACTGCCAGGAGTTCGAGGCCACCCTGAGACTCCATAGTGAATTCCAGGTCAGCCTGAGCTAGAGTGAGACCCTACATTGACAAAAAACCAAAACAAACAAAAAAAAAAATCTTTTTTCATGGACTGGGAGACAGCTCAGCAGTTAAGTGTGCTTACTGTACAAGCATGAGGACCTGAGATCAACCAAGCTCAAGTTCCCAGCACCCACAGACACAGCTGGGTATGGCTATGCATGTCTACAACCCCAGTCCTACGAGGGGCAGGGGGGGAAATTGCTGGAACTAGCAAAAATGGTCAACTGTGGGATCAGTGAGGCACTTGCCTCAAAGGAAATAAGCAGGTGGGCCATGCAGGGGGACACCAGTGTTCTCCTGTCTCCACATGGGTGTATGGGGTGTGCACAATGCATGCACAAGTGCACACCCTGCCCCCCCCCATACCACACCACACATCCTACACGAACACACATGCAAAATTTTTTTTTTTCTTTCTGATTATAGACAAGGCATGGCTGTGGTGAAAACAGGCATAGGAAGGTGGTACTTATCTCCCACACCAGCTCAAGGTAAAATGATCATTAAACTACCTGCCTTTCCTTGCCTCTGGAGCCAGTGATTAACACGTACTGAAGAGTCTGAAGAGGGCCCTATGGGAACCGCAGCCCCAAGCAGCCAAGTACACACACAGCTGAGATGAGAATGAGCAGCATCCAGTCAGCCATCCCGGACCCCAGGGCAGCTAGCTATGGTGACAGGGAGGGGTCATGGCAAGTCCACACCACTCTTTAGCAAACAAAAGGAAGAGTGGCACTTCTCCCACTTTAAATCAAATGCTAGAAATGTTTCATTTAAAAAGGTTGGCCTGACAGCTATAACAGGCTGAAAGCTATAACAGGCTGAAAGCTAGGCCTCCTATGTAATCAGCTAGCCTTTTTGTGAAGGAAAAGTTCTTGAAGTAATCACAGGTGTCACTCCAGCCAACACAAGAGCAAGCAAGCAATCTAGCTGACTGCTGTGCAGAAAGAGGCTTAGTGGCCTGGCTGTGTCACAGCAGCCCCAGCAGCCCTTAGGCAAATCCTATTCCAGAACAAGGCCCTATCGTCTCTTCAGCCCTAGCACGGCATGAGGAGGAGGGGAGGAAGCTAAAGGAGAAAAATTTGAAGTCAGCAGAGGATGGCTCATGAGGTTGTTTCTGTTGCTTGTTTGTTTGATATGGTGTTTTCTGTTCGCTTATTTTTGAGGCAGGGTCTTGTGTTGCAGCCCAGGCTGGCTTTGAACTCAGATTCTCCTGTTGTGCTGGAACTGCAGGCACCTAACTATACATCCAGCTGTGGTTCGTTGGGTCTAGAGAAAGCTGCCGTCCCCAACCAAAAGGCCAAGGTGGAGCAGTCAGCGCTGCGGGAGAAGCAGCAGCAAGCACTCCAGAAGATGTGGCGAGGATCTCTGAAGAATGCAGACCCTTTTCCACAGATTTTCAAGGTGGGGGGGAGGGAGCCAACTTCTGTTGGAAGAAGATGCCATCTATGACTTTTCTGTTGTAGGTAGGGTTTGCTTGAGGTAGGGTCTCACTCTAGCCCCGGCTGACCTGGAATTCACTCTGTAGTCTCAGGGTGGCCTTGAACTCATGGTGCTCCTCTACCTCTGCCTCCCAAGTGCTGGGACTAAAGGCGTGCGCCACCATGCCTGGCTTCCAAATAACTAAAAATATTTTTGAAAATATTTTGGAGGGGCTGGAGAGATGGCTTAGCAGTTAAGTGCTTGCCTATGAAGCCTAAGGACCCTGGTTTGAGGCTCGATTCCCCAGGACCCACGTTAGACAGATGCACAAGGGGGCACACGCGTCTGGAGTTCGTTTGCAGTGGCTGGAGGCCCTGGCGTGCCCATTCTCTCTGTCTCTGTCTCTCTCTCTCTTTCTCTGCCTCCTTCTCTCAAATAAATAAATTTTTTTAAAGTTCTTAAAAAAATACTTTTGAGGGTTAGGGAGATGGCTCAGTGGTTAAAGGTGCGAAGCCTGCTGGCCTGAGTTTAATTCTTCAGCACCCACATAAACCCAGATGCAAGGTTGTGCATGCATCTGTGATCTCAGTTCACCTACAACACCAGGAGGCAGAGCCAGGAGAATCTGAAGCTAGCGTAGCTATTCTGGTGTTCCTTTGCAGTCTGGCAGTTTCGACTTTTAAGTCTTGTTACTAAAGAAATATACTTCAGAAGCTGGAGAGAAGATGGCTCAGCAGTTAAAAGTACTTGTAGCCGGGCATGGTGGCGCATGCCTTTAATCCCAGCACTTGGGAGGCAGAGGTAGGAGGATCGCCATGAGTTCAAGGCCACCCTGAGACTCCATAGTGAATTCCAGGTCAGCCCGGGCTAGAGTGAGTCCCTACCTTGAAAAACTAAACAAAACAAATAATAATAATAAATAATAATAATAATAATAAATAATAAATAAAAGTACTTGTTTGCAAAGCCTGATAGCTTGTGTTTGATTCCTCAGTATCCATGTAAAGCCAGATGCACAAGATGGCACACGCATCTGGAGTGGAAGGAGGCCCTGGCATGCTCATTTTCTTTCTCTCTCTTTCTCAAATAAATATACTTGAAAACACCTAATTAAAGCTGGGCGTGGTGGCACACGCCTTTAATCCCAACACTGAGGAGGCAGAGGTAGGAGGATCCCCATGAGTTCAAGGCCATCCTGAGACTGTGAATTCCAGGTTAGCCTGAGCTAGAGTGACACCTTACCTCGAAAAAACAAAACCACCAAACTGTCCTATAAGCACTTCTCTTAATGTTCATACCCATATATTAATGCTACTCATCTCAAAGAGAAGGTTCTCTTTTCAGATGGCGGTGACCACAGAAAAGGTGGCAGAAAGAAGGTAAGAGCTAAAGGAAGGGTAAAACTCCTTACAATGCAATAAATAAATAAATACAGTGGCCTGGATAGAGCCAGGCATGGTGGCACATGCCTTAATCCCAGCACTTGGGGGGCAGAGGGTTACTGTGAGTTCGAGGCTACCCTGAGACTACATAGTGAATTCCAGGTCAGCGTGGGCTAGAGTGAAACCCTACCTAAAAAAAAAAAAAAAAAAAAAAGGCCTGGCTATCCATGACCTCCTAGTGCCTGATACTACTTACAAAGACTTTCATAATAGGAGGAAAAGATGATGACATCAAAATAAAAGAGAGACTAATTGAGAGGGGGGAAGGGATATGACCGAGGGTGGATTTAAGTGGAAAGTAGGGGAGGGGAGGGAATTATCACGGTTTATTGCCTATGATTATGGAAGTTGTCAATAAAAAAATGTTTAAAAAAAGAAATGTACTTTCTAAATCCATAGCATCCATAACCAGTGATAGACCTGAGAAAATTAACTTGAAAGAAGTAGTCACCATTCTGGGCGCTATTGAGAACAATCGGGATCCATGGGAGAGCAAAGAAGCTTTGACAAGTATAGAAGAAGCTGTCCTGAGCCCTCACGGATGATTTTGGAGGGATTCAAGACCGCAATGGAGGCTGAGGACATAACTGAATTGCTAGGATGTTATGACAAAACAGTGGGTGAGAGGTGGCTTTTTCTGCATAAAACAAAGGTGGCTTCTTGAGCTGGAACATACTGGTAAAGATGCGGTGGACATTGTTGAAAAGCTAACAAACAGTTCAGAATGTTACGCAAACTTTGTGGGTAATGCAGAAGCTGAGAGCACTGACTCCAATTTTGATGGAAGTGCCATGTGGGGATAATGCTACCAAGCAGTAGCACTGCATGCCACAGAGAATCTTTTTGGGAAGGAGAAGTCAAGTGATGTGGCAAGCAAGCTTCACTGAGGTTTAAAAAACTGCCACAGACTTGGTGTTGTATTTCTGGGTTTCTGCTTATAAATGACTATTCTAACTTGTGTGAAAGAAATTTTTCCATGCTGCATGATTAAAATTTTTAAAATCATGCCGAAGCTGGCAGTGGTGGCATACACCTTTTGTCCCTGCGCTCAGGAGGCTGAGGTAGAACTGCCATAAGTTTGAAGCCAGATTGACAAAGACGCCACAGCCACCCAGGGCTTCAACAACCACCACATGATTAGTGGGCAGTCAGAAGCAAGACACATCAATAGCAAAATAATTACACCTCGCTGAAGGCTCAGATGGTATTTCTTAACCCATAATTTATTTTTAAATTAAAATCCGCACATTTTTAGACATAAACTACTGGACACTTAAATGTAACTTTTAGATGGGTGTGGTGGCACATATCTGTAACCCCAGCCCTTGGGATGTGAAGACAGAAGGATCAAAAGTTCAAGGCCAGCTGGGCATGGTGGCACACACCTTTAAGAGGATTGCCATGAGTTCGAGGCCACCCTAAGACTACATAATTAATTCCAGGTCAGCCTGGGCCAGAGTGAGACCCTTCCTCAAAAAAAAAAAAAAAAAAAAAAAAAAAAAAGTTCAAGGCCAGCATGTACTACATGAGAATCTGTCAAATAAAAGAACAAAACACATGGGGGTGGAAAGGCCCAAAGTGAGGCCAGGGAAAGAGACTGAGTAAAGGAGAGGTGGAGGGAGAGCTAATCAAAATCTAAGAGGATATAAATAAATCATATGGAATCTTGCTTTTTTGGACAATGTAACACTCAGGAGCCATAGATTGTTGCTAGAAAATTTTCAGTGCCAGGGATGGGATACCTTCCAGTGAGTTGTTGGCCAGGGAGGTCCCTGATGCCCCAAAACATAGGCCATTGTCAAGGCCCTTGATTTCCCACCAGGAATAGATGGTAAGACCCTATTGCTGAAGACTCCACATCCTTAGGCTGCAAGGCCACTGAGAAATGCTGCTGGAACTGAGCTGATAATCTCCTCCATTAGACCATGTAGCTTACAGAAAGCTGGAAGAAGCCATTCTGCATGCAGTTCAATGGGAGAAAGAGAAATCACCAGTGAAGATACTCAACAGTGGACACTGTAAGCCTTATAATTGGCCAGCCAGGCCAAATGAGCCACCAGGTGCAATAGTGGCACGTCTGTCATGGTGCAAACCAACTGCCCTCTAATTGGACTGGAGGCCCATTCCATAGGAGGGAATACATCTCTGATATTGAAAACTTAAAACAGGGGTAGTCATAAGCCCTAGAGGTGTAACATCTGCTGCTGCCTGGCTAAATGTATACACTATGTTTATCAAACTGCTCGGTAAGCACTTCTCTTTAATGTTCATACCCTTATATTAATGCTACTCTCACTTTTGGTAGAGAATCTTCTCTTTTCAGATGGCAGTGACCTTGGGATGACTCAGAAGACATCATGGTGCTGGAAAGAAGTGACAGGAGTTCTCAGTACTTCAATATCTCTATCACACCTTCCAAGGCTCAGGGTCCATTGCGGAAGAGGTGGCGGAAAGAATGTAAGAGCCAAAGGAAGGGTAGGACTCCTTACAATGTGCTCCCCCCAGACACGAAATGGCCTGGATATCCCTGACCTTGCAGTGCCTGACACTACCTACACAAGACCATCATAACAGGAGGAAAAGATCATGATATCAAAATAAAAGACAGACTGATTGAGATGGGGAGGGGATATAATGGAGAATGGAGTTTCAAAGGGGAAAGTGGGGGGAGGGAGGGATATTGTTTACAACCATGGAAGTTGTTAACAAAAAAATTTTGAAAATATAAAGGGGAAAAAAAAGTCAGATGTCCAGGTCTATAATCCTAGTGCTGGAAAGGTAGAGACAGGAGTTTCCCCTGGGACTTACTAGCCCATCATTCCATTCTAATAGATGAGCTCCAAGCCAATGGGAAACTGTTTCACAGGAAGCAGATGACATTCTTGAAGATAACACCTAAGGTTGTCTTCTGGCCTCTACATGCATATGTGCACTTGCACACACATACTTGTATTAAAAAATGAGAGCAGGGCTGGAGAGATGGCTCAGCAGTTAAGCACTTACTTGCCTGTGAAGCCTAAGGACCGGGGTTCGAGGCTCAATTCCCCAGGACCCACGTTATCCAGATGCACAAGGGGGTGCACACGTCTGGAGTTCGTTTGCAGTGGCTGAAGGCCCTGGCACACCCATTCACTCTCTCTCTCTCTCCCTCTTTCTCTCTCTGCCTGTTGCCCTCAAATAAATAAATAAAAATAAGAAAGCAAAAAATCTTTTTAAAAAGTGATAGTAAAAACAAAACAAAACAAAACTGATAGTTGAGGCTAGATGACCTAAGCCAAAAAAAGCTAAAAAGACAAAAAAATAAAAGTTTAAAAGGTGTTCAGCTATGCAAAATCCCAAATGTTAGCACATTAAAATTTTTTTTAAAAAGAACAAAACACAACAGTATGCTAACTTTTATTTGCAATGGGAAACCGAAATAATTGCATGCCCCACTTCATTTGGTGGCCTGGAAATGAATCCACAGTGTATCCAAGACATGCCTGACAAAACTTGGTTTTGGAACATAATCTCAAAAGATAAACATAGAAACAATAATCCAGGATGCTGAAATGCCAAAAACCCCCAAAGTATAATTCTGGAAACAATAATATTAAAAATGTGTTTAGGTTGGGGCCCCTGGCTTCAACCTCCCACACCTTAAAGAACATGAGATTTTGGGGTTTTTTTTGTATTGTTTTGTTTTGTTTTTTAAGGTAGGGTATCACTCTAGCCCAGGCTGACCTGGAATTCTCTATGTAGTCTCAGGGTGGCCTTTAATTCATGGTAATCCTCCTACCTCTGCCTCCCCAGTGCTGGGATTAAAGGCATATGCCACCACGCCTGGCAAGAACATGATATTTTAATAATTTATTTTTATTTTATTTATTTGAAAGAGAGAGACAGAAAGAGGTGTGTGGGGGCGGGAGGGAAAGCATGCCAGGGTCTTCAGCTGCTGCAAAGGAACTCCAAACACATATGCCACCTTGTGCATCTGACTTACATGGGTCCTGGAGAATCAAACCTGGGTCTTTTGGCTTTGCAGGCAAGCGCTGTAAGCACTAAGCCATCTCTCCAGCCCAAAATCTTAAAATATCTAAAAGAAATGAATCCAGCCAGGCATGGTGGTGCACACCTTTAATCCCAGAACGCAGGAGGCAGAGGTATGAAGATTGCCATGAGCTCAAAGCCATGGCAATGTGGGCTGTTGTAAACATGTTATTACTTTACTTGTTAAATCTAGTTCAAATAAATTAATTAAATTTTTAAATTTCAGTCTCATGTGCAAATGGGCCATTGATAGCAAAATAATTGTATATAGAAGGCTACTTTTGACAGTGACTACTGGATCTAAGCAAATGTCAGAAAGCTTCACTTCAGGAAACAGGGAAAACCCAAATGATGAATGAAAAAGACCAAATGGCAAGAGAAAGAAGGACGTTATTTAACAAAAGCCATTTCACATGAGGAAGTTTTCCAGTTTTGGACATATTATTAAGCCCTTTAACCATTCTCTCAAGCGGTTATTAAAATATATAAAAATAATAAACTTGTAAAGGGAACACAGTGAGTACTCAGGAAGGTGACAAAGTTTTGTTTAAAGTATGTATCACACAAAAGAGTTTGTTAGTATAGAACAAAATAGTTTACTGGGGCTGAAGAGATGGCTTAGCAGTTAAGTGCTTGCCTGTGAAGCCTAAGGACCCAGGTTCGAGGCTCGATGCCCCAGGACCCACGTTAGCCAGATGCACAAGGGGGCACATGCATCTGGAGTTCGTTTGCAGTGGCTGGAAGCCCTGGTTCGTCCATTCTCTCTCTCTCTCTCTCTCTCTTTCTCTATCTGTCGCTCTCAAATAAATAATAAACACAAAAACAAATTTAAAAAAATAGTTTACTGCCTGCTATATCTATGTGTGTGTGTGTGTACGAATGCATGTATGTATATATACTTAGCCTTACTTCAGTTGCTGGTATAAATTCTGTTTTATTACTTTGTGATAAACATTTATAATAAAAGTATGTCTTCTTACTTTCCCCACCAATCTCATGTTTACAGTTTTTGCCCTTCAAACTGGTTGATCTCAACAACACCCTTCCAACTCAAAAACAATCATTTTCCTAGCAATTATAATTGCTAGTAATTAGAACAATGCTCTCCACACAGCTGCTACAACGGCTATCTTGTACAATCAATCATCTTGTATTACCAATAGGAATACAAAGAGTTCAAAGAAGACTGGGCGTATTAGGCACTGATAACAAATATACGGCGATTTTAACTCCATGGTCATAGCCCAGCATGTTGGCCGCACGCCTTTAATCCCAACACTCAGAGGAGGCTGAGTTCGAGGCCAGCCTGGGACTACAGAATGAGTTCCTGGTCAGCCTGAGTTAGTGTGAGGCACTGCCTGGGTGGGGGGAGGGGGTAAAGGAGGAAGGAACTAATAAAATTTGATCATTAAAATCATCTACTTTTAGGAGATGCTTATTTGGCCAATAAACGTGTAACTAATTCCTAGTAAGGAATGGAGGCGCCTCTGGTTACTGCATAAATACTGATGCGACGATGAAAGTGATATCGCATTATAGCACATCGCCTAGGCCAGAATCAAATAAAACCGATACATTTAAATCCCCAGAACCAAAATCAGAGAGAAACGTCACCTTCCCACCAAGCTATTTCAGTTTGCAACAGGTTTTGTGCTCCGCATCAAGATCGCATATGACATGAAAAAACAAGCCCGCCTCCTCCGCTGGCAAGCCCCGTACAGCATGGCCCGGGGGTGGCCAGGCAGGGTTGTTTTTCCCTTCTCCCCGGGTCTCAGAGCAGCATCGGGTATCTGACCGCCGACGTCGCGGCCCCAGCGAGGTCAGCGGTCGGAAGCCTGAGAGATGCTATCGGGACCGCGCGGGGCCGCTGGGCCGCTAGCGGGAGGAGGAGGAGGAGGAGGAGGAGCAGCGCGCACTCGCTCGCTCGCGAGGGGATGCTCTCGGCGGCGCGCCCCGAGCCGCGCGTCGGCTCTCGTTTGGTTGTCTCTCGGCGGGTCGCCGTTCCCCTAACGGAGCCATCGTAACGTAAGGAAACGAGCTAAGCACGAAGGAGCCAGGAGGCCCCGCGGGGAGAGCTGCCCAGGGCGTGTGTGGGCATCGGCCTCTGCCCGCAGCGACCTCCAGCTTCCAGGGCATCATCTCCCGGGCCGCGGCGCCCGTCCTCCTCCCACCCGCTGGAGGACAGAGACACAGACCCAGTCCCGCCAGGGGACGCTCCGGGAGGGCCGGTCTGCGGGGAGCCAGCTCGCCCCCCGGGGTTGGGGGTGCAGGAGGAGGCCCGCGCCCCCGACCCTCCCGGCGTCGCCATGGGAACCCAGGACCTCCCCCCCAACGACCGTCATCCCGGATCGGACGGTCCCTCCCCGCCCTCCCACCCCCGCGATCCCCACACGCATCCCGGGCAGCCGGCGCGGACCGGAGGCCCCGACGCTCACCGCGCCGCCGGAGCCGCGCCGGTCCTCGGCCGCCTCGGGTCGCGGTGCCTGGCGCGCGCTCCAGCCGCCGCCCGCGCGCCCGCGCCCTCCGCCGCCGCCCCCGGGTCGCTTCCGCGGCCCGCGCCCTCCGCACCCCGGCGTGGGGGTGCCGGGCTGCGTAGCGGGAGATTCAAACGCGGCCTGGCGCGAGCCGCCCCGCGGGCCTCACCGTGGTCCGCTCGCCTTCGCCAGCCGTTTCCCCGGTCCGCGCCCGGGTCGTGCTCGCTTGGGGAAGCGGAGGGACCGGCAGGAGCGCGCCGCCTCCTTCCCCGAGCTCCTTCCCCGCCTTCTCGGAGCAGCCACCGGCACCTGCCTGGGACTCCCCCGAGCTTCCGAGCGGCTGTGCGAGGCAGTGCTTGCAGCTCGGAAACGGCTTTAGGCAACGAAGCTGAACGACTGCTGCGCCTCCTGGGCAGGAATCAGCTTTCACTCCTGACGTTCGTGTCGGTGGAATGAATAATCTTCCTTTAGCGTGTGGACCAGGAGAGAGAAAGGGAGAGTGGCAAGTTTCTTGTGCTAGTCTCTTAACAAATGAAACAACACAAGCATTCAGCTTTAGTGATTCACAAAACCTTTCTTTAGAAAATGAAAGGAGTTGACACCATTGAGATACTTTTTTAAAATATTTTTTTATATTTTTGACTTATTTGCTTCTGTGCTTTTCCAGGGGGTGGGGCGGGGAGGAATGGGAAGAGAGTGAAAATTTTTTTGATTTATTTGCAAGCAAAGAGAGAAGAGAGACAGAAAAAGAGAATGGGCGCACCAAGGCCTCCAGCCACTGCAAACGGACTCCAGATGGATGCGCCTCTCTGTGCATTTGGGTGTACGTGGGTCCCTGGGGAATTGAACTTGGGTCGTTAGGCTCTGCAGGCAAGCCCCATAACTGCTGAGCCATCTCTTCAGCCCTTGAAATACTTTTATATGAATTAAATTCAAACACCCTTTGTGATCAGCATACTACTTTAATACTACTTTAGTGGGTTTTTTTTTCCATCATAGACTTATAAAAAGCTAACTAGAAAAGAAAAAAACTACATGACTGAGAACATGAGACTCAAACCTGAAACCCTAGTTTCTTTCAAAGAATTCATATCTTGGGTGGGAAGATAGCTCAGCTGGTAAAGCGCTTGCTATGCTAATGTCAGTATCTGACATCTGATATCTGACATCTGATATCTGAGTATCTGATCCCCAGAACCAAAGTAAAGCTGGACACAGCAGTCTGCATCTATAATCCCAGCACTCCTGTGGTGAGATAAAGGTAGAGACATAGGAGAATCCTTGGCAGCTCGTGGGCCAGCTAGCATCCTCAGTAATGAAAAAGAAGCCATCTCAGATAAAGTGTTAGGTGAAGTATGACTCTCGACCGAGTCCCCTAACTTTCTTGTTGCAGGAGTGCCGTCTCCTCCACAACATAGCTTTACTTTTATTTTTGAACTGTGAGGCAAACCTTGGTTAACCTTTCAATAAAACCTCAACTGATACTAGAAAAGATTAAAAAATGATTCTAACCTTTGTATGGTTTCGCTTAGGTTAGGGAATCTATTCAGCCTGGTGTCATGGAAACAGCCATTTCTTCCAGGTGTCCCACTTTATACCATGGTGGGTCTTACCAGCAAAGTCAGAAACATTTTTTTTTTAAATTTTAATGTTTCATTCATCATGGATATCTTTCATTAATTTTGATTTTTTAAAATTTTTTTTATTTATTTATTTGAGAGCGACAGACACAGAAAGAAAGACAGAGGAAGAGAGAGAGAATGGGCTAACGTTCTGGCTAACATGGGACCTGGGGAACCGAGCCTCGAACCGGGGTCTTTAGGCTTCACAGGCAAGCCATCTCTCCAGCCCCAGAAACATTTTTATAAGCCAGTGGCAGAGAAGACAGGGAGAGCTATTTCCCAGTGCTCGTGTGAGTCACTACTGTGATGCGAGGTAAACATGCTTTCCCTACTCCATTAGATACAGCATGTACGTGACTATTTAAAAATGTGAAATAGGGCTGGAGAGATGGCTTAGCAGTTAAGGCGCTTGCCTGCGAAGGACCCAGGTTCATGATCCATCTAAGCAATGCACAAGGGGGCACATGCGTCTGGAGTTCGTTTGCAGTGGCTGGAGGCCCTGGCGCACTCATTCTCTCTCTTTGTCTACCTCTTTCCGTCTCTCACTCTCTCAAATAAATAAATAAAATTAATTTTTTAAAATGTGAAATATTGAGTCTAGAGAGATGGCTTAGCGGTAAGGCACTTGCTTGCCTGAGAAGCCTAAGGTTTGCTTTCTTAGTACCACAGTAAGTCAGATGCACAAGGTGGCACATGCATGCATCTGGAGTTTGCAGTGCTTGGAGTCCCTGGTGTGCCCATTCTCCCTCCCTTCCTCTCTCTCTCTTCAATAAATAAATAAAATATAAAATTGTGAAATATTTGAACATACTTTAAAGTATTTTCCTCTTTAGCAAGAATTGAACTTCATCTAGTATTAATGTCTGTACATCTGCTTTGACATGGGCACTGGTGAATTGAACCAGGGCTATCAGGCCTTGCAAACAAGCACCCTTAACCACTGAGCCATCTTTTTTCTGTAAAATATTTTATTTTAGATCTCGTGGACTAAATGGTGGCTATGCTCAGCTTTGTAGTTAGCTCTGTAGCATGAAAGCAGCCATAGACAGCTGGGCATGGTGGCGCATGCCCAGCACCTGGGAGGCTGAGGTAGGAGGATCACCATTCCCCATGAATTCGAGGCCAGCCTGGGCTAGCTACAGAGTGAATTCCAAGTCATGCTGGGCTAAAGTGAGACAGTATCTCAAAACAACAAAAAACACATTATTTGCAAAACTGGGTAGTAGGCTCAATATGACCTTTCAACCATAGTTCTCATATTCTTTCTGTACAGCGAAGCTGTTGGCCTTTTTTTTTTTTTTTTTTTTTTTTGAGGTAGGGTCTCACTCTAGCCCAGGCTGACCAGGAATTCACTATGTTGTTTCAGGGTGGCCTGGAACTCATGGCGATCCTCCTACCGACAGCTGGGATTAAAGGTGTGCGCCACCACGCCCTACTTTTATAGGCTAATTTCTTTACCAGCTACCGTCTAAATTCTTTTGTGGCTCCTAATAATTTTCATTTTGTCCTCTTGAGTTCCCCAGAATTAGTCTTCTCACTTTCAAGTGATAATTTTGCCTCTTTTTTTTTTTTTTTTTTTTTTTACATCTTGTAATGTTTTCTGACTGCTTTGGCTAGTAGTTGCAGAACAACCTCAACTGCTGCTAGTATCAATGAACAAACTTTTCAACTTTCTAAAGCTAGAAATGCATTTTAAGTTACTGTTCCTTAAAGTTCAATCAGACTATCCAAAACAGGATTGTAAACCTGCCTTCTGACCATGACTATGGTCCAAATGAAATTTATGCCTGCCAACACAAGATGAAAAAGGACTCTAGGGCTGGAGAGATGGCTCAGGGTTTAAAGGCACTTGTTTGTAAAGCCTGATGCCCCAGGTTCAATTCCCCAGTACCCTTGTAAAGCCAGATGCACAACGTGGCATATGCATCTGGAGTTTATCTGCAATAAGAGACCCTTGTGTGCCCATACACTTCCCCACTCTCTAAAATACACACACACACATACACACACACACACATTTTTGTTTTGTTTTTGTTTTTGAGTTGGGGTCTTGCTCTAGCCCAGGCTGACCTGGAATTTACTATGTAATCTCAGACTATCTTTGAACTCATGGTAATCCTCCCACCTCAGCCTCCCAAGTGCTGGGATTAAAAGTGTATGCCACCATGCCTGGCTCAAATAAGTTTGTTTGTTTGTTTGTTTGTTTAAAATTAAGGGGCTGGAGAGATGGCTTAGCGGTTAAGCGCTTGTCTGTGAAGCCTAAGGACCCCTGTTCGAGGCTCGGTTCCCCAGGTCCCACGTAAGCCAAATGCACAAGGGGGCGCATGCGTCTGGAGTTCGTTTGCAGAGGCTGGAGGCCCTGGCGCGCCCATTCTCTCTCTCTCCCTCTATGTGTCTTTCTCTCTGTGTCTGTCACTCTCAAATAAATAAATTAAACAAATTAAAATTAAGGACTCCATGTGTTAATTTTTTGCTTAACTTTATTATTTTATTTTATTTTGGGGATTTGTTGCAGTCAGGTTTGCATTGCTGGTAGAAATCACCCAACCTAGTGCAGCTTCTGGGAAAAACAGGTTTATTTTGGTTTACAGCCTCGAGGGGCAAGCTCCAAGATGGCAGGGGAAAACGATGGCATGAGCAGAGGGTGAACATCACCCCCTGGCCAACATAGGGTGGACCATAGCAACAGGAGAGTGTGCTAAACACTGGCATGTGAAAACTGGCTACAACACCCATAAGCCCGCCCCCAACAATACACTGCCTTCTGGGGGTGTTAGTTCCCAGATCTCCATCAGCTGGGACCCTAGCATTCAGAACATCTAAGTTTATGGGGGACACCTGAATCAAACCACCACAATATTAAAATATACTTTAAGAACTTATGTCACTAAAGGATTATAGTTCTTGGTCTGTATGAAAAGGAAGACTGTATCTTACAAGTGTAGGGAGCTTGGTTCCCTAAGGAAGGTGGAGCCAAACCACTATGCTAGCTATGAACTGGCTTGAACTTCTATATACAAGAAAACTAAACTAACTGGTTCAGCATAGTTAATTTGGTTCTCAGCTGCAGCCAAGTACATACGTGTTTCCTGTACTTAAATGCCAGAAATATCATTTGGATACATTGTTATAAACCAGTGAAAGAACTGATTTTTCACCTTTCACTAAAAGGTTATGTAAGGGCTCTGCATGAAGAACACAAGAAGACTGATAAATGGAAGTCATGCTGTGCACGGTGGCTCACACCTGTACCCCCAGCATTTAGGAGGCTGAGGCAGAAGGACTGCAATAAGTTTGAGGCCAGCCTGGGCTATAGAATGAGGCTCTATCTTAAATAAAAAACAAACTCATTAAAAAAAAAAAACCTAGGCTGGCAAGATGGCTTAGCGGTTAAGGCGCTTGCCTGCAAAACCTAAGGACCGAGGTTTGATTCCCCAGTACCCACATAAGCCAGATGCAAATGGTGGCGCATGCATCTGGAGCTCGTTGTCAGAGAGAGGCTCTGGCATTCCCGTTCATTCTCATTCTCTCTCTGCCTCTTTCTCTCATAAGTAAATAAATAAAATTTAAAAAAATTAAACACAATTACTGATTAGGGGTATAGCTTAGCAATATACTGTGTGCCTAGTATGCATAAGTCCTTGGGTTTAATCCTCAAGACCACAACAATAAATTGTTTTAAAATAGGCAGTAACTTTTGATATTCCTTGTATAACATGGGCATAAAGAAAAATGCTAATGTTATAAAGTTTGTAGAATATTCATCTGAAAGTTTTTGCCTACAGATGTATTCTTATCTACATATTAGTACAGCATAGGGAGAAAAGATGCTATTTACAATGAAGTCTGTATATTTCTAAATAGTAGGACATTTTAAAAAAGATCTGTGTTTGGCTGGGGAGACAGCTTAAAGGGTAAAGGCACTTGATTGCAAAGCCTTATGGTCCAGGTTTGATACCCTGCTACCCATGTAAAGCCAGATGCATAAAGTGGTACATGTTTCTGGAGTTTGCAGAAGTAAGAGGCACTGGCATGCTCTTTCTCTCATATATATATATAGACACACAAAAAAATTTTGTGTGTGTATACTTCTGAGTGAGGATGTATTGTGCTTGGGCATGTGAGTGCCATGGTGCATGTATATGGTCAGAGAGCAAGCTTTGAAATGTATTTCTTCTCTCTCTTCTCTTTCCACCATCTTTTCTTTTTCAAGGACTAGTCTCACTGTAGCCCAGGCTGGCCAGGAACTCACTCTATAGTCCCAGGTTGGCCTTGAATTTACAATGATCCTCCTACTTCTGCTTCCAAGTTCTGGTATTAAAGGCATGCACCACCACACCTGGCTTCACTTTTTGTTTTTGAGACAGTTTCTATTGTTTTGCCATTGCCACACGCAAGCTTCCAAACTCTCCCTCTCACTGCCATAGATGTATCAGGATCACAGAAGTGTGCCACTTTGCGTCAAACTTTACATGGCATCAAGGAGATTCTAACTCAGGTCGGCAGACTTGCAGTCAAGTGCCTTTAACCAGAGCTGTTTTCCCAGCCCTCCTATCTTTTATATTTAAAACAAAGTTTAATGAATTAACTGGTAATATCTTTATTTTTTTTAATGGTGTGTATACCTAACAGTCTTAAGCTAGAAAAAGCTATGCTGCATGAAGCTCCATGGGAGAGAGAAGTCATCAGTGTAGATAAACAACAGTGGACACTACAAGCCTTAAGTTTGGCCAGCCAGGCCAAATGAGCCAATGGGTGCAATAGTGGCATGTATGTTGTGGGGGAATCCAACTGCTCTCTAATTGGACTGGAGGCCTATTCCATAGGAGGGGATACATGCCTGATACTGAAAAGATGGGGGAAGTCATGAGCCCTTGTGGTGTGACACCTGCTGCTGTCTGGCTAAATGCATATATTATGCTCACCAAACTGCCCAATAAGCACTTCTCTTAATGTTCATATCCATATTTTAATGCTACTCTCACTTTTGGTTAGAGAACCTTCTCTTTACAGATGGCAGTGACCTTGGGATGACTCAGAAGGCATCATGGTGCTAAGAAGAAATGTCAGAGGAGTGCTCAGCACCGAAATGCTCTATCACACCTTCCAAGGCTCAGGGTCTATTGCAGAAGAGGTGGCAGGAAGATTTTCAGAGCCAAAGGAAGGACTCCCTACAATGCATTCTTCCAGACACAAAATGGCCTGAATATCCATGACTTCATAGTGCCTGGCACTGCCTATTATAACTGGAGGAAAACAGGATGACAACAAAATAAGAGAGACTGATTGAGAAGGGGAGGGGATATGAGGGAAAGTTGTGAAAGGGAAAGTGAGGGGGGAGGTAATTATCATGGTTTATTGTCTATAATTATGGAAGTTGTCAATTTTTTTTTTTTTTTTTTTTTTAGGTGGAGTCTCACTCTAGCTCAGGCTGACCTGGAATTCACTATGGAGTCTCAGGGTGGCCTCAAACTCATGGCGATCCTCCTACCGCTGCCTTCCAAGTGCTGGGATTAAAGGCGTGCGCCACCACGCTCAGCTTTTGTCTTTTCTTTTGCATATGTGTGTACACATGTATGTGCCCATGTTGCCCTGCCCCATGTGCTTGCCTGCAATGGCCAAAGGGGGACACGGGATATCCTGCTTCATCTCTCTTCTTGCTGTTCTTACTTGAGCTGGAGTCTCTTACGGATTCCAGAGCTTGCCATTCTCTCATAAGTTTGGCAATTCTCCAGTCTCCGTTTCCCTATGAGAATGGAGTGACAGACATGTGGCCATGGCCAGCTGTTTTATATGGGTCCCAGGGATCAAACTCAAGCAGTCTCCCAAGGCCTTCTCAGGCCCTCATATATGTACAGAAAGTGATTTTAAATGCAGAGCTCTCCAGCTCAAAGTCGTGTTCTCTGATGGTTAAACATAAAATATGATTCTCTTTTAAATTATTTTTATTTGAGAGAAGGAAACAGAGAGAGGCATATAGAGAAAGGACACACTCAGGGCCTCCAGCCACTGTAAGACCATCTCCAGATGTATGTGCCACAGTGTGCATCTGGCTTACATGGGTCCTGGGGATTCAAACCTGGGTCCTTTGGCTTTGCAGGCAAGTGCCTTAATTGTTAAACCATTTCTCCAGCCCCCCAAATTTGGCATCTAATGTCTTTCCCTTAACTCCCCTCCACCTCCCAGAGACAGGGTCTTAGGTAGCCTAACTAGCCTTAAACTTTTGATCCTCCTACTTCCACTTCTTGAGTTCTGGTATTACAGGTGTGCATCGCAATGTCTGGCTCCTCCAACGTTTTTTTTTTTGGTCTTTTCTAGATACTTCTTTCATTGAGTAGTGGTGATGCTTCGATTCAGGTGTGCCCCATAAGCATAGGTGCTGTGAATGCTAGGTTTCTAGCTGATGGCAATTTGGGAATTAACGCCTCTTGGAGGCACTGTATTGTTGGAGGCAGGCTTATGGGTGTTATAGCCAGTCTTCCTTTGCCAGTGTTTGGCACACTCTCCTGTTGCTATTGTCCACCTTATATTGGTCAGGGAGTGATGCGCATCCTCTGCTCATGCCATCATTTCCCCCTGCCATCACGGAGTTTCCCCTCGAGTCTGTAAGCCAAAATAAGCCTTTTTTCCCCCAAAAGCTACTCTTGGTCTGGTGATTTCTGCCAGCAATGCAAACCTGACTGCAACAGTAGCTCTCTTAGCCAATCAGGGCATTGGTTACCCACCTAAGCTGGATGTCACTATTGCATGGATGTGAAAGTCTTGTCAGGCTGGTTGCTTTCGTACAGCAGTGTCCCCCTGCTTGCTCAGTATTGCCCATCTTACCCCAGCAGCTCATGTAGCGCTTTTCAGCACTATTGCAGGCTAACCATCTGGGAACTGTCTTCCTTCTAGATTACAGCAGGTGGTGTCTTCAGGAATAAGGTCTATCCTTTTACCTCAGGCAGGTGATCAAATACTGTAACAGAAGCCTATCTCATTTTAGGGACCTTGCAGTTCTCTTGGATCAACAGCTCAATGTGGGCTGTAACCTATTTCTGGCGCTGGGAGCTAAGTATTAGGCTTCGTCCCACCCCTCTCCAGGCCCCTTCTTGCCAGATGATGCCCCCCTACTTCTATTGAGGGTTGTATCTTTTAGTCTCCTATTCAGAAGGTTTCTATGGCACCAAATAATTTTGGCTTTACTTTTGTGTGTATCTTCCCCCATCCTTCTGTTCCCCTCCCCCCACAAACCGTTTTATCCCTATTATCTGCCCTTTCCATTGCCTATCAAGTATGCCTGCAATTCAAGCTGTTCCAGTTTAGGAACTACATACGATGGAGAACATGTGGTGTTTGTCTTTCTGCACTTGTGTGAGTTCTCTTAATATGACCTGTTCCAAGTCCATCCATTTTCCCACAAATTTCATCACATCACGTTTCCTTACTGTGTAAATGTACTACATCTTCATTATCCAATCAAACTATGGGCATCTAGGTTGATTCCAGTTTTTATCTATTGTGAACTGAGCAGCTATTAACATGGTTCAGCAAACATCACTGCCTTTAGGGTAGATGCCCAGTAGAGGAATAGCTGGGTCAGATGGTAGCTCTATTCTTTTTCAGGGGTCTCCATACTGACTTCCATAGTGGTTGTACAACAGTGAATAAGAGTTCCTCTTTCCCTGCATCCTCGCCAATATTTATTGTCATCTGATTTATTTATTTTTAAAACTTTGAGAGAGAATGAGCATGCCAGGGTCTCTAGCCACTACAGATGAACTCCAGACACATGTGCCACTGTGTATCTGGCTTACATAGGTACTGGAGAATTGATCATGGGTCCATATGCTTCACAGGCAAGCGGCTCAACTGCCAAGCCCTCTCCACCTGTCATTTGATTTTTAAAACGATGGCCATCCTTTTTGGAGTAAGGTGGAATCTTAATTTACATTTCCTTCATGGTTAAGGATGGTGAAATTTTTTTAATTTTTGGTTTATTTAGTTATTTGAGAGAGAAAGAGGCAGAGAGAGAGAGAGAGAGAATGGGCGCGCCAGGGCCTCCAGCCACTGCAAACTCCAGATGCGTGCGTCCCCTTGTGCATCTGGCTAATGTGGGTCCTGGGGAATCAACCTTGAACCAGTGTCCTTAGGCTTCACAGGCAAGCGCTTAATCGCTAAGCCATCTCTCCAGCCCGAAAATTTCTTAAAAGTACCCATTTGTGTATCCTCCTTTGAGAATTCTCTTTTTCAGTTTTCTGCGTTTTGTTTTTTGAGTGGATTGTTTGGTATTTTATTGCCTAGTTTTTTAATTCTTGTAGATTCCAGATAATAGGCCTTTGCCAGTGGTATAGCTGGCAAGAATTTCCTCCCATTCTGTGAATAATAGTCTGTTGGTTCTGTTTATGGTATGTCTGTACAAAAGTTTTTTAGCTTCATGAGCTCCCACTAGTTGAGTGATTAATTTCCTGGCTATTGGAGTATTGATTAGGGAGTCTTTTCCCACTCCTATATTGTGGAGAGTTCCCCATTTTTTTTTCCAGTCACTTAACAGTATTAGGTCTTACACTGAGGTCTGTAAGATATTTGGAGTTGTTTTTTGTGCATGGTGAGAGAAGTGGGTCTAATTTCATTTTTCTACATGTGGTTATCCAATTAAAAAAATAAACATTTTATTTATCTATTTTATTTATTTGAGACGGGGGAGGGGAAGAGAGAGAGAGAGACAGAGACAGAAAAAGCATGCCAGGGCCTCCAGCCACTGCAAATGAACTCCAGATACATGCACCACCATGTGCACCTGGCTTATGTGGGACCTGGAGAATCAAACCTGGGTTCTTAGGCTTTGCAGGCATACGCCTTAACTGCTAAGCCATCTCTCCAGCCCCGGTTATCCAATTTTTCCAGCAGCATTTGTTGAAGGTACTGTCTTTTTTTCAGTGTACAGTGTTGGCTTCTTTGTCAAATATCAAGTAGCTGTAGTTACTTGAACTGAGAGTTGGGTCTACAATTCTATTCTATTGGTGTATATGTCTGTTTTTATGCCAATACCATGCTGTTTTTATTACTATGGATTTGTAGTATAGCAATATCTCCAGAGGTATTTCTTTTGCTGAGGATATTTTTGGTTATCTGAGGCCTTCTTGCTGTTCCATATGAATTTTGAAATTATCTTACTATTTCTGTGAAGAATGATATTGGGATTTTTTATAGACTTTTCAAAAGATTTTATTTTTATTTATTAATTTGAGACAGAGAGGTGGGGAGAGAGAGGAAGAGAGACAGAGAGGATGGGCACACCAGGGCCTCTAGCTACTGCAAATGAACTCCAGATGCATGCACCCCCTTGTGCATCTGGCTAATGTGGGACCTGGAGAATCAAACTGGGGTCCTTAGGTTTTGCAGACATGCGCCTTAACTACTAAGTCATCTCTCCAGCCCTGATGTTGGGATTTTTATTGTACTGCATGAATCTGTATATTGCCCTTGGTAGAGTTGCCATTTTCACAATATTAAAGTTTACCCATCCAGGAGCACAGAAGGTCTCTTTTCATCTTCTCATGTTCTCCTCAATTTCTTTCTTAAATGCTTTTATGATTTCATTGGATAGGTTTTTCACTTCCTTGGTTAGTGCTATGTCAAGATATTTGATTTTTTCACTTCTTTGGTTAGTGCTATTCCAAGGTATTTGATTTCCTTCTGCATATATTTGTTTTTGGCAGAAAAGACTAATTTTTATGTGTTAATTTTGTATCCTGTGACTTTGCTAAAGGAATTTATCACCTTTAGAAGATTTTTTGGTAGAGTCTTTTGGGTCATTTATGTATAGGATCAAGTATTTCTAGATACATTTGCTTAAAAGAGAACACCTGAGAAATAAAAACTATGAACTAATATAATCTTTTATACCACTGCAAAAGCATATCTTAATTCAAACCAATACTTTTAAAAGTAAATTTTAAACCAGTTTAATTTTAAGAGTCTACATAAGGTAGAGAATACATGCCACATACTATAATTTCATAAACACAAAAGAAAGACACAATAATAGTAAAATGTTCCCTATTATGAAGGGTGAACCATTATGCAAACTTTAAAAGGGCGTTTTCCGCCTCTGTGTTAATGATGTAATCTGATGATTCTCTACCAGTTTAATTTATAAAGTGTCTATGGCATTACAGTGAGACTCTACCAATCTCAAAAACAAACAAAACAAAACAAAACAAAATCCCAACAAGAAAAAGCGTCCGTGATGAAATTATCCGTGGTCGTCACGCGCCCACGTGGGAAGTGGTAGGAGAGTATCTGTAGGAGGACAGCCTGTTGTCCGCTCCTCCACTCAGAAGCAGCTGTGCAAGGAAAAGAAGAGAACACTTCAATGAGGAAATCCCGTACTTCCTAAGTAGCTAGAACTAATTCAGTATGATGACTTTGATTATAGAAGGAATTACAGATGAGTAGTTAATGTGCATTTAAACTATTTAGCCAGGTGTGGCTCAAACCTTAAATCCCAGCACGGAGTCATGAGACAGCAGATGAATGCCACCATGCCTGCTTAGAAAAATCTTACAAAATAAGGCTGAGGTAGGAGAATCACCGTGAGCTTGAAGCCAGCTTGGGACTACAGAGTGAGTTCCAGGTCAGCCTGGGCTAGAGTGAGTCCCTGCCTCACAAAAATAAAGTAACTTAAAAAAAAAAAAAAACTTTAAAGAGCAGGGCATGGTGGCACACACCTTTAATCCCAGCACTCAGGAGGCAGAGGTAGGAGTATTGTCGAGAGGTCAAGGCCACCCTGAGATTACACAGTGAATTCCAGGTCAGCCTGGGCTAGAGAAAGCTCCAACCTTGAAAAACAAACAAACAAACAAATAAACAAACAACATTAAGGAAAAGATGGCACCAACACGTGATCTGTCCATACAAAAATCTGCCCTCAAACTTGTGGCAATCTTTCAGCCTCAGGAAACAAGTGCTGTGATTACAGGTGTGAGCCACCATACCCAGCAAAAACCAAAGTTTTAGAGTTATTGTTATAGGCAAATGTATATTGCAAATTATGTAAGTAGCCCTAGGACCTTATTTGGAAAGAATTCTTAATCATTAAGAATTTATGTATGTATATACAACAAAAATACACTATTTTTTCTGTTTGTCCATGGTGTACATGTGTGCAAGCATATGTATGTCTATTGTGTGGAGGCCAGAGGTCAACCTCTGGTATCCTCCTCAATCGCTTTTATTTTCTAAACTTTTTATTGACAATTTTCATGCATGCACATAATGTATTCTGATAACTCCTTCCATACCTCTGTCCCTCTTCTGATGAATTTCTTCTAACCAACTATACTGCCTTTTCTATTTTCATGTCTTTTTCCCCCCATTATCCATCATTCATGACAAAAAGTTGATAGGCGCGCTATTATGCAGGTCTTGTGTAGGTTTATCTTATTTTTAATTTTTAATTTATTTATTAGAAGGTGGGAAGGGAAGGAAAGAATGGACACTCCAGGACCTCTAGCCACTGCAGATGAACTCCAGATGTATGCACCACCATGTGCATCTATCTGGCTTATGTGGGTACTGGGGAATCGAACCTGGGTCCTTAGGCTTTGCAGGCACTATGTAGTCCCAGGGTGGCCTTGAAACTCATGGTCATCCTCCTACCTCAGCCTCCCGAGTGCTGGGATTAAAGGTGTGTGCCACCACGTCCAGCCCTGATTTACCTTATTTTTGAGACAAGTTCTCTTAACTGAATCTGGAGCTCACTGATCTGGCTATACCATATAGCCAGCAAGCCTCAGGGACGCTCCTGTCTCCACTTCCCACATGTTGGCATTAAAGGAGCACACCACCATGCCTATGACATCTTACGTGTGTGCTAGGGATTCCAACTCGGATCTTCATGCTTCCATGCAAACATTTTACCACTTGAGCTGTCTGTCTCTACATCCCATAAACTGTAATTATTCAAGCACAGTTTATAACACATGTTATGTAACATTTTTCTAAGCAGGCATGGTGTCAGACATCTGTAAACTCAGGACTCAGGAAAGCAAAGCAGAACTGTCATGAGTTCCAGGTCAGTCAAGGACTCAAAGCAAGACCCTATCTCACAATACCCATCCAGAAAGATTTTTCTGAAGAGAAAATATTTTGATACAATCATTCTGAAGTTGTGAGGTTGTGGATTTAAAATGTTTCATTAACAGCCAACAGGTGCAACAGTGGCACATCTGTCATGGTGGAAACCAACTGCCCTCCAACTGGACTGGAGACCCGCTCCATGGGAGGGAATACATCCCTGATACTGAAAACCTAAAACCGGGGTAGTCATGAGCCCTAGGGGTGTAACATCTGCTGATGTCTGGATAAGTGTATATAGTATGCTTATCAAACTGCACAGTAAGCACTTCTCTTAATATTACCCTTATATTAATGCTACTTTCACTTTGGGCAGAGAATCTTCTCTTTTCAGATGGCAGTGACCTTGGTATGACTCAGAAGGTATCATAGTGCTGGAAAGAAGTGACTGGAGTACTGAGTTAACATGTTGATGACACCTTCCAAGGCTCAGGGTCTAATGCAGAAGAGGTGGCAGAAAGAATGTAAGAGCCAAAGGAAGGGTAGGACTCCTTACAATGTGCTCCCTCCAGACATAAAATGGCCTGGATATCCATGACCTCATAGTACCTACACAAGACCATCTTAAGAGGAGGAAAAGATCATGACATCAAAATAAAAGAGAGACTGATTGAGATGGGGAGGAGGTATGATGGAGAATGGAATTTCAAAGAGGAAAGTGGGGGGAGGGAGGTAATGTATTACCATGAGATATTTTTTAATAATCATGGAAAACGTTAATAAAAATTGAGAAAAAAATAAATAAAATGTTTCATTAAGTCATTCATGAGATAGCTGGTAGCAAAGGTCTGAAATCCTATCAGCTCAGGAGGCTGAGGTGGAGGTCAGTTTAAAGGCCTGCTAAGGCTAGAGTTAAGGTCAGCATGGGCAACTTAGTTACAGCTTGCCTCAAAATAAAAGTTTTACCTTGTTTTTTTTTTAAAGGATTGGGCCAGGTGTGGTGGTGCACCTAAGAGGCAGAGGTAAGAGAATCAAAAATTTATGTGTACCCTGGCTACATAGTGAGTTGGAGACTAGCCTGAGCTACATGAGTCCATATCTCATTTTTCCTACTCAAATTATTAGAGGATAACTTTTTGTTTTTTTTTTTTTGGGTCTCATTCTAGCCTAGACTAACCTGGAATTCACCAGGGAGTCTCAGGCTGGCCTTGAACTAACTTGATCTTCCTACCTCTGCCTTCCAAGTGCTGGGATTAAAGGTGTGTACCATCATGTCTGGCAAATTTATTCCTTTTTGAATGACATGTGAGGTTTTATTGTAGACACAGAATTATAAAAATCAGAAATGTTGAAATGAGTAACTTTAAGTACCATATTTATCTTACTATTATTAACCTCTTCATCAAATAACTAATCAACTCTTACCCCCGTGTCTGTCCAGTCCACACTTAGGACTTTATCTTCATGAGCAGTCAAATCATAGAGAGGAGCCTTGCAACTAAAACATGAAGATACAAACATGTTCATTCACAGTATTACACATGTATGAATAACCACACTTTTCTGAGAACTTTACTAGGTTTACTATCCTTGTCCCAATAACTACTAAATGTTAAATTTCTAGCAACTTATTTGACTCTCTTATTTGACTTATTTGACCTCTCCTGGTTTTCTTATATTATTAGCAGGCTACAAAGTTTTTTTGTTTTTTTTAAACTAAAAACACATTCAGTAAAAATGTTATTCAGCCAGTTGTGGTGGCACACGCCTTTAATCCCAGCACTTGGGAGGCAGAGGTAGGAGGATTGCTGTGAGTTTGAAGCCATGCTGAGACTACATAGTGAATTCCAGTTAAGCCTGAGCTTGAGTGAGACCCTACCTCAAACAAACAAACAAAATAAATCAATAAACCTCATTCAGTTCCAAAGTTCTATTTACAAAGAAAAATTGTGCTGGACGTGATGGTGGATGCCTTTAATCCCAGCACTTGGGAGCTCTCCATGAGTTTGAGGCCATTTTGGGACTACCAAGTGAGTTTCAGGTCAGCCTGGGCTACACTGAGATCCCTCTCCCCAAACAACAACAACTGACCATCAGGCTCATTTTCAAACTTGAGTACTTTTCTTTCATCTCTACATCATGGGTCTGTATACCCTTTTTCCAGGCATTTGTATAATAATAATGCCTGAATTGGCATTTTCAGCCCAAATTTCCCCTCTGAGATTTTTATGCATATCTAAGTGCCTGACAGCTACACAGCACTAGACTTTTAAATCAAAACTCAACATTGGGGGCTGGGATTATAGCACATTTGGGAGACAGCTTGCCTAGCATGCATGAAGCCCTGGGTTTGATCCCCAGCACGGCATAAACTGGGTGCTGTGGAGGTGGAGGCAGGAGGATCCCAAGTTCTTGGTTGTCCTCGGTACAAAGGGAGTTTGAGGCCCCCCGGGCTCCATGAGAAGCTCTTTCTTTCTATAACAGAAAACACAACAATAAAACTCCCATTTTCCCTCACAAACACGTTTTGCTACTTTCTCAGTAAACAGCGAGTAGCATCACCAGCCATTCAACTGTACAAGCAAAAAATGTGGGCATCAGGCTGGAGAGATGACTAAGTGGTTTTATTTCATTTGTTTATCTGAGAGAGAAAGAAGGGGAGAGAGAGAAAGGGAGAGAATGGGGGGAAGGGGGCACTAGGGCTTCCTGCCACTGCAAATGAACTCCAGATGCCTGCACCACTTAGTGCCATTGGGCTTTACAGGGGAACTGAAGAATCAACCTGTCAGGCTTAGCAAATAAGTCCCTTTAACTGCTGAGCCCTCTCCAGCCCTCCAACTTGGGCTTTTTATTTGTTTTTTGTTGTTGTTTTTTATTTTTTTGAGGTAGGGTCTCACTCTAGCCCAGGCTGACCTGGAATTCACTGTGGAGTCTCAGGGTGGCCACGAACTCATGGCAATCCTACCTCTGCCTCCCAAGTGCTGGGATTAAAGGTGTGCGCCACCACACTCGGCTGAACTTGGGCTTTTTAAAAGTATCACACCAGGGGGCTGGAGAAATGGCTTAGAAGTTAAGCATTTGCCTGTGAAGCCTAAAGAAACTGGTTTACGGCTTGCTTCTCCAGGACCCATGTAAGCCATATGCACAAGGTGGCAATTGCATCCAGAGTGTGTCTGCAGTGGCTGGAGGCCCTGATGCACCCATTTTCTCTCTCTCCCTCAAATAAATAGATAAAAATAAACAAAAAAAATTTTCTTTTGAAGTATATCAGGTATATAACTAAGAACTTTTTACCCTTTGCATTTGGGTAATTGTTTCATTATTTACTTTTTTTTTTTTTTTAACATGTAACAGTAATTGGTATCTTTGTTTTGTAGATTGTAAACAGGCCTTACCTTCTTGTGTCCCACAGCTTGACAATATTATCTAAAGAGCCTGAGATCAGCTGCTGTTCATGGGTAGGAGACCACTTCACCGATGTGACCCAGCCTGTATGTGAGGTCAGGGACAGTGACACCAAGGAACCATCTGAACAAAGCGGAGAAGAGGTATTTAATTTACAAGAGGAACCGAACAAACCAAAAGAACATTTCTAGAAGTTATCTTTTTTTAAATATTTCCCCTGAATACAACTTACCTTTAGTTCGAGGGTCCCACAGTCTGATATGTCTATCTGCACTTCCAGATGCCAGACGTTTACAAAGTGGAGAATAGGAAATACAATTAAACACTTTGTTTCCTGACTGGAAAAAAAAAAAAAAGTAAAAAAACATTTACCCACAGTGGGCTAAAAGTAATCATTTCTAGAAGTTTATTATTTAAAGGGCCAAAGCTAATCAAAAAGAACACTAAAATCAAGTCTTACCAAAGTTGACTTAAGACCACCAGACTCAACATCCCACACTCTAATTGTGTGGTCCCAAGATGCACTGCAGATTTCTTCAGCATCTGACCACAGTACTGAGGAAATTGCTTCTGTGTGGCCAGAGAGGGTCACTATGGGAGTCTAGAAAGAAAAGATCCCCAAAGGGAAAGTGTTTTCCTTTTAGAATAACTGAAAGAATAGTAAATATTAACTTCCAAAAGCTGTGTACCTGGTATTTTGCCAAGTGTTTTATTTCTTTATTATTCTTATTATTATTGGTTTTTCTAGGTAGGGTCTTACTCTAGCCCAGGCTGACCTGAAATTCACTTTGTAGTTCTCAGGGTGGCCTTGAACTCACAGAGATCCTCCTACCTCTGTCTCCCGAGTGCTGGGAGTAAAGGCATGCACCACTATGCCCAGTTTGTTTCTTTTTTATAATAATCCTTCAATATGTATTTTTTTTCCTATATGAAGACACTGAAACTAAGAAAAGATAATTTGTCAAAGGTCATACAGCTTGTAAGTAGCAGATTCAACTTTGAACCCAAATATTATGCCAATGTTTTTCATCTTTGAACTGTGTTCTGATAAGTCATCTATTCTTTTCATTTTAAACAGTAAAAACACTAACTTAACTCTCACAATGGACAAACACTAAAGATTAATGCTGCACAGGCCCTCAGATAGCCTTGGACTGACCTAGTCTCTCACCTCTCTTCTTGCCTGTAGTCATCAGAATAACCAGAGAATTACATAGCTGGGAATGTAACCTCCCAAGATAGGGAGAAACTGATAGAACAGTCTGGGCTCTGTTCCAGTCCATCCCAGAAACAAGATGTCCTTCAAGCATTGCCCAGTGAGCCTTGTGACCTAGGGGTATAAAACGTAGGATTGGCTGCTTTGTGGTCTCCCTCAGCTGTGGTAGACGTGGGCCACACACAGTGAAGACCATCTTCTCTGGGCAGCTTTTCTGAGTCACGCGAGACCAGCTCACCTCGGGTAACAGGCTTCTGCTGGCCTTTGCTGCTTGTCTGTAAGTGCTAAATCTCCTTCATATAACTTGCTGTGTGTTAGTGTATTTGTCTCACTAGAGTCAGGCAGTGAACAAATCTGTGTAGCCCAGGTAGAAGAAGCAGGATTCCTATCCAGGATGTACAAAGTGTCACATGCATCTGAGTTTGTTTGCAGTGGCTAGAGGCCCTGGCATGCCCACTCTCTCTGTTCACTCTGCCTCTTTCTCTCTCTCAAATAAATAAAACATATTTTTAAAAAAACATTAACAACAAATGGGAAAGTGTGGAGGTGGGGAGGGAGGGAATTACCATGGGATATATTTTGTAATCATGGAAAATGTTAATAAAAATTACAAAAAAAAAAATTAACAAGTTTAAGAGCTATACTCCAAAGAGTGTTCTGTTTTGAGTTAGGGCCGTATTCTAGCCCAAGATGATTGGGACTCACTCCATAGCCCAGGCTAGCATTGGTGATTCTCCTGCTTCAGCCTCCCAACTGCTGGAATTTTTTTTTTAAATATTTATTTTTATTTATTTATTTGAGACAGAGAGATGGGTGGGGGAGAGATAGAGTGAGAATGGGCATGCCAGAGCCTCCAGCCACTGCAAATGAACTCCAGACGCGTGCACCACCATGTGTATCTGGCTTATGTGGGACCTGGAGAATTGAACCTGGGTCCTTAGGCTTCATAGACAATTACCTTAACCACTAAGCCATTTCTCCAGCCCCCAACTGCTGGAATTTTATGTGTGAATACCAGATGTGGTGGTTTGATTCAGATGTCTCCCATAAACTTAGGTGTTCTGAATGCTAGGTTCCCAGCTGATGGAGACATGGGAATTAACACCTCCTGGAGGAAGTGTATTGTTGGGGACAGGCTTATGGGTATTATAGCCAGTTTCCCCTTGCCAGTGTTTAGCACACTCTCCTGTTCCTGTTGTCCACCTTATGTGGGCCAGGGGGTGATGTCCACCCTCTGTTCATGCCATCGTTTTCCCCTGCCAATGTGGAGCTTCCCCTTGAGCCTGAAAGCCAAAATAAACCTCCCCCCCGCCCCACACAAGCTGTTCTTGGTTGGGTGATTTCTACCAGCAATGTGAACCTGACTGCAACCCCAGAACTGGCCAAGAGTGAATTTTTTTTTATTTTATTATTTATTTATTTATTTTTCGGGTTTTTTTGAGGTAGGGTCTCACTCTGGTCCAGGCTGACCTGGAATTGACTCTGTAGTCTCAGGGTGGCCTTGAACTCACGGCAATCCTCCTACCTCTGCCTCCCGAGTACTGGGATTAAAGGCATGCGCCACCACCCCAGTAAGAGTGAATTTTTTTATTTTTTTTAATTTTTTTATTTTTATTAACATTTTCCATGATTATAAAATATATCCCATGGTAATTCCCTCCCTCCCCACCCCCACACTTTCCCATTTGAAATTCCATTCTCCATCATATTACCTCCCCATTACATTCATTGTAATTACATATGTACAATATCAACCTATTAAGTATCCTCCTCCCTTCCTTTCTCTACCCTTTATGTCTCCTTTTTAACTTACTGGCTGAATTTTTTTTAAAGTAAAAAATTCAGCATTGGCATTGCCACTTGCAAAGCCTGCTGGCCCAGGGTTCAGTTCTCCAATACCCATATAAAGCCAGATACACAAAGTCACATGTGTCTGTAGTTTGTTTGTAGTGGCAAAAGGTCCTGACATTCTCTCTCTCAAATAAACAAAAAAAAAAAATTTAAAGCAATTTTAAGAGGGCTGGAGAGATAGCTCAATGGTGAAGGCGCTTGCTGCAGAGCATTTGGACCTAAGTTCAACTCCCTAGTGGCCATGTAGAGCCAGATGCACAGAGTAGCACATGTAGTTGTTGGAGGCCCTGGGGCACCATTCTCTGTCTGCCTCTTTCTCTCTCTCAAATAAATAAATAATCTTACACTCAAATACATAAATAAATTAAAAAAAAAAAAACACTAACAAATAGGGCTGGTGAGATGACTTAGCGGCTAAGGCACTTGCCTGCAAAGTCAAAGGACCCAAGTTCAATTCCCCAGGACCCATATAAAGCCAGATGCACAAGAAGGTGGCCCATGCACCTGGAGTTTGTTTGCAATGGCTGGAAGGCCTGGTGTGCCCATTCTCTCTCTCTCAAATAAATTAGATAGAAATAAAATATTTTAAAAATTGAATAGGTTTTTGTTGTTGTTTTGTTTTTTTTCGAGGTAGGGTCTCACTATAGCCCAAGTTGACCTGGAATTCACTATGTAGCCTCAGGGTGGCCTTGAACTCACAGCAATCCTACCTCTGCCTCCCAAGTGTTGGGATTAAGGGCATGAGTCACCACTCCCAGCTCTTTTTTTTTTTTTGCAACTGATTATCAAGGAGCTAGGACTTAAATTCCACTGTATAACACTAAGATTAAATGCTATATTTTTGTCTATTTCCTTGATAGACAAATGATATAGCTGTTTATTTGTATATGTATGCTTGTGTGTATGCATGTGTGTATATGTGTGTCCATGGTACATGTGTGGAAGTCAAGACAATCCTGGGGTGTTTCCCCTCTCCTTCCCCCTTCTGTCTGAGACAGTCACTTGTTGCTTTGCTGGTGCTGTTGTTTACAAGTTCCCAGAGCCCCCTGGCTCCACTTCCCACTGCTGTAGGCACACAGGATTACAGATGAGTGCACCATTTTACATGGAGCTTTACATGGGCACAAAGGAGGATCAAACTCAGGCCAGCAAGCCGGCAAGCAAGTTCCTTTAACCACTAAGCTAGCTTCCCAGTCCCCATATACTGTTTTTTTTTTGGGGGGGGGGGGCGGTGTGCACTCAGGTATTGTGTTCCTTGCATCCTAAATATATGCATTTGGTGAATCATTTATGATCGTACTTTACTTCCTACTGGCAACTATAAGATATTTGTTATTGGTGAGTAAATAATGTGCAAACTATGCTTGATGACTGCACATGCATTACAGCTGCTAGAAAACAATGAAAAATATGTTTTTCCAAACCTGACTTGGTATTGTCCTTTCCATTAAGTAAAACAGGTGAGATCACATTATAGCAAACACTTTTGTAACTAAACAGTATGTATAAGGATCTGGCTGAAAAGTCAACCTGATGGCAACAGACAGTAGAACAAAGATTGTCAGATACAGTGGAAATGGTGAAGTACTGGTCAAAGGGTTCAAGTTTAAGTTAGAAGATGAAGAAATTTTGGGGACATAATGTAACATGGGTGGTGCGAGATGTATAAAGCAAGAGAAACATTACCAAACTAATATGTATATCTAATCATCATGTTGTATACCTTGAATATATTCAATCACTATTTGTCAGTTAATTTTCATTTTATTTATTTTTATGTTTTTGGTGTTTTGAGGTAGGGTTTCACTCTAGCCCAGGATGACCCGGAATTCCTTATGTAGCCGAACTCATGGCAATCCTCCTATCTCTGCCTCCTCTGTGCTGGCATTAAAGGTGTGGCCTACCACACCCGGCCAGTTAGATATTTTTAAGTTAAAAACAAGGCAGGTATAGTGACGTAGTCAAGAGGCTAAGCAAGAGGATTATGAGTTCAAGGCCAGCCTGGGATACCCTGTCTCAAATAAATAAATAAAAATAAAAAATGAGCCGGGCATGGTAGCACACGCCTTTAATCCCATACTTGGGAGGCAGAGGTAGGAGGATTGTTGTGAGTTTGAGGCCACCTTGAGACTCCATAGGGAATTCCCAGTCAGCCTGGGCTAGAGTGAGACCCTACCTCAAAACCCCCCTTAAAAAAAAAATCCCACTTCAGAATATACAATGAGATACCTACTTGTAAACCTGGTCCAATGCTAGGGTACTTCGACACAGATGAATATAGCAGTAGTAGTGTTTATAATAAAACTTTAGGGCTGGAGAGATGGCTCAGCAGTTAAAGGTGCTTGCATTAAAAGCCAGATGACCCTGGTTTGATTCCCCAGTGTCCATGAAAAGCCTGATATACAAATGGCACAAGCATTTGAGATTCATTTGCAGCAGCAGGAGGCCCTTGTGTGCTCATTCTCTTGCTCTCTCAAATAAATAAATATTCAAAAAGCTTGGGCTGAAGAGATGGCCTAGCGGTTAAGGCACTTGCCTGCAAAGCCTAAGGACCAAGGTTTAATTCCCCAGCACCCATGTAAGTCAGATGTATAAGGTGGCACATGCATCTTGGAGTTTGCTTGAAGTGGCTAGAGGCCTTAGTGATCCCATTCTTTCTCTGTTTGCCCCCTCTCTCAAATAAATAAATAAAATAGGGCTGGAGAAATGGCTTAGCAGTTAAGCACTTGCCTGCAAAGCCTAAGGACCCAGGTTTGATTCTCCGGATCCCATGTAAGCCAGATGCATATGGTAGCACATGCATCTGGAGTTCATTTGCAGTGACTAGAGGTCATGGCGCATCCATGCTCTCTCTCCCTCCCACCCATCTCTCTGCCTCTAATAAATAAATAAATACAAATCTTTAAAGCCAGGCATGGAGGCACAGGCCTTTAATCCCAGCACTCAAGAGGCAGAAGTAGGAGGATCACTATGGGTTCAAGGCCACCCTGAGACTACATAGTAAAGTCCAGGTCAGCCTGGACTAAAGTGAGACCCTACCTCGAAAAAAAAAAAAAGACAAATAAAGAAATAAATATATAATATATATAAAAGCTTGCTGTAATAAAACTTTACAAATCCACTGAAGGAAAGCATAAGCATGGCTAAAGAAGCAAGATCAAACAAGAGGAAATATACACACAGAAGGCTACTGAATTATGTATTCACCAAACAGACCACAGGCAAACACAGCCAATTCTCACAAATACTCACCCTTGTCAGCCCCAACTGCTCTGTTTTTTGTTTCTTTCTTGGACGATCTGTAGACTCCTCCATTTCATCTTCTTCATCTGTCGGGACTGCATCACCAAGAATAATATTTAGTATTGGAAAAAAAATTAGAAAGTAGGCTGGAGAGATGGCTTAGTGGTTAAGGCATTTGCCTGCAAAGCCAAAGGATCCTGGTTCGACTCTCTAGGACCCACGTAAGCCAGATGCACAAGGGGACATATGCATCAGGTGTTCGTTCACTGTGGCTGGAGCCCCTGGCACCCCCATTCTCTCCTCTCTCTGCCTCTTTCTCTCTCTCAAGTAAATAAACAAAATATATTTTTAAGGCCGGGCATGGTGGCACATGCCTTTAATCCCAGCACTTGGGAGGCAGAGGTAGGTGGATCGCCCTGAGTTCAAGGCCACCCTGAGACTACATAATGAATTCCAGGTCAGCCTGAGCTAGAGTGAGACCCTACCTCAAAACAAAAACAGCAAACAACAACAAAATTCCCCCCTCCTCCCCCCCACCCCACATACACACACACACACACACACACACAAACATCTTTGTTAGGCTGTAGAGATGACTCAGCAATTAAGTGCATTTCTAGCTCTAGCATTCGGACCTGAGAGTGCCAGAGTTCAAATCTCCAGATCCTGTGTAAACAGCTAGATATAACCCCAGCCCCTCGGTGGAGCAGAGGTGTGAGAATCAACAGAGCTCTGAAAATTCTGCAAACAATGGAGACTCTATCAATACAAGATCAGGCAGAAGAGCAATGGAGCGGGGACACTGGATGTTCCACAAAAGCCACCACAGGGGAGAGACTGAATGGAGTGCTGCAAGGGCACATACATGTGCATGCACACACACACCACACTACATTATACACACACTACATTACACATGCCCACAAACACATAAGCAAAAAAAAAAAAAAAAAAAAAAGCAACAACAACAAGAAAACTATCTTTTTTCATACACACTATTATTATCTGATTAGTTGGTCATTACTATGTATGACGTTTTAACATAAGTTTTAAAAGTATTCACTTGGGAGGCAGAGGTAGGAGGATAGCTGTGAGTTCAAGGCTACCCTGAGACTACATAGTGAATTCCAGGTTAGCCTGGGCTAGAGTGAGTGAGATGCTATCTCAAAAAACCAAATAAATAAATAAATAAATAATTCTCAAGCTAGACATGGTGGCGCATGCCTTTAATCTTAGCCCCTAGGGAGACAGAGGTAGGAGGATGTCTGTGAGTTCAAGGTTAGACTGGGCTAGAGTGAGATCCTGCCTTGAAAAAATTAACAAAAAGTTCTCTCACTGAAATTCTTATTAAAAAAATATTTTATTGTTATTTATTTATAAGAGACAGAGAGAATGGGCGCACCAGGGCCTCTAGCCACTGCAAACAAACTCCAGACGTATGTGTCACCATGTGCATGGCTTACATGAGTTCTGGAGAATCGAACCTGGGTCTTTAGGCTTTGCAGGCAAGTATATTAGCCAAAGTCATCTCTCCAGCCTTGCTTGTATTTTAAATTTTATTTATTTATGAGACAGAGAGAATGTGACATTCTTAAAACCTAGTAAGTCAAAGTACAAGGAATATTATTTACCTGTAGACCAGATCTTTAGCATCTTATCCCAGGAACCACTGCAAAACTAAATAGACATAAATAAAGGAGAAATACAAATAACTCAAATTATTAGTTCTCTTTTTAAAAAATTTATTCAAAGTTGGGTTCACTCCAACCTGGCTGACCTGGAATTCACTATGTAGCCCCAGAGTGGTCTTGAATTAACGGTAATCCTCCTACCTCTGCCTCCCAAGAAATGGAATTAATGGTATGTGCCATCAGGCCTGCCTTCTTCTTCTTTCTTTTTTTTTTCCCCCCCATTTAGACTTTTAAAACCTTCGTTTTGTCTAATTTCTCAGGTACTACTAGAGGTCACACACTTGACTTCCTCATCTCCTGAAAGCTGGATCTTCCTGGAAACTGACAGGAACTGCCCTTCTTTTTTGTTTGTTTCAAGGCAGAGTCTCACTATAGGCCAGGCTGACTTGACCTGACCTGACTCACTCTGTAGCCCAGGCTGGCCTTGAACTCAGTGATCTTTCTTCTTTAGCCTCCTAAGTGCTAGGGTTACGGCATGAGCCACCACACCTGGTTTAGGAGTAGAAAGAGAGTGAATGAGCACGCCAGAGCTTCTAGCCACTGCAAACAAACTCCAGACGCAAGTACCACCCCGTACATCTGGCTTATGTGGGTACTGCGGAATTGAACTGGGGTTGTTTGGGTTCACAGGTAAGTGCCTTAACTGCTAAGCCATCTTTGTGGCCTAAACTACCATCTTAGGTGACACCGCACCCTAGCTGTGGTTGTTTAAGAACCACACTGCAGGTGTCTTCTACATCCAAAACCTTTAAAAATAAAACCTCTGCATTCTAGAAAAATGAAGGTCCATTTTCTTTTTTTTTTTTTTTAAGAGAAATGAAAGCAGACTTTTTCTAGAGACAAATAATATAGTCACTATTAAGGCCAGGTTTACTGACATGTGAAAAAATTAGTTTGGGGTTCAAAAAGAACAAAGAGAGGGTTGGGGTGCATGGGCCAAATTCAGGCCTCCATTCTAGAGATTCCCAAAGTCCAAATGGACAACCACCTTCTTATACTAGGCTGTTCACTCTTTCTTTGGCTCTCATAATCCATTAAATTTTGTTCTGGGCTTTAGCAAGTTCAAGATAAATGTCTGCCTAGTAGAGCCAAAATATATTTCCTAACTTTCTAGCCAAAAGACAGGGTACGGTTAACTCTTTTAAACTTAGACTCAGCAACATGTCCTCTTGTGGTTCAATCCATATAAAAACCCAAAAATCTTTACCTCTGAATGCATCAAATGTCTTATTGCTCTAAGTGGAAAAAAAGACTAAAGAAACACCCTTAAATACAGATCTCTCCAATGTTGATATAGGGGACTTTCAAACTGTAGAAGGTTTATAACCCCTCAAAAGTCGATTTAGCATTGCTATCAGGTTTGTTTTAACTTCTTTTTATGTAGTAATAAGGAGATCAGGCAGAGTGTGGTCACTCATGCCTATAATCTCAACACTCAGGGTGCTGAGTCAAGCAGACTGACGAGAATTCACAGCTAGCCTAGACTACATAGTGAGATCTAGGACAGCCTAGGCTATAGTGAGAGCTTATTTAAAAAAAAAAAGGGGGGGGGTGGCTGGAGAAGATGGCTTAGTGGTTATGGTGTTTGCCTGCAAAGCCAAAGGATCCCAGTTCAATTCCCCAGGACCCACATAAGCTAGATGCACAGGGTGGCGCATCTGTCTGGAGTTCATTTGCAGTAGCTGGATGCCCTGATGTGCCCATTCTCTCTTTTTCTCTCTCAAATAAGTAAATAAAAAATATTTTTAAAGAAATAAAGAGTAGCATTGATAGTAAAACTTTTTTGTTGTTGTTGTTGTTTTCTTTTTGGTGTTTCAAGGTAGGGTCTCACTCTAGCTCAGACTGACCTGGAATTCAAGTCACAGGATGGCCTCAAATTCAAAGCACTCTTCCTATCTCTGCCTCCCTAGAGCTGGGCTTAAAGGTGTGTGCCACCATGCCTTGCTGATGGTAAAACTTTCAACATTAACCTTAGTAACTGCTGAGACTCAGGTGATCATCTAGTTGATGACAGCGCTAAAAGCCAGTGAATTAAAAGTGCACTCGCTCTAGGAGGCGGTGCCTGCCTTTAATCCCAGCACTTGGGAGGCAGAGGTAGGAGAGTAACAGTGAGGTGAGTTCAAGGCTAGACTGGGACTACAAAGTGCCAGGTCAGCCTGGGCTAGAATGAGCCCCTACCTGGAAAAAAACAAAACAAAACATCAATTCGTATCATTTAGGAAGGTTACATGAAGAAATTTATTATCTATTTCTTTAAAAACATTGCAAATTATATAAAATACTGAAGCACAGATACCCAGACTGGAGAAGTAAATGCAGTCTTACTGAATGACTACTTTGGTTCTGAAACCACAAAAGCCTTTAGCCACTGAATGTTACGGAAGTCAATCACAAAGAACGAATGCATGCAGGAACTACAGTCTAACACAGTACTACCAACACACCAACTACTTACTTTAGTCCCGGAGCTATCGACAGCTATGGAGTCCACACTGCCGGCATGACCCCTGCAGCAGTGCAGGGCTTTCACCTTGTTCCTCTCCACATTCCACTCCCACAGGAGGATCGTCTGATCCATGGAGGCACTCAGGAGCCAGCAAGACAAACTATCTGAGGGAAGGAGAACAAAAGAAATAAATCACAACAACGTAAAGCCAGACACAGAAAGTGCTGCATGCCTTTAGAATTCATTTGCAGTGGTAGAAGGCCCTAATGAGTCCATACTAACTTTCTTGCTCTTAAATAAACAAAAATATTTTTTTAAAGAAGGCCTCATAGCTGGGTGTGGTGGTGCAATCCTTTACTCCCAGCACTCAGGAGGCAGAGGTAGGAGGATTACTGTGAATTGGAGGCCACCCTGAGAGTACATAGTGAATTCCAGGTCAACCTGAGCTGGAGTAAGATCCTACCTCCAAAAACTAAAAAAAAAGTCTCATAGTAATTAAGTCATGAAGCAGTCCTTACCCACTCCTCATTCTTCTGCTACACTGCAGATAGCTACTTCTAACCTACTATCTAAAATCCCTCATAATTTAAGTAGAATCCTACCTTTTTTTACCCAAGCCACATCTTTCACAACATCTGTATGTCCCGCAATTGTCATTATTGACTTTCCTTCCAAGGACCAGATTCGAGAAGTCTTATCATAAGAACCAGTTAAGATCCTAAAATGAAAGATGGGGGAGGGAAATCCAATGAAATTAAAAAAAAAAAAAAAGATTTCTCAAGCCCCAAAAGTCAATTATGTTTCTATGGCAACGACAAAGTAAACCTTGGAGAGTAAACCTTCTCTATTATATAAAGATCAAGCTTCAAAAGAAAATAGCTCAGATGTTATACTTTAAATATACACACAAATACACACTCATATATATATTTGTTTTTGTTTCTCGAGGTAGGGTCTCACTCTACTCCACGCTGACCTGGAATTCACTATGTAGTCTCAGGTTGGCCTTGAACTCACTGTGATCCGCCTACCTCTGCCACCCAAGTGCTGGGATTAAAGGCATGTGCCACCACACCTGGCTCTTAAAAAAATATTTTTATTTAGGGAGAGAGCATGTGAGAGAGAACAGCGGAAAATGGGCATGCCAGGGACTCCAGCCACTGCAAACAAACTCCTGATGTAAGTGCCAGTTTGTGTATCTGGCTTATGTTAGTCCTGAGGAATTGAGCCTGAGTCCTTTGGCTCCAGCCTACTTTTTTCTTTTTTGGTTTTCAAGGTAGGGTCTCACTCTAGCTCAGGCTGACCTGGAATTCACTATGTAGTGACAGGGTGGCCTCTAACTCACTGCTGCCTCCCGAGTGTTGGGATTAAAGAGGTGCGCCCAGCTCAGCCTACTTTTTTGTTTTTGTTTAAGGTATGGGCTTGCCCAGGCTGGCCTGGAATTCACTGTAGTTTCAGACTGGCCTTGAACTCAGTGATCCTTCTACCTCAGCCTTCCAAGTGCTGGGATTAAAGGCGTGTGCCACCATGTCCAGCTACACTTGACTTTTCCATGACCTTATAAATTTAATCTACAAATTCCAGATTTTACTTTATTTTTGTAAATGCTAAAAATTTCAGTGAAGCATTTTATACTAACCAGTCTAAAGTATTAAAAAGAAAAACAGGGCTGGAGAGATGGCTTAGCAGTTAGGTGCTTGCCTAGGAAGCCTAAGGACCCCTGTTCAAGACTTGATTACCCAGGACCCACGTAAGCCAGATGCAAAATGTGGTGCATGCATCTGGAGTTCATCTGCAGTGGTTGGAGGCCCTGATGCACCCATTCTCTCTCTCTGCCTCTCTCTGTGTATCTGTAGCTCTCAAAAAAAAAAAAAAAAAAAAAAAAGGAAAAATTTTAAAATTAAAAAAAAAAAGAAAAAGAAAAGCATAGTCGGGTGTGGTGATGCACACCTTTAATCCCAGCACTTGGGAAGCAGAGGTAGGAGGATCACCATGAGTTCGAGGCCACTCTGAGACTACATAGTGAATTCTAGGTCAACCTGAGCTACAGTGAAACCATACCAGGGGAGGGGGTGGGAACGGACAGGGGCAATAGAGCTGGGATGTAGGTCAATGCTAGAGCACTTGTCCAGAATGCAAAAGGTATTCTGGGTTTGATCCCCAGCACAACAAAAACAAAGGCTGGAGAGATGACTCAGTGATTAAAGGTGCTTGCTTGCAAAGCCTGATGGCCCAGATGTAATTCACCAGTACCCATGTAAGGCCAGATGCATAAAGTAGCACATCTGTTTGGAGTTTACTTGCAGTGGCAGAGGGCCCTGGTGCATGGTGGCACACACCTTTAACCCCAGCACTTGGGAGGCTGAGATTGAAGACTGCTGTGAGTTCAAGGTTAGCCTGGAGCTACAGAGTGAATTCCAGGTCAGACTGGGCTACAGTGAGACCCTACTTTGAACAACAAACAAACAAACACAAGATACAAATTTTACTACAGTATCTTGAAACAAAGAAAAGCTATTAATAAACTTTTCTGGGCTAGAGAAATGGCTTAGCAGTTAAGGTGCTTCCCTGCAAAACCTAATGATTTGATTCTGCAGTACTAAGGTAAAAGCCAGATATGTCTGGAGTTCATTTGCAGTAGAGGGAGGCCCTGGCATGCCCATTCTCTTTCGCTCTCCTCTCCGTATCTCTCTGCTTGCAAATAAATAAATAAGTAATGGTTTTTTGTTTGTTTTTGAGGTAGGGTCTCACTGCCTAGCCTAGGCTTACCTGGAATTCACTATGTCGTCTCAGGGTGGCCTAGAGCTCACAGCAATCCTCCTGCCTCTGCCTCCCAAAGTGTTGGGATTAAAGTCATGTGCAACCATGCCTGGCTAAATAAAAACAAAATAAACTGTTTTCTTCTTGGATATGTTGAATCCAAAGGTCTTTCTGCTTGATATTGTCACTGATACACATATCACAAAATGAGGCAGCAAGAAAGACACCAGTCTAGTGAGACCCTGTATTAAAAAACAAAAACCAGAGTTGGGCGTGGTGGCGCACAACTTTAATCCCAGCACTCAGGAGGCACAGGTAGAAGGATCACAATGAGTACAAGGCCACTCTGAGACTAGAGTGAATTCCAGGTCTGCCTGGGTTAGAGTGAGATCATACCTTGAAAAACCAAACACACACACACAAACAAAACATTCAAAAGTAGGGGGAGGGAGGGAATTTACCATGGGGTATTGTTTACAATCATGGAAATTGTCAGTTAAAAAAAACCCACAATAACAATAAAGAATAAGCAATCAGATAAAGATGTTCATTTATGGGTTACTTGTGAAGAACATGGCTATGAAAGCAGAGAGTGCTGATGTGGCAATACCATTCCTCCGCCCCTTCAATTGAACTGATCCAGTCATCATGGAACATGCACTGCTCTGGCTGGGGTGCGGTGTATTTCTCCACATATTCTAACTCCACAACCTCTTCCTGGTCACAAAGAGAACACAGAACAAAGCAGGTGGTACAGGTTTAAAGTATTACTTTGAAGACAAAGCTCCCCTAATTTATCAATTGCACAAATCCCCTTCATAATTCAGCAAACTTTAAGATATTTAAAGTCAAAACTTTATCCAACTTAACATTATGCTAAAAGTAAAATTAAAAATAGTAAAAGCAGGGATTGGGATTAGGATATGGCTCAGTGGAAAAAGCACTAGCCAGGCTTGGAGATGGCTTGACAGGTAAGATCACTTGAGAGGAGGAGAGCCTGAGACCACCTGAGTTCAATATCCCAGGACCCTGAGCATGGCCATACATGCCTGTGACCCCAGTGTTGTGGGGGAGCAGAGGCCAGAGGATTACTAGATCTCTTAAAAAATAAAAAAATAAAAAATAAAAAAATAAAAAAACTTAAAAATAATAAATAATAAAAAAACAAAGCAAATAATAAAAAAAAAAGAAAGAGAAAAAATAAAAAAAACTTAATAATACATATTCAGACCAAAAACTGTCTCAAGGAATATGCCAATGAATGACAAAGGACAACAAATGTTTTCTTCTAACCTCTATGCTCCTGTGGGTGCATCTGTACATACAAGTGCCTACAACACACACATATACCACACATGCCAAAAAGAAAAAAAAAAGGGACCTGCAGGGCTGGAGAGATGGCTTAGTAGTTAAGGTACTCAAAAAAATACATAAAATATTAAATTTTATTCTTTTATTTATTTGAGAGAGGGACAGAGGCAGAGAGAGAGAGAGAGAGAGAGAGAGAGAGAGAGAGAGGGAGGGAGGGAGAGAGAGGGAGAGAGAATGAATGAATGGGTGTGCCAGGGCCTCCAGCCACTACAAATGAACTCAACGCATGCATCACTTGTACATCTGGCTTAGGTGGGTCTTTTGGCTTTGCAGGCAAACACCTTAACTGCTATGCCATCTCTCCAGCCCAATAAAATATTTTAAAAAGGACTATCAGATTATGCATGAAGAACAGTGTTCAGATCCCTGTCATCGATATAAATGCTAGGTAGGCATGGCGACCCACCTGGGATTTTACATGCAAGAGGTAGGGACAGGGAAATCTCCCTAGGCAAGCTGGTAAACTAGACTAACCAAATCTGGGCTTTGGATTCAAGTGAAGCCATACCTCAGTAAATAAAGTAGACAGTAACCAAAGAACCCTGACATTAATCTCTTAGTCTCCACATGCATCTGCACATGCAAGAATACATGTGTGTATACACATGTAAAGAAAGTTTTAAAATATTAATAGCTTTGGAAATCATGCTAAAAGTGGGGAGGAAAGAAAGCTCTAAGAACAATTTTGAATTTAAAAAAATGAGCAGGCATGGTGGTGCATGCATTTAATCCCTGCACTCTGGAGGAGGACTGCCATGAGTTCAAGGCCACACAGAGTCTACAACGTGAATGCTCTCTCTCTCTCAAATAAATAAAATTTTAAAAAGGGGGCTGGGTGTGGTGGCATATGTTTTTAATACCAGCACTTGGGAGGCAGAGGTAGGAAGGTCACCAAGAGTTCAAGGCCATCCTGAGACTATATGGTGAATTCCAGGTCAGCCTGAGCTAGAGTGAGACCCTACCTCATAAAAAGGAAAGAAAATTTTAAAACATTTAGCCAGGGATGGAGGGACGGCTTAGCGGTTAAGGTGCTTGCCTGCAAAACCAAAGGACTCCAGGTTCAATTTCCCAGAACCCATGTAAGACAGATACACAAGGTGGCGCATGTGTCTGGAGTTCTTTGGCAGCAGCTGGCTATATACGGCATTATGTGGGTACTAGAGAATTGAACCTGGGTTATTAGGTTTTGCTGGCAAGCACCTTAACCACTGACTCATCCCTCCAGTCCCACAAGTTATAGTCTTTTCTTGTTTGTTTTTTGAGGCAAGGTCTCACTGAAGGCCCTGGTGCACTCATTCCCTCTCACTATATCTGCTTCTTTCTCTCTCTCTCAAATAAATAAAAATAAAAGAATATATAGAAACTGAAGTTCAAATTGAAAGGACAATATAATTAAGATATATTGATAAGAAAGATTTAAACCGATTCTATATGGAGTTTCTTAGAATAGTTGATAATGCCTTAATTGAAATACAGAAGACAGTACTTGGACTCACCGATGAAATGTTCTCTAGTTCCATGTGCTTGACCAAGGGCATTCGCAGAAACTGGCCCTTGATAAGGAAATCAAACTCCACATGCTTGTGCAACTCTGAAGAAAATGCAAGGTAAAATTATTCTCATCTTTACTCTTAAGGTATGAACTGCTGTGGACAGATAAGTAAACCCTGAAGTAAACAAGTACATAATAACCCATTATGGCCTTAGTTTCTGAAGAAGCTCTCATGATATGTAAGATAAATGTACTACAGTAGTTAAGTGATTTTTATTTATTTTATTTATTTTTTTTTGTAGGCAAGCCCAATAGACTGACATTTTTTTTTTCTTAAACACAAAAGAGAGTGGAGAACTGGCATGCCAGGGCCTCCAGCCACTGCAATCGAACTCCAGGTGTGTGAACCCCCATGTGCACATGTGCAACACTATGTGCTTGCATCACTGTGCGTCTGGCTTACATGAGAACTGCAGAGCCCTCAAGCTTTGCAAGCAAGCCTCTTATCCTTTAAGCCATCTCTCCAACCCCCAATTATGTGATTTTTAAGTTATGTGGTTTTATTGTTAGTGTAATTATTTTATTTTATTTTGTTTTTTTGAGGTAGGGTCTCAGTCTAGCACAGGCTGACCTGGAATTAACGAAGTAATCTTAGGTTAATCTGGAACTCACAGCAGTCCTCCTGCCTCTGCCTCCCAAGTGCTGGGATTAAAGGTATGTACCACCATGCCCAGTGTAATTATCTTGATTACTGATTTTTGGGGAGGAAGCATGATTGAACCAGGGCCTTGTACTTGCTAAGCACATTATCTCAAACTAATCAACAATCCACTAATCCTATTTTTATGAGCAGGTGCTTATTCACATGTGTGTGCATACATTTAGAACTCAAGGACAACCTTGGCTGTTACTCTCAGGAACCCTGACAACTCTTTTTTGGGACAGGGTCTCTCCTTAGCCTGTATTCACCATGACTGAAATTTGCATGGGTACTGAGGATTGAACTCAAGCCCTTATCCTTGTAAGGCAAGTGCTTTACTGATTGAGGTGGCTCAGTGGCTAAAGACTCTTGCGTGCAAAACCTGCAGCCCAGGTTCAATTCCCCAGTAACCACATAAAGCCAGAAGCACCAAGTGGCACATGCACCTGAAGCCCATTTGCAGAGGCCCTGGTATGCCAATTCTCTCTCCCCCTTTCTCTCCCTCCCTACCTCTATCTCTTTCTCTCTCTGCTTGCAAATAAATCAAAATACTAGAACCAAGAATGGTAGGATGTGCCTTTAATATAAGCACTTGGCTTGGGAGCCAGAGGTATAAGAATTATTACTGTGGGTTTGAGATCACCCTGGGACTACAGAGTGAGTCCAGGTTAGCCTGGGTTAGAGTGAGCCACTGCCTCAAAACAGCCTACATATGTATGTATGTATATATATACACATACTCACACATAAATAAAACAAAACAAATAGAGCTGGGTGTGGTAGCTTGTGCCTTTAATCCCTACGCAAAGCAGAGGTAGGAAGATCACTGGGAGTTTAAGGCCACCATTGGACTACACAGTGAGTTTCATGTCAGCTTAGGCTAGAGTGAAACCTGCCTCAAAACAAAACAAAGTGACATTTTTTTCTATCTATATACTGTAAACCCATCAGATTCAAATGACTGCTAAGATTTCAGGTTTTTTGGTTATTATTTTTTTCCCTGAGGTAGAGTCTCACTCTAGCCCAGGATGATCTGGAATTCATTATGTAGTCTCAGGGTGGCCTCCTCTTACTTCTGCCTCCCAAGTACTGGGATTAAAGGCATGCGCCACCATGGCCAGCTCAGATTTCAGGAGATATATACATACATACATACATACATACATACATACATATATATTTTTTTTGTTTTTTTGAGGTAGGGTCTCACTCTAGCCCAGGCTGACCTGGAATTCACTATGGTGTCTCAGGGTAGCCTCGAACTCACGGCAATTCTCCTACCTCTGCTTCCCAAGTGCTGGAATTAAAGGCATGCACCACCATGCCCAACTATATTTATATTTTTATACACACACGCAAACATATACATACATACATACATACATACATATATTTTTGTATTTAAAGCCGGGCATGGTGGTACACACCTTTAGAATCTAGTCTAACCCCATTCACTATGACATTAACTGTTAACCATTATTAACCTATTTAGTGGTTGTAGCAACTATTGACGGTTACTGCTTATATCCTTATTTCAATATAAAGTTGAAAGTCACAATTTAACATATATAATAGCCCAATTCTATCAACTTTTTAATACTTATTAACTATAATCTTTCTCTTCAACTAATTTTTTAAAAAATAATTTTATTTATTTGAGAGAGGGTAAGATGGAAAGATAGAGAGAGGGAGAGAGAGAGAATGGGCACGCCAGGGCCTCCAACCACTGCAAACAAACTCCAAACGCATGCATGCCTCCTTGTGCATCTGGCTTACGTAGGTACTGGGGAATTGAACCGAGGTCCTCTGGCTTTGCAGGCAAGCACCTTAAACCACTAAGCCATCTCTCCAGCCCTAATATTTTGTTTTTAATAACCTGAAATTCAAAATCATCTGCAACTCAAGAGTAAAGAATTTAGGACTAGAAGGACGGCTTAGCCGTTAAGGCATTTGGCTGCAAAGCCGAAGGACCCAGGTCCGATTCCCCAGGACCCACGTTAGCCAGATACACAAGGTGGCACACATGTCTGGAATTCGTTTGTAGTGGCCAGAGGCCCTGACACACCCACATCCTCTCTCTCTCTCTGTCAAATAAATAAAAATAAATAAAAATTAGGAGTAGTCACTCCTGTCAGATTGGCCACCATCATGAAAACAAATGATCATAAATGTTAGCGGGGATGTGGAAAAAAAGGAACCCTTCTGCACTGCTGGTGGGAATGCAATCTGGTCCAGCCATTGTGGAAAATAGTGTGGAGGTTCCTAAAACAGCTAGAGATTGATCTACCATATGACCCAGCTATAGCACTCCTAGGCATATATCCAAAGGACTCATCTCATTTCCTTAGAAGTACGTGCTCAACCATGTTTATTGCTGCTCAATTTATAATAGCTGGGAAATGGAACCAGCCTAGATGTCCTTCAACAGATGAGTGGATAATGAAGATGTGGCACATTTATACAATGGAGTTCTACTCAGCGGTAAAGAAAAATGAAGTTATGAAATTTGCAGAAAAATGGATGGATCTGGAAAGTATTATACTAAGTGAGGTAACCCAGGCCCAGAAAGCCAAGAGCCACATGTTATCTCTCATATGTGGATCCTAGCTACAGATGACTGGGCTTCTGCGTGAGAATGAAAATACTTAGTAGCAGAGGCCAGTAAGTTAAAAGGGAGACATAAAGGGTAGAGAAAGGAAGGGAGGAGGATACTTAATAGGTTGATATTGTATATATGTAATTACAATGATTGTAATGGGGAGGTAATATGATGGAGAATGGAATTTCAAATGGGAAAGTGTGGGGGTGGGGAGGGAGGGAATTACCATAGGATATATTTTATAATCATGGAAAATGTTAATAAAAATTAAAAAAAATAAAATAAAAGCTAAAAACAAAAAAAACAAAAAAAATTAGGAGTAGAAAATTTAGCTAATTAACACAAAATGACAAATGTTTCCTCTGTAAATTTATAAAATTTTGTCATAGAATAAGCACACTTCAGAACCTCTACACATACACAATGAAAGTAAAAACAAGGATTCACTGCAAATGCTCCCAATGAAGAACTATAGATTTCTAACAGACTGCAGGCCCTACCCATCCTGTCTGAATAAAAAGACTGTTCAAAGCCATCTCGCCAGTCGTGGTGGTGCATGCCTTTAATCCCAGCACTAGGGAGACAGACGTAGGAGGATGGCTGTGACAACATAACAAATTCCAGGTCAGCCTGGGCTACACTGAGACCTTACCTCAAAAATAAATAAATAAATAAAAAGAAAAAGAAAGAAGGAAACTGGATATGCTATTGCATGACTTTAGTCCCAGCACTCAGGAGACAAACGTAGGATTTCTGTGAGTTTGAAGCCAGACTGAGACTACATAGTGAATTCCAGACCAGCTTGGGCTAGAGTAAGAACCTACTTCAAAAAAATAAATTAATCCCAGCACTTGGGAGGCAGAAGTAGGAGGATTGCCATGAGTTTGAGGCCACCCTGAGACTACATAGTGAATTCCAGGTCAGTCTGGAGTGAGACTACCTAAAAAAACAAACAAAAAATCAGTACTAATAATGGCATTTTATTATTACATAAAACAAATACTCAAATATAGATACTCACATACTGTTTTTTGGCTTGCTTGACTAGCAAGTGATTCTCCAGTACATGGTAAGCCAGATGCACAAGGTGACACAACTCTCGAATTCATTTGCCATGGATAGTGACCCTGGCGTGCCTATTCTCTCCCCAGCTGTCTTTCTCTCTCTCTTTCTCCAATAAATAAATAAATGAATGAATAAAAACTTAAAAAAAAAAGAGCAGATTAGTCATGGAGAGACTTAGTGATTAAGGCACTTATCTGCAAAGCCAAAGGACCCAAGTTTAATTTCTCAAGACTCACGTAAGCCAGATGTACAAGGTAGCACACGTGAGTGAAATACATTAGCAGTGGTTGGACGTTCTGTTGCACTCATTTTCTCTCTCTGTCTACCTCTTTCTCAAATAAATTTTTTTGAAAAGCAGATTTGCACTAGAGAGATGGCTTAGTGATTAAGGCACTTGCCGGAGAAGCCTAAGGACTCAAGTTTGATTTCCCTAGTACCCACATGAGCCAGATGCACAAGGTGGCACATATGTCTGAAGTTCGTTAGGAGAGGCTGGAGGCCCTGGTGTGTCCATTCTCTCTCCCTCAAATAGAAATAATCTTTTTAAGAAAGCAGAATAACCAGAAATAACCTTCAGAAAACTTCTTTCAAAGCATTCATCATGGAAATCTGTACATCACAGTTTATATATTATCTTCTTATAAATTATGTTGTTAGTGTCTCAATGCCCTCTCATAACTTCCCAGAGCCTATAGACTCACCATTTTTGGCCTGAAGTAGTTTATTAATGATGCTACTGAGGTCAGCAATTTCCGAAGTGGCAGGAATTGAGAAGGGAACATCATCAACTGTGTATCTATAAAAAAAGAGACAGTAAGTCAAAACCAACTTCAAAACTTTATTAACAAATGTGTATTTGTTTATTCAACAAACATTTGCTGGGTACTACATGCTAGACATTTTTCTTCATGGAGTAAACAAGAGACTGAAATCTGGTAATCGAGAAAAACGAAGCTATGTAAAAAGTGTAATAGCTGTGCACAGGGCTCAGTGGTTAAGCCACAAAGCCTAAGTATGGGGTTTAATTCTCCAAGTAAAGGCCAAATGCACAAGGTGGCGCATGGGTCTGGAGTTTGTTTGCCGTGGCTAGAGGCCCTGGCACACCCATTCTCCCTCTCTCACGTGCCTCTCTATCTCTCTCTCAAACACACACACAAATAAATAAATCAATAAAATATTTTACGGTTGGAGAGATGGCTCAGTGGTTAAGGCATTTGCCTGTGAAGCCTAAGGACTGAGGTTTGATTCTCCAGAACCCACTTAACCAGATACACATGGTGGCACATGCATCTGGAGTTAGTCTGCTATGGCTGGAGGCCCTGGTGCACCCAGTCTCTATTGTCTCTTTCTCTCTCAAATGAATAAAATTAAAAATTAAGAAAAATATTTTTTAAAAAGTATCATAAAAGCCAGGCATGGTGGCACACACCTTTAATCCCAACATCCAGGAGGCAGAGGTAGGAGGATCACTCTTGAGTTCTAGGCCACCCTGAGCTAGATAGAGTAAGACCCTACCTCAAGCCCCCCCTCCTAAAAAACCAAAGTGTCATAAAGCCAGGTATGGTGGTACATGCCTTTAATCCCAGCACTTAAGAGGCTAAGGTCGGGCTGAAGAGATGGCTTAGCAGTTAAGACATTTGCCTGCAAAGCAAAAGGACCCCGGTTCGACTCCATAGGATCCATGTTAGCCAGATGCACAAGGGGGCACATCCCTCTGGAGTTCGTTTGTAGTGGCTAGAGGCCCTGCATGCCCATTCATTCATTCATTCATTCTCTTTCTTTCTCCCTCGTTCTCTGTCAAAGAAATAAATAATTTAAAAAAAGAGGCTGAGGTAGAAGAATCACCGTGTGTTCAAGGTTGCCCTGAGACTACATAGTGACTTCCAGGTTAGCCTGGTCTAGAGTGAGACCCTACCTAAGAAAAAAACAAAAATAAAATAAACAGCCAGGCATGGTAATATATATCTTAGATCCCTGTCCTTGGGAGGCAGAGAAAGGAAGATGGCTGTGAGTTTGAGGCCAGCCTGGGATTACAAAGTGCGTGCCAGGTCAGCCTGGACTAGAGAGACCCTACCTTGAAAACCAAAAATTAAAAATAAAAAAGGTGCCATAAGTGCCAGGCATTTAATCCCAACAATAGAGGCAGAGATAAGAGGATCACTGTGAATTCAAGGCCAGCTTAGGACTACAGAATGAGTTCCAGGTTAGCCTAGGCTTGAATGAGATCCTACCTTGAAAAAAAAACCCAAAAACAAAAAGTGTCATAAGGCACCACAAAACCACCAGAGTTCAAACTGCTCTCCTCTCTTACTAGGGCTGGACTCAGATCTGTCCCCAAACACACCTTAGGGCAGGACTCCCACGTTCTGTACCCAGTGACATGCCACCTACAGCAGGGATCTGCCTGCTAAGGGTTGAAGTTACAGTTCAATTTTAATAAAACACTTGAGTCTATAGGGTCATACATTTACACTACCACATTCAAAGTACCAGAGTGGTGGAGGGATGGCTTAGCCGGTTAAGGACCAAAACCAAAGGACCCAGATTCAATTCCCCAGGTCCCACATAAGCCAGTGTACAAGCTGGCACATGCATATGGAGATTACAGTGGCTGGAGGCCCTGGCACACCCATTCTCTCTCCCAAATTTTTTTAAAAAGGGGAGGGGCCAGAGATGGCTTAGCAGTTAAAGTGCTCACCTGCAAAGCCTAAGGAACCATATTCAACTCTCCAGATGCCATGTAAACTAGACGCACAAGGCGACGAAAGCTCAAGGTTGCACATAGGCACAAGCTGATGCACATGTCTGGAGTGCAACTGCAGCGGCTAGAGGCCCTGGTGTGCCCAATCTCTCTCTCTCATTAAAAAAAAATGTTTTTAAAGGCCAGGTGTGGTGGTGCATGCCTTTAATCCCAGCACTTGGGAGGCAGAGGTAGGTGGCTCACCATGCGTTCGAGGCCACCCTGAGACTACATAGTGAATTCCAGGTCAGCCTGAGCTAGAGTAAGATCCCACCTGATAAAAACAAAAAAGGGAAACAAAACAAAAACATTTTTAGAAAGTAGAAAAAAAATGACAAGCTAGGCGTGGTGGTGCATGCCTTTATTCCAAGCACTTAGGAGGTAGAGGGAGGAGGAGCACCATGAGTTCAAGCCCACCCTGAAAGGACACAGTAAATTCCAGGTAAGCCTGGGCTACAGTGAAACCCTATCTCAAAAAAAAAAAAAAAAAAAAATCAGGGAAATGCAAATTAAAACTACTTTTGAGACTCCATCTCATTTCGGTCAAAATGGCTATTATCAAGAAAACAAATGACAATAAATGCTGGTGAGGAAGCACTAAGAGACAGACATAGAGAATGGGCACGGCAGGGCCACTAGCCACTACAAAGGAACTCCAGATCTCCAGATACACACACCATATTGTGCATCTGACTTTATGTGGGTACTGGAGAACTGAACTCAGGTCATTAGGTTTGAAGGCAAGTGCCTTTACTGCTAAGCTATCTCTCCAACCCACAATTAATTTTTTTAACAGGCAAAGGATTTAAATTGAAAGTTTTCCAGATGGGCTGGAGAGATGGTTTAGTGGTTAAAGGTTTGCTTGCAAAGCTAAAAGACCCAAGTTCAATTCCCAAGGACTCTCATAATCCAGATGCACAAGGTGGCACATGCATCTAGAGTTCATTTACAGTGGCTAAAGGCCCTGGCGTGCCTATTTTCTCCCCCTTCCCCACCTGCCTCTTTCTATCTCCCAAATAAAATAAAAAAAATTTTTAAAGTAAATTTTCCAGAGAAATAGAAATGGCCAATGGGTACATGACCAAACCACAATGAAATACCACTTTATATCCATTAGAGTAGTGTTGGTATGGATACAGAGAAATAGGAACCTCCATTCACTGCAGGTGAGAATGTAAAATGGTGCAGTTGTTTTTAGAAAACAGTGTGGCAGTTCCTCAAAAAGCTGAATGTGGAGTTATCACTTGACCTAAGATCTCCACTCTTAGCTATATACCAAAGAGCAATGAAACACATGTCCACATAAAAACTTGTACATTCCAGCACTCAGGAGGCAGAGGTAGGAGGATCACCATGAGTTTGAGACCACATAGTGAATTCTAGGGGTAGAGTGAGATTCTACCCACACACAAAAAAACCTTATACATTAATGTTCACATAACCACTATTCATAATAGCTTAAAGATGGAAGCAACATAAATGTCTAATAGCTAGATGAATACAGAAAAAAAAATGTGGTCTACCCATACAATGGAAAATTTGGTCACAAAAGAATGGAGTACTAAAATGCACTGCAGCATGGATGAACCATGAAAGCATCATAGTAAGTGAAGATGCCAGTCACATGACAGTACAGTATGTAATTCCGCTATAAAATATGCCCAGAACATAGAAGCCTACAGAGACTTGTGACAGGTCTACTAGTGGTTGCCTAGGGCTGGAAGCATTTAGGGGATGGGGCGATAAATGAAAGGCGATGAAAAGTGTTCCAAAACTGACTATGACTGCACAACTCTGCTAAAAAGGTACAGTCGATCCTCAAACTACATCACTATGTATACATCATTGATAGAAATGTATCTACACACAGCATGTATATATGAAATACATTATAACATGAATATGTCCAAACACATACGTAATACAGATACTCAAAACGAGAGGGCTGAAGGGATGGCTCAAGGGTTAATGGTGATTGCTTGCAACGTTTGACAGATGGGATCTAATCCCCAGTATCCACATAAAGCCAGATAGGTGCACAAAGCGATGCAAGTGGCTAGGTGTACTCATTTTGCCCCTTTTCCCTTGCAAATAAATGCAAATAAAAAACTTTTAAGAATAAGAAAATGAGCCACGTGTGACAGCATACACCTTTAATCTCAGCACTCCGGAGGCTAAAATCGCTGAGTTCATGGCGAGCCTAGGGCTACAGATTCTACCTTCGAAATAAACAAAACGAAGCAATGTTTTCAGAAACAGTAAACAGCCTGTAACTGACGTGGGCTCAGGCTCTGTTCACTACTCAAATTATGCACATGGTGTCTATTCATTCAAGAAGAAAGCCCTTGGCGGGCGTGGTTGGAGCACACCTTTTATCTCAGCACCTGAGAGGCAGAGGTAAGAGGATCACTGTGAGTTCGAGGCCACCCTGAGACTACACAGTGAATTCCAGGTCGGCCTGGACTAGTGTGAAACCCTACCTCGGAAAAAAAAAAAAAAGCCCTACTATTTAAATTATGTTACCGTTGCACTTATGTGCCTAATAATTTCTTCAACTTAGCCTAAAGCATTGCCCGTTTCTCTTTTCTTTTTCTTTATTTCGAGTTAATGTCTCCCTCTAGCCCAGGCTGACCTGGAATTCACTATGGAGTCTCAGAACGCACAACGATCCTCCTACCTCTGCCTCCCGAGAGCTGGGGTTAAAGGTGTGCGTCACCACGCCCGGCCCGTTTCTTTTTTAAATGTATATGCTCAGCCAAGAAGGCAAAGACAGGCAGGGCAGCACGAGGTCACAGCAGGAAGGGGTCTTGGAATAAGACCCGCTGGAGGGGAGAGGGGAGAGGGGAGGAGACAGAGGCCGGGCGTCTTACTTACTTCTTGTTTTCAGTGTAAAAGCGTGCCTGGAGCTGAGCCATGGCGATCAGGACACACGAGATTTATCCGCAAAAATGCACGGGTTGGTAGCTCAAAAATTACACGGCGGCCCGGGGAGAGCGAGACCCGAGGACGACGCGTGCCGGCAGCTTTCTTCCTCAGGGTTTCCGCGGCAGGAGCCGGCACGACGTGACGCCGCGACCCGCGCCCAGCCCGCACGCGTCGACTACCTATCCCGAGATTCGGGAAACATCGATGAGCAAAGCGCAGTCCTGAGAGGCAGCGTGCCCCCTTAACCCTTTCTTAGGTTTTCTCGCCGTACATTTAGGCATGTAGTCGACTGGCATAGGACAAAGCCCGGCTCGAATATAATTTTTAAAATAAAATAAAATAAAACAGGGTCCTAAATCGGATACTTCAGACATTGCTCCTAAACACTACAACACCCAGAAAGCAGCGCGCCCCAGATTCTGTGACCACTGGGAATTGTAGTCTTTTTTTTTTTTGCCACGCTGTATTCAGGTTTGCAATTAATCTTCCCGATGCCAACCACGTTATAAACTTTCCTCTTCTACAACTGTGACTGCCTAGTCCTTGCCTATTTTTTTATGCATTTTTTTCAAGGCAATAACTGACTCAGCCTAGATGATTTTTTTTTTAATTACCCTGTGTTCTCACCTCTAACTTCAGGTTTTAGATCTGTAAGAATGAAAGGCAGAAATACGGGAGGAAAAAAAAAAAAAACGAATCGGATGGGAAGCTGGGCTACGGTGGCCGAGAGGGGTCCTATCTCACGGGACTGCACTGCGCCTCCCTGGAGGGGGGGATGTGCGCCTGCGCACTGTGCTGGTCTCCATGGCGGGGCCTCGGAGCCAAGACGAGGTTGAGTAGACTCGTTTTGAATTTTCTCCCCTCTGCTCCGGCGGACTTCCCTCCTCGCCTTGTGGGGCTCTCTGCGGCTGCAGGGCTGAGGGAGCCTGAGGCCTGGCAGAGCCGTCTAGCGGCGACCGAAGGGACGCTGTCTCCCCACCCCTCCCTCTTTCTTCCCGCCGTCACCTCCTGACCCTCCCGGGATGGGAGCAACCGCCGGCCCCCGCCCCCGGCCGCAGCCCCGCGCTGCCGGCCTCCAACCTCGGCGTCTCGCCGGGGGCCCTCCACGGCGGGGGGAGGGGGGCGCTGACCCTCGCCCCGGGAGGCGGCTCGCGAGCTCCCGTGAGGCAGGCCCGAGAAGGAAGGGGGTTAGGCGTCTGGAGGGTGGCCGGACCCGCGAACGCGTCCCCCGCCGCCATCGCCACCGCCACAGCCGCGGAGGAGCCGGGCGGGCGGCCGGCCGGCCGGGACGGGAGCGCGCAGCGTGGTCCCCTCCCCCGGCGCCCAGCTTCCAGCCCCGCTCAGCCGGCCCTGCGCCTTAGAATTGGAGGAAAAGCGTCCCCCTCGCCTGCTCCCCTACTTTTAGGCATTTTTTTTCCTCCCCCTTTTTGTCTTGGCTTGACTCAAAGGCCAGTTCTTGGTCTCAGTGGTCCCAATAGTTAATTCCTTATAGCCGTTTATCTGAGATGAGAATGGACGGAGATGTTGCTCTCCAGATCCCCAAAGTCACTTTCTTTTAAGGCTTTCGCCAGAAAAGCTCCCAGACGGAGTCAACAGACAGCAATTTTACAACCAGGCAGACCTGGATTGCAAAATGTGTGGGCATAGCGGTATGTGTGTGCAGGTGAAGACAACTCAAGCTTTCCTCTTTATATGTCGCCACGATTAAGCAGACGCCTCATATATAAAGCATCTGTAGTAAATTCGAAATTACGCGATTGAAAGTGAAAAGCAATTGTTTATTACAAAGCAGTGATAGTAACAGCATGAGGGCTCTCAATTGACTCATCTTTCAGAATGTCTGGATTTGATTCGGCCTCTGCTGCTTAACCTCTTTGTGTCACACTTGCAACGACTGTGAGAATTAAATGCCACATAAGAAACATTCGGTGAATGTTATTGCCATCGTAATAGTTACCAGCTTAAGTTTTTATTTTTTTTTAAATATTTGAGAGAGAGAGAGAGGCAGCTGGAGAGAATGGGTGTCCCAGGGCTTCTAGCCACTGCAAACAAATTGCAGACACATGGGTGCCACCTTGTTTGACTGGCTTATGTGGGTACTGGGGAATTGAACCTGGGTCCTAAGACCTGAACCGTTAAAGCCATCTCTCCAGCCCCAGCACAGGTTTTAATAGAAGCTTTATGGACCTGAATAAAGGAGAGTAGGCATGTAGATGGAGGAATAAAATATGAAAACTTCTGAAGTCCCAGAAAATCCATTAGGATTGAGTTTGTTAATGGAAGTATGGCCTTTTAAACATGAGTCATTGTAATGTTGAGGTTTTACACCTTAAATAAGTGAAGACATCTGAAACTTCAAATACCTTAATTGAAGTCTTACCATTGAAATCATGTCTATTGATTTGGTTATCACTGGTTAAAATAGCCTTTTTAAACTACCCTTAATTTGAACTTTATTGACTTAATCATATCTGATAGCTTGTTTTAAAAAAATTTAAAGAATGTGTATATATATGTATATATATGTATACATAAGTGTATGTCTGTGTGGGGCGGGGGAGGGGGGACAGGGCCTCTTGGCCCTGCAAATGAACACAATTTTTTGCATCTGGTTTATGTGCATAGCTTGAGAATTGAACCCTGGCAAGCAGGCTTTTCAAGCAAGCTCCTTTACCTAATGAACCATCTCCTTAGGACTCCCCCTCCCCAGTTGATCTTAATTTGAATATAAATCAAAGATTAGAATAGTCCAGAACCTGAAAGTAAAACTTGTAGCCAGTTGTTTTGGTGCACACCTTTAATCCCAGCACTCAGGAGGCAGAGGTAGGAGGATGGATTACTGTTGAGTTTGAGGGCACCCTGAGGTTACATAGTGAATACCACGTGAGCCTGGGCTAGAGGAAGACCTTACCTCAGGAAAGAAAAAAAAAAAAAGTCTTTAAACACAAATCTTGAATTCAGTAAAATACTTTACATGACCAAGGTTAGTCAGTTAGTTAATAAGCTTTACAAAATGCATGAACACCCAATATGACACTGACTTTTTTTGCCAACAGTCACATGTCATGTTTGATGTTGCTTCCAAGTAGTACCTAATATGGCTACTGCTTTTTCTTGGAGCATTTGATTTCCTTTTGTTTAGTTAGCATATTGCAAACATTTGGAATTCATTTATTGTGGTTCTCATGAAGACACAGTATTATCTGCCAAATCATAGAATGGAAAATATATTTCTTCTTTTTATGCTGTTTTTCTTATGTGTAATAGCATAGTAGTCCTAACTGGTGGTTTTGTTTTGTCTCTTGTTTGCAAGCTGAGGATTGAATCCAGGGCCTTGTACATGCTAGGCAAGGCTCTAACATTGACCACATCCCCAATCCTTGGAATTAAAAATAGCACTTAAGACTAGACTTCAAGGGACTTTATTCTTCAATTATCCTTCCTGGGGGTTTATTCTTATATTATTGGTTTAATAGACACATTTTAATACCTAGTTTAATACATAGAAGTCTATAGGGGAAATTCAACAACATAAACAGATACTGAGTTACAGGGATGAGTCAAGAGAGCTTGATAATCTCTTGTCCTCTGCTATATATTTACTGTGTATAAAAACCAAAAGGCCTAACTGGCCATGGTGGCACATGTCTTTAGTCCCAGCACTTGGGAGGCAGAGGTAGGAGGATTGCTGTGAGTTCAAGGCCACCCTGAGATTATATAGTGAATTCTAGGTCAGCTTGGGCCAGAGCAAGACCGTACCTTGGAAAAAGAAAAAAGAAAAAAGTCAATAGGCCTTTCTCCCTATAAGTAAAAATACTGAAACACTAATGTTGCAGTTTCTTTCTAACCTTTTAATATAGGATAACATCTTTTGTAAAGTGATGTAAAGCATCCTAGAAAGAACTTATCAGAAAAAGGGTTTTCTGAAATTTATTACTAGCAGTCTAAATACTGTATTTAATACTTCCTTCTGCTCCTTAGGCAATCCCAGTACTTCTAGTTACAAGTTAAATCTGTCATATGTGTGCATATAAAGAGAAGCATGTATTTTCAAGCTTATTGTGGCTCTAAAAGATGCCCTTACTAATAAATATTTTCATCAAGGGGAAAAAAATGTTACTACAGAGGACTGTGTTTCAGTGGTAGTTACAAAATGTGAAAGTTGAAACAAACATTAGTCCAAATCTCTAATGTCAAATGAGGTCGCAAGCACAAAGAGGTTGTCACCTACCCCAAAACACAAGGCAGTCCTAGTCTGTAGTTCTCGTCAACTGACTATATTAGTAGTTGTACCATATGAGGCTGGTAATGGCTATTTCTTTTCTTTATTATTTTTGGGTATTTCTTAACAATACCTGTATGATGAAATCTAGTCATTCTACTCATGTAGAAAAGTAAAATGTACTTTGAATGCTGTTTCATTATAGAGAAAATGCTATTATGAAGACACAAATACTGCTTTCACATAAGCAAAGCTATAGCTATTATGATTTATTGTCCTCGAAAGGAAGAACTTCACTGAACACAACAGGACATTTCTGGGGCTAATAGGATGCTGAAACCTAAAATTTCAACTTGAACCACTGCCTGAAGGTAATGTTTTTTTTTGTTGTTGTTTGTCAGCTTTTTTGTTGTTGTTGTTTTTTTTTGGGGGGGGGTGTTTAAACTGGGTCTTGCTTTGTAATCCAAGCTGGACTGGGACTCTGAATCTTTCTATTCAGCTTCTTGAGGGCTGGGATGATAGGCGTATGTCCTGACTTTAAGGTAACAGCTTTATTTTATTTTTGTTTTGTTCTGTTTCTTAGCAAAAATTTGTTCAAAGCTTAAGAGAAGGAAAGAGGAAAAAGTAATATGAGGAGTCTTGAGCATGTAATACCTTTGTAGCTCAGGCTATCCTAACTCACTACGTAAACCCAGGAGAGTATAGCTGGGTCATACTATTTCTAACTTTCAGCTACCTCCATACTGATTTCCATAATGGCTGTAATATGGGAAACTGAAGCTCACAGAATCAGCACCAGAGACTGAGTGGAGAATCAGTTTATTTTCATGCCAGTGTGGGCCTACAGGAATCTATTCTAAAGCCTGAACCATGTATCTTGGTGGTTTGGAGCTTATATGCCTTATCTTAGACTGCTCTCATTATTAAATCTCAGAGCTCTGAGCCTTGGCCTAGTGCCAGAGACCTTGAGTATGTGATAAGCAAGTTTTGCAGAAAACATAAAACTAGTTAATTATCACAGAGATGCCTACAGCTGTGTTATGAAGATTAGAAAGAAACACAAGATGATTTTCAGTACAGATCAGAGCTGTAATACAAACTATAACCTTGAAAAAATACAAAAACTACAGTGTCAGCACAAAAGACAATGCAATACGGACCAATACAAAAATCTATTACAGTATAGGATGTAACTTTGGGCAGGGGCTCCTAAATTTCCTTACCCCAGTTTCCATTTCAATTCCCCCCCCTTTATGTGTTTTATAGATAACTTTAACAGGTATCACTCATCTTTATATCATTGATATTAACCCTGTGGTAGCCCTGGAGAAGTACCTGAGACTTTATGGCTTCAAGGCAGGAGGAGACAAATCTAGTTAGGAGGTTTAGGTATCCCTGGGTCTTGGTAGGGCAGGGAGTCTGATTTCTCTCATGGCTTTTGGTGGCATTTGTACAATATCATGGGCATTTTCCAGTTTGGCATGGCTTGATAGAGCAGACTGCTACAAAAAATGGATGATTGCAAAAAGAATCTCATACGATAAGAGCTTGATGTCAGCTCTGGGAGAGCATCTAACTTGTCAGAAGTACTGTGGGCAATATAGCAGCCCACAGCTTGTTTTAGAGTCCTTTACTTGAGAATCATTGTTCCAGATTAAGATACAAACATACAAAACATCTTGTCAATAATAATAATAATTTGGGGCAGCTGGAGAGATGGCTTAGAGAGTAAGGTGTTTGTGAAGCCTAAGGACCCATGTAAAATTCTCCAGGTTCCACATAAACCAGGTGCAGAAAGGTGAGGCAAGTGCAAGGTTGCATATTCCCACTAGATGGCGCAAGTGTCTGGAGTTCGAGTGGGCTGAGGCCCTGGTATGCCTATTCTCTGTGTCTCTCTCTCTTTCTCTGTGCATCTCCCTCTCTCAAATAAATAAAATTACAATTAAAAATAAAAAAAGGTCTTTGAGGACCTGGGGATATGACTTGATGAATAAAGTGCTTGCTGCTCAAGCCTTAGTACCAGAGGTCTATCCTTCCCAGACCCAGTGGCAGGATTCTATAATTGCAGCACTCAGACTCTGATGCAGAATGGAAGACAAAAATCAAAAGCTCATAGCAAACCCAGCAAAAAAACATCAAAGTGAGATACAGAGAGAGAAACTCTCCCTTCTCTGAGGTGGAAAGGCAAGGACTAACCTGAAAGCTGTCCTCTGACTTCTACTGGTATGCTATGATACACATAGTCCTATATACACACACACAAACACACGCAAATTGTTTTTAAACCTCTGAAAAAAAATTGTCAAGCTGGCCATGGTGGCACATGCCACTAATCCCATAGCACTCATGAGACAGAGATAGTATCACTGTGAGTTCAAGGCCAGCCTGGGACTACAGAGTGAGTTCCAGGTCAGGTTGGGCTAGAGTGAGGCCTTTTGCAGTCAGGTTTGCATTGCTGGCAGAATTCACCCAAACAAGAGCAGCTTGTGGGGAAAAAAGATTTATTTTGGCTTATAGGCTCGAGGGGAAACCCCATGATGGCAGGGAAAATGATAGCATGAGCAGAGGGTGGACATCACCCCACTGCCAACATCAGGCAGACAACAGCAATAGGAGAGTGTACCCAACACTGGCATGGGGGAACTGGCTGTAATAACCATAAGCCCGTCCCCAACAATACACTGTCTCCAGGAGGTGTTAATTCCCAAATCTCCATCAGCTGGGAACCTAGCATTCAGAACACCTAAGTTTATGGGGGACACCTGAATCAAACCACAAGGCTCTATCCTGACAAAGCAAAAAACAAAAAAAATTGTTTTTTGTCAAGCCAGGCATGGTGGCACACACCTTTAATCCCCAGCACTCGGGAGGCAGAGGTAGGAGGATCACTGTGAGTTCAAGGCCACCCTGAGACTACATAGTGAATTCCAGGTCAGCCTGGGCTAGAGTGAGACCCTACCTCGAAAAACTATATATATGTACATTTATTGTCAAGTACCTTAATATGCAAAATACAACCAAACTAAATAACTGTGGATTATAGGTTTTTAAAAATAAGTTTTGTAATGAATTGGATTATGGTATATACAACTTTAAAAATTTTAAGTTTTAATTTATTTGAGTGAGAGAGAGAGAAAAAAAAAAGAAGCAGGTAGAGAAAGAGAAAGAATGGGCATGCCAGGGCCTTCAGCCACTGCAAACTCCAGCTGCAGGCTCCATGTGCATCTGTCTTATGTGGGTCTTGGGGAATCAAACCTTTGGCTTTGCAGGCAAATCTGTTAACCACTAAGACATCTCTCCAGCCCATTATAGTCATTCTATAACTTATAAATTCATCAAATTGAGAATAGCTACACTAGACCTGAGTAGTTAACAGTTTTTGTTAATCATAGTTTTTCACTTTCCATGTTTCTCAAGTTAAATGATGAGTGTTTTGTGTTGTTTTGATTTTTTTTTTTTTCAATTTTTGAGAGAGCAAGAGTCAAAGAGAGAGAAGGAGAGAATGGGTATGCCAGGGCCTTCAGCCACTGTGAACAAACTGCAGACATGTATGCCCCCTGTGAGCTTGTGCGACATTGTGTGCTAGCATCACTGTGCATCTGGCTTATGTAGGACCTGGAGATTCGAACATAAGTACTTAGGCTTCACAGGCGAGCACCTTAACCACTAAGCCATCTCTCAAGCCCTGCTTTGATTTTGAAACAGGGTCTTACTCAGGGTAGCCTTGAGCTCAGGATATTCCTATCATAGGCTCCTAAGAGCTGAGTTTACAGGGATGTCTGAGTGGTATGCAATTTTTTTTTTTTTTTTTCAATGTAGGGTCTTGCTGACCTGGAATTGACTATGTAGTCTCAGAGTTGCCTAAAATTCATGACGATCCTCCTACCTCTGTCTCCTGAGTGCTAGGATTTAAGGCATGCGCCACCACACCTGGCAGTATGCATTTTTTTTAATGTTAAGAATTCTGGTAGATTATACCTATAACCCCGGTGCTTGGAAACCTGAGGCAGGATGATTGCTGTGAGTTCAAGGCTAGCATGAATTTCATAGTATCAGCTCAGCCTAGGCTATAGAGTGAAACTTTGTCTAAAAAAAAAAAAAAAAAAAATTGTACCTGTAATCCCAGCACTTGGGTGGTAGAAATTTAGGAATTAAAGATCACTTTCAACTACATAGTGAGTTTGAGGTCAGTCTGAGCTACATGAGATTCTGTCTCTAAAAATAAATTATGTGCAATAGTCCCTCTTATCTGCACTTTCATTTTTATGATTTCATTTACCTGTAGTCAATCATGATATAAAATGTGAAAATACTAAATGGAAAATTTTAAAATAAACAATGTATATAACTTTTATTATAGGATATTATTATAATTATCCTTTTACAACTGTTAACTTTTATCTCTGACTGTACCTAGTATGCCCAGCATATAAACTTTGCTATATTTGGTGCTATTTGAGGTTTTAAGTGTCTATTGGGTTTTTAAAATTTATCTTTTAAAAATAAATATTTTTGCTTATTTTTATTTATTTATTTGAGAGCGACAGAGAGAAAGATTAAAATTTATCTTGATGGATAAAGTCGACTATTGTGTAAACAATCCCATCTGTACCAAGACATCTTTTCTAAAATTATATAGCATTACAATGAGGTACACCTAACCCATAAATCATTGTTCATTGAGTAATTTGGAATTAATTTAAAGGGCATAATAGAACCTCATAAGAGAAAAGCAATTTTATTAAGCCAATATAAGAATGTAATTAAGGATAGGATCACTATTTGATTTGCTTTGAATGCATTCTGGTTCCTGAGCAACTTAATAAAAATGTTAATTTTCTTAACTATAGAATGGAAGTGTTGTACCTAAATTACATAAAATACTCTACTAGGAAGATGAAATGATCTAAAATAAATAATTCCTCCTAAAAATTACATGCTTTAGCCGGGCGTGGTGGCGCACACCTTTAATCCCAGCACTCGGGAGGCAGAGGTAGGAGGATTGCCATGAGTTCGAGGCTAGCTTGAGACTCCATAGTGAATTCCAGGTCAGCCTGGGCTAGAGTGAGACCCTACCTTGAAAAACCAAAAAAAAAAAAAATTACATGCTTTAAAGCCAGTAGTATGATTAACATGAGTTCAAGGTCACCCTAAGGCTGCCCAGTGAATTCCAGGTCAGTGTGTGCTAGAGAGCGAGACCCTACCTCGAAAAAAAAAAGAAAGAGAGAAAACTAAGAGCTTTAGTTGATCAGATATTTAAACTCTTTCAGCCATTAAATAAGAAGAGAAGATGGAATTGAGTCTGAGGCCAGCATGGAACGGTGTAACAATTCATTAAGAGTGAACGGCAATGATGGTGAAGAGTCAAAAATAGAACCTCAGAACTTTGAGGTAGGGATTCACCTGGGAACCTTGTTTCCCTTTTCAGAAAAATCATCATGTCATTTAACAACTTTTTATGCTTACACAATAGTTCATGCGATGATTTAAGAAAGTCAGTATACCCAGTGTGGTGGTGCATACCTGCTTTCCTAGCACTAGGAGGCAGAAGTAGAAGGATGGAAAGTTCAAGGCTTGGTCTTAGTTACATATTAGAGATTCTGCCTCAAAAAAAATTTTAATGTTTATCCTAGTGCTGGGCATGGTAGCTCACTCCTCTAATCCTAACATTTGGGAGGCTGAGGCAGGTAATTGCTATGAGTTCAATGCCAGCCTGGTCTGCATATTGAGTTCAGGACAACCTCGGCTACAGAGTAAGAACCTAACTCAGCCAAAACACTAAAAACTGAGCTGAAGATTTAGCCTGTGAGCCAATACCCATGTAAAGCCAGACATGAAAGTAGCACATATGTCTGGATTTCATCTGTAACAAAAAACCCACACACACACAAAATTACAAAAAAAAATTTATCCTTATATTCAAATATACATTTAAGGTGTTTTTTGTTTGTTTGTTTTTTGTTTCTTGGTTTTGTTTTTTTTTTTGAGGTAGGGTTTCACTCTAGCTCACGCTGACCTGGAATTCACTGTGTAGTCTCAGGGTGGCCTTGAACTCATAGTGATCTTTCTACCTCTGCCTCCCAAGTGCTAGGATTAAAGGCGTGCGCCACCATGCCCAGCCCTAAATTTTTAATGTAGAGTTTTTCTCAGCAATACATAAATATATGTAAGTGCTTAAAAATACATAAAAATATATGTTCCTAAAATGTATATCTTTAATTGTGTTTCATAATTTCAAATTCTTTCCATGGAAAATTTTATTGATCATAATTGAGGTAATAAAATGTGAACAGTTATCAACAATTTCACTTAAATATTTTTTTTGCTGGGTGTAGTGGTGCATGCCTTTAATTGAAACACTTGGACAGCAATGGTATTCGGATTGCTCTTGAGTGCAAGGCCAGTCTGGCACTACAAAGTAAGTTCTAGGTGACCCTGAGCTAGAATGAGACTCTACCTTGAAACAAAACAAAACAAAACAAAACAAAATGAGAAAGAAATTTTTTTAATGGTTTTTCAAGGCAGTGTTTCACTCTAGCTCAGGCTGAGCTGAAATTCACAAATTCACTATGTAGTCTAGAGTGGCTTCAAACTCACAGCAATCCTCCTCCCTTTGCCTTCTAAATGCTGGGATTAAAGGTCTGTGCCACCACTGCTTCCCAAATGCTTGGATTAAAGGTGTGCACCACCACGCCCAGCTTTTTTAACATTTTATTGACAACCTCCATATATATACTTAAGAAATATCTAAGTTAGGTGTGGTGGCTCACACCTTAATCCCAGCAAGTACTTTGTCTAAACTGGGATGTATTTCAGTGGTAAAATGATTCCGTAGAATGGATTCAATATTCAGCACTGCAAAATAACTTTTTAAATTTTTTTCTAAATTTAATTTATCTTTATATTTATTATTTCCATAATTGTAGACAATAACCCATAGTAATTCCCTCCTTACCTCCACTTTCCCCTTTGAAACTCCACTTCATCATATCCCCTCCCCTTCTCAATCAGTCTGTCTTTTATTTTGATGTCATGATCTTTTCCTCCTATTACGATGGTCTTGTGTAGGTAGTGTCAGGTCCTGTGAGGTCATGGATATCCAGGCCATTTTGTGTCTGGGGGGAGCATGTTGTAAGAAGTTCTACCCTTCCTTTGGCTCTTACATTCATTCCACTACCTCTTCTGCAATGGAACCTGAGCCTTGGAAGATGTGATAGAAATATTTCAGTGCTGAGTCCTCCTCTGTCACTTCTCAGCACCATGGTGCTTTCTGAGTCATCCCAAGGTCACCACCATCTGAAAAGAGAAGCTTCTCTAACCAAAAGTGAGACACCAGCAGATGTTATACCCCCTAGGGCTCATAACTACCCCTGTTGTAGGTTGTCCCCCCCCACACACAAGGTAGGGTCTACTCTAGCTCAGGCTGACCTGAACTTCACTATGTAGTCTCAGGGTATCCTCGAACTCATGGTGATCCTCCTATCTCTGCCTCCCAAGTGCTGGGATTAAAGGCATGTGCCACCATACCCGTCTATTTAAATTTTTTATTTTTATTTTTATTTATTTATTTGAGAGCGACTGACACAGAGAGAGAAAGAGACAGAGAGAGAGAAAGAATGGGCATGCCAGGGCCTCCAGCCACTGCAAATGAACTCCAACTGCATGCACCCCCTTGTGCATCTGACTAACATGGGTCCTGGGGAATTGAGCCTTGAACCAGGGTCCTTAGGCTTCACAAGCAAGTGCTTAACCACTACGCCATCTCTGCAGCTCCTTATTATTATTTTTTTTTTGAGGTAGGGTCTCATTCTAGCCCAGACTGGCCTGGACTTCACTATGTAGTCTCAGGGTGTCCTCGAACTCATGGCAATCCTCCTACCTCTGCCTCCCGAGTGCTGGAATTAAAGGTGTGCACCATTATGTCCGGCTCTTTTCATTATCAGGTTTTCATTATCAGGGATGTACTCCCTCCCATGGAGCAGGCCTGCAGTTCAATTTGAGAGTGATTGGTTTCCTCCATAGCAGACATGCCAGTATTGCCCCTGTTGTCTCATTTGCCTGGCTGGCCAAATTTAAAGTTTGCAGTGTTCACTGTTGAGTATCTCCACTGGTGATTTCTCTCTCTCTCCTTGGACTGCATGCAGCCTAGCTTTTTCCAGCTTGCTTTCAGCTGGTTACATGGAGGAGGTTAAGAAAATTCTTAATAAAGTAAAATGAGCAATTAATTGAAAAATAAATGAAATGTCTGTTTTTCATTATACACATTCTCTCATAAAATGCAGTAAAATAGTGTATTTTATGAAAACTGAAGTGCTGTTTTTCTCTTTGCAAAAGCATCTAACCTGTATGGACTCTGGGGATTCTGCCTTTGGACAAAATGATTCTCCTACTGTTTTGCCCATCACTACTCCTGAAACAGATTCACGCATATCACAGGATGTGCCAGAGGCTCTGACTGAGACACAGACTCTTCCTGCAGAACAGTTCCATGTACTGGACCAAAGTGGGCAACCTGTTCAATATGAACTTCAGTCATTGGGAGACACTAACGCACAAGTTGTGAGTATATCTTACAAATAGCCTGTATTATACCTACTAACCAAAAGTATTAGACTTATTAAATGACCTTGATTTTTAAATTTTTTAAAGGATTTTTAAATTTATTTATGAGAGAGAGAGAAAGAGAGAAAATTGGTGTACCAGAGCCTCTAGCCACTGCAGTTGAACTCCAGACGTGTGTGCCACCTTGTGCACATGTGCATCTGGCTTATGTGGTTTATGGGGAGTTGAACCTGAGTCCTTAGGCTTCATAGGCAAGTACCTTAACTGCTAAGCCATCTCTCAGCCTGACCTTGATTTTTTTTTAATGTTTATTTATTTATTTGAGAGAGAATGGGCACACCAGGGCCTCTAGCCACTGCAAACAACCTCCACATGCATGCACCACCTTGTGCATCTGGCTAATGTGGGTACTGGGGAATCAAACCTGGGTCCTTAGGCTTCACAGGCAAGCACTTTAACTGTTAAGCCATCTCTCAGCCTCCGACCTTGATTTTTGACAGTGTTTACTTATACATTGTATGAAAAATACTCTTTCCATGACTTTGATTTTTACATATTTTTAAAAATTTTTCTTTTTGAACTACAGACATAATTAAACCAGTACACATTGGTTCTTTAAGGTAAGTTGCAAATGTAATATAATCTGTAACTAGTGTTAATGTGCCAAAGTTTACATGTCAGTAAGTTACACATACACACATATTTATATTTACAATATATAATATTAATTTTTTTGTTTGTTCTTTGAAATAGGGCCTCACTCTAACCCAGGCTGACCCGTAATTCACCATGTAGTCTCAAGGTGGCCTTGCAATCCCAGTGGTTGGTAGGTGGAGGCAGAAAGATGGGGAATTCAAGACCCTTGGCTACATATATAGCGAGTTTGAGGCCAACCTAAGTTACATGAGTCCTCATGTCAAAAAAAAAAAAAGAAACCCTGAAGATAAGAAAGTGATCTTTTGAGAAATTTGGGAAATTTATGGGACCTTTTGGGCATGTTTGTTGTAATAGACTTGATTTTTTTAAATAAACTTAATTTTTTAGAACAGTTTTAGGTCTGTAACCAAACTGACCTGAAGATGACAAGTTTGTAAATAAATTCCCTGTTGCATGAATATTTCACTATCAACATTTCCCTAAAAGTAGAACTTTTTTCCTCAATTTTTATTAATGTTTTCCATGATTATAAAAAATATTCCATAGTAATACCCTCCTTCCCCCCTTTCCTCTTTGAAATTCCGTTCTCCATCAGATCCCCTCCCCATCTTAATCAGTCTGTCTTTTATTTTGATGTCATGATCTTTTCCTCCTCTTAAGATGGTCTTGTGTAGGTAGTGTCAGGCACTGTGAGGTCATGGATACCCAGGCCATTTTGTGTCTGGGGGGAGCACGTTGTAAGGAGTTCTACCCTTCCTTTGGCTCTTACATTCTTTCTGCCACCACTTCCGCATTAGACCCTGAGCCTTGGAAGGTGTGATCGAGATGTTACTCAGTACTCCAGTCACTTCTTTCCAGCACTATGATACCTGCTGAGTCGTCCCAAGGTCACTGCCATCTGAAAAGAGAAGATTTTTTTTTACCCAAAGTGAGAGTAGCATTAATATAAGAGTATGAAAGTTAAAAGAAGTGCTTACAGGGCAGTTTGATAAGTATAGTGTATACATTTAGCCAGACATCAGCAGATATTATACCCCTAGGGCTCATGACTACCCCTGTTTTAAGTTTTCAGTATCAGGGATGTATCCCCTCCCATGGAGCAGGCCTCTAGTCCAATTGGAGGGAAGTTGGTTTCCACCATGATAGACGTGCCACTATTGCACCCGAAAAGTAGAACTTTTTTTTATGGTGGGCAAAATAGGCAGTGGATGCTGAGATTTTGTAGTCAAGTAGAGGATAATAGCAAATATTGGGACTTGACCCTGGACCGTTAGCCTTTGCAAGCAAGCCTCTTTAATCACTGAGCCATCTCTCCAACCCTGTATCACCTCTTAGTACTGCTTTCCAATATTTGATGACATAGGCTGTAACTTTATATGAGTTTTGTAACCATTGTATTTGTATGACAGTTTCCTCATTTATAAAAAATGTATACTTTATGTGTATGTGGTGAGAATTTACTGAGGTAGTACACTGCAGTCCTGACAGTTAGTTTGTACTCAGCAAATTAAGCAGCTACTACCACCAGAGTTTACAACTGCTTTCTCCTTGTAAAGTGCTGGGAAGTATGGCTATATATATCATTTTCATTGCTTTGTTTTGTTTTAGAGAAGAGCCTAATTTAGTTTTTTATTTATTATTTTAAGAGAGAAAAAGGCAGATATAGAGAGAATGGGTTCACCACGGCCTCTAGCCACTGTAAATGAACTCCAGATGCATCTGCCCCCTTGTGCATCTAGCTTATGTTGGTACTAGAGAATTGAATCTGGGTCCTTAGGGGCTCCTTAAATGCTAAACCATCTCTTCTCCAGTCCCAATTTATTTTTTATTTTGTTTATTTATTTATTTATTTATTTATTTTTTGAGATAGAGTCTCACTCTAGCTTAGGCTGACCTAGAATTCACTATGTAGTCTCAGAGTGGCCTTGAACTCAGAGCAATCCTCCTACCTCTGCCTCCCAAGTGCTGGGATTAAAGGCATGAGCCACCACACCTGGCTTCCAATTTTATTAAATTAATTAATTAATTAATTATTTGAGAAAGAAAGAGGCAGACAGAGAGACAGAAAGAATGGGCGCGCCAGGACCACTGCAAACAAACTCCAGATGCGTGCATCCCTTTGTGCATCTGGCTAACGTGGGTCCTGGGGAATTGAGCCTTGAACCAGGGTCCTTAGGCTTCACAGGCAAGCGCCTTAACCGCTAAGCCATCTCTCCAGCCTGCAACTTAATTTTTTTAAGTTATTTGTTTGAGAGACAGAAAGAGAGAGAGGAAAGAAAGGGAGGGAGGGAAGGAAAGGAAGGAAGGAGAGAAGGAAAAAGAAGAAAGAAAGAGGCAGATAGATAAAGAATGGTTATTATGGGACCTGTAGCCACTGCAAATGAATTTCAGACACATGAGCCACCATGTGCATCTGGCTTACATGGGTACTGGGAAATAGAACCTGGATCTTTAGGACTCATAGGTAAGTACCTTAATCACTAAGCCATCTCTTCAGCCCCTTGTTTATTTATTTTTATTTATTTATTTATTTTTTGGTTTTTCAAGGTAGGGTTTCACTCTAGCCCAGGCTGACCTGGAATTTACTATCGATTCTCAGGGTGGCCTCGAACTCACAGCAATCCTCCTACCTCTGCCTCCGAGTGCTGGGATTAAAGGTGTGCGCCACCACACCCAGCTTTTATTTTTGTTTTGTTTTTTGAGGTAGGGTTTCACTGTAGCTCATGCTGATCTGGAGTGCACTGTGTAGCTTCAGGCTGGGCTGGCTTGGAATTCATAGTGATTATTCTATCTCAGGCTACCAAGTGCATAGGATTATAGGCAGTATATTTCTATTTCAACAAAATTGATAAATGTTTCCAGGCATGATGGTGCACACCTTAATCCCAGCAGTCTGGAGACAGAGGTAGGAGGATCTCTGTGAGTTTGAGGACAGCCTGAGACTACTAGTGAATTCCAGGTCAGCCGGGGGATGGGATATATATACATATGTGTGTGTGTGTGTGTGTGTGTGTGTGTTTTGAGGTAGGTCCTCACCCTAGCCCAGGCTGACCTGGAATTATTCTCAGGGTGGCCTCAAACTCATGGTGATTCTCCTATCTCTGCCTCCCAAGCACTGGGATTTAAAGTGTGTGTGTGTGTGTGTGTGTAAAGTTGGACTTTGCTTCCATCTAGATGTGTTCACAAGGAAGTCTAGGGATTTTATGTCTAGGCAGAACCTTGTTCTAATTCCCAAGTAATTAGTCTTTATTATGAACTATCACAATGAAGACTGTAGTGGTTAAGACCATAGATTATAGGCTCAAACGTCCAATTTTTGTTGTTGTTGTTTTGTTTTGTTTTGTTTTTCATGGTAGGGTCTTGCTTTAGCCCAGGCTGACCTGGAATTCACTATGTAGTCTCAGGGTGGCCTCGAACTCACGGTGATCCTCCTACCTCTGCCTCCCAAGAGTTGGGATTAAAGGCTTGCACCACCATGTCTAGCTAAATTTCCAGTTTTGAATTTAGTCCTAGTTTCACACTTACCAGTGTGGGACCTTAGGGACAAATGTTATGTGTCTCAATGTTTTATCTATGTAATGAAGGAAGTAGTAAGATCCATTGTAAAAGTAGATATATGTTTTAATAATTTCATTAATCTGTTAAATCAGAATGGCATTTGAATTTTTTTTTAATGCCTCCAAGATGATCATTGCCAGCCCTTCAGAAAATGGACAGGTGCTTCGTGTAATTCCATCTACCCAGACAGGAATGGGGCAAGTGATCATACCTCAGGAGCAACTTGTGGATGTGAATAGTCCTGAGGGTGAGTCACAATGGCATACAGAGGATTTGAGACTGTTTTAATGAATAAGATGATATTCTAGAAAATTGCCTTATGAAAGTTATCAAAGTTAACTTCCTTAGGTAAGATTGCAAACTCATAATTAGAGTTTTTTAGCCTAAATAAGTTTTAAGTTCATTTTCTAACTCCTTTCTAGGTTAGCCATCTTTTTCATTTTTGAAGTCTTTGAACCTGGATGACTCCTATTTCCTCTCAAATAACTAGTGGGGCATAAAATAAATTTTTAATTATAGTAGAAATAACAGCAACAGTAACAAGAGTACTTAGCTACAGGGAAAGTTTTTTTTTTAATCTTTTATTCTTTATTGATTTTGATATAGTGGTTATACTCTTATTAGACTCCCTTGCTCCCACCCCAATTCTTTCCCCTCTTCTTCTATGTTGTCTGAATTTTGGTGGGCAAGGTAGGGATCTTGTTTAGTGTTCATTTCTCTATAGTCTTTGGATCTCTGTTTTTTTTTTTTTTAAAATAATTTATTTATTAGAGAGAGAGAGAGAGGAAAAGGCAGAGAGAGAGAGAATGGACATGTCAGGGCATCTAGCCACTACAAATGAACTCCTGACACATGCACCCCCTTGTGCATCTGGCTTATGTGGGTTCTGGGGAATTGAACCGGGGTCCTTGGGCTTTGCAGGCAAACATGTTAACTGCTAAGCCATTTTCCCAGCCCCTGGATATCTGTTTTGATGGAGTTTGAGTGACCATAGGATCTGCCATCTTCCTGGAACTGGTTTTCAGGCTAGCTGTGAAAGCAGTATTCTGTCACTGCGTCCTTGGAAGTGACTTCTGGGCCCTGGGCAGATGAGATGGAAATGACCCATCTCATTAGGCAGTTGGCTTTCTCCCCTTGATGTGTTAAATGTATCCTTATTCTCCTCCTTCCAACTGTAAAATAGAACAGATTTTCCGAAGGTGAGATCAATTTGGATTAAAGGGGATAAACCCAGTTAGTAGAGAAACTTATTGATGTATATATCTACTCTTCTTACTTAGAGAGCAGTAAAAACTGTAGCTTGTCCTTGGGAAAGGGAATCTGGCTTGGTTTCCAGAGCCAGATATCAGTTCTTCTCCATTGAGCAGGTCTCATGCCTAGTCTGTAAGAAGTTGGCTACCTGCATCAGCTGTGTGACACTATTGCACAAGGGTATAGTTCTTGCTCAGCTAGTTAATTTTGTATCTGGCAGAATCTCCTGCTTAATCAATCTGTTGGCAACCATTATTCTCCAGCTACTCTGCAGCACTATAAGGGGTAGCCAGGAGGGAGGGAACTACATTCCCTCTCAGTTCTACCATAGTTATTTGATGTCCTGTGGCCATGTGCTGTGGTGTCTTCAGCAATAGGGAATTACCTTTTAGCTCTTGCAGGTAAGAAAGTATTTTGGTAATGGCCTGTATTTTGGTGACCTTGTGTTTCCCTGACCAGCAGCTTACGGTGGCAGGAACCCAATTCTGCCCTAGAATTATCAGACAGAGCTCATGGTTTTAGGGTTATGCTTTCTCCACTTCTTATGAGGCTCTTTTTTTTGTTTTGTTTTGGTTTTTTTTGGTCCCCTTTCTCCTTATAGAGGGTAATAACTTGTAGAATGGTATCCAGGAAGAAAGTTTCTATGGAATTGATTCATGTTGCCATTAGTTTTGTGTATTCTCCCCATTCCCCCTTCCTTCACTTGCAAGGCCTTTCCATCCTTCCCTCCCTTTCCCTTCCCTTCCTTATTTTCTTTTTGCTGACCATCAACTTGTTGAGTAGCCCTTCCTCCCCTCCCTTCCTATTTCCCCTTTTTCCTATCTTCATTGTAGTACCATGTCCCCACTGTTGGTATTCATAATGGCTTCCAATGAACTGATGCTGGCCACGTTAGGAACTGCATATGAGAGAGAACATGCAGCGTTTTTCTTTCTCAGCCTCTGTGACCTTGCTTAGCATGATTTTTTTTCCAAGTCTCCCCATTTTCCTGCAAATTTGATTATTTCATTTTTCCCTACTGCTGAGTAGCATTCCATTGTGTAGATGTACCACAGCTTCATTAACCATTCATTTGCTTATGGGCATTTGGGCTGCTTCCAGTTCCTGGCTATTGTGAATAGAACAGCAATAAAAATGGTTGAGTGTCTGGCTCTCTCTCTCTCTCTCTCTCTCTCTCTCACACACACACACACACACACACACACACACACACACACACACATATATAAAAGGGTTGAGCACTTGCCTCTGTGGTGTAGTAGTCTTTAGGCTGTACAGCCAAAAGAGGCATAGCTGGGTCTAATGGTAGTTCTATTTTCAGCCTCTTGAGGAATCTCCATACTGATTTCCATAGTGAGTGTACAAATTGGCACTCCCACCAGCAGTGGTTGAGAGTTCCTCTTTCCCTACACCCCTGCCAGCACGTGCTGTCATTTGATTGATAGTTGCCATTCTGACTGGAGTAAGATGGTATTTTATAGTTATTTTAATTTGCATTTCCCTGGTAGATGGAGATGTTGCTTTAGGTGTTAATGGCCATTTTGCATTTCTTCCTTTCCTTCCTTCAATTCCCTGCGCCTTTCTTGATTGGGTGCTTGATTTTTTTTTTTTTTTTTTAAATTTTGACTCCAAGTATAGGTTTAGAGAAAGACTTTCTGAATACAACTCCAGTAGTCCAAGGCATTAGTAAACACTCAATAACTGGGTCATCGTAAAAATAAAAAGATGTTGTACAGATAAGCAAACCATTAACAGAGACAATAGACAACCTGTTCAGTGGGAGAGCATCTTCCCAGCTATACTACCAACACAGGTTTGTTGTCTAGAATTTACAGGAAAAGATTTTATTTTATCTTATTTTATTTTATTTTTTTTGGTTTTCTCCAGGAAAGGTCTCACTGTAGCCCAGGCTGATCTGGAATTCACTATGTTGTCTTAGGGTAGCCTGTAACTCATGGCAATCCTCTTACCTCTGCCTTCTAAGTGCCCAGCTCAGGGAAAGATTTTTACATTGCATTTTTATCCATTTTTTTGCTAGCCATGTAAGAGATTACTTTTTTAAATATCTTAAACGTTTCTTTTTTTTTTAAAGATTTTATTTTTTATTTATTTATTAGGGACGGGGGGGGGGAGGGAGAGAGAGAGAATGGGCACACTAGGGCCTCTAGCCACTACAAATGAACTCCAGATGCATGTGCCACCATGTGCATCTGGCTTACGTGGGCCCTGGAAAATTGAACCTGAGTTCTTAGGCTTTGCAGCATGCACCTTAGCCACTAAGCCATCTCTCCAGCCCCAGATTATTTTTTAAACTCTTTTTGTTTTTGTTTTTTTGAGGTAGGGTCTCACTATAGCTCAGGCTGATTTGTAATTCACTATGTAATCTCAGGGTGGCCTCAAATGCATGGTGTTCCTCCTATCTCCACCTCTCAAGTGTTAGGATTAAATGCATGTGCCACCATGCCTGGCTTTTTGTTGTTGTTGTTGTTTGCTTATTTTGAAGTAGGATCTCACTCTGGCTCACACTGACCTGGAATTCACTATGTAGTCTCGGGGTGGCCTTGAACTCACAGCAATCCTCCTACCTCTGCCTCCCAAGTGCTGGGATTAAAGGCGTGTGCCACCTTGCCCCGCCCTGTTATTTGTATCTTTCATACTTTCTTCTTTCCTTTATTCTTTCAAGTACAGAAAAGAGAACCTTGCACCCCATTTCCTTCTACAAGCTCCGTCTTTGCTTATTTACTAATATCCCTATTAGTTCTCTTCCTTTTCCTTCCTTTCCTTCCCCATATATTTGAATCTCTTTTCTAAAGTTGTACTTCCACTGTTTTATTGCTTGTTTTATAGATAGTGGTTTAATATAGGTATTTTTAAATCTGTTTCATAATTTATCGTTTTCATTAATAGTCATCAAAAGTTAAAAGCAAAATGTAGTTTGCAGAAACATTGTAAATAGAATATATAAACAACATTTTCAATATTTTCTTATTATATTGTGAAAGTCATTAATACTTATTTATACTACTTTTACATCCTAGCTGTTCATTATTAGTTCCAAAAAAGTTAATTACAAAATAATTTCAATAGTAAACAAGGTTATCAGTGACAGTCTTAATAAAGTTTTGTAAACTTTAACTTCAAAGCTATTCTTCCTTTTCCTATTATAAACATGTAAATTCTACTTATGTGCATTATTAGGGTGTTTTTTGTGATACTAATCTTTCTTTGTTCTTGTTAAGATGCCTCTGAAGATAAACCCACTGATGGAAACATACCAATTGTGGTGACAGATGGTCTAGAAGACAACACCAGTAATTATATTCTTCATTCACAAGCGTCCCTCACATTGCCCAAAAAGTCAGTAACTAGGTGAGCCATGGGAAAGAAGAGCTTATCTTTATCACCCAAAGCTGGCTGCAGGAGACCCTATTTCAAAGAACCCAGAGCCTCTTGCATTCTAGGCAAGACTCTACCACTGAACTAACCCCTCACCTGAGATAATAGTTATAATTTTATATGATACTGCTTTTTTGTTTCTTTGTTTTATTTTTTTGAGGTAGGGTCTCTCTCTAGCCTAGGGTAACTTGGAATCACTATGTAGTCTCAGGGTGGCCTCGAACTCATGGCAATCCTCCTACCTCTGCCTCCCATGTACTGGGATTAAAGGCATGTGCCACCTCATCCAGCCCTATGATACTACTCTTAATGAGTTACCTGAAGGTAATTTGATGTTTTGTTTATTTTTAATTTTGTTTTGTTTTTGAGGTAAGGTCTCACTGTAGCTCAAGCTGACCTAGTATTCACTATGTAGTCTCAGGGTGGCCTCAAACTCTTGGCAATCCTCCATGCCCAGCCTGTTTGTTTTGGAGACAGGGTCTTACTCTCTAGCCCAGCCTGGCCTCAGACTTATAGTGTTCCTTCTACATCAGCCTCCCAAATTCTGGGATTAAAGGCATGTACCACCATCCCCTCTTATTAGCTCATTTTTAACAAATGATAAATGATGACATAATGATAAGACCATAAAATAAGCTTTGGGAAAGATAAAATTCTTAAGTTTAGAGGGACTGTAAAAGTACTGGAAGAACAAATGTAGGCTTTTCACTTAGCAGTTAATAAAACAATAATGACTAAAGAAAATAAAAAAATAGCCATGATGGCTCAAACCTTTTTTAAAAAGTTTAAAATTTTTTAATTAATTTTTTTAGAGAGAGAATTGGCGTTCCAAGGCCTCAGCCACTGAAATTGAACTCCAGATGCTTGCCCCACCTAGTGGGCATTTGCGACCTTATGCTTGCTTCACCTTTATGTGTTTGGCTTATGTGGGATCTGGAGAGTTGAACATGGGTCCTTTGGCTTCACAGGCAAGCACGCTAACCTCTCAGCCATCTTTCCAGCCCATGGCCTGTGCCTTTAATCCCAGCGTTTGGGAGGCTGAGGTGGGATCACTGAGTTCGAGGCCAACCTGAGACACATAGTGAATTTCAGGTCAGTCTGGACTAGAGCGGGACCCTTCCTCAAAAAACAAAACAAACAGATAAACAGCAATGTGCCTATCTCTGCCTCCCAAGTGCTGGGATTAAAGATGTGTGCTACCATGCTTGGCTTGTTAAACATTTTTTATTGGTATCCAAAATATATTTTTAAATATTTATTTACTTTAATTAATTTATGAGAGAGGCAGATAGAGAGAGAAAATGAGTATGCCATTCTCTAGCCACTGCAAATGAATTCCAGGTGTATGAGCCACCTCGTGCATCTGGCTTTACATGGGTAATGAGGAATTGAATCTGGGTCCTTTGGCTTTGCAGGCAAGTGCCTTAACAGCTAAGCCATCTGTTGCAGTCCGGTTCGCATTGCTGGTAGAAATGACCCAACCAAGAGTAGCTTCTGGGAAAAAGAGGTTTATAAACTTTTTTTTTTTTAATTTATTTATTTGAGAGCGACAGACACAGAGAGAAAGACAGATAGAGGGAAAGAGAGAGAATGGGTGCGCCAGGGCTTCCAGCCTCTGCAAACGAACTCCAGACACGTGCGCCCCCTTATGCATCTAGCTAACATGGGACCTGGGGAACCGAACCTCAAACCGGGGTCCTTAGGCTTCACAGGCAAGCGCTTAACCGCTAAGCCATCTCTCCAGCCCAAAAAGAGGTTTATTTTGGCTCACAGGCTTGAGGGGAAGCTTCACGATGGCAGGGGAAAACGATGGCATGAGCAGAGGGTGGACATCACCCCCTGGCAGACATAAGATGGACCACAGCAACAGAAGGGTGTGCCAAACACTGGCCAGGGGAAACTGGCTTTAATACCCATAAGCCCACCCCCAACAATACACTCCCTCCAGGAGGCATTAATTCCCAAATACCCATCAGCTGGGAACCTAGCATTCAGAACACCTAAGTTTATGGGGGACACCTGAATCAAACCACCACATTCCGCCCCTGGCCCCCATAAACTGATATCCATACATGTTGTAAAATACAATGCATTCAGTCTGACTTTAAAAGTCCCCATAGTTTTTATCAATTCCAATGATGTTCATACATCCCCATAGTCCAAGATCTTTTAACTGAGCCATAATACCAAAAAATAACCTCAAAAAACCCATAATGACACAGAATAAATATTCACACTGCAAAAGATGGCATTGGGCATAGCAAAGAAACATTCAACCAATGCAAGATTTAAAACAACCGGGACAAACATCAAACTCTGTAGCTTCAAGTCCAGCAACTCTAGCCAGTGACAAATCTTCAAGTCCAATAATTCTAACAGTAACAAGTCTCTGGCATTCCAATTCTGCCCCTCCAGCTAGGCTACTCACAGTCCTGGAAAACTTCATCGGGGCCAGCAGCTCCTTGGCAGCCATCTCATGGTCCCGGCATCTCCACTGGGTCTCCACTGCAATCCACGGTTCATCCTCATGGCCCCATGGGGTCTCTATGCAGGCAACCAGCAAACCTGCTTCACACTGCCCATGGCCATTTCCAAAACACAAGACCGTGTTGCAAACTCAATGACCCTCTTTCCAGCATTTCTTATACTCCATGATACCAGGTAGGGTGCCAATTTGTTAATCCAGGGGGGAATAAAGCAGACTTTGAAGAACAGGGCACTCCTTGAGCACTCAGGCTCCTTCAAAAGAGTCGACATTCTTTCTGTTGCCCCAGCACAGGTCAGCTAGCCCAGTCTCAAAGGTTGTAATCTCTCAGTTGCAGCTGAACGGGCAGCAGTTCACCCAAAGATTTTCCTTTCTGTGCCATATCCCTCTGCACACACCAGTTCATTTCTACGCAAAGCAACCCTGCACAACTTCTCAGGACATGGGCACAAGAGCAAGCTACTCACACAAACTACTAGCCCAGTCCAGGCAAAGCTTTTTCTCACCCTCATAAGCCAAACCTCACAGTCCATAGTTCTTACTGCCTTCAGGCAGCTCTGACCAGGATAGACCATCAAGCTGTACTTACAGCACTGCAAAGATCTCTTAGGCCAAGGTTTCAAATCCTCCCACATTCCTCTTGAAAATCAGCTACAAAAGGCCAAAGCCACACAGTCAGGTGTCTAGCAGCAATCCCACTCCTCGGTACCACTTTACTGTTGCAGTCCGGTTCGCATTGATGGTAGAAATCACCCAACCAAGAGTAGCTTCTGGGAAAAAGAGGTTTATTTTGGCTCACAGGCTTGAGGGGAAGCTTCACGATGGCAGGGGAAAACGATGGCATGAGCAGAGGGTGGACATCACCCCCTGGCAAACATAAGATGGACCACAGCAACAGAAGGGTGTGCCAAACACTGGCAAGGGGAAACTGGCTTTAATACCTATAAGCCCACCCCCAACAATACACTCTCTCCAGGAGGCATTAATTCCCAAATACCCATCAGCTGGGAACCTAGCATTCAGAACACCTACGTTTATGGGGGACACCTGAATCAAACCACCACACCATCTCTCCAGCCTATCAATAGATTATTTTTGACAGTAGTTAAGATAAAACAGTTGACTTTCTGTAAGTGGCCAGAGGTAACCTATGAAACTCCCATGAAATCATGGAAATTATAATGTTCAAATCTGGTTCATTTTAAGAACATCCAGGAAACTTCTCAGCATCAAGAATATAGACATATCAAAAAAAAAGAGAGAATATAGACATCTGAAAAGCCATCAAGTATGTGAAATATGTCATTTTAAAGAAGCACTGTGAAAACAAGGGAGGTGGCTCAACGGTTAAAGGCACTTACTTGCAAGCCTGACAACCCAAGTTCTATCCTCCTTAGTGCCCACTCAAAGTCAGATGCAAAACAACACATGTATAATCCCAACACACTTATGGCCATGGGAAGCCAAGAAGTCCTACCTCAGAGAAGGTGAAGAGCATGGACATCCTGAGGTGATCCTCCCAACTCCATATACACAAACACACACATACATCAATTTATTTACTATTTGTTTGTTTTCCAAGTATTTGTATTCCAAGTGTTTGTTTCTCACTCTAGCCTAGAACAACCTGGTACTCACTAAGTATTTTCAGACTGGTCTCAAACTCATAGCAGTCCTTCTACCTCTACCTCCCAAGTGCTGGGGTTAAAGGCATGTGCCACACCTGGCAATATTGTACTTTATTTTATTATTTGCAAGGAGAGAGAGATTCATCAAGAATGAGCATGCCAGGACCTCAAACACTGCAAACAAATTCCAGACACATGTACCACCTTGTGCATCTGGCTTCATATGCTTTTCAAGCAAGGACTTTAACCACTAAGCCATCTCTCCAGCCCAATTTATTTATTTATTTTTTAATGATTTTATTTACTTGAGAAAGAAAGGCATGTCAAGTGCAAAAGAACTCCAGACACATGCACCACTGTGTATATGGCTTTATGTAGGGGAATGAAATCTGGGCCAGCAGGATTTGCAAACCAAGCACAGATCACAGGTCAGTGTTTTAAAATTTTTTTTTTAATTTTTATTTATTTATTTTCAAGCAGAGAGAGAGAAAGACAGACAGACATTGAGAGAGAGACGGAACACCAAGGCCTCTAGCCATGAACTCCAGATGCACGTGCTACATTGTGCATCTGGCTCTGTGTGGGTACTGGGGAATCAAACCTGGGTCTTTTGGCTTTGCAAGCAAGTGTCTTATCTGTTGAGCCATCTCTCCAGCCTACAAATCAGTGTTTTTAAATGTGCACACCTGAGGCAACAATGCTATTTGCAGCAAAAAAGCAGCATGCAAAGCAGAGCAATTAGAAAAACAAAAGAAACTGCTTTTCTCTTCTTGAGCAGCCTAAAGTGACCTTTAAACATCTGTGAACATTCTTTTTTGACCCAAAGAATCTAGTCAAGAGATTCGGGGCTAAAGAGATGGCTTAGCACTCCAGGTGCATGCCTGCAAAGCCTAAGGACTCAGGTTCAATTCTCCAGGTCGCATGTAAACCAGATGCACATAGTGGCACATGCATCTGGAGTTTGTTTGCACTGGCTAGAGGCCCTAGCATGCACATTCTCTCTCTCTCCCTCTCTGTCTCTAATAAATAAATAAATAAAAATAAAATCTTTTTTAAAAATGCTAAAAGAAAAGAGAGAGAGAGATTCAAAACTTTATGATTACTTTAAGAACCCTCAGGAAGCTTTCCAGACCATCAAGGATCTGAAAGAATCAGGATGGCACTTTTGTAAAGTATAGTGTGTGCCATCCTGATAAAACAGTGGAGCCAGTAGATATGCCCAGGACATAGGGTTGTTAGCCTAAAAAGAGTCCTGCATTTTTGCTGCACATGCTTAAAGGTGTAGAAGTAGGGCTGGAGAGATGGCTTAGAGGCTAAGGCTCTTGCCTACAAAGCCAAAGGACCCAGGTTCAGCTCCCTAGGACCTGTGTAAGCCAGATACACAAGATGGCTCATGCATCTGGAGTTTGTTTGCAGTGGCTAGAGGCCCCAGTGCACCCATTCTCTGTCTGTCTCTCTCTCTGCCTCTCTCTCTGCCTCTCTCTCTCTCTCTCTCTCTCTCTCTACTTGAGAGAGAGAAAGAGGCAGAGAGAGAGAGAGAGAGAGAAGGAGAGAATAGGCATGCCAGGTGTCTAGCCACTGCAAACGAACTCCAGATGCATGTGCCACCTTGTGCCTCTGGCTCGTGTGGGTTCTGGGGAATCAAACTGAGGCCCTTTGGCTTTATAGGCAAACACCTTAACCACTAAGCCATCTCTCCAGCCCTCTTGTTTTTGTTCTTTCCCCATAAATAAATCCTTGAAAAAAAATTTTTAAAAATGAAGAAGTAATGCTGAATTTAAGGGTTTAGTTGCATTCTCTGGTCATGGAACATCCAAGTGAACAAAACAGCAAGTTATGCTATGGTACTTACCAAGTGCACAATCAGATCAATCCAGAGCTTTCCCAACCACAAAGAGGTGATCTTGGATTGTTCCTAAAGCCTGAAAAGAAGGTGTTACAGAGAAAAAGATATCCCAGAATAAGCAAAAACCTTTCTTTTTTTTTTTTTTTTTTTTGAGGTAGGCTTTCCCTCTAGCCCAGGCTGACCTAGAAGTCACTATGTAACCTCAGTGTGGCCTCGAACTCAGGTCAATCCTCCCACCTCTGCCTCCCAGGTGCTGGGATTAAAGGCGTGCACCAGCACACCTGGCTCTTATAAAAACTTTTTATAGGAATAAATTCAGCATAAAATAAGTGCAAATAGCTGGGCATGGTGGCACATGACTTTAATCCTAGCACTTGGGAGGCAGAGGTAGGAGGATCACCATAAATTTGAGGCCACACTAAGACTACATAGTGACTTCTAGGTCAGCCTGGGCTAAAGAGAAACCCTACCTTGAGCCCCAGTCCAAATTCAAATAATGTAAAACAAAAGATAAATGGAATGTTGTGCTGTGTGTGGAACTATATATACTTACATTGAACCCTCCTTTTCCTCAGAGTGCTTGAAGAACCCTTGTTGGCCCCTCTTCAGCCACTCTCCTCTAACACACCCATATGGGCCCGCCGCCTTCGGAGTTGTGAGGTAAGTCAACTAGAGTCCTCACCCTGAGCCATTTAAATGACTACTGCGACAATTCATCCCCAAATGGGCATAAAGTATATATAAGGATAAGATATCTTCAGTATTTTGTTTGTGTTTGTACTAGCCTAATATCATCTGTTCTTTTATTCTTTAGAGGTACAAGTCCTGTTAAAACAGAAGTCATTCCTGGCATGGTGGCACATGCTTATATTATCAGCACTTGGGAGGTAAATGCAATAGGGTCTAGAGTTCAAGATCATCCTCAGCTACAAAACAAGTTTAAGGCCAGCCTGGGCTACATGAGACCCTGTCTGAAAGAAAAAAAAAATCAAAAGTTAAATGAATCCCTTTTACTTTGCTGTCATTTCTTCTCTTTCAACAGTCTTCCTTTGTCTTCCATGAAACTTTATACCACATTTCTGGTTTTATTTTGTTGTTGTTTGTTTGTTTTGTTTTGTTTAGAGGTAGGGTCTCACTCTACCTCAGGCTGACCGGGAATTCACTATGCAATCTCAGGGTGGCCTCGAACTCAAGGTTATCCTCTTGCCTCTGCCTTCCAAGTGCTGAGATTAAAGGCATGTGCCACCATGCCTTTCCACATTTCTGTTTTTCAGTTCTTAGACCACCACTTTCTCTCTCTCTCTTTTTTTTTTTTTTTGCTTGCATTTATTTCTTTTTCTTTTCTGAATATTTGAAAATTTTTAAAAATACTTTTTATTTATTCATGTATTAGAAAGACAGTGGGTGAGCCAGGGCTTCCCACTACTGCAAACAAACTCCAGATGCATACACCACTTTGAATCTGGCTTTACATGGATACTGGGAATCAAACCTGGGCCTTTAGCCATATCCCAATCCTGTTTGTAACTTTTTGTTTGTTTGTTTGTTTGGTTGGTTTTTCCAGGTAGGGTCTCACTGTAGCTCAGGCTGACTGTAGTCTCAGGGTGGTCTTGAACTCACAGCGATCCTCCTACCTCTGCGTCCTGAGTGCTGGGATTAAAGGCATGTGCCACCATGCCTGGCTTTATTTGTAAGTTTTTATTGAGTTTTTTTGTTTTGTTTTGTTTTTCACTCTAGCCCAGACTCACTTGGAATTCACTCTCTAGTTTCAAACTCACAGTGATCCTCCTACCTCAAGTGCTGGGATTAGAGGCATGTGCTACCATTCCCAGCTTACTGACAATTGTATATATGCACATAATGCATTTTGAATCTTTATTTGAGAGACACAGAGAGAGAGCATGTATAGTCACACTAGGGCCTGCCACTGCAAATGAACTTCAGATACATGTGCCATTTCATGCATCTGGTTTTACGTGGGCACTGGGGAATTGAACCTCAACCACTAGGCTTTGTAACAATCCCCTTTAATCACTGTGTAGTCACAGTGATGCTCCTACCTCTGTCTCCCAAGTTCTGGGATTAAAGGCATGTGCCACCATACCTGACCAAATCTTTCTTTCTAAAAGCCCTGTGTTGGTCCTATACTCATTTTGTATCCCAGACTAGCTCTGACTTTGGCTCAATCTCCTGCCTTAGCCTCACAAGAGCTGGCATCTCAGGCATATACCACCACACCTGACACCTACCTTCTTTTGTTTTACAGTTTCTTTTGTTTGTTTGTTTTTTGAGGTGGCGTTTTATTCTAGTCCAGGCTGACCTGGAATTCACTATGTCTCAGGGTGCCCTCCAACTCACAGTGATCCTCCTAACCCTCCTACCTCTGCCTCCTGAATGCTGGGATTAAAGGTGTACGCCAGCACACCCTGCTCTGTTCTAAACTTTTTATTAGCAACTTCCATAAGTATCAACTTAAACCATGATAATTCCCACCTACCATCCCATTGAATCCTTTCTTCTTTACAATTAGTCTCTCCTCTTTCTTTCTTTCTTTCTTCCTTTCTTCTCTCTCCTTCCTTCCTCCCTCCCTCCCTCCCTCCCTCCCTCCCTCCCTCCCTCCCTCCCTCCCTCCCTCCTTTCTTTCTTTCTTTCTTTCTTTCTTTCTTTCTTTCTTTCTTTCTTTCTTTCTTTCTCTTTTTTTGGTATTTGGAGGTAGAGTCTCACTGTAGCTCAGGCTGACCTGGAATTCACTTTGTAGTCTTATAGTGGCCTAGAACTCATGGCGATCCTCCTGCCTCTGTGTTCGGAATTCTGGGATTAAAGATGTGCGGCACCACACCTGACTAGATCTCCTGTTTCTTTAAAGTATTTTTATTTATGTATTTACAAGCAGAGACAGATAGAGACAGATAGAATCAGTGCACCAAGGACTCTCACTGCTGCAAATGAACTCCAGATGCATGGGCCACCTTGTACATTTGGCTTTACATGGATACTGGGAAACTAAACCAAGTTGTTAGGTTTTTCAGGCAAGTGCCTTAACTACTAAGCCATCTCTCAAGACCCTCTTTTCTATTTTGATGTCATCATTATTCCTCCTGTTACAAAGGTCTTGTGTAGGTAGTGTCAAGCACTGTGAGGTCACAAATATCCAGGCCATTTTGTGTCTGGAAGAGTGCATTGTAAACAGTCCTACCCTTCCTTTCTTTGGCTCTTACATTTTTTTTGACCCATCTTCTGCAATGGACCCTGAGCCTTGGAAGATGTGATAGAGATGTCTCACTTCGTTCTGAACACTCCTCTGTTGCTTCTCAGCACTATGGTGACTTTTGAATCACCCCGGTGGTCACCATCAATCAAAAAAGAGAAGCTACTCTAACCAAAAGTGAGAATGACATTCATTTAAGGATATAAGCACTAAAAAGTGCTTAGAGGACAGTTTAGTGGGCATAACATATGCATTTGACCAGACAACAACAGGTGTTACTCCTCTAGGGCTCATGACCTCCCTGCCATATGCTTTTGACTAGGTTTTAAGTACCAGGCAGGGGGTACAGTATTTGTAGAAAGTAGAACCAGGGCTGGAGATAGAGCTTAGAGCTTAAGATTATGCCTGCAAAGCCTAAGAACCCCAGTTAGATTCCCCAGTACCCACATAAAGCCAGATGCACAAAGTGGTGCATTAATCTGGAGTCCATTTACACTGCTCACTTAAAAAAAAAACACAACATTTTATTTACTTATTCATTATTTTAGAGAGAGAAAGAGAGAAAGCGTGTGCCATATACAGAGAAAGAGAATGGGAGAATGGGCATGCCAGGCCCTCCAGCACTATAAAGAAACTCCAGACGCATGCACCACTTTGTGCATCTGGCTTTACATGGGTCCTGGGGAATCTAACTGGGGTTCTTAGGCTTTGCAGGTAAACTCCTTAACCACTAAACCATCTCTCTAGCCCACTTATTCATTCATTTATTTTTTTTTCAACTTATTTGAGAGAGAGGCAGATAAAAGAGAGAATAGGTGCACCAGACCCTTTGGCCATTGCAGACAACCTCCATATGTATGTGCCACCTTGTACATCTGGCTTACATGGGTCCTGGGGAATTGAACCAGGGTTCTTTTGCTTTGTAGACAAGCACCTTAACCACTTTGCTATCTCTCTAGCCCCCTTCACTTATTTTCATTCCTAGTTCCTACATATCTATCTTGTCTTTTTATTTTCTTCCCTCTTTGTTTTCTATCTTTTTGTTGTTGTTTTTCAAGGTAGGGTCTCACTGTAGCTCAGGCTGACCTGGAATTCACTATGGAGTCTCAAAGTGGCCTTGAACTCACAGCTATCCTCCTACCTCTACCTCCTGAGTGCTGGGATTAAAGGTGTGCACCACCATGCCCAGCTCTTCCTTCCTTCCTTCCTTCCTTCCTTCCTTCCTTCCTCCCTCCCTCTCTTTCTCTCTTTCTTTCTTTCTTTCTTTCTTTCTTTCTTTCTTTCTTTCTTTCTTTCTTTCTTTCTTTCTTTCTTGTTTTTTTTAGGTAATATCTTGCTATAATCCAGGCTGACCTGGGATTCTCTGTGTAGTCTCAGTGTTGCCTTGAACTCAATAGCGATCCTCCTACCTCTGGCTCCCAAGTGCTGGGATTAAAGGCGCATGCTACCAAGCCTAGCTCTTTCTTCTTCTTATTATTACTTTATTTTTTATTTTATTTTTATTATTTACTGAGAGAGAGAGTGAGTGAGAGAATGGGTACACCAGGGCCTGCAGCCTCTGCAAATGATCTCCAGGTGCATGTGCCACCATGTGCATGCATCTTGTTTCTATGGGTTCTGGGGAGTCAAACCTGAGTCCTTAAGATTTTGCAAGCAAGCATGCCTTAACTGCTAAGCCATCTCTCTAGCCCTTGCTTTTCTTTTTTAAAAATACTTTTATTTATTTCCAAGTCACACAAGAGATACAAAGAAATAGAGAATGGGTGCTCCAGGGCATCTTGTGGCTGTAAATGAACTCCAGATGCATGTGCCACCCCTTGCATTTGCCTTTACATGGGTACTGAGGAATTAAATCCCTGGCCAGCAACCTTTGTGAGCAAGTACCAGGGCCTCAGCCATGAAAATTGACTCTAGATGCGTGTACCACCTAGCTGGCATGTGCGACTTTGCTCTTGCCTCACCTTTGTGCATCTGGCTTACAAGGGATCTGGAGAGTTAAATATGGGTCCTGAGGCTTCACAGGCTAATGCTTTAACTGCTAAGTCATCTCTCCAGCCCCTCAACCTTTTTTGTTACTTTGAGATAGAATCTCACTCTAACACAGGTTGACCTAGAACTTACTCTTTAAGTTGCTTGGCCTCAGGCTGCTCTCAAACTCACTGTGATCTTCCTACCCTCAGCTTCCCCAGTGCTGAGATTGAAGGTATGTACCACCATGCCCAGCTATTTTTTTCCTTATACTTAACATTTCTAGCTGTTCTTCAAATCCCACTTAATAAATTCATTTACTTTCTTTTTTTCTCTTTTCTTCTCTTCCCCCCTCCATCTTCTCATGCTAGGAATTGAACCTCACCACCCAATCATGATGTGGTACATGCTAGTCAAGCATTCTATCACTGATCTATATCCCCAACCATTGGTGGTGGCATTTATTTACTTGTTTGGTTTTTTGAGGTAGAGTTTCACTCTAACCCAGGCTGGCTTGGAATTGTCGTCTCAGGGTGGCCTCGAACTCATGGTGATCCTCCTACCTCTCCCTCCCGAGTGCTGGGATTAAAGACATTTTTTTTGAGGTAGGGTCTCGCTTCAACCCAAGCTGACCTGAAATTCACTCTGTAGTCTCAGAGTGGCCTCAAACTCGGGCAATTCTCCCACCTCTGCCACCTGAGTGCTGGGATTAAAGGCATGTGCCGCCACACCTGGCTTATTTATTTTTATTGACAGGTTCCACAATTATAGACAATAAACAATGATAATTCCCTTCCTCTACACTTTCCTCTTCAAAACTCCAGTCTCCATCATATTCCAGCCACTTTTTATTATTTTTTAAAAATTTTTATTTATTTATTTGGTTTTGGGTTTTTTTTCTCTTCAAAATTTTTTTTTTTTTTTTATTTGAGAGCAACAGACACAGAGAGAAAGACAGATAGAGGGAGAGAGAGAGAATGGGCGCGCCAGGGCTTCCAGCCTCTGCAAACGAACTCCAGACGCGTGCGCCCCCTTGTGCATCTGGCTAACGTGGGACCTGGGGAACCGAGCCTCGAACCGGGGTCCTTAGGCTTCACAGGCAAGCGCTTAACCGCTAAGCCATCTCTCCAGCCCTCAAAATTTTTTTTATTAACAACTTAGATGATTATAAAAAATATCCCATGGTAATTCCCTTCCTCCCTCACTTTCCCCTTTGGAACTCCATTCTCCATCATATTCCCTCCCCATCTCAATCAGTCTTTCTTTTATTTTGATATCATGATCTTTTCCTCCTCTTATGATATTCTTGTGTAGGTAGTGTCAAGCACTGTGAGGTCATGGATATCCAGGCCATTTTGTGTCTGGGGGGAGCACGTTGTAAGGAGCCCTACCCTTTGGCTTTTACATTCTTTCCGCCACCTCTTCTGCAATAGACCCTGAGCCTTGGAAGGTGTGATAGAGATATTGCAGTACTGAGCACTCCTGTCACTTCTTTCCAGTACCATGATGCCTTTTGAGTCATCCCAAGGTCACTGCCATCTGAAAAGAGAAGATTCTCTACCAAAAGTGAGAGTAGCATTAATATAAGGGTATCAACATTAAGAGAAGTGTTTACTGGGCAGTTTGATAAGCACAGTATATACATTTAGCCAGACAGCAGCAGATGTTACACCCCTAGGGCTCATGACTACTCCTGTTTTAAGTTTTCAATATCAGGGATGTATTCCCTCCCATGGAGTAAGCCTCCAGTCCAATTAGAGGGAAGTTGGTTTCCACCATGACAGACATGCCACTATTGCACCCATTGGCTCATTTGGCCTGACTGGCCAAATATAAGGTTTACAGTGTCCACTGTTGAGTATCTTCACTGGTGATTTCTCTTTCTCCCATTGAACTACATGTAGAATGGCTTCTTCCAGCTTTCTGCCAGCTGGTCTATATGGAGGAGGTTTTCAGCTCAGTTCCAGCAGGATTTCTCAGTGGCCTTGCAGCCCAAGTATGTGGAGTCTTCAGCAATAGGGTCTTACCATTTATTCCTGGTGGGAAGCCAAGGGCCTCGGCAATGGCCTGTAATGATTTGGGGGCATCAGGGGCTTCCCTGGCCAACAACTCACTGGAAAGTATTGGTTTGGGGTTTTTTTGAGGTAGGTCTCACTCTGGTCCAGGCTGACCTGGAATTCACTATGTAGTCCCAGAGTGGCTTGAACTCATGGTGATCCTCCTACCTCTGCCTTCCAAGTGCTTGGATTAAAGACATGTGCCACCATGCCCAGCTTCCAGCCTCCTGCCCCCCCCCCTTTTTTTTTTCGAGGTAGGGTCTCACTCTCGTCCAGGCTGACCTGGAATTAACTGTGTAGTCTCATGGTGGTCTCGAACTCATGGCAATCCTCCTACCTCTGCCTTCCAAGTGCTGGAATTAAAGGCGTGTGCCACCATGCCCAGCCTACTCCAGCCTCTTTTTTAAAATTTATCTTAGAGAGAGGGGGAGAGAGGGAGGAAGGAAAGGAGGGAGAAATCAAAAGAGATAGACAGAAAGAAAAACATGTTCTTTAAGCATTTCTCTCTAAAGATTATTCTCTGAAACAAGATTCTGATACTGTGACAGTCAGTTTGTCATCTTCCCTTACAAATACCTAGAAAATATGTGTTTGATAATAATAGTTGAATTAGGACAGATACCACTCACTGGTCACATAGACCAGTGATCTGAAGAAATGAATTTCTTTTTTCCCGTACTTTAATAGAAAAAGACAAGTTCATTGAGGGTCCTTTAAGAGCACAGTGGGCTAGGGTAGTAACAAAATTCATCTTTATTTTGTGAAACCTGATGAGTCATCTTGAACAACTATCATTAAATTTCTTGTTCAGTGAAACACATTTGTCAATAATTTCATTATTTCATTTCTACCATATACAGAAAATTGGAGATTCATACCGTGGCTACTGTGTAAGTGAGACTGAATTGGAAAGTATCCTAACTTTCCACAAGCAGCAGACACAGAGTGTTTGGGGGACCCGCCAATCTCCAAGTCCAGCCAAGCCTGCTACACGCTTGATGTGGAAATCCCAGTATGTGCCATATGATGGAATCCCATTTGTCAATGCAGGTACTGTTCTTATGCCTAATTTTTTTTTTAATTTTTATTTATTTATTAGTGACACAGAGAGAAAGACAGATAGAGGGAGAGAGAGAATGGGTGCGCCAGGGCTTCCAGCCTCTGCAAACGAACTCCAGACGCATGCACCCCCTTGTGCATCTGGCTAACGTGGGACCTGGGGAACCGAGCCTCGAACCGGGGTCCTTAGGCTTCACAGGCAAGCGCTTAACCGCTAAGCCATCTCTCCAGCCCTCTTATGCCTAATTTTAAAAGACTCTTCAGCATCTGTAGTCCTTCACTAGGATAATGACATTTTTGTTTTGGTACATGATAACTGAATATTAAAAGATGAAAATACATATTAAACTAAAAAGTAAACTTATAGTAAATATAACCAATGGCTTTAGTAGTGTCAGATTGTGAGGTCACAAATATCAAGGCCATTTTGTGCCTGGAAGATTGTATTGTAAGCAGTTCTACCTTTCCTTTGGCTCTTACATTCTTTCCTATGCCTCTTCTGCAAGAGACCCTGAGCCTTGGAGGGTGTGATAGAGATGCCTGACATAGTTCTGAATACTCTTCTGTCACTTATCAGCACTATGGTGACTTTTGAGTCACCCCAATGGTCACTACCATCTAAAAAGAGAAGGTTCTCTAACCAAAAGTGAGAGTAGTATTAATATATGTGTATAAACATTAAGAAAAGTACTTATAGGCCAGTTTGGTAGGGAATAACATATGCATTTAGCCAGATGACAGTAGGTATTACTCTGATAGGGCCCATGATCTCCCCAGCCATAGCTTTTGACTAAGGTTTTCAGAATCAGGCATGTATTCCCTCCTGTGGATTGGACCATTAGTCCAATTAGCAAGCAGTTTGTTTCCCCCATAACAGACATGCCACTATTACACCAGTTGGGACATTTGACCTGGCTGGCCAAACTTAAGGCTTATTTAGTCCATTGCTATTCAACACCTTTGATAACTCTCTCCCCAAAAAAGGCTGCATGCAGCATAGTTCTTTCCAGCTTTCTGACAGCTAGTCAACAGGAGGAAGGTTTCCAGCTCAGCTCCAGCTTGATTTCTCATCTTTAATTTTTTAAAAAGAGTTTGGGGAGATTGGAGAGATGGCTTAGTAGCTAAGGTGTTTGCCTGCAAAGTGTAATGATTCAGGATCGATTCCCCAGTGCCTACCTAACACCAGATGCACACACCTTTAATCCCAGCACTCAAGAGGCAGAAATGGGAGGATAGTTGTGAGTTTAAGGCCACTCTGAGACTACATAGTAAATGCTAGGTCAGCCTGGGCTAGTGTGAGACCCTACCTCAAAAATAAATAAATAAATAAATAAATCTTACATCCCCCAGTATTAATAGACATTCAGTGAATGTGATATTTGCTAATTTCCTTACCATTGTGGTATATCTGGTAAACTTTACAATAAACTTTTAAATTTATTTGTTTGTACATCTTTAATAAAACATATTTGGCACTCGGGAGGCAGAGATAGAGGATCTCCGTGAGTTCGAGGCCACCCATAGTGAATTCCAGGTCAGCCTGGGCTAGAGTGAGACCCTACCTCGAAAAACCAAAACATGTACAATTAAGAGTGTACATTTTGGGGGCTGGGTAGATGGTTTAGTGCTTAAGGTGCTTGCCTGCAAAGCTAAAGAACCCAAGATCAATTCCCTATTAGCCACATAAGCTAGATACACAAGATGGCACAGGCATTTGGTGTTAGTTTGCAGTGGCCAGAAGCCCTGGCATACCCATTCTCTTTATCTGCTTTTTTTTTCTCTCTCACTGCCTCCCAAATAAGTAAATAAAAAAAAAATAAATATGGGCTGGAGAGATGGCTTATCAGTTAAGGAGCTTGTCTGCAAAACCTAAGAACTCATATTTGACTCTCTAGATCCCACTTAAGCAGATGCAGAAAGGTGAAGCAAGTGTAAGCTTGCACATGCCCACTAGGTGGCACAAGTGTCTGGAGTTCAATTTCAGTGGCTGAGGCCCCAGCATGCCAATTCTCTCTCTCTCTCTCTCTCTCTCTCTCTCTCTCTCTCTCTCTCTCTCTCTCTAAAAATATAAATAAGTAAATATTATTTGGGTTTTTTGTTGTTTTTGTTGTTTTTGGTTTGGTTTGATTTGGTTTGGTTTGGAATTTCAAGGTAGGGTCTCACTCTAGCTCTGGCTCATCTGGAATTCACTCTGTAGTCTCAGGGTGGCCTCAAACTCATGGCAATCCTCCTACCTCTGCCTCCCGAGTGCTAGAATTAAAGGCGTGCACCACCACACCCACGTATAAATAAAAATTTTTAAAGAGTATATATATATATATTGGGCTGGAGAGGTGGCTAAGTAGATAAAGGCACTTGCTTGCAAAGACTGATGACCTAGAGTCAGTTCCCCAGTGCTTATGTAATGTCAGATGCACAAAATGGTTCATGTATCTAGAGTTCTTTTGCAGCAGGAGTAACCATGGCATGCCCATTCTATCTCTGTCTCTCTCTCCTCCCTCTTGCTGTGAAATAAATATTTAAAAGTGTAGATTTTGGCATTAGCATTAATCTACTATCTAGACTCGAGAGACACTTGAATTCATATCATTAGTTGGTTTTGGTCCACAGGGAGTAGAGCTGTGGTAATGGAGTGTCAGTATGGGCCAAGGAGAAAAGGTTTCCAGTTAAAAAAAATCAGTGAGCAGGAAAGCAGGTCTTGTCATCTCTACAAAGCCACTTGTCCAGCCAGGTAAGCTTTATTTCATTATTTCATTTTATTTGATTTTCATTAAATTCTTATTTTTGAATAACAAATTTTAGAGGTTTTATTAACTTAAACCATAGTAAACTATATACAGTGAATTCTGATGTTTTTATTTCACTCCTGCTCCCTATGTCCATCATTAAGGTCTTACCAGTTTCTTGAGTTGTCTTTCAGAAATAATTCCATATATCCTTATGGATCCTCCTCTATCCTCATGAGTGTTTTTAAAAATTTCAGTGAAACTCATATTTTCTTTCTCTAAAGTTAGGTAATAATCTTTTTTTCTACTGCTATGAATTTACTTTGACTTATTTCTAATCTGAAAACTGGTAGTGATTATTGCCCAGATCTATAACATACTAGTGTTAATGAGTGACATGTACTACCATACACTTTGCTTTCTTTCATTCCTAGTACATCTCCAAATTGGTCCATATAACATGAGCATCCTTCCTTTCTAACGAGTATGTCAATATTACATTTATAGTTATAGTATTAATCCTGAACTTGCAGCTCTATGAATTATGAAAAGTCTTCTTTTTGGTTTTTATTATCATTATTATTTTGATTTTTTTGAGATTGGGTTTCACACTAGCCTAGACTGATCAGGAACTCACTCTGCAGTCCCAAACTGGCCTCATATTCACAGAGCTCTTTCTTCTCAGGAGTGCTGGGATTAAAGGTGTGAACCACCATGCTGAGTGTAAAAGATTTTGTTGGTTTGTTTTTGTTGATTTTCAAGGTAGGGTTTCACTCTAGCCAAGGCTGACCTCTAATTCACTGTGGAGTCTCAGGGTGGCCTCAAACTCACGGTGATCTTCCTACCTCTGCCTCTCAAATACTGAGATTAAAGGCGTGCACCACCACGCCCGGCTGAAAGATTTTTATAATATCCTGTATTAATATTCTTTTCTCAGATACTGAAAGTGTTCACAATTAGTGAATTAAAAGAAAAAGTAAAGGTATTGTGAGCAAGGGCTGGAGTTGGGGATGTAGCTCAGTAGTATATTACTTGTCTGAAATACACAATTCTTAGCATTGCATAAAAATATATAAGCAGAATATAATGGCTATGTAGTCTCAGGTAGCCTTAAACTCATGGTGATCCTCCTACCTCCACCTCCCGAGTGCTGGGATTAAAGGTATGCACCACCACGCCTGGCAGATTTTTGGTTTTTAAAATCATTTCATTGCTCTCTTACTGTACACAATTTATTCAAGTCATAGCTATTTGAATGACAATTTTTTGTTGTTTTTCTTGCCAAAAGAAATATTTTTTAAAGTATTAAAAATATGATGGTGGTACAGGCCTAAAATCCCAGCACCTAGGAAATGGAAGCAGAATTAGATGTTCAAGACCAGTACTGGCTATGTAGTAAACTAGAGTATCAGACCCTGATTCAAAACATACAATAAGCCTGACCATGAGACAAAACTTACAGTTGCCTTTTAATATAAGCAACCTAAAAGCTTTAAGTATAAAGTGGATATAGGCCTGTCTGTATGAATAATTAATTTAGTCTTTATCCTCTAAGTACCTCTTATTTGTTTGTTTGAGACAGTCTTGCTGTATAGTCTATGCTAGCCTCAAACTTTCGATCCTGCTCCCTTATCTTCCCAAGTGCTGAAATTACAGGTATGTATCACCATACCTGGTTATAAGTCCTTAAGTATTTACTCTATACTCAGAAACCACTTTAGGTGCCATAAAAGGAGGAACATCAAAAGAGGAATAAAATTGTACTTAAAATCCTAGGCATGCTGAGGTAGAGGTAGGAGAATCACCATGAGTTCAAGGCTACCCTAAAACTACATAGTAAATTCTAGGTCAGCCTGGGCTAGACTCTACCTTAAAAAAAAAAAAAAAAAAAAAAAAGGCCTAGGCAGTTAGCCAGATATGGTGGCTTATGCCTGTAGCCTTAGCACTCATGAGGCTAAGTAAAGTAGAAGTATCACTGGGAGTTTAAGGCCAGTTTGGGCTACAGAGTGAGTTCCAGGTCTGTCTAAGCTAGTATGAAACCATGCATCAAAAGCCAAAGGGAGGGCTGGAGAGATGGCTTAGTGGTTAAGCGCTTGCCTGTGAAGCCTAAGGACCCCGGTTCAAGGCTCGATTCCCCAGGACCCATGTTAGCCAGATGCACAAGGGAGTGCACGCATCTGGAATTCGTCAGCAGTGGCTGGAAGCCCTGGCACACCCATGATGCTGTTTATTTTAGAGAAGTCAGTGTCAAGTATCAGGCCAGCATGAAATAAGTGATGTTTCACAGTAAAAAAAAAAAAAAAAAAAAATTAAAATCCCAGAGCCAGGTATAGTCGCCTTTAATCCCAGCACTTGGGAGGCGGAGGTAGGAGGTAGGAGGAGGATCACTGAGTTTAGCCTGGGACTACAGAGGAAGTTCTAGGTCAGCCTGGGCTACAGTGAGACACTACCTCAGAGAACCAAAACAACAACTGAAAATAGTGCTGGAATGGATCAGGAAATAAGAAACTATGAGGGAACATTAAAGTTTGAAATGTAGATGTGCTATCCAGCTGTTGGAAGAGGAATGTTAATTCATAGCAGGAAGGAAAGTGCCATCTCACCTGGGTTTGGATAGCGTACCAGTTACTTTCTTTCTTTTTTTTTTTTTTTTTTTTTGGTTTTTCAAGGTAGGCTCTCACTCTAGCCCAAGCTGACCTGGAATTCACTATGGAGTCTCAGGGTGGCCTCGAACTCATGGCAATCCTCCTACCTTTGCCTCCCAAGTGCTGGAATTAAAGGCGTGCGTAAGGAAGAAAATTACAATGTTTGTTTGTTTGTGGTAGGATCTCTTGTCTAGGCTGACCTGGAATTCACAAGTAGTTTCATGCTGGTCTCAAACTCACAATGATCCTTCTACTTCTGCCTTCCAAGTGCTAGGATTAAAGCATGCACCACCAAGCCTGGCTGAAAATTACAATTTCAATGTCTGTCATGGCAGGGAGGAAGTACAGAGAAAGAATGGCAAGCTTGGGCTGTGCTGTAACACCTCATAGCCCTGCCCCCCTGTCATACTTCCTCAGTTAAGGTGCCATATTCTAAGGTTTTACAATTTTCCCAAACAGCTCCACCAGGTGAGGATTAAGTATTCAAACACATGAGACTATGGGAGTCATTCTGCTTTCAAACTACCACAGGTACTAAAATCTCATGGGATGCTTGGAATGGTGCCAAGAAATTTGTATTATTTATTTTATTTTTTAAATGTTTATGTTTTGTTATTTTCAAAGTAGGGTCTCACTCTGGCCCAGGCTGACCTGGAACTCACTCTGGAGTCCCAGTCTGGCCTCCAGAGATAGGAAGATTGCTATGAGTCTGAGGCCAGGAAAAAATTATTATAGTCAATAATTTCTTTTTTATCCTTGTATAAAGGATTTACATTAAAAAGGTACAGAAGTTTCCTGAATATAGAGTACCTATAGATCCCAAAATTGACAAGAAAATAATCAGGATGGAACAAGAGAAGGCCTTCAACCTGCTAAAGAAGAACTTGGTCGATGCCGGTGGTGTTCTTCGGTATGACATTTCTGTGATTCTTTTATTTTCTGATTAGCTTCATTTCAAATATGTTTTTTTTAAAATTATAATTTCCCAGTATTTCATTGATATAGTTTTGTTAGGGAGACACCTCCCTAGCATCTCTTTTTTTTTTCTTTTGCTGTTGTACATGTTACAGAATTTATTAGCTGGAGATTATAGATAATTCTAACCAGAGAAATATAGGGCATCAAATTCTTACCTCTTTAACCCCTGTTTGGTTACTATGATAACCAGAAGTTAATTCCATGCCTAAATAAAATTCCATTTTTATGCTTCAGGTTTTAAATAGAAAGAACTATTCTTTCTTTCTTTCCTTTTTATATCAGTCCAGGTAAGGAGTTTATTACTACATAATAAATATTTTAAACATCTTACATGTATGAAAAATGAATTTAGTCAATAATTAGGTCATTCAGTTTTGAGGCCATTGAGTATAACTTTTAATTAGGCTTTATTTTATTTAATATCAGTTATAAGAAGTACCAAAGGTTGGCTATGTGGCTCAGTGGTAGGACTCTTCCCAAAGTTCAATACCTAGCACCAAAACAAAAAGCAGAGCAAAACAAACAAACAAACAAACAAACAAAAACAGTTTGGGGATTGGTCTGCAAGCCTATGGAACAGAGTTCAGATGCTTAGCACCTATATAAAGCCAGATGGGCCCAATGGCACATACATCTATAATTCCAACATGCTTATGATAATAGAGATAGAGCCAGAAGAATCCCAGTGCTCATGGGCCAGCTAGTCTGGCTTTCCCAAGGGTAAACAACAATAAGACAGACCCTATCTCAAACAAAGTGGAAGTAGAAAAGCAGTACTCTTAGTTATACTGTCCTCCACACACACAAATAATTTTGAGTTTAAATGCACTTTTATTTTTAGACAACCTACGTGACCTTTTTCTTAAAAACACAATGCCTATGCTCCAAATAAATCAGTCAAAATAAAAGCTCAAGGTGACATCATCAGTCCCATTCGTCTAGTCCTGGTGTTGTATGGACAGCAAGCAGCAGCCAGCTATGATGACAGGCAACATATCCAAATTACTGACATTGGCCAGACATGGTGGCACACGCCTTTAATCCCAACACTTGGGAGGCAGAGGTAGGAAGATCACCATGAATTCAAGGCCAGTCTGAGACTACATAGTTAATTCCAAGTCAGCCTGAGCTAGAGTGAGACCCTACCTCGAAAAAACAAAATCAAACAAACAAACAAAAAATTACTGATGTTGTGTGAACAAGGAGAGAACATTAACACTTTTTCCAACTTAAGTACAACTTTCTGACCATATTATCATACTCCCCAATTCAATGGGGGCCATCACAAAGATGGGAAAAAAGCACAGGGATTCTTTACTTTTGCATCCTGGTAAAAACCAGAAGAGCTGCAAACTATTCCCTGTCTATTAGTGGATGCAGACAAATAATTTTTTGTTTGTTTGTTTTTTTGTAGTTTTTTTTTTTTAAGTAGGGTTTCACTCTAGCCTAGGCTGACCTGGAATTCACTATGTAGTCTCAGGGTGGCCTTGAACTCATGGCGATCCTCCTGCCTCTGCCTCCCAAGTGCTGGGACTAAGGGCATGTACCACCACGCCCAGCTAGACAAACAAATTTTTAACAAATATATATTTAAAATATTTTTACTTATTTATTTGAGAGAGAGAGAGAAAGATACAGAGAAAGAGAATGGGTACACCAGGGCCTTCAGCCATTGCAAATGAACTCCAGACACATGTGCCACCTTGAGCATCTGACTTTATGTGGGCCCTGGGGAATCAAACCTAGGTCCTTAGGCTTTGCAGGCAATCACCTTAACCGCTAAGCTATCTCTCCAGCCCTTAACAAATAATTTTAAAGTTTGTACAAAAATATCAATTAAAATAGTATCTACCACTGGGCATGGTGGCACATGCCTTTAATCCCAGAACTTGGGAGGCAGAGGCAGAAGGATCGCCATGAATTCAAGGCCACCCTGAGACTACATAGTGAATTCCAAGTCAGTCTGAGCTAGAGTGAAACCCTACCTTGAAGAACAAACAAACAAAAAGTAATAATAATAAGTATGTATCAGACAAATTTAATTCCCTAGCATCTGTTTCTTGCACTGCTATGAGAGACATGTATTCACATTTTAGTTCATTCTCTTGCTCATTGGGCCAAAAGAGCTGGGAATGCTCTCTAGGTGAAGCTAGGCTCCTGTGAAGGAAGCTTTTCCCATGTAGCTCAATTTTTTTTGTTGTTGTTGTTTTGTTTTTTACGAGGTAGTGTCTTGCTGTGGCCCAAGCTGACCTGGAATTAACTGTGTAGTCTCAGGCTGGCCTCAAACTCACAGCAGTCCACCTACCTCTGCCTCCCAGTGCTGGGATCAAAGGCGCGCATTACCATGCCCGGCCCAGCTAGCTCAATTTTAATAGACTGAATGATAGCCTGCTATGGTTAAAAGGTGGTAATGTGTATCACAGAAATGTAGTTTGAGACCAGTCTTTGATGACCAAATATAATTTTGATGATCAAAAGATCATTTAGTGCTGGAGAGATGGCTTAGCAATTAAGGCACTTGCCTGTGAAGCCTAGGGACTCATGTTCAACTCTCCAGGTACCATGTAAGCAGGTACCATGTAAGCCATGTGCACAATGACACAAGCAGGCAGCATAAGTGCACAAGGGGGCTCACGCTTCTGGAGTTTGATTGCAATGGGTGGAGGCCCTAGTGTACCAGTTCTGTCTCTCACTCTCTCTTACTGTTGAATAAAAAAAAAAAAAAGTCAGTCTGTTGGGCTTGCCTCAAAAAAAAAAAAAAAAATTAAAGTCCTGTGACATAGCAGGGTGTGGTGGTACATGCCTTTAATTCCAGCCAAGGTAGGAGTATCACTGTGAGTTTCAAGGCCACTCTGAGACTATATAGTAAGTTCCAGTGAGCTAGAGTGAGACTCTACTCTGTAAATCCAAAAACACCACAAAGGAAATTACATATTTAAAATATTATTTTCATATATACTTAAATCCCTGCATAATCATCAACTTTAGGGACATAGTGGAAGCTTATAAAAAATATTTAGGGGCTGGAGGGATGGCTCAGTAGTAGAGTGTGCTTCCTGTGCAAGTATGAGAGCCTGCAGGGCCTAAAACCACAAGATCTCGAATCCCCAAGTCCCATATAAACAGCTGGACATGGCTACACATGATTGTAATGGCAGTCCCATAAAGAGAAGAAAAGAGACCAGGGAATCTCCCAAGCTTGCGCAAAACAGTAAGCTCCAGTGTCTGTAAAGAGGCTTTGGCTCACATAAGGGACAGGAGAGTAATACACCAGGTCACTTGCTGTTTGGCTGCAGTCACTACAGGTGAGTGCTCCCTGTCTCAGGTGAGCACAATGCTGCAAGGGCATATACATAATACCACACACACAGTACATTCAAGCAAGCAAAAAAGTTTGAGTATAAGAGCTAAGCATATATATATGTGTGTGTATGTATGTATGTGTGTGTGTGTGTGTGTGTGTATAATTTGCATCCATATATGTGTGGTACATGTATGTATGCATGTTCACATGTATGTGGGTGCATGTGTGTGGAGTCCAGATGTTGAAAATGATTGTCCTCCTCAGTAGTTCTCCACCTTATTTACTGAGATAGGGTCTCTTACTTGAACCCAGAACTCATTGATTGAGCTAGTCTAGCTAGCTATCTTGACCCAGGAAGCCCTTATCTCTGTCTTCCAAGTGGTGGGATTACAGGTGAGCTGCTATGCCTGCCCACCATTTATGTGAGTGCTGGGGATCCAAACTAAGGTTCTCAGGCTTGCGAAGTTCTTTATCCACTGGCCCATCTTCCCATCTTTTATATATATATTTTAAAATTTTTATTCCCCATTCATAATCATGTATGACTTTTCATAAAACATTATTCCTTCTCTTGATGAAATTAACCTGTTATTGATTCCTGCTTTTGTCTCATAATATCAAATAATTTTGATATTTAAATTTTAGTAATTTTAATAATATTCTCTTGTCAGGTGGTATGTACAGTTGCCTACCCAGCAAGCTCATCAGTATCATGAATTAGAGGCTCCCTGTCTCCCTTTGTCACCATCCCCTTTTCCTTTGTCTTCTCTTGAAGAAGAGGAGGCTGTGGTCAGAGATGAGAACTGTGCTTTGCCTTCACGTTTACATCCTCAAGTAGCACATAAGATTCAAGAATTGGTTTCACAGGGAATAGAACAAGTGTATGCAGTAAGGAAACAGTTAAGGTACAGTAGAATCAAATTTATCTTTTGCATGTTTTCATTTTTAATTGTTGGTTTAAATAATATACTTAACAGTGTAGATATTTTCCAAGATATAAAATATCAGAGTAAGAAATATCGTTTCTTTAAATAATCTTGTAAACATTATTCTACAAATGCTTGGTAAGCCTTAGTATAATATAGCTTATTATAATTGTGGTGACTCACTTAAGTCATTCTATTTTTGGCAGATTAGACTATTCTAAATGATACTTGAATTGAATTTTTTTTTTTTTTTTTGTTAAGTCTGTACTCTGAACTAGCCTCAAGCTTGCAACAACCCTCCTGTCTCATTCTCCCAAGTACTGAAATTTATGGTGAATTGAATTATATAATAAATGCCTTTAGAAAAAAAAGGAACTTTTATTAGAACCAAAAACCTTAAAACCTAGACTTAGGTACTATTTTAACTGTAACTAATTTTATTATAAGATAATAATAAACAACGGGCTAGGAATGTAGCTCAGTTAGTAGAGTGCTTGCCTAGCGTGAAAAGCCCTGTCTGCATCACCACACAAAACCAGGCATGATGTCAGATGCCTATAATACTAGCATTCAAGAGGTGGAGGCAGAATGATCAGAAGTTCAAGGTCATCTTTGGCTACATAGTTCAAGGCCAGCTTGTACTAGATGAGACCTTTTCAATAAAAAGATAACCACATGCCTTTATTTGCTATGAGTTTAGGGCTAGCCTGAGACTGCAGAGAGAGTTCCTGGCCAGCCTGAATTAGAATGAGTCCCTACCTTGTGGGGGGAGGGAAACAAGATAATAAACAAATGAAAATTTTTACTGTAATAAGCCAGGCCTAGTAGCAATGCCTTCAATCCCAGCACTTAGGAGGCAGAGGTAGGAGGATTGCTGTGAGTCCAAGGTCAGCCTGAGACTACATAGTGAATTCTAAGTCAGGCTGAACTAAAGTGAGACATTACCTCAAAAAACTAAAAAATAACATAACATATAACATAAAATAAAATGCAGCAGGACATGGTGGCATACTCCTTTAATCCCAGCATTAGGGAGGTAGAAGTAGGAGGATCACCATGAGTTCAAGGCCACCCTGAGACTACATAGTGAATTCCAGGTCAACCTGTTCTAAAGTGAGACTCCAGCTTGAAAAAACAAAACAAAATAATTCTTGGAAGTACTCATTTTGTTGTTCAGATTTCTAGTACAAGTAAGGTATAACAATAGGCAGACTGTAGAATTAAATATAAACTTCAGTTCTAATTATTTTTTTATTTGTTTATTTCAAGGTAGGGTCTCACTTTAGAACAGGTTGACCTGAAATTCACTATGTAGTCTCAGGGTAGCCTCACACTCATAGCAATTCTTCTACCTTTGCCTCCCAAGTGCTGGGATTAAAGGTGTGTGCCACTGTGCCTGGCTAAGAATTATTTCTGAATACGTAACTTTTCTGTTTAGCAGCTTCTTTTGACATTTTAACATTTCTTTTGACACAATAAATACATGGCACACTCATTCATTTATGTTGAATCTATAGAACAAAGCAAAAATTTTGCAAAACTATCCATTGTTTGCTAAAATTTGACCAACATGCTTATTTCAAATTATTTGAAACAAGGTTTAGTAAGAACAGAAAAATAATACAACTCTAATTCAGTCTATTGAATGTAATGCATAAGGTATATATTTGTTAAATGTAGTTATTTATATATTTCATTTAATTATAAAGCTATTTATCTTTATTCTGTCTTCTCATTTTCTTATTTTATTTTATTTTGGTTTTTCAAGGTGGGGTCTCACTCTGGCCCAGGCTGACCTGGAATTAACTATGTAGTCTCAGAGTGGCCTCAAACTCATGACGATCCTCATACCTCTGCCTCCTGAGTGCTGGGACTAAAGGCATGCACCACCATATCTGGCTCTCATTTTCTAATTTTAGTATATGTGCTTCCAAAGCAAGCACTCTTCTAATTTTCTTTTTTTAAAATTATTACTTATTTATTTGAGTCAGAGAGAAAGGGAGAGAAGGAGAGTAAGAATGGGCACATTAGGGCTTCCCAGCCACTGCAAACGAATTCCAGACACATGTGCCCCCTTGTGCATCTGGCTAACATGGGTCATGGGGAATTGAACTTGGGTCCTTTGGCTTTGCAAGCAAGCGCCTTAACCACTAAGCTATCCCTCCAGCTCTCATTTTCTTATAATATTACTTGATGTACTTTTCTTGCAGTCTAACCTGATACTTATGCATCTAAATTAGATATGGGCACATGTTTTCATACTTATTTGTGTGTCTTATTTAACTCTACAGTCTTTAGTACCTTTTGCTGTAAAGTGGGAATGACAGTGTATCTGTGTTACAGGATCATAGCTAGAGTTAAAGGATATATTTGAAAGGTTCAAGATTCTCTGATTTAATAAGCATTTAAAACATACTCAAACTGAGAATAGTGGTTCTTTTAAATTAAATTCAAAAAATGTCAAAGGTCAGGCTGGGGAGATGGCTCTGCAGATAAAGCATTTACCGTGCAACTCTGGATACCTGAGTTTGGGTCTCCCAGCCCCACATAAAGCCAGAAGCTGTGGCTCCTGGGTGAGAAAGGAGACAGAGGCAGGAGAATTTCCTGGAGTCTTTTGAACACAACATTAAACAACTATGAGAGACCCAACCTCAAAATGAGGAGGAAGATAGGGACCAACCTGAAAGTTGTCCTCTGACTGCCACATATACACTGTGGCATGTACATGCCTGCATTCTCTCTCTCTAACTTGATCTCACACATATGTATACACACAGTTACACAGTTGTTTGGTTTTTTGTTTTGGTTTTGGTTTTTTGAGGTAGGGTCTCACTGTAGTACCCAGGCTGGCCTAGAATTCACTGTGTAGTCTTAAGGTGACCCCAAACTCATGGTGATCCACCTACCTCTGCCTCCTGAGTGCTAGGATTAAAGGTGTGTGCCACTATGCCCAGCTCACAATTTTTTTGTTTTAAATTTAAAGTCAAAGCTCTATTTTGTTTGCTTTTAACTAGTGAAAATATTACACATCTTTAACCTGAATGAATTCTATGGCTTAATGTGTAGGAAAATTTTAAATGAGAAATAAAAATTATTTATTGAGCTGTGTAAACATACTTTATAGACGTTTATGCTAAAAGAAAACTTTCTTTTGCTCTTCAACTATATCATTGCCATTTATATTTTTATTCCATTTTATCTTTTCTGCAGAAAATTTGTGGAAAGAGAACTGTTCAAGCCTGATGAAGTACCTGAAAGACATAACTTATCTTTTTTTCCAACTGTAAACGATATAAAAAATCATATCCATGAGGTACAGAAATCCTTGAGGACGGACGATATGGTATATAACTCAGAGATTATTCCAGCAACGGTATGACTGTACTGTTCTTTGTTTTCTTAAAGTCTTCCTCAGCTTCTATTAATATTGGTCTTATAAAGAGTCTTCCATTAGTCCATCTATCTCACTCACTAAAGTACAGGAAAACATGCTGGGTATTTTTCTCAAGATATAAATACTATGAAGCTGGGCGTGGTGGCACACACCTAATCTCAGCATTTAGGAAGCTGAGGTAGGAGGATCACTGTGAGTTCAAGGCCAGCCCTAGACGACATAGTGAATTCCAGGTCAGCTTGGGCTAGCGTGAGACCCTACCTCAAAAAAAAAAAAAAAAAAAGTACTATGAGCTCTCAGGTGAGAACTTAATTTAAAAAAAAAAATATTTTACAAGGGAAAATAGATCTCCAAATTTTAGATACTAACCATTTTTAAATTTGCAATTTTTAGCTAGGTGTAGTAGCACACACTTTTAATCCTAGCATTTTGAAAGCAGAGGTAGGAGGATTGCTTTGAGTTTGAGGTGACCCTAAGACTACATAGTGAATTCCAGGTCTGCATGAGCTGGATTTCTTTATAAGAATTCTTACTCCGTTAAGACATTTATTGAGCACCTACTGAGTATATATCTCCTCTCCCACTTTTAAAAAACATGGTCAAAGCCATAGGTTATGGCTCATGCCTTTAGTCCCAGCACTGGAGAGGCTGAGGTAGAAGAATCACCTTGAGTTACATGTCAATTGGGGTTACAGTTAGACCTTGCCTCAAAAAAAAAAAAAAATCCATAGGTGGTTAAGATCAAATAGTTCAGACTTGAATACACAAAGTGCTAAGGTTGGCCACATGCCATACATGAATATCAGCTTTATGCCTACTTTTATTTTTTTGGGGGGAGGCATTAGTTTTCTGCCTCCTGAATGCTAGGATTACAGGAATGTACCACCACACCTGGCTTTACTGCAACTTTGATACTAAATTTTCCCCTTTGATATTAGTAATTTCTAAAAAAAAGTTACTATAGTTATCCAGAAATTAGTAATTACAATAAAGGCAATGATGCAGCATTAAAATCTGAGTAGCAATAAGTTTATCCTCCTTAGTTTTGCTATCCAAATTTGGTAACTAAATATAACAGGAGTTTCTAGAAGCTGGAACTAAGTATAGGCAAATCTAATCTGTACTTTTCTGTCAGCTTTATGGTTATCCCTGAAGATTGTAGACCATACCTAGAGAGTGGGCTTCAAGGAAGCTAGTAATGGCCTAGATGTTAGTTTATTGAACTACAAGAAAGCAGGAGCAGGCTGGAGAGATGACTTAGCATTTAAGGCTCTTGCCTGCAAAGCCAAAGGACCTTGGTTCGATATCCCAGTACCCATGTAAGCCAGATACACACAGTGGTGCATGCATCTGGGGTTCGTTTGCAATGGTTGAAAGCCCTGGTAATCCATTCTCTCTCTCTCTTGCTCTTTCTCTCTCTCTCTTTCTTTCTCCCCCTCTCTCCCTCTTTCCCACTCTCAAATAAATAAAAATTAAAAAATTAAAAAGCAGGAGCTATTATTTTCTGCTATACAAATTCTTATTTATTATCAAAAGTTTAAGAAGTAAAACAGATTTGGTTAGCCATCTATACTTCCTATCCAAATTCTTGATATCTGAACTCCGGGGCCTATTTTTGGATATTGAGGTACTGAGATACTGAGGTTTGAAAATGTGAGCAAGTGAAGAGAGTAATTATCAAACAAAGCACAAGTGTAGTATGAAAATAAAATGTGATAATTCTTTTTCCTTTCTTTAAATATTTTATTTTTATTTATTTATTTGAGAGAGAGATACAGAAATAGGTAGGTAGAGAGAGAGAATGGGCACACCAGGGCTTCCAGCTATTGCAAACGAACTCCAGATGCATGCGCCCCCCTTGTGCATCTGGCTTATGTGGGTCCTAGAGAGTCAAACTTGGGCCCTTTGGCTTTATAGGCAGGCACCTTAACTGCTGAGCAATCTCTCCAACCCAAAATGTGATAGTTTTTAATGTTCTAAAATTTTTTCAATATAGCTACTTCCTTTTACTGACATAAATTCTTATTTCAGCTTCAGTGGACTACAGATAGTGGGAATATTCTCAGAGAGACTGTGACAGTTACTTTTGCAGAAGGTAGGTTACCTTAAATATCTTTACAATATAAAATCAAACAATGTTAAAAGTAGAAGGAGGAGGTGCTGGAGGGATGGCTTAGCGGTTAAGGCACTTGCCTGCAAAGCCAAAAGACCTATATTCAATTCCCCAGGACCCACATCAGCCAGATGCACAAGGTGGAATGTGCTTCTAGAGTTTGTTTGCAGCAGCTAAAGTCCCAGACATACCAATTCTCTCTTTCCCCCTCTTTCTCTCTCTCTGTCAAATAAATAAAATGAATAAATAAAATAAACTTAAAAGCCAGGCATGGTGGCGCACGCCTTTAATCCCAGCACTTGGGAGGCAAAGGTAGGGGGATCTGAATGAGTTCGAGGCCACCCTGAGACTACATAGTGAATTCCAGGTCAGCCTGAGCTAGAGTGAGCCCCTGCCTCGAAAGACCAAACCACAACAAACAAACAACAACAAAAAAAGAGAGAAGGTAGAAGGAGGACTGGAGAGATGGCTTAGCAGTTAAAGAGGTTGCCAGCAAAGCCAAAGGACTCAAATTCAATTAGCCGGGACCCACGTAAAGCCAGATGCACAGGGTAGTGTATGCATCTGGAATTTGTTTGCAGTGGCTAGACGTCCTGGCACACTCATTCTCTATCTCAAAAAATAAAATAAAATAAAATAAAGTAGAAGGAGTGTGATGTGGTAGCTCATCCCTTTAGTCCCAGAATTTGGGAGGTCAAAGTAGGAAGATCAAGGCCACCCTGAGACTACAGAGTAAATTCCAGGTCAGGCTGCACCAGAGTGAAAAAACCAAAAAAACAAAAAAAAGCTTGACCTAGGAATCGATATATATGTACTATTTTTTTAAACTTGTTTGTATGTATATGTGTGAGTTTGGATACACTGAATGGGCACACATGCTCCATGGTGCATTTGTGGAGATCAGAGAACCACAACCTTGGAGTGTTGGTCCTGTACTTCCACCTTGTTTGATACCGGGTCTCTCTTGTTATTTTGCCCCTGAGAAAGCTAGAGTAGCTGGCCTGTGAGCTTTAGGATTCTCCTGACTCCATCTTCCATTGCTATGGGCACATTGGGATTACTGTACATCTTTTTATGAGACATCTCTCCAATCCTCAAGAATAATATATATACGTGTGTATATATATATACCAAGCTACATATATGTATGTGTGTGTGTGTGTGTGTGTGTGTGTGTGTGTATATATATGTATATATATATATATACACACACATAGGCACACATATATATGTATGTATGTATGTGTATATATGTATATTTTTTATTTTATTATGATTATTTTTTTGTTTTTGTTTTTTCAAGATAGGGTCTTGCTCTAGCCCAGAGTGACCTGGAATTTACTACGTAGTCTTAGGCTGACCCCAAACATACAGCAATCCTCCTACCTTGGCCTCCTAAGTGCTGGGATTAAAGGTGTGTGCCACCATGCCTGGAAAAATCTGTATATTAAAAAAATTATTTTAATATCTTTTATTTATTTATTTGAGAGAAAGAGGCACACACACAGAGAAAGAAAACAAATGAATTGGCGTGCTAGGGCCTCCATCCACACTGCAAACGAACTCTAGATGCATGTGTCCCCTTACGTAGGTCCTGGAGAGTCTCTAGCCCCCAATCTGTATATTTTTAAAGTTCCCTCAGAGGTTCTGATAATCTCCCAGGTCCTAGTAATGGCTGGTGTACTTATGCACAGGTGTGTTTGTTCGGTGCTTGTTGTTTTGAGACAGGGCTTTATTGTACCTAGGCCTCAAGCTCATGGGAGTCCTGTTTTCTCAGCTTTCCACATTCTGGGATCACAGGTATAAGACACCATGCAAAGACTGATATTTTTTCTTTTATTTTATTTATTTGCAAGGAAAGAGAGAGAAGAGGAGAATGGGCATGCCAGATGCAGGTACCACTTGTGCATCTGGCTTTATGTGGGTGCTGGGGAATCGAACCTGGGTTATTAGGGATTGCAGGTAAGCGCCTTACCTGCTGAGCCCTCTCTCCAGCCCTGATTTTTATTCTTATTGATGATTTCTTTTGTTGTTGTTTAAAAAAATTTTTTTGTTTTTGTTTTTTGAGGTAAGGTTTCACTCTAGCCCAGTCTGACCTAGAATTCACTATGTAGTCTCAGGCTGACCTCAAACTCAAAGCAATCTTTCTGTCTCAACCTCCTGAATGCTGGGCTTAAAGGTGTGTGCTCCCATGCCAAGATAAATTTCTTTTCTTAGTTTTTTTTTTTTTTCAAAATAATGTTTCATTGTAACCCAGGCTGTCCTGGAACTCACTCTGTCGCCTCAGACTGACCTCAAACTCATAGCAATCTCCTACCTCTGCCTCTTGAGTGCTGGGATTAAAGGTATTTGGCACCATGTCTGGCTTAAATATTTTTAATATTTATTTTTTTGAGAGAGAGGAGAGTGAAGAAGAAAGGAAGGATGGACACACCAGGGCCTCCTGCCCCTGCAACAAAACTACAGATGCAGGCATCACTTTGTACATCTGGCTTTACATGGGGAATTGAACTCAGGCTGTCAGGTTTTACAAGCAAGTACCTTTAATCACTGAGCAATCTCTTCAGCCTTATTTTGTTGTTGTTGTTGTTATTGTTTGTTTGTTTTCGAGGTAGGGTCCTGTGTAGCTCATGATGGTCATCTACAGTGTAGCTAAGGATGACCTTGAATTCCTGGTCCTCCTATCTCCATCTCCTATTTATTTATTTATTTATTTGAGAGTAAGAGGCAGAGAAAGAGAGAGAGGGAAAGAAGGGGTGTGCCAGAGCCCCTAAACCACTGCAAACCATGTGCAGATACATGTGCTACCTTGTGCATCTGGCTTTACATGGGTACTAGGGAATTGAACTCTAGTCATTAGGCTTTGCAGGCAAGTGCCTTAACCGCTGAGCCATCTTTCCAGCTCCACAACCCTCTTCAATCTAGTAGTGCCAACAAAGTGACTTGTGAAAAACAAATTTGATCATGACACTCACATAGAACAATTTTTGAGTGTTGGGATTATAGGCATGTGCCGCTCTGCGTGGCGTGGCTTAATGATGATTTATTTTTAGTCTTGTGCAAACCTTTTGATCTTGTTTCCTATTCCAGTTGTGATAGGAAGGGTTGTAATAAGATTCAAGAAACAATTTTTTCCTAACAGTTTATTTTCTGTAATTTAGGAAATTCACCAGGAGACTCGCTTACCACTAAAGGGGGAACAAATCAGACAGGGATTTCTTTGTCTCCAGACTCAGCTCACTTGCTCTCCCCACTTAACTCATTTCAGCCCAAAATATTTCCACAGCTACAGGTGCGTACCCAGTAAAAGAGCTAAACTGGCGATTGTCTTCTTACTCCCTGTCTCCTCTAGAGGTTTTAGAGAATTGCCATAAAATTATACTAATGGTCAAAGATTTTTCATTATATGTTTTCCTGCCCTTTGTATCTTGATTTGATGCTAAGTCTAATAGTATTTTTTAAAAAGTTTGAGGTTAGCCGGGCGTAGTGGCACATGCCTTTAATCCCAGCACTCAGGAGGCAGAGGTAGGAGGATTGCCAGAGTTCAAGGCCACCCTGAGACTCCATAGTGAATTTCAGGTCAGCCTGGGCTAGAGTGAGACCCTACCTCGAAAAATCGAAAAACCAAAAAAAAAAAAAAAAAAAAGTTTGAGGTTGACTACGAGTGCAGTAAAATTACATTGTATCATTTTCCCTTGGTCCTTATTTCTACGCTTTTATAAAAATATTTGTTAGTTAATATGCATTTATTATTTTTTGTTCCAATTTTTATTAAAAGAATAATAATGGCCTTTGAGAATATCATGCATAGTGAATCCACATGTTTTGATACAACTCTTTTTTCTTTAAAAGGGTTTGCAGTTACAACCAAAACTTAACTCTCCTGATGTATCACCAACTCTGATGTCAGTAAATAACCACCCCTCCTCCAGTCCTTCAAGACTTCTGGATTCAGTAGGAAATGCTGTCATGAGTAATAATTCTCTCCTGCTTAGTCACAGTCAGAGCCTTCGAACATGCCTAACTCAAGACAATAGTACTGCCTCTACTGTGGGTAATCTTTCTGGACCAGATCAAAATCTAGTTGCAATGGGTCAGCTGGTAGAAGTTGGAGATACTGAAGTTACAGAGAACCTGGAAGGAAGTGAACATAGGATTCTGTTGGGAGATGTGCAGGCCATTCCAATACGAATTATAGATAACCACCCAGCTCTTAGTAAGTTAAAATTATCTTACTTTTTTTAGCCTCAGTATAATTGTAGAATATAATTCTAGAAGCAAATACGGTGAGGGAAACTACTTTAGTGCAAAGGTTATGAAAAAAGTTGGTGTGTGAACACACAAAGATAATTGGAAGCTGGGTGTGGAGGTGCACGCCTTTAATCCCAGCACTTGGGAGACAGAGGTAGGAGGATCACCATGAGTTCTAGGTCACCCTGAGACTACATAATGAATTCCAGGTCAGCCTGGGCTAGAGTGAGACCCTACCTTAAAAAAAAAAAAAAAAAAAAAGTAAGTGTGGTATGGTGGTGCAAGCCTTTAATCCCAGCACTCAGAAGGCAGAGGTAGGAGGATCACTGTGAGTTTGAGGCCACCCTGAGACTACATAGTGAATTCCAGGTCAGCCTGTAGTAAAGTGAGATACCACCTTGAAAAGCAAAAACAAAAACAAAAACAAAAAAGGAACTAAGTGGTCAGATATAAAGGTTAGCATGAAGATCTGTGGTTTTAAACTTACATGTTAAATTCTGTGGAGATTGAAATGGAGTCAAGATGTGGGTACTTGAGTTTAGTCTTAACACTTTATTATCTTTATAGCTAACCCAGTCATCATAGCAGTAAACTGTTAATTCTTCCTCAATTTTTGTTTGTTTTTTTTTTTTTTTTTGAGGTAGGGTCTCATTTTAGCACAGCTTACTCTGGCACTCACTCTGTAGTCCCAGACTGGCCTTGAACTCACAATGATTCTCCTACCTCTGCCTCTCAAGTACTAAAATTAAATGCATGTACTGCCATGCCTGGCTCTCTACTTGACTTTTTTTTTTTTTTTAATGGGAGGAAGGGATTTATTTGAAGCTTACAGATCCAAGGGAAATTCATGGTGGAAAAAGCTGGCCCCCTTTCACATATCCAAGCAGAGAGCCACAAGCTAGCAATCACACAGAAGCCTGCAGTGGCTGGAGCCCCAGAGTTCACTCTGCATACCTTAGTCTGGAATGCAGATCTGCCCCCCAGTGACAGTCTGTCTGCTAGGGGCAGAAACTACAAAGTCAACTTGACTTTCTTTTAATGAAAGTTTTCTTTAATTGAAGACATCTTTCCTTTTTTCTTTTTTTATGTTTATTATTATTAACAAGTTGTCTCATATGGATACATTTTTATTTATTTACTTATTTGGTTTTTTTGAGGTAGGGTTAGGGCTAGCCTAGGCTGACCTGGAGTTCACTATGTAGTTTCAGGGTGGCCTCGAATTCATGGCAATCCTCCTACCTCAGCCTCCCGAGTGCTAGGAGGGATTAAAGGTGTGTGCCACCATATCCAGCTCCATTTATTTATTTGAAAGAGAGAAAGAGGCAGAGAGAGAGAATGGATGAGCCAGGGCATCCTGCCACTGCAAATGAACTCCAGACACATGTGCCACCTTGTGCATCTGTCTTACGTGGGTCCTGGGGAATCAAACCTGAGTCCTTTGGCTTTGCAGGCAAAAGCACCTTAAACTTCTGAGCCATCTCTCTAGCCTTCTACTTGATTTTTGTTGTTGTTGTTCTTATTACTTCTTTTTACAGCTTCTTCTGGCCTGGGCACTTTTGTGAGAAAAGATTGGATGGATGGATGGATGGATCTTTTGTTTTGAAGTATAAATACCTTCACAGAAATATTCTTAGACCACATATTTTGCCTCCATCTTAACTATTGTTGTAGTCAGGTTCACAGTGCTGCCAGAAAACACTAGACCAAGAGCAACTTATGAGGGAAAGAAGGGTTTATTTTGGCTTACAGGCTTGAGGGGAAGCTCCATGATGGCAGGGGGAAACGATGACATGAGCAGAAGGTGGACATCAACCCCTTGCCAACATCAGGTGAACAACAGCAATAAGAAAAGTGTGCCAAACACTAGCAAGGGGGAGCTGGCTATAACACCCATAAGCCTGCCCCCAACAATACACTACCTCCAAGAGGCATTAATTCCTAACTATCAACTAGCATTCAGAACACCTAAGTTTATGGGGGACACCGGAATCAAACCATCACAACTATCATCCATCATTGTTCTGGGCAGACAAAACCAAATAGGTCCTTGTAGAAAGTTGTCCTTTTTATTTATTAGACACATACTTTCAAGTCAGTTTATCAGGGCTGGAGAGATGGCCCAGTGGATAAAGCATTTGCTGCACAGCATAGGAAGTAGAAGTCAGATTCCACCACCCACTTAAAACTGAGTGGGTGTGGAGGTCCGCCTAGAATCCCAGTGCTTGGAAGGTGGAGACAGGATCACTGGTACAAGCTGGCTAGCTGGGCTAGCTGAATCAGTGAGCTCTGTATTCAAGTGAGAGATCTTGACTCAGTAAATAAAGTGGAAAGCTATTGAAGAAGACACCCAATGTCAACCTCTGACCTCTAAATGCATGTGCACACATATGATTCCACCACATATATGCATGCATGCACAACGCATACACATTTGAAAAAAAAACACACACACACACACACGCATTTATCCAGTGGGCTCTGGCAGTTGTAGCTACTGACTAACTTTAACAGATGAGGGGAAAAAAGGAATATATATGAATTTACTCTTCCAAACCCATGATAAACTTGGTGTTGTCCCCATTCTACAAACAGGGAAACCAAGAGTTAGAGAGGTAGAGTAATTCCCACAAACTCCGATCTAGTGAATAACAGATAATTGAGCCCAGGTGATTCCTGCTTTTCAAGGCAGTCTTCTATTCTGCCATATTTCCTTCTTCTGTGATGTACCACAGTGTTTTTAGGAGCACCGTTTTACAGGAAAAAAAAATTTTTTTCAAGGTAGGTTCTCACTCTAGCCTAGCCTGGCCTGGAATTCACTGTGTAGTCTCAGGGTGGCCTTGAACTCACAGCTAGTGCTGGGATTAAAGGCGTGCACCACCGTGCCTGGCAAGGAAATGTTTTTTAATCCAAATTTCCATTATTTGTGTAGTTAAATTATAATCTGAAGGATTGTTACCTGGATATGGGTTCTTGTGGTCATTCAAATCCATCTTCTATTAGTTTTCTATGTCTCTGACTAAACACCAGTCTACCTATATGATATAAACAGTAGGCGTGGTCAGTAGACTTCTGTGAGAAAGTAATAGTCCCTTTAACTGGCTCGGAATAGCAACTGAAAAACTGATATTCTTGGGAAAGTGCGTATTTCATGCTAGGCATGCCATTTGCTACTTAACAGTAGTAATACTGCTGGCAGGCTGCTGCTAGGTTAATTTGGTTGTAAGTACTTTGAAACCAGAATGGTAAGTGTATTCTAGAATGTTGCAGACAAGCAAACACATAGCTCTCAAAGCTAAGTTAAAGCTATCTTTTAAGATGTGGCACTGAGTTTTCAGCATACCAACTATTTTTCCAATTACAGGTTGGTCCTTTTTCCAAACTTCAGTTCTTTTTTCTATTTTTTGCTAGAGTCTCATGTAGTCTGGCCTGGCCTCAAACTTACTATGCAGCTGAGGGTGACCTTGAACTCCTGATCCTTTTGCCTCTACCTCCAGAGTGCTGTTATTACATCAGCCACCGTGTCTGTCTTTAAATTCATATAGTTTTAAAAACTCTAGTGTCATAAAAATATTAATGGGAAGGAGTACCATGGAAATGTGGCATCCAGACATGACAACACCACTGGACTTGTGATCTCAGGTAACCAAATGTGGTTACCTGTACAAGACCTGCTCATGATGGAGTCAGTCATCATTCTATTATGGGTAGGAGGCTTGGTGGTCCTCTCTAATGAGCTAATATGACAGACAGTTAAAGGTTGCCGGGAGGGAGGGAAATCATTCTCTTTCAAGTCATAGCTCTAATAAGAGACCAGAAGGAGTATAATGAAACCAAAGGGGATACAGGACGGTCATGTGGGATACACTAATAAACATCCACATTAAAGAATTTATAAAAGCCAGACGTGGTGACACACACCTTTAAGCCCAGCACTCGGGAGGCAGAGGATTGTCGTGAGTTCAAGGCCACTCTGAGACTACATAGTGAATTTAAGGTCAGCCTGGGCTAGAGTGAAATCCTACATGGAAAAAAAAAAAAAGTATACATATATAAGTCTGAAGAGAATGCACAGTAGTTGAAGTTGCTTATTTGCAGAGCCTGACAGCCTGGGTTTGATTCCCCGGTACCCACATAAAAGCCAGATGTACAAAGTGGCATACACATCAAAAGTTCATTTGCAGTGACAAGAGACCCTGGTGTTCCCATTCTCTCTCTTTTTCCTTAAAAACATATAAAAATATTTTTTAAAAAGCATCTATGGGCTGGACAGATGGCTTATCAGTTGAGGCGCTTGCCTGCAAAACCTAAGAACTCATGTTTGAATCTCCAGGGCCCATGTAACCGGATGCACAGTGACACAAGCATAAAATGTCACACATGCACACAAGTGGGCATGTGCATCTGGAGTTCATTCATAGCGTCTGAAGACTGGCATGCCCACTCTCTGTCTCATTCTCTCTCTCTCAAAATCAGTAATAATCTTTTAAAAAATCATCTCTTGGAGCCAGGGGTAGTGGCACATGCCTTTAATCCCAGCACTTGGTAGGCAGAGGTAGGAGGATCCCTGTGAGTACAAGGCCAACCTGAGACTACATAGTGAATTCCAGGTCAGCCTGGACTAAGGTAAGACCCTACCTAAAAAAATTATCTATTGAGCTAGAGATGGCTTAGTGTTAAAAGTGATTGCTGGCAAAGCCAAAGGATCCAAGTTTGATTCCCTAGTACCCATAGAAAGCCAGATAGATACACAAGGTGGTGCATGTGTCAGTTCATTTCCAGTAACTAGACACCCTGGCATGTACATTCTCTCTATCTGCCTCCCTCTCTCTCAAATAAATAAGTAACTAATCACATACATATATATGGTGATGGAGAGATGGGTTAGTTGTTAAGGCACTTGCCTGCGAAGCCTAAGGACCCATGTTTGACTCCCCAGATCCCACATAAGCCAGACACACAAGGTCACACCTCACAAGGTGACTCATGCATCTGGAGTTTGGTTCCAGTGGCTAGAGTCCCTGGCACACCAATTTCCTTCTCTCTTGCTTTCTCTCACTTTAACTCTCACTCTCATTAAAAAAAAAAAAAAAAAAAAAAAAGTCAGTCTGTTAGGCTTGCCTCAGAAATAAAAATAATATATATATGTATATAAACATATAAATCCATGGATGCATAAAGTAACACTGAGAAATTTCAAAACATTATAGAATATGATTCTATATGTATAGAAACATTACAGAAAGAGTAGAAGCCTTACTGGGAAAACAAACAAACAAACATATCATTAGATTGCATTTATTCTAGTTCTAGAATAAGCAAATCTCTGTGGTGGAAGAAAAATGAAAATAGCTACTTCCTCAATTTGATGAGTACTATGTCTCTGCAAAATTCATGCCTTGAACCTACTCACCAGTGCCACAGTATGAGCAGGTGAGCCTTTGGGAGTTAGTAATTAGGTGTTGAGGACAGATCCCTCATCAAAGGAGAATGGATTAGTGCCTTCTTAAAAGAGACCTAAACCGGGAGTGGTGGCGCACGCCTTTAATCCCAGCACTCGGGCGGCAGAGATAGGAGGATCACCGTGAGTTCAAGGCCACCCTGAGACTACATAGTGAATTCCAGGTCAGCCTGAGCCAGAGTGAGACCCTACCTCGAAAAACCAAAAATAAATAATAATAAAGAGATACCAAACTCCATTCCACAGTGAGAGAAAATGCTGTCCATGAAACAGGAAGTGGACTTTCACAGATACCACATCTGACAGCAGGTCTGGAACTTTCTGGTGTCCAGTACTATGAGAGACACATTCATGTTGTTTATTAGCTACCTACATGCTATTAGGACATTTTACAACATCCTGACCAAACTAGGGCAATGGGGAGGGAAACTGGCTGAGAAGAAATGTAAGAGAACTTTGGCTGGGGGCTATAGCTCAATGGTAGCATGCTTATCTAGCAGGCATAAGAACCTGGGTTCCATCCCTAGCACCACAAGAAAATTTTTTTTTTTTTTTTTTTTTTTTTTAGTAAGGTATCACTCTTACTTCATGCTGACCTTGAATTCACAGTAGTCTCAGGGTGGCCTCCAACACACACAGCAATCCTCCTACCTCAGCCTCCCAACTGTTAGGATTAAGAATGTCTTGTCTTTTCTTTCTTTCTTTTTTTTTTTTTTTTTTTTTTGGTTTTTCAAGGTAGAGTCTCACTCTAGTCCAGGCTGAGCTGGAATTCACTATGTAATCTCAGGATGGCCTTGAGCTCATGGTGATTGATCCTACCTCTATCTCCCGAGTGCTGGGATTAAAGGTGTGTGCCACCATACCCAGCTTTAAAACTTTCATATCTTGATGAAGATCTAGATATTTCATTTTTATACCATATGTACTAGTCAAAGTCAACAAATGTTAACTTATATTTGGGTATGTTTCATTGAATATAAATATCTTATCAAAAGAAAAATCAACAAACATATTTTGAATTTGAGCTAATATACATACTAAAGTATTTAGGGAAAGAGTATTGTTGTCTGAAGTCATAAAAACATAAAGAAAAAAAAAACATAAAGAAGGGCTGGAGAGATGGCTTAGCGGTTAAGCGCTTGCCTGTGAAGCCTAAGGACCCCGGTTCGAGGCTCGGTTCCCCAGGTCCCACGTTAGCCAGATGCACAAGGGGGTGCACGCGTCTGGAGTTCGTTTGCAGAGGCTGGAAGCTCTGGCGCGCCCATTCTCTCTCTGTCCCTCTGTCTTTCTCTCTGTGTCTGTCACTCTCAAATAAATAAATAAATAAATTTAAAAAAAAAAAAACCATAAAGAAGTCTGAATGTGACCCTGAACAGATGTGGGAAAACAAGCAAATATATTATGCAATCTAGGTTATGGTCATTGCAACTTGTTTGCAACTGTTGTAAGTGGAAATTTTTGTAATACTGGAACAAAAAAATACACAATCACTAGACTTCAAAAAAGCATATTAACTTTTTGGATTTTTTTGTTTGATTTTAAAGTTGAAGAAAATCCAGAAGATATGAGCCAAGTTAAACAAGAGCCCAAAGACTCAACATTGTCTATGGAAGCAAAAAAATTTTTGGAGTTTAAGAAATTATCTGCCACATAAAAATTTTGAGAGCTTTCAGAATTTACAACTCTAGTGACCTCTGAGGTCTTAGAAAAGAAGATATTGTCAAAGCCTAACATTGTAAAAACTGAACTGAAGATGGGTTTGATGAGCAGCTTTGACTAAAAACTGGTATATTTGTTGCCAATTCCATATTTTTATGTCTCTTAAAAGTTTTGCTTTCTTATTTTATATCAGTTCCTTTGGTTTTTATTTTTTAGTTCCTTTGTTTTTTCATTATCTAATAAGGCCAGTATTTCAAAAGAGATCTGACTTTACCCACAGTAATTTACTCAGAATACAGAGTTATTTATCTCATCCCTGGAGATATCCAATTTTAGTTCTTTAAAGACCAACATGAAAGATAGTGTATATCTGGGTGTTTATATGTCATGTGTTTTAAAGTTGTGAAGAAATGTTTAATTTGACAAATTAGGGAATAATTGTAAGCAAGAGATGTGACATAACAACACAAGGCCGGCCTGCCCCTCTGAAGACCGCAGCTGCAGGTCACCGCTTCTTCGTTGTGCTTCCAGCTCGAAACCAACCATGTGTTTACGGCCCCTCATAGTCGGCTCAGTGTGGTAAGTACTAGGTATTATAACTGAATTAATGAGGTAAGCAACACGTATCGGTGTATACTGCATAAATTTATACTATATTAGAGCACCTTCTTGAACTAGAAAGATGAAAAACATCAGAGAATTTGGAAAGAAAAGAATTCTGTGCTGTTAGCAGATAATTTGGGAGAACTTCTGATAATAGCAGAATTTTTTTCTTTTGTTTTGAAGATACGATTTTAGTTGTTGTTTTTTTAAGAATTTAAATGGTATTTACTTTTTTTTTTCTTTTGGTTTTTTGAGGTAGGGTTTCACTCTAGCCCAGGCTGACCTGGAATTCACCATGGAGTCTCAGGGTGGCCTCGAACTCACGGTAATCCACCTACCTCTGCTTCCCAAGAGCTGGGATTAAAGGCGTGTGCTACCACACCTGGTTTTTTTTTTTTTTTTTTTTTTTTTTTTTGAGTTTGGGTTTTACTCTAGCCCAGGTTGACCTGGAATTCAATATGTAGTCTCAGGGTGGCCTTGAACACACAGTAATCCTCCTACCTCTGCCCTCCAAATGCTGGGATTAAAGGTGTGCATCACATACCTGGCTGTATTTACACTTTTTGTACCAGAATTTTCATTAAATTGATAGTATAAGATTTATATATTTCAAGTAAAATATATATAGCTTGAAATTTAGTTCATATTTAAAAATTTTTAAATAACTTATCTTGGGCTGTGGAGATGGCTTAGCAGTTAAAGGGCTTGCCTGCAAAGCTTAAGTACCCATGATTGATTCTCCATGCCCCACATAAGCCAGATGTACAAGGTGACACAGTGTGCAAGGTCGCACATGCGTACCAGGTGGCACATGCATCTGGAATTTGATTACAATGGCTGGAGGCCTGGCACATCAATTCTGTCTCCCTTGCTCTCTCGTATTAAAATAAAAGCTGGGGTGGTGGTGCACTCCTTTAATCCCAGCACTTGGTAGGCAGAGGTAGGAGGATGGCCATGAGTTTGAGGCCACCCTGCAACTACATAGTGAATTCCAGGTCAGCCTGAGCTAGAGTGAAACTCTACCTCAAAAAACCAAACCTAAAATGTCTGATCTCATTAGGTAGGAGGATTGCCATGACCTCAAGGCCAGTCTGGGACTACAGAGTGAGTTCTAGATCAGCCTGGGCTAGAGTGAGACCCTACCTCAAAAAAAAAAAAAAAGTTATTAAGTATATTTACTATAAATACCAAATATCTGCCAATCAGTATATCTATTATACAATTGTTTTCTGAGAGAGTGGCAGACTAGAGATTTCAAATATAACTGTCAAAGAATCAGCATAACTGGCTATGGTTGCAAATACCTGTAATCTCAGGACTCATGAGGTGGAGGCAGTTACTAGTACTGTGAGTTTTAGGTCAGCCTGGGCTACATAGCAAGACCCTACATAAAAAGAGTGGGGAAAAAAAAAACCTAAAAGATTTTGTTTTTCCAGAGACTATTTATAGGTATATTTTTTAAAAATAAGGATTTCAAGTGGATATTAATGTTTAATATTCAAAGCATGAACAATATAATACAAAATTGAACATTAATGCTTTACATGGGTATCAGTCATTTGGCTTTTCAAAGTCCAAGCTCCCATTAGTTCACTTTGTTTCAGGTCCATAATGTGTATCTAAATATAAAACACTCTTATTTTAGAAATAGGTGCAATTCTAAGATCCCTTTATCTTTACATTTATATCCTATTCAATGGAAAGTTTACTTTTTTATTTAAGGCAGCATTAATATTTAGTCACATACATGATTTTTAGTAGGAACTGTTTTCTGAAGAACTGAAAACATTTGATGCCATCATTTGTAGAGACAGGCTGCTAAACTGAGTATGTTAGACTAAGTTCAACACAAATCTTGGTTACCTCAAACCCTGCTTTTTTTTCTTAGTCTACGTGTACTTAAAAGGAATAAGTCCAAATTAATATATAGTTTGTAATTGTACTATACTGTAGGTAATAGTGTTTTCATTTCTTATTTTTTATGGAAGATTTTTAAGAAGTAATAGGTCTGCATCTTCCAATACGATATAAGTTTATTGTTACTTCAGTAGTTGAACTGTATTATTGTTGTTATTATTATTTTTGGGAGACATTCCTTTCCTTTATGGTGTTGGGTTGCTAAGGAGAAATGCTTGTTGAGATACAAATTAGTCAATTTCCTATGAGAATGTGAAATACCAAAGGATTCAGAGTTTGATACCTAATCAAGAACAAACATAGTTAAAATATACTTCTGTCACATCATTCTGTATGAACATCTATTCTGTTACTGTTTTTTATCATGAGGACAGAAAATTACATGTATCCTTCCTATACAAACAAGAACAAAGAAAAAAAACCAAGTGTGAAAGTTTAAATCCTTAATTACACATCCTTTTGTTTTTTAGGTAGAAACTGGAACAATTAATATTTTTGTATATATAAATGAGTAGCTCTATAAAATATGGGTTTCTAAATGGGTATAAAAATTATTCATTCTCTAAGTGCATGTTTAATCACAGTGTCAGTATTGATGTTTAAAGGTGCTCAGCATCATTTTTTAAACTATGTTTACATATTTAAAATTTTATAATTATTTTAAAGTGCACTGGGTCTTAAATTCAAGTGCATAAAATTTTCAGTATCTGTATTTGGACTTCTCCTAATGACTCTGCAGCAAAGCTCAACATATGTTTTTTTGTGTCATGTGTTACAAGATATGATATTTACAGTAGTGAATTGGACATTCAAAATTTACAATTACAGCTTAGTTTGTTTCTTCATTGTAGTTTTTATGATCTGCACCTCCAAGTGAACTACACACCAGTAAATTATAGATACACAGCCATGGTGATAGTAACTTTCTGTTTAAGGAGATAGCATACTTCAAAAGCTTTAACATCTTATGCAAGGTGAATGTTTCCTAAATATCACACAAGTGATAAAAGCATAAGTTTTGGAATCCAATCCTGCATTACAGTTTCTAATTTTGGAGCCCACCAGCTTGTATTTTATCTTCTTTATATTCTGTCAAAATATATACTTAATTATGTGGGTATGAGATATTGTTTACTTTGTACTAGGTTTGTAAAGAGATTAAAAATATGTGTGCATATATATATGTATATATATATTGTAACTTAATGTACAATGTTCATATTATAATGTAATTTTTCATTAAAAAATCCTATGTTTTTCTTATGTGTTAGTTTGTTAAAATACACTTTTCCCACCAGGCATGGTGGCTCACACCTTTAATCCCAGCACTTGAAAGGCAGAGGTGGGAGGATCACTGTGAGTTCGAGGCCACCCTGAGACTACATAGTGAATTCCAGGTCAGCCTGAGACCCTACCTTGGACAACCAAAAAACAAAACAAACAAACAAAAAATATATACTTTTCTGGGCTGGAGAGATGGCTTAGCAGTTAAGGCATTTGCCTGCAAAGCCAAAGGATCCCGGTTCGACTCTCCAGGGCCCATATAAGCCAGATGCACAAGGGGGTGCATGCATCTGGCATTCATTTGCAGTGGCTGGAGGCCCTTGCACACCCATTCTCTCTCCCTCTGTCTGCCTCTTTCTCTCAAATAAATAAATAAAAATAAAGTTTAAAGTGTGTGTGTGTGTGTGTGTGTGTGTGTGTGTGTGTGTGTGTATTTTTTTTTCCTAACCAGGCGTGGTGGCATATACCATTAATCTCAGCACTAGGGATGCTGAGGTAGGAGGATTGCCATGAATTCAAGGCCAGCCTGAGACTACAGAGTGAATTCTAGGATAGCCTGGGCTAGAGCGAGACCCTATCTTGACCTCCCCCAAAATTATATATATATATACACACACACACACAAACACACACACGCTTTTCCTGGAGATAATGGAAGTTTTGTTCTTCTTAAATAAGATGGTGAATAAATAATACCTGAGAATTTTGGCTGGATATTTGTCAACTTGAAGCTTGAAAGCTTTTAAATGTAACTACTATGAACATTACATGTGGAGGTATATGAACCAAGCATCAACATCTTAAAGTAATATGTATAATAAAGTCATGAACAAGTTGGAGAAATGGCTCAGTGGTTAAAGGCGCTTACTTGCAAAGCATGATGGCCCAGGTTCAATTCCCCTGTACCCACAAAGTGGCACATGTATCTGAAGTTCATTTACAGTGGCAAGAGGCCTTAGCACACCTATTATCCTCTCTCTCCCCCTCCTTTTAAATAATAAAAAAAATTTTTTCTAGGGTCTCACTGTAGCCCAGGCTGACCTGGAACCCACTCTGTAGCCCAAGGCTGGCCTCAAAGTCACAGCAATCCCCCTACCTCTGCCTCCTGAGTACTAGGATTAAAGATGTGAGTCACTGGGCTGGAGCTTAGTGGTTAAGGTGTTTGCCTGCAAAGCCAAAGGATCCCGGTTTGATTCTCCAGGACCCATGTAAGCCAAATGCACAAGGGGGTGCATGCGTCTGGAGTTCATTTACAGAGGCTGGAGGCCTTGGCACACCCATTCTCTCTCTCTCTGTCTCTCTCTCTCTCTCTCTCTCTCTCTCTCCCTCTCCCTCCCCCTCCCCCTCTCCTTCTCCCTCCCTCTCTCTCTTTCCCCCTGTTTCCCTCCGTCTTTCTCAAATAAATAATAAAAAATAAAATAAAGGTGTGAGCCACTATGCACAGCAATAAAGATTTTTATTTATTTTTATTTGAGAGAGAGGCAGACAGAAAGAGAATGGACATATCAGGGCCTTCAGCCACTGCAAATGAACTCCAGATGCATGTGCCACCTTGTGCATCTGGCTTACACGGGTCCTGAGGAGTTAAATCTAGGTCCTTTGGCTTTGCAGGCAAGCACCTTAACTGCTAAGCCATCTCTTCAGCCCAAGAATTTTAGTTTTAGTTTTTTTTTTTTCAGGGTAGGGTCTTACTATCTAGCCCAGGCTGACCTGGAATTCACTATGTAGTTTCAGGGTGGCCTCAAACTCACAGCGATTCTCTTACCTTTGCCTCCTGAGTGCTGAGATTAAGGCATGCACCACCACATCCAGCAAGAATATATATATGCATGAGAAGCCAGGTGTGGTGGCACATGCCTTTAATCCCAGCACTCAGGAGGTAGAAGTGGGAGGATTGCCATGAGTTCAAGGTCAGCCTGAGCTAGAGTAAACCCTACCTTGAAAAAGAAAAAGAAGAAGAAGAAAGAAAAATATGTGAGCCAGGCGTGGTAGTGCACATCTTGAATCCCAGCATTTAGGAGGCAGAGATAGGAGGATTGCTGTGAGTTCAAGTCCACCCTGAGATTACATAGTGAATTCCAGGTCAGCCTGGGCTAGACAGTGAGACCCTACCTCGACCGCCCCCACAAAAAAAGTCAAGTAATTTTTTTTCTCCATGTATTGGCAAACAATCTTCAAACAATGAGTCATGGATTGGAGGATTAGAGGGACAATAGGACTATATGGTTAAAACAGAAAGGATTGTTCATATTTTATCCCTTCTTCCTTTCTGTTTTTTTAAAATACTATAGAAAATATTTTAAATATTTTATTTATTTACTTATTTGTGAGAAAGAGGCAGATAGAGAAAGAATGGGTATGCCAGGGCCTCTAGCCACCACAGATGAACTCCAGATGTGCCACCCTGTGCACCTGGGTTTGAGTCCCCAGCACCCACGTAAAGCGAGACACACAAGTGGTACATGTGTCTGGAGTTCATTTGCAGTGGCTAGAGGACCTGGCACACACACCTCTCTCTCTCTCTCATACACACACACACACACACACACACACACATAAATAAAAGTGCAAAAGGAAAGAAATAATAGGGGCTGGAAAGATGGCTTAGCAGTAAGGCACTTGCCTGCAAAGCCAAAGGACCCAGGTTCAGTTCCCTAGGACCCATGTAAGCCAGATGCACAAGGTGGTACATGCATCTGGAATTTGCAGCAGCTGGAGGCACTGGTACACTCATTCTTTCTCTCTCTGTATATATGTGTGTGTGTGTGTGTATTATATGTGTGTGTATATATATATAATCTGCTCCCCTTAAATAAAAATTAAAACAAAAAAATTTTAATTTATTGTATTAGAGAGAGACACTGGGTGTGCCAGGGCTCCAGCCACTACAAACAAACTCCAAACACAAGTGCCACATTGAGCATCTGGCTTACATGCACACTGGAGAATTGAACCTGGGCCCTTAGGCTTCATAGGCAAGTGCCTGAACTGCTCAGCTATCTCTCCAGCCTGAAAAAAATTTTTAACCAAAAATAATCTAGCCTGGCGTAGAGGTACATGCCTTTAATCCTAGCACTCAGGAGGCAAATGTAGGAGGATCACCATGAGTTCAAGGCCAGCCTGAGATTACATAGTGAATTCAGGTCAACCTGGGCTAGAGCAAGACCCTGCCTCAAAAACCCATAATAATAATAATCTGCCAAATGCTGGAAAGAGGGATCAGTAGTTAAAGGCACTCACTTGCAAAGCCTGGTAGCCTGAGTTCAATTCCTCAGCACCCACATAAAGCCAGATGCACAGGGTAGCACATGCATCTGGAGTTTATTTTCAGTAGCAAAAGGCCCTGGGTACCCATTCTTTCTCATTTTCTCTCCCTCTCTCTTTCTCCTCATAAATAAATAGACTTTTGTTTTGTTTTGTTTTGTTTTGTTTTGTTTTGTTTTTCAAGGTAGGGTCTTACTGAATTCCTGACTGACCTGGAATTCACTTATGTAATCTCAAGGTAGCCTTGAACTCATGGCAATCATACCTCTGCCTCCCAAGTACTGGGTACATTTAAGACAAATTGAAATAATACAGGGCTAAAGATGCATGAGGGGGTGCATGCATATGGAGTTCGTTTGCAGTGGATGGAGGCCCTGGCACGCCCATTCTCTTTCTCTTTCTCTAAAATAAATAAATATTAAAAAAAGAAGCAAACAAACAAAAAAAGAAATAATACAGTGCTAAAAGTCGTAACCAGTTGGGCGTGGTGGCACATGTCTTTAATCCCAGCATTTGGGAGGCAGAAGTAGTAGGATCATCACAAGTTCGAGGCCACCCTGACACTACATAGTGAATTCTAGGCCAGCCCGGAGTAGAGTGAGACCTTACCTCGAAAAACAAAACAAAAATTTAAGACTCATTTGTTAATGGTGCTAAAGTAGTTTTTTAAAAACCATTGTATATTGATATGGAAGGAGTGGTGGTTTGATTCAAGTGTCCTTCATAAACTTGGGTATTCTGAAATGCTATGGCCCTAGCTGGTGGCAATTTGGGAATTGGATTCTCCTGAAGACAATGTATTGTTGGGGGCAGGCTTATGGGTGTTATAGCCACCTTCCCCTTGCCAATATTTGGCACATACTCCTGCAGTTGTCCACCTGATGTTGGCCAGAAGGTATTGTCCACCCTCTTCTCATACCATTGTTTTCCCCTGCCATCATGGAGCTTCTCCTTGAGTCTGTAAGCCAAAATAAAACTTTTTTTCCCACAAGCTGTTCTTGGTCAGGTGCTTTCTACCAGCAACATGAAGCTAACTGCAACAAAAGCCTTCCACAATATGCTTATAAAATCAGAACTGTGACAGCCGGGCATGGTGGCACACACCTTTAATACCAGCACTTGGGAGGCAGAGGTAGGAGGATCCTTCTGAGTTTGAGACTACACCCTGAGACTACATAGTAAATTCTAGGTCAGCCTGGATTTGTGAGTTTGAGGCAAGCCTGAGACTACATAGTGAATTCCAGGTCAGCTTGGGCTGGAGTTGGACCCTACCTTTAAAAAAAAAAAAATGGTGTGAGGGACTGGAGATACAGCTTAGTGGTTAAGGTGCTTGCTTGCTTGCTCAGCTGAAGGACCCAGGTTCGATTCCCTAGAACCCACATAAGTCAGATGCACATGGTGGCACATGCATCTGGAATTTTTCAGTGGCTAGAGGCCCTGTCATGCCCATTTTCTCTCTATCTGCCTCTTTCAAATAAAAATAAAATATAAAATGGGTTTTATTTATTATTATTATACATTTAAAAATGGATATCAATGTATGGGATGTGAAAATGCCTTTGGACAGTGATTTTTAAAATATTATTTATTTATTTATTTATTTGAGAGAGAAAGAAACAGATAGAGAATGGGCATGACAGGGCCTCCAGCCACTGCAAACAAACTCTAGATGCATGTGCCACCTTGTGCATCTGGCTTTCGTGGGTCCTGGAGATCAAACCTTGGTCCTTTGGCTTTGCAGGCAAGTGACTTAATGACTAAGCTATCTCTCCAGCCCCAAAATGCCTTTGGATTTTTGTTATATTCATAGCTTTCTAAAATGTATAAGATAATATGGATATCAAGTTCATGTGGAAAGATAAACATTTCCTGCTTTTCTATTTTCTACTTTTGACTAGGGGATACTAGTCACTCTTGTTGAAGGAAACAATTAAAAATATATTCCATTTAATTGCAGAGAAATAGAAATATTTATGTAGGATAGATTGCTGATATGGATTTTATTCCTTTAATTTTTTTATGCTAGTGCTGGGCAATAAATCTATGGCTTCAAACATGCTAAGTAAAATCTCTACTACTCAGCTACATTCCTCACCCTGCTTTATTTCTTAAAGAAATTGTTGCTGTACATAGTGATGCATGCATGCCTATAATCCAGCACTCAAGAGGCTGGAGGCAAGAGGATTATGAATTTGAGGTCAATCCAGGCTATTTTCTACATAGCAAGAACCTGAAAAAAAGGCTGGGGATATAGCTCAGTGTCAGAACACTTGCGTAGCGTGTGCAAGGCTCTGGGTTCAATTTCTAATATCACACTCACACATGTGTGCACACATGCGCGTGCACACACACACACACGAGGAATTTAAGCAGAAGCTAAAGGAGAAAGTAAGATAAAAAAGCTATCCTTTAATAGGTATAAAACAATGTCTGGCTTTTAGAGTAACAGACTTCATGTAAGTTGCATGACTAATTCTTTATTAATGCGGTCTTTATTTCCTTGGAAACACTGAGATCATTTTAATTTTTAATTATACCAGAGTTTACAGTTCTGTAGATTTAAAACTCTATACTAGTAAGCACAGAGATATAACTACTCACTTCTACTTTTAAAAATATGAAGCAGGAAAAGGTGGCTAAAGTGATTATGAATTTCATTTAGTTACAAGTTGTGGTTCTTTTGGTTTGGTTTGGTTGGTTTGGTTTGGTTTGGTTTTTCAAGGTAGTGTTTCATTCTAATCCAGGTTAACCTGGAATTCACTATGGAGTCTCAGGGTGTGCACCACCATGCCCAGCAAGTTGTGGGGTTTTTGTTTTGTTGTTGTTTTCTGGGTTTTGTTTGTTTGTTTGTTTTGTCTTTTTTGTTTTTTTTCAAGGTAGGGTCTTACTGTAGCTCAGGCTGACCTGGAATTCACTATGGAGTCCCAGGCTGGCCTCGAACTCATGATGATCCTCCTACCTCTGCCTTTAATCCCAGCACTCGGGAGGCAAAGGTGAGAGGATCGCCGTGAGTTCGAGGCCACCCTGAGACTCCATAGTGAATTCCAGGTCAGCCTGGGCTAGAGTGAGACCCTACCTCGAAAAACCAAAAAAAAAAAAAAAAAAAAAAAAAAGAGAGAGAGAGAGTCTGGTTAGAAGTACCCTGTAGAAGTGGATAACACTGTTCCCAAAAGCCATAGATTGTTAAAGTTGGGATACCTTCCAGTTACTTCTTGGTCAGGGAGGATCCTGCTGCTTCCAAAATATTATAGGATATTCCCCACGTGCTTGTTTACCCAGTAGAACTAGATGGTAAGACTGTACTGCTAAAGACACCACATGCTTGAGCTTCAGGTCACTGAGAAATCAAGCTGAACTGGAAGCCTCCTCCCTGTGGACTAGGTATGAGGATGCTGGAAAGAGCTATGCAGCCTGTTGGGGGAGAAAAGTCATCAACAGTTTTAACCACCAGTGGATCCTGCAAGATTTATGGCTTTAGAACCATAAATGTTCCAACTGGTGCAATGGTTATGAGGGAAATCATACATAGTACATATATGTATATACATACATACATACGTACATGCATACAGTTAAAAGGGGAAAAAGGAGTGAATCTGTAACCTAAATGGAAAAGGAAGTTACTTTTGTCATTATCCATATGCTCTTAGCTAGTCGGTTAGTGATTCTCCATGTATTTGCAATTATTTATTTGTTTTTTTTTTGAAGTAGGGTTTCACACTACTCCAGGCTGACCTGAAATTTACTATGTAGTCTCAGGGTGGCCTCAAACTCATGGTGATCCACCTACCTCTGCCTCCTGAGTGCTGGGATTAAAGGTGTGTGCTACCATGCCCAGCTATTTTTTTATTTTTATTTTAACAGAGAGAGGGTGAGAGAGAGCAGGAGAATTGGTGCACCAGGGCCTCAGCCACTGCAATTGACCTCCAGATGCTTGCACCACCTAGTGGGCATATGCAACCTTGCACTTGTCTCACCTTTTTGCACCTGGCTTACATGGGATCCAGAGAGTGGGATTTTAGCACTCTCTGCTTGCAAATTGTGTGTGTGTGTGTCCAAGTCCAGCCCTGCAACTAAATTTTTCAATTTTTCAAATGCCATTTATGTTTTCAAAAATTATTCAACTGAGGCCCCTTGTAGAAGCTGCTTGGTTTCTTATTTAGAACCATAAAAGAGAATACTGTGGAGCTGGAGAGACGGATTAGTAGTTAAGGTGCTTGCCTACAAAGCCAAAGGACCCAGGTCCAATTCCCCAGGATCCATGTAACCCAGACATACAAGGTAGTGCATGCATCTGGAGTCTTTTGTGGTGGCTGAAGGTACTGAAGTGTCCATTCTCTCTCTTTCTCTCTCTCTCTCTGCTTCTTTCTCTCATAAATAAATAAATTATAAAAACCGGGCTGGAGAGATGGCTTAGCGGTTAAGCGCTTGCCTGTGAAGCCTAAGGACCCCGGTTCGAGGCTCGGTTCCCCAGATCCCACGTTAGCCAGATGCACAAGGGGGCGTACGCATCTGGAGTTCATTTGCAGAGGCTGGAAGCCCTGGTGCGCCCATTCTCTCTCTCTCCCTCTATCTGTCTTTCTGTCTGTGTCTGTCGCTCTCAAATAAATAAATAAAAATTAAAAAAAATCTAATAAATTATAAAAACCAATACTGTTTAGTTTTCTACCATTCTCTAATTTTTTAATTTGTTTTGTTTTGTGGTGTGGTTTCAGGGTAGGGTCTCACTCTATCCCAAGCTGTGCTGAATTCACTATGTAGTCTCTAAGTGGCCTTGAACTCACAGTAATCCTCCTACCTCTACCCCCAGAGTCTGGGATTAAAGGTATGCTCCACCACACCTGGCTTTCTCTAATTTTATACTGAAGTAAGCTTTTCATTCATACTTAGTTTCTTGGAGGACGTTTTCCCATTTGCTTATTCACAGCTAGCACAGCTAGAAACCATAATCTCCTTAGTTTACTAATCTGTTCCATGGCATTAAAAATCTTGTGAAAAAGACTAGTTTTTTGCAACAAGTAAATATGGAAATAGAAACTCAATAAGCAAAGCTCATCTAGCCTGTGTTAACATACTAGTACTGTGATGGGGAGATGGGTCAGTGGTTAAAGGTGCCTGAAAGAAGAAAAAGGGGGCTCTGGGGAGATAGCTTAATGGTTAAGGCACTTGGCTGCAAAGCCAAAGGACCCAGGTTTGATTCCCCAGGACCCACATAAGCCACATGCACAAGGTGGCCCATGCATCTGGAGTTCATTTGCAGGTGCTGAAGGCCCTGGTACACTCACTTCCTCACTCTCTATCTGCCTTGCTCTCTCTAATAAAAATAAAGGTTTAAAATATATTGTTTAAGAAAGAGTTGAAAAGCTAGGTGCGATGGTACATACTAATCCCAGCACTCAGGAGGCAGAGGTAGGAGGATTGATGTGAGTTTGAGGCCACCCTGAGACTACATAGTGAATTCCAGGTCAGCCTGAGCTACAGTGACACCCTACCTCGAAGAAAAAAATAAAAGGGTTGAAACCAGGCATGGTGGTGCATACCTTAAGTCCTAGCGCTTGGGAGGCAGAAGTAGAAGGATAGTGTGAGACCCTACCTCAAAAGAAAAAAAAAAAAGTCTGAAGAGATGGTGTAGTGGTTAAGGCACTTGCCCATAAAGCCTAACTACCTGAGTTCAATTCCTCAATACCTACATGTGGTGATTGGATTCAGGTGTCCCCTCTAAACTTAGGTGTTCTGAATGCTAGGTTCCCAGCTGATGGAGATTTGAGAATTAATGCCTTCTGGAGGTAGTGTATTGATGGGGGCAGGCTTATGGGTGTTATAGCCAGTTTCCCTTTGCCAGTGTTTGGCATACTCTCCTACTCCTGTTGTCCACCTGATGTTGGCTAGGAGGTGATGTCCACCCTCTGCTCATGCCACCATTTTTCCCTGTCGTCATGGAGCTTCTCCTTGAGTCTGGAAGCCAAAATAAACCTTTTTTTCTTACAAGCTACACTTGGTCTGGTGATTTCTGCCAGCAATGTGAACCTAACTGCAGCACCACGTGAAGCCAGATGCACAGTGGCATATGAATCTGGAGTTTGTTTGCAGCCCATTCTCTCTTTCTCTCTGTGCTTGCAAATAAATAGATTAAAAAATTTGTTTTAAAAAAAGAACAAACCCGGGCTGGAGAGATGGCTTAGCGGTTAAACGCTTGCCTGTGAAGCCTAAGGACCCCGGTTCGAGGCTCGGTTCCCCAGGTCCCACGTTAGCCAGATGCACAAGGGGGCGCACGCGTCTGGAGTTCGTTTGCAGAGGCTGGAAGCCCTGGCGCGCCCATTCTCTCTCTCCCTCTATCTGTCCTTCTCTCTGTGTCTGTCACTCTCAAATAAAAAAAAAAAAAATTGAAAAAAAAAAAAAAGAACAAACCCTGCAAATTCTTTTCTTTTTAATTTAATTTTATTTGAGAGAGAAAGGCAAAGAGAGAGAGAGAGAGAGAATGGGCACACTAGGGCCTTCAGCCATTGTAAATGAACTCCAGATGCTTGTGCCACCTTGTGCATCTGGTTTATGTGGGTCCTGGGGAATCAAACCTGGGTCCTTAGGCTTCCCAGGCAAACACCTTAACTGTTAAGCCATCTCTCCAGCTCTCTTTGATTCTTACAATGGGAAACGTAAGGGAACTATCTGAACAGACAGGTGTTAACATATTTTTTTGTTAGTTTGTTGTTTTTTTTTGTTTGTTTGTTTTTTTTTGAGGTAGGATCTCGCTCTAGCCCAGGCTGAGCTGGAATTCAGTATGTAGTCTCAGGCTGGCTTCAAACTGACATCAATCCTCTTACCTCTGCCTCCCAAGTGCTGGGCGTAAAGGATGCACCACCACCACACCCGGCAAGAATTTTTCTTTTCTTCTCGTCCTCCCCCACCCTCCCTTGAGTTTTGCTCTAGCCCAGGCTGACCTGGAATTCACTATGTAGTTTCAGGGTGATCTCAAACTCACAGCAATCCTCTTACCTCTGTGATGTACCACCACACCCGGCTTCTTTCTTCCTATTTTTAAAGAAGTACGGGATTCAAAAGCTAATTCTTTTGTGTGTTTGAGGCAAGAACTCATTCTAGCCCCAAATGAGCTAGAAGTCACTATGAATTTCAGGTTGGCTTTGAATTCATGGCAACTTTCCTAACTCAGTCTCCCAAATGCTGGGATTATAGACATAAACCACATTGCCCAGTTGAAAATGCTCATTCTTAAAAAATTTCCTATAATTTTCCTCTTTCTTCCTTGATTAAAGAATTTTTCTCCACTATGGAATGTGGAAGTTATAACTTTTAATTAACTTCCTAGCCACCATGTGAAGTTCATTATAGATGAAAGTGAAGTGGTTTTCTTTTATGTTTCAACCCAGTGTTAACTATTGTGTTCTCTGTGTGTGTACTACACATCTTCCTGTGGGCAAGATATCACTGGGCTGATGGTAACAAATAGAGTTCTCATCTTGTTACTTCTATGTTTTAAAATTCTGTTTAATTTTTCAGATACTAATTGTGAGCTGTCCTCAAAATTTATCCTCCCAACCTTGTCATCTATGCACTTCCACCAGGTAGACTAGTCAGGCACTTCATGGTTTCCTCAAAATGCAGAGGTAAATTACCTCAGGATCCCAGTTTCTACACAAAACACTCTCTTTCGCCAGGCGTGGTGGCGCACGCCTTTAATCCCAGCACTTGGGAGGCAGAGGTAGGAGGATCGCCGTGAGTTCAAGGCCACCCTGAGACTACAGAGTTAATTCCAGGTCAGCCTGGACCAGAGTGAGACCCTACCTCAAAAAACCAAAAAAAAAAAAAAAAAAAAAATCGCTTTGCAGGGTGCCTGGATTTGTACCAGAGATGCTCGATTTGTCCTGTTTGTATTCTCCTTCAGCAGCTGCTCAGGTTTCAGGTTTCTTGCCTTTGTGAGAAGGCTGATGTGAGTGGAAAAGCCCCTCTCTTTGTTTCTGCTCCTGCCACTCTGCGCTGCCAGCGAGGTGGGTTAGATTGAAGGTATGAACTACCATGCCTGGATTAGCTTTTACTTTCATGTGACATTGCTGGAGAACTACAAGTTTGTAATTGTAGTAACAAGAGCCTTAGGAATGGACATTTCAAAAGTTCCTGCAGATTTATACCACAAGATGATTAATTCATCTACCCTATCTTGCCATGATACAAAACACCTATGACACTTCTATCTATCCCCTGCTGTGGTATCCTCAAAAAGTGCTTTACCTGTTCAGTAATTTTGTTAACTAGAAAATAAACTTCAAAAAAGGCTTTTAAAAAAAATTCGGGCTGGAGAGATGGCTTAAGGATTAAGGCATTTGCCTGCAAAGCCAAAAGCCAAAAGCCCAGGTGTGATTCCCCAGGACCCACACAAGCCAGATGTACAAGGGGCACCTGTGTCTGCAGTTCATTTGCAGTGGCTGGAGGCCCTGGAGTTCCCATTCTCTGTCTGTCTATCTCTCTTCTCTCTATCTCATTCTCTCTCTGCTTACAAATAGTAATTTTAAAAAACTTTAAAAAATTCTATTGTCAGAATACTTTTGTTTTTTTCTGGTCAAATACTTATACTCCTTTAAGGTCTTCTTCAATTACACTCTCCAGTGGGCAGACCCCTACTCAGGAAGAGGTGTCTCTTGGGGCACATCATGGAGCCCAGCTTTAAGATGTGTTTAAGATGGATCTGAATTCCAGCTCAAAAGTGTGGAGAGAGTAGTTTTAGCTCTGGTGGTTTGTGCTTGCTGGTGTTAGTGTTTGCTGGCTGCAGTTGTTTTTGTATGCTTGGATCTATGAAAGGGAGCCAGCTTCTTCTGCCATTGATGGTATTACCCTGGACTCTGTAAGCCTGAAGTAAACCCCTTTCCTCCCAAAAGCTGTATTTGGTTGGATGTTTGGCTCAGCAATGAAAAGCTGTCTACAGCTACTAAAAATGAAGACATATGGGCTGGAGAGATGGCTTAGCGGTTAAGCGCTCGCCTGTGAAGCCTAAGGACCCCGGTTCGAGGCTCGGTTCCCCAGGTCCCACGTTAGCCAGATGCACAAGGGGGCGCACGCGTCTGGAGTTCGTTAGCAGAGGCTGGAAGCCCTGGCGCGCCCATTCTCTCTCTCTCCCTCTACCTGTCTTTCTCTCTCTGTCACTGTCAAATAAATAAATAAAAATCTTTAAAAAAAAAAATGAAGACATATCACTTCCAGTGTGCAACGCTGGGATAACTATACTAAGAACAAGTGAAAAGCTGAACAAAGCCAGGTATGGTGGCACATGCCTTTACTCCCAGCATTCGGGAGGCAGAGGTAGGAGGATTGCAGCATGGTTAGGGCCACCTGAGACTACATAGTGAATTCCAGGTCAGGCTGGGCTACAGCGAGACCCTACCTTGAAAAAAAAAAGCTTAACAAACTGAAAAGATTTAGCAAATCTTCTTAGTCCTTATTTCTTGGTCCTTATTTCTACGCTTTTATAAAAATATTTGTTAGTTAATATGCATTTATTATTTTTTGTTCCAATTTTTATTAAAAGAATAATAATGGCCTTTGAGAATATCATGCATAGTGAATCCACATGTTTTGATACAACTCTTTTTTCTTTAAAAGGGTTTGCAGTTACAACCAAAACTTAACTCTCCTGATGTATCACCAACTCTGATGTCAGTAAATAACCACCCCTCCTCCAGTCCTTCAAGACTTCTGGATTCAGTAGGAAATGCTGTCATGAGTAATAATTCTCTCCTGCTTAGTCACAGTCAGAGCCTTCGAACATGCCTAACTCAAGACAATAGTACTGCCTCTACTGTGGGTAATCTTTCTGGACCAGATCAAAATCTAGTTGCAATGGGTCAGCTGGTAGAAGTTGGAGATACTGAAGTTACAGAGAACCTGGAAGGAAGTGAACATAGGATTCTGTTGGGAGATGTGCAGGCCATTCCAATACGAATTATAGATAACCACCCAGCTCTTAGTAAGTTAAAATTATCTTACTTTTTTTAGCCTCAGTATAATTGTAGAATATAATTCTAGAAGCAAATACGGTGAGGGAAACTACTTTAGTGCAAAGGTTATGAAAAAAGTTGGTGTGTGAACACACAAAGATAATTGGAAGCTGGGTGTGGAGGTGCACGCCTTTAATCCCAGCACTTGGGAGACAGAGGTAGGAGGATCACCATGAGTTCTAGGTCACCCTGAGACTACATAATGAATTCCAGGTCAGCCTGGGCTAGAGTGAGACCCTACCTTAAAAAAAAAAAAAAAAAAAAAGTAAGTGTGGTATGGTGGTGCAAGCCTTTAATCCCAGCACTCAGAAGGCAGAGGTAGGAGGATCACTGTGAGTTTGAGGCCACCCTGAGACTACATAGTGAATTCCAGGTCAGCCTGTAGTAAAGTGAGATACCACCTTGAAAAGCAAAAACAAAAACAAAAACAAAAAAGGAACTAAGTGGTCAGATATAAAGGTTAGCATGAAGATCTGTGGTTTTAAACTTACATGTTAAATTCTGTGGAGATTGAAATGGAGTCAAGATGTGGGTACTTGAGTTTAGTCTTAACACTTTATTATCTTTATAGCTAACCCAGTCATCATAGCAGTAAACTGTTAATTCTTCCTCAATTTTTGTTTGTTTTTTTTTTTTTTTTTTGAGGTAGGGTCTCATTTTAGCACAGCTTACTCTGGCACTCACTCTGTAGTCCCAGACTGGCCTTGAACTCACAATGATTCTCCTACCTCTGCCTCTCAAGTACTAAAATTAAATGCATGTACTGCCATGCCTGGCTCTCTACTTGACTTTTTTTTTTTTTTTAATGGGAGGAAGGGATTTATTTGAAGCTTACAGATCCAAGGGAAATTCATGGTGGAAAAAGCTGGCCCCCTTTCACATATCCAAGCAGAGAGCCACAAGCTAGCAATCACACAGAAGCCTGCAGTGGCTGGAGCCCCAGAGTTCACTCTGCATACCTTAGTCTGGAATGCAGATCTGCCCCCCAGTGACAGTCTGTCTGCTAGGGGCAGAAACTACAAAGTCAACTTGACTTTCTTTTAATGAAAGTTTTCTTTAATTGAAGACATCTTTCCTTTTTTCTTTTTTTATGTTTATTATTATTAACAAGTTGTCTCATATGGATACATTTTTATTTATTTACTTATTTGGTTTTTTTGAGGTAGGGTTAGGGCTAGCCTAGGCTGACCTGGAGTTCACTATGTAGTTTCAGGGTGGCCTCGAATTCATGGCAATCCTCCTACCTCAGCCTCCCGAGTGCTAGGAGGGATTAAAGGTGTGTGCCACCATATCCAGCTCCATTTATTTATTTGAAAGAGAGAAAGAGGCAGAGAGAGAGAATGGATGAGCCAGGGCATCCTGCCACTGCAAATGAACTCCAGACACATGTGCCACCTTGTGCATCTGTCTTACGTGGGTCCTGGGGAATCAAACCTGAGTCCTTTGGCTTTGCAGGCAAAAGCACCTTAAACTTCTGAGCCATCTCTCTAGCCTTCTACTTGATTTTTGTTGTTGTTGTTCTTATTACTTCTTTTTACAGCTTCTTCTGGCCTGGGCACTTTTGTGAGAAAAGATTGGATGGATGGATGGATGGATCTTTTGTTTTGAAGTATAAATACCTTCACAGAAATATTCTTAGACCACATATTTTGCCTCCATCTTAACTATTGTTGTAGTCAGGTTCACAGTGCTGCCAGAAAACACTAGACCAAGAGCAACTTATGAGGGAAAGAAGGGTTTATTTTGGCTTACAGGCTTGAGGGGAAGCTCCATGATGGCAGGGGGAAACGATGACATGAGCAGAAGGTGGACATCAACCCCTTGCCAACATCAGGTGAACAACAGCAATAAGAAAAGTGTGCCAAACACTAGCAAGGGGGAGCTGGCTATAACACCCATAAGCCTGCCCCCAACAATACACTACCTCCAAGAGGCATTAATTCCTAACTATCAACTAGCATTCAGAACACCTAAGTTTATGGGGGACACCGGAATCAAACCATCACAACTATCATCCATCATTGTTCTGGGCAGACAAAACCAAATAGGTCCTTGTAGAAAGTTGTCCTTTTTATTTATTAGACACATACTTTCAAGTCAGTTTATCAGGGCTGGAGAGATGGCCCAGTGGATAAAGCATTTGCTGCACAGCATAGGAAGTAGAAGTCAGATTCCACCACCCACTTAAAACTGAGTGGGTGTGGAGGTCCGCCTAGAATCCCAGTGCTTGGAAGGTGGAGACAGGATCACTGGTACAAGCTGGCTAGCTGGGCTAGCTGAATCAGTGAGCTCTGTATTCAAGTGAGAGATCTTGACTCAGTAAATAAAGTGGAAAGCTATTGAAGAAGACACCCAATGTCAACCTCTGACCTCTAAATGCATGTGCACACATATGATTCCACCACATATATGCATGCATGCACAACGCATACACATTTGAAAAAAAACACACACACACACACACGCATTTATCCAGTGGGCTCTGGCAGTTGTAGCTACTGACTAACTTTAACAGATGAGGGGAAAAAAGGAATATATATGAATTTACTCTTCCAAACCCATGATAAACTTGGTGTTGTCCCCATTCTACAAACAGGGAAACCAAGAGTTAGAGAGGTAGAGTAATTCCCACAAACTCCGATCTAGTGAATAACAGATAATTGAGCCCAGGTGATTCCTGCTTTTCAAGGCAGTCTTCTATTCTGCCATATTTCCTTCTTCTGTGATGTACCACAGTGTTTTTAGGAGCACCGTTTTACAGGAAAAAAAAATTTTTTTCAAGGTAGGTTCTCACTCTAGCCTAGCCTGGCCTGGAATTCACTGTGTAGTCTCAGGGTGGCCTTGAACTCACAGCTAGTGCTGGGATTAAAGGCGTGCACCACCGTGCCTGGCAAGGAAATGTTTTTTAATCCAAATTTCCATTATTTGTGTAGTTAAATTATAATCTGAAGGATTGTTACCTGGATATGGGTTCTTGTGGTCATTCAAATCCATCTTCTATTAGTTTTCTATGTCTCTGACTAAACACCAGTCTACCTATATGATATAAACAGTAGGCGTGGTCAGTAGACTTCTGTGAGAAAGTAATAGTCCCTTTAACTGGCTCGGAATAGCAACTGAAAAACTGATATTCTTGGGAAAGTGCGTATTTCATGCTAGGCATGCCATTTGCTACTTAACAGTAGTAATACTGCTGGCAGGCTGCTGCTAGGTTAATTTGGTTGTAAGTACTTTGAAACCAGAATGGTAAGTGTATTCTAGAATGTTGCAGACAAGCAAACACATAGCTCTCAAAGCTAAGTTAAAGCTATCTTTTAAGATGTGGCACTGAGTTTTCAGCATACCAACTATTTTTCCAATTACAGGTTGGTCCTTTTTCCAAACTTCAGTTCTTTTTTCTATTTTTTGCTAGAGTCTCATGTAGTCTGGCCTGGCCTCAAACTTACTATGCAGCTGAGGGTGACCTTGAACTCCTGATCCTTTTGCCTCTACCTCCAGAGTGCTGTTATTACATCAGCCACCGTGTCTGTCTTTAAATTCATATAGTTTTAAAAACTCTAGTGTCATAAAAATATTAATGGGAAGGAGTACCATGGAAATGTGGCATCCAGACATGACAACACCACTGGACTTGTGATCTCAGGTAACCAAATGTGGTTACCTGTACAAGACCTGCTCATGATGGAGTCAGTCATCATTCTATTATGGGTAGGAGGCTTGGTGGTCCTCTCTAATGAGCTAATATGACAGACAGTTAAAGGTTGCCGGGAGGGAGGGAAATCATTCTCTTTCAAGTCATAGCTCTAATAAGAGACCAGAAGGAGTATAATGAAACCAAAGGGGATACAGGACGGTCATGTGGGATACACTAATAAACATCCACATTAAAGAATTTATAAAAGCCAGACGTGGTGACACACACCTTTAAGCCCAGCACTCGGGAGGCAGAGGATTGTCGTGAGTTCAAGGCCACTCTGAGACTACATAGTGAATTTAAGGTCAGCCTGGGCTAGAGTGAAATCCTACATGGAAAAAAAAAAAAAGTATACATATATAAGTCTGAAGAGAATGCACAGTAGTTGAAGTTGCTTATTTGCAGAGCCTGACAGCCTGGGTTTGATTCCCCGGTACCCACATAAAAGCCAGATGTACAAAGTGGCATACACATCAAAAGTTCATTTGCAGTGACAAGAGACCCTGGTGTTCCCATTCTCTCTCTTTTTCCTTAAAAACATATAAAAATATTTTTTAAAAAGCATCTATGGGCTGGACAGATGGCTTATCAGTTGAGGCGCTTGCCTGCAAAACCTAAGAACTCATGTTTGAATCTCCAGGGCCCATGTAACCGGATGCACAGTGACACAAGCATAAAATGTCACACATGCACACAAGTGGGCATGTGCATCTGGAGTTCATTCATAGCGTCTGAAGACTGGCATGCCCACTCTCTGTCTCATTCTCTCTCTCTCAAAATCAGTAATAATCTTTTAAAAAATCATCTCTTGGAGCCAGGGGTAGTGGCACATGCCTTTAATCCCAGCACTTGGTAGGCAGAGGTAGGAGGATCCCTGTGAGTACAAGGCCAACCTGAGACTACATAGTGAATTCCAGGTCAGCCTGGACTAAGGTAAGACCCTACCTAAAAAAATTATCTATTGAGCTAGAGATGGCTTAGTGTTAAAAGTGATTGCTGGCAAAGCCAAAGGATCCAAGTTTGATTCCCTAGTACCCATAGAAAGCCAGATAGATACACAAGGTGGTGCATGTGTCAGTTCATTTCCAGTAACTAGACACCCTGGCATGTACATTCTCTCTATCTGCCTCCCTCTCTCTCAAATAAATAAGTAACTAATCACATACATATATATGGTGATGGAGAGATGGGTTAGTTGTTAAGGCACTTGCCTGCGAAGCCTAAGGACCCATGTTTGACTCCCCAGATCCCACATAAGCCAGACACACAAGGTCACACCTCACAAGGTGACTCATGCATCTGGAGTTTGGTTCCAGTGGCTAGAGTCCCTGGCACACCAATTTCCTTCTCTCTTGCTTTCTCTCACTTTAACTCTCACTCTCATTAAAAAAAAAAAAAAAAAAAAAAAGTCAGTCTGTTAGGCTTGCCTCAGAAATAAAAATAATATATATATGTATATAAACATATAAATCCATGGATGCATAAAGTAACACTGAGAAATTTCAAAACATTATAGAATATGATTCTATATGTATAGAAACATTACAGAAAGAGTAGAAGCCTTACTGGGAAAACAAACAAACAAACATATCATTAGATTGCATTTATTCTAGTTCTAGAATAAGCAAATCTCTGTGGTGGAAGAAAAATGAAAATAGCTACTTCCTCAATTTGATGAGTACTATGTCTCTGCAAAATTCATGCCTTGAACCTACTCACCAGTGCCACAGTATGAGCAGGTGAGCCTTTGGGAGTTAGTAATTAGGTGTTGAGGACAGATCCCTCATCAAAGGAGAATGGATTAGTGCCTTCTTAAAAGAGACCTAAACCGGGAGTGGTGGCGCACGCCTTTAATCCCAGCACTCGGGCGGCAGAGATAGGAGGATCACCGTGAGTTCAAGGCCACCCTGAGACTACATAGTGAATTCCAGGTCAGCCTGAGCCAGAGTGAGACCCTACCTCGAAAAACCAAAAATAAATAATAATAAAGAGATACCAAACTCCATTCCACAGTGAGAGAAAATGCTGTCCATGAAACAGGAAGTGGACTTTCACAGATACCACATCTGACAGCAGGTCTGGAACTTTCTGGTGTCCAGTACTATGAGAGACACATTCATGTTGTTTATTAGCTACCTACATGCTATTAGGACATTTTACAACATCCTGACCAAACTAGGGCAATGGGGAGGGAAACTGGCTGAGAAGAAATGTAAGAGAACTTTGGCTGGGGGCTATAGCTCAATGGTAGCATGCTTATCTAGCAGGCATAAGAACCTGGGTTCCATCCCTAGCACCACAAGAAAATTTTTTTTTTTTTTTTTTTTTTTTTGAGTAAGGTATCACTCTTACTTCATGCTGACCTTGAATTCACAGTAGTCTCAGGGTGGCCTCCAACACACACAGCAATCCTCCTACCTCAGCCTCCCAACTGTTAGGATTAAGAATGTCTTGTCTTTTCTTTCTTTCTTTTTTTTTTTTTTTTTTTTTTTGGTTTTTCAAGGTAGAGTCTCACTCTAGTCCAGGCTGAGCTGGAATTCACTATGTAATCTCAGGATGGCCTTGAGCTCATGGTGATTGATCCTACCTCTATCTCCCGAGTGCTGGGATTAAAGGTGTGTGCCACCATACCCAGCTTTAAAACTTTCATATCTTGATGAAGATCTAGATATTTCATTTTTATACCATATGTACTAGTCAAAGTCAACAAATGTTAACTTATATTTGGGTATGTTTCATTGAATATAAATATCTTATCAAAAGAAAAATCAACAAACATATTTTGAATTTGAGCTAATATACATACTAAAGTATTTAGGGAAAGAGTATTGTTGTCTGAAGTCATAAAAACATAAAGAAAAAAAAAACATAAAGAAGGGCTGGAGAGATGGCTTAGCGGTTAAGCGCTTGCCTGTGAAGCCTAAGGACCCCGGTTCGAGGCTCGGTTCCCCAGGTCCCACGTTAGCCAGATGCACAAGGGGGTGCACGCGTCTGGAGTTCGTTTGCAGAGGCTGGAAGCTCTGGCGCGCCCATTCTCTCTCTGTCCCTCTGTCTTTCTCTCTGTGTCTGTCACTCTCAAATAAATAAATAAATAAATTTAAAAAAAAAAAAACCATAAAGAAGTCTGAATGTGACCCTGAACAGATGTGGGAAAACAAGCAAATATATTATGCAATCTAGGTTATGGTCATTGCAACTTGTTTGCAACTGTTGTAAGTGGAAATTTTTGTAATACTGGAACAAAAAAATACACAATCACTAGACTTCAAAAAAGCATATTAACTTTTTGGATTTTTTTGTTTGATTTTAAAGTTGAAGAAAATCCAGAAGATATGAGCCAAGTTAAACAAGAGCCCAAAGACTCAACATTGTCTATGGAAGCAAAAAAATTTTTGGAGTTTAAGAAATTATCTGCCACATAAAAATTTTGAGAGCTTTCAGAATTTACAACTCTAGTGACCTCTGAGGTCTTAGAAAAGAAGATATTGTCAAAGCCTAACATTGTAAAAACTGAACTGAAGATGGGTTTGATGAGCAGCTTTGACTAAAAACTGGTATATTTGTTGCCAATTCCATATTTTTATGTCTCTTAAAAGTTTTGCTTTCTTATTTTATATCAGTTCCTTTGGTTTTTATTTTTTAGTTCCTTTGTTTTTTCATTATCTAATAAGGCCAGTATTTCAAAAGAGATCTGACTTTACCCACAGTAATTTACTCAGAATACAGAGTTATTTATCTCATCCCTGGAGATATCCAATTTTAGTTCTTTAAAGACCAACATGAAAGATAGTGTATATCTGGGTGTTTATATGTCATGTGTTTTAAAGTTGTGAAGAAATGTTTAATTTGACAAATTAGGGAATAATTGTAAGCAAGAGATGTGACATAACAACACAAGGCCGGCCTGCCCCTCTGAAGACCGCAGCTGCAGGTCACCGCTTCTTCGTTGTGCTTCCAGCTCGAAACCAACCATGTGTTTACGGCCCCTCATAGTCGGCTCAGTGTGGTAAGTACTAGGTATTATAACTGAATTAATGAGGTAAGCAACACGTATCGGTGTATACTGCATAAATTTATACTATATTAGAGCACCTTCTTGAACTAGAAAGATGAAAAACATCAGAGAATTTGGAAAGAAAAGAATTCTGTGCTGTTAGCAGATAATTTGGGAGAACTTCTGATAATAGCAGAATTTTTTTCTTTTGTTTTGAAGATACGATTTTAGTTGTTGTTTTTTTAAGAATTTAAATGGTATTTACTTTTTTTTTTCTTTTGGTTTTTTGAGGTAGGGTTTCACTCTAGCCCAGGCTGACCTGGAATTCACCATGGAGTCTCAGGGTGGCCTCGAACTCACGGTAATCCACCTACCTCTGCTTCCCAAGAGCTGGGATTAAAGGCGTGTGCTACCACACCTGGTTTTTTTTTTTTTTTTTTTTTTTTTTTTGAGTTTGGGTTTTACTCTAGCCCAGGTTGACCTGGAATTCAATATGTAGTCTCAGGGTGGCCTTGAACACACAGTAATCCTCCTACCTCTGCCCTCCAAATGCTGGGATTAAAGGTGTGCATCACATACCTGGCTGTATTTACACTTTTTGTACCAGAATTTTCATTAAATTGATAGTATAAGATTTATATATTTCAAGTAAAATATATATAGCTTGAAATTTAGTTCATATTTAAAAATTTTTAAATAACTTATCTTGGGCTGTGGAGATGGCTTAGCAGTTAAAGGGCTTGCCTGCAAAGCTTAAGTACCCATGATTGATTCTCCATGCCCCACATAAGCCAGATGTACAAGGTGACACAGTGTGCAAGGTCGCACATGCGTACCAGGTGGCACATGCATCTGGAATTTGATTACAATGGCTGGAGGCCTGGCACATCAATTCTGTCTCCCTTGCTCTCTCGTATTAAAATAAAAGCTGGGGTGGTGGTGCACTCCTTTAATCCCAGCACTTGGTAGGCAGAGGTAGGAGGATGGCCATGAGTTTGAGGCCACCCTGCAACTACATAGTGAATTCCAGGTCAGCCTGAGCTAGAGTGAAACTCTACCTCAAAAAACCAAACCTAAAATGTCTGATCTCATTAGGTAGGAGGATTGCCATGACCTCAAGGCCAGTCTGGGACTACAGAGTGAGTTCTAGATCAGCCTGGGCTAGAGTGAGACCCTACCTCAAAAAAAAAAAAAAAGTTATTAAGTATATTTACTATAAATACCAAATATCTGCCAATCAGTATATCTATTATACAATTGTTTTCTGAGAGAGTGGCAGACTAGAGATTTCAAATATAACTGTCAAAGAATCAGCATAACTGGCTATGGTTGCAAATACCTGTAATCTCAGGACTCATGAGGTGGAGGCAGTTACTAGTACTGTGAGTTTTAGGTCAGCCTGGGCTACATAGCAAGACCCTACATAAAAAGAGTGGGGAAAAAAAAAACCTAAAAGATTTTGTTTTTCCAGAGACTATTTATAGGTATATTTTTTAAAAATAAGGATTTCAAGTGGATATTAATGTTTAATATTCAAAGCATGAACAATATAATACAAAATTGAACATTAATGCTTTACATGGGTATCAGTCATTTGGCTTTTCAAAGTCCAAGCTCCCATTAGTTCACTTTGTTTCAGGTCCATAATGTGTATCTAAATATAAAACACTCTTATTTTAGAAATAGGTGCAATTCTAAGATCCCTTTATCTTTACATTTATATCCTATTCAATGGAAAGTTTACTTTTTTATTTAAGGCAGCATTAATATTTAGTCACATACATGATTTTTAGTAGGAACTGTTTTCTGAAGAACTGAAAACATTTGATGCCATCATTTGTAGAGACAGGCTGCTAAACTGAGTATGTTAGACTAAGTTCAACACAAATCTTGGTTACCTCAAACCCTGCTTTTTTTTCTTAGTCTACGTGTACTTAAAAGGAATAAGTCCAAATTAATATATAGTTTGTAATTGTACTATACTGTAGGTAATAGTGTTTTCATTTCTTATTTTTTATGGAAGATTTTTAAGAAGTAATAGGTCTGCATCTTCCAATACGATATAAGTTTATTGTTACTTCAGTAGTTGAACTGTATTATTGTTGTTATTATTATTTTTGGGAGACATTCCTTTCCTTTATGGTGTTGGGTTGCTAAGGAGAAATGCTTGTTGAGATACAAATTAGTCAATTTCCTATGAGAATGTGAAATACCAAAGGATTCAGAGTTTGATACCTAATCAAGAACAAACATAGTTAAAATATACTTCTGTCACATCATTCTGTATGAACATCTATTCTGTTACTGTTTTTTATCATGAGGACAGAAAATTACATGTATCCTTCCTATACAAACAAGAACAAAGAAAAAAAACCAAGTGTGAAAGTTTAAATCCTTAATTACACATCCTTTTGTTTTTTAGGTAGAAACTGGAACAATTAATATTTTTGTATATATAAATGAGTAGCTCTATAAAATATGGGTTTCTAAATGGGTATAAAAATTATTCATTCTCTAAGTGCATGTTTAATCACAGTGTCAGTATTGATGTTTAAAGGTGCTCAGCATCATTTTTTAAACTATGTTTACATATTTAAAATTTTATAATTATTTTAAAGTGCACTGGGTCTTAAATTCAAGTGCATAAAATTTTCAGTATCTGTATTTGGACTTCTCCTAATGACTCTGCAGCAAAGCTCAACATATGTTTTTTTGTGTCATGTGTTACAAGATATGATATTTACAGTAGTGAATTGGACATTCAAAATTTACAATTACAGCTTAGTTTGTTTCTTCATTGTAGTTTTTATGATCTGCACCTCCAAGTGAACTACACACCAGTAAATTATAGATACACAGCCATGGTGATAGTAACTTTCTGTTTAAGGAGATAGCATACTTCAAAAGCTTTAACATCTTATGCAAGGTGAATGTTTCCTAAATATCACACAAGTGATAAAAGCATAAGTTTTGGAATCCAATCCTGCATTACAGTTTCTAATTTTGGAGCCCACCAGCTTGTATTTTATCTTCTTTATATTCTGTCAAAATATATACTTAATTATGTGGGTATGAGATATTGTTTACTTTGTACTAGGTTTGTAAAGAGATTAAAAATATGTGTGCATATATATATGTATATATATATTGTAACTTAATGTACAATGTTCATATTATAATGTAATTTTTCATTAAAAAATCCTATGTTTTTCTTATGTGTTAGTTTGTTAAAATACACTTTTCCCACCAGGCATGGTGGCTCACACCTTTAATCCCAGCACTTGAAAGGCAGAGGTGGGAGGATCACTGTGAGTTCGAGGCCACCCTGAGACTACATAGTGAATTCCAGGTCAGCCTGAGACCCTACCTTGGACAACCAAAAAACAAAACAAACAAACAAAAAATATATACTTTTCTGGGCTGGAGAGATGGCTTAGCAGTTAAGGCATTTGCCTGCAAAGCCAAAGGATCCCGGTTCGACTCTCCAGGGCCCATATAAGCCAGATGCACAAGGGGGTGCATGCATCTGGCATTCATTTGCAGTGGCTGGAGGCCCTTGCACACCCATTCTCTCTCCCTCTGTCTGCCTCTTTCTCTCAAATAAATAAATAAAAATAAAGTTTAAAGTGTGTGTGTGTGTGTGTGTGTGTGTGTGTATTTTTTTTTCCTAACCAGGCGTGGTGGCATATACCATTAATCTCAGCACTAGGGATGCTGAGGTAGGAGGATTGCCATGAATTCAAGGCCAGCCTGAGACTACAGAGTGAATTCTAGGATAGCCTGGGCTAGAGCGAGACCCTATCTTGACCTCCCCCAAAATTATATATATATATACACACACACACACAAACACACACACGCTTTTCCTGGAGATAATGGAAGTTTTGTTCTTCTTAAATAAGATGGTGAATAAATAATACCTGAGAATTTTGGCTGGATATTTGTCAACTTGAAGCTTGAAAGCTTTTAAATGTAACTACTATGAACATTACATGTGGAGGTATATGAACCAAGCATCAACATCTTAAAGTAATATGTATAATAAAGTCATGAACAAGTTGGAGAAATGGCTCAGTGGTTAAAGGCGCTTACTTGCAAAGCATGATGGCCCAGGTTCAATTCCCCTGTACCCACAAAGTGGCACATGTATCTGAAGTTCATTTACAGTGGCAAGAGGCCTTAGCACACCTATTATCCTCTCTCTCCCCCTCCTTTTAAATAATAAAAAAAAATTTTTTCTAGGGTCTCACTGTAGCCCAGGCTGACCTGGAACCCACTCTGTAGCCCAAGGCTGGCCTCAAAGTCACAGCAATCCCCCTACCTCTGCCTCCTGAGTACTAGGATTAAAGATGTGAGTCACTGGGCTGGAGCTTAGTGGTTAAGGTGTTTGCCTGCAAAGCCAAAGGATCCCGGTTTGATTCTCCAGGACCCATGTAAGCCAAATGCACAAGGGGGTGCATGCGTCTGGAGTTCATTTACAGAGGCTGGAGGCCTTGGCACACCCATTCTCTCTCTCTCTGTCTCTCTCTCTCTCTCTCTCTCTCTCTCCCTCTCCCTCCCCCTCCCCCTCTCCTTCTCCCTCCCTCTCTCTCTTTCCCCCTGTTTCCCTCCGTCTTTCTCAAATAAATAATAAAAAATAAAATAAAGGTGTGAGCCACTATGCACAGCAATAAAGATTTTTATTTATTTTTATTTGAGAGAGAGGCAGACAGAAAGAGAATGGACATATCAGGGCCTTCAGCCACTGCAAATGAACTCCAGATGCATGTGCCACCTTGTGCATCTGGCTTACACGGGTCCTGAGGAGTTAAATCTAGGTCCTTTGGCTTTGCAGGCAAGCACCTTAACTGCTAAGCCATCTCTTCAGCCCAAGAATTTTAGTTTTAGTTTTTTTTTTTTCAGGGTAGGGTCTTACTATCTAGCCCAGGCTGACCTGGAATTCACTATGTAGTTTCAGGGTGGCCTCAAACTCACAGCGATTCTCTTACCTTTGCCTCCTGAGTGCTGAGATTAAGGCATGCACCACCACATCCAGCAAGAATATATATATGCATGAGAAGCCAGGTGTGGTGGCACATGCCTTTAATCCCAGCACTCAGGAGGTAGAAGTGGGAGGATTGCCATGAGTTCAAGGTCAGCCTGAGCTAGAGTAAACCCTACCTTGAAAAAGAAAAAGAAGAAGAAGAAAGAAAAATATGTGAGCCAGGCGTGGTAGTGCACATCTTGAATCCCAGCATTTAGGAGGCAGAGATAGGAGGATTGCTGTGAGTTCAAGTCCACCCTGAGATTACATAGTGAATTCCAGGTCAGCCTGGGCTAGACAGTGAGACCCTACCTCGACCGCCCCCACAAAAAAAGTCAAGTAATTTTTTTTCTCCATGTATTGGCAAACAATCTTCAAACAATGAGTCATGGATTGGAGGATTAGAGGGACAATAGGACTATATGGTTAAAACAGAAAGGATTGTTCATATTTTATCCCTTCTTCCTTTCTGTTTTTTTAAAATACTATAGAAAATATTTTAAATATTTTATTTATTTACTTATTTGTGAGAAAGAGGCAGATAGAGAAAGAATGGGTATGCCAGGGCCTCTAGCCACCACAGATGAACTCCAGATGTGCCACCCTGTGCACCTGGGTTTGAGTCCCCAGCACCCACGTAAAGCGAGACACACAAGTGGTACATGTGTCTGGAGTTCATTTGCAGTGGCTAGAGGACCTGGCACACACACCTCTCTCTCTCTCTCATACACACACACACACACACACACACACATAAATAAAAGTGCAAAAGGAAAGAAATAATAGGGGCTGGAAAGATGGCTTAGCAGTAAGGCACTTGCCTGCAAAGCCAAAGGACCCAGGTTCAGTTCCCTAGGACCCATGTAAGCCAGATGCACAAGGTGGTACATGCATCTGGAATTTGCAGCAGCTGGAGGCACTGGTACACTCATTCTTTCTCTCTCTGTATATATGTGTGTGTGTGTGTGTATTATATGTGTGTGTATATATATATAATCTGCTCCCCTTAAATAAAAATTAAAACAAAAAAATTTTAATTTATTGTATTAGAGAGAGACACTGGGTGTGCCAGGGCTCCAGCCACTACAAACAAACTCCAAACACAAGTGCCACATTGAGCATCTGGCTTACATGCACACTGGAGAATTGAACCTGGGCCCTTAGGCTTCATAGGCAAGTGCCTGAACTGCTCAGCTATCTCTCCAGCCTGAAAAAAATTTTTAACCAAAAATAATCTAGCCTGGCGTAGAGGTACATGCCTTTAATCCTAGCACTCAGGAGGCAAATGTAGGAGGATCACCATGAGTTCAAGGCCAGCCTGAGATTACATAGTGAATTCAGGTCAACCTGGGCTAGAGCAAGACCCTGCCTCAAAAACCCATAATAATAATAATCTGCCAAATGCTGGAAAGAGGGATCAGTAGTTAAAGGCACTCACTTGCAAAGCCTGGTAGCCTGAGTTCAATTCCTCAGCACCCACATAAAGCCAGATGCACAGGGTAGCACATGCATCTGGAGTTTATTTTCAGTAGCAAAAGGCCCTGGGTACCCATTCTTTCTCATTTTCTCTCCCTCTCTCTTTCTCCTCATAAATAAATAGACTTTTGTTTTGTTTTGTTTTGTTTTGTTTTGTTTTGTTTTTCAAGGTAGGGTCTTACTGAATTCCTGACTGACCTGGAATTCACTTATGTAATCTCAAGGTAGCCTTGAACTCATGGCAATCATACCTCTGCCTCCCAAGTACTGGGTACATTTAAGACAAATTGAAATAATACAGGGCTAAAGATGCATGAGGGGGTGCATGCATATGGAGTTCGTTTGCAGTGGATGGAGGCCCTGGCACGCCCATTCTCTTTCTCTTTCTCTAAAATAAATAAATATTAAAAAAAGAAGCAAACAAACAAAAAAAGAAATAATACAGTGCTAAAAGTCGTAACCAGTTGGGCGTGGTGGCACATGTCTTTAATCCCAGCATTTGGGAGGCAGAAGTAGTAGGATCATCACAAGTTCGAGGCCACCCTGACACTACATAGTGAATTCTAGGCCAGCCCGGAGTAGAGTGAGACCTTACCTCGAAAAACAAAACAAAAATTTAAGACTCATTTGTTAATGGTGCTAAAGTAGTTTTTTAAAAACCATTGTATATTGATATGGAAGGAGTGGTGGTTTGATTCAAGTGTCCTTCATAAACTTGGGTATTCTGAAATGCTATGGCCCTAGCTGGTGGCAATTTGGGAATTGGATTCTCCTGAAGACAATGTATTGTTGGGGGCAGGCTTATGGGTGTTATAGCCACCTTCCCCTTGCCAATATTTGGCACATACTCCTGCAGTTGTCCACCTGATGTTGGCCAGAAGGTATTGTCCACCCTCTTCTCATACCATTGTTTTCCCCTGCCATCATGGAGCTTCTCCTTGAGTCTGTAAGCCAAAATAAAACTTTTTTTCCCACAAGCTGTTCTTGGTCAGGTGCTTTCTACCAGCAACATGAAGCTAACTGCAACAAAAGCCTTCCACAATATGCTTATAAAATCAGAACTGTGACAGCCGGGCATGGTGGCACACACCTTTAATACCAGCACTTGGGAGGCAGAGGTAGGAGGATCCTTCTGAGTTTGAGACTACACCCTGAGACTACATAGTAAATTCTAGGTCAGCCTGGATTTGTGAGTTTGAGGCAAGCCTGAGACTACATAGTGAATTCCAGGTCAGCTTGGGCTGGAGTTGGACCCTACCTTTAAAAAAAAAAAAATGGTGTGAGGGACTGGAGATACAGCTTAGTGGTTAAGGTGCTTGCTTGCTTGCTCAGCTGAAGGACCCAGGTTCGATTCCCTAGAACCCACATAAGTCAGATGCACATGGTGGCACATGCATCTGGAATTTTTCAGTGGCTAGAGGCCCTGTCATGCCCATTTTCTCTCTATCTGCCTCTTTCAAATAAAAATAAAATATAAAATGGGTTTTATTTATTATTATTATACATTTAAAAATGGATATCAATGTATGGGATGTGAAAATGCCTTTGGACAGTGATTTTTAAAATATTATTTATTTATTTATTTATTTGAGAGAGAAAGAAACAGATAGAGAATGGGCATGACAGGGCCTCCAGCCACTGCAAACAAACTCTAGATGCATGTGCCACCTTGTGCATCTGGCTTTCGTGGGTCCTGGAGATCAAACCTTGGTCCTTTGGCTTTGCAGGCAAGTGACTTAATGACTAAGCTATCTCTCCAGCCCCAAAATGCCTTTGGATTTTTGTTATATTCATAGCTTTCTAAAATGTATAAGATAATATGGATATCAAGTTCATGTGGAAAGATAAACATTTCCTGCTTTTCTATTTTCTACTTTTGACTAGGGGATACTAGTCACTCTTGTTGAAGGAAACAATTAAAAATATATTCCATTTAATTGCAGAGAAATAGAAATATTTATGTAGGATAGATTGCTGATATGGATTTTATTCCTTTAATTTTTTTATGCTAGTGCTGGGCAATAAATCTATGGCTTCAAACATGCTAAGTAAAATCTCTACTACTCAGCTACATTCCTCACCCTGCTTTATTTCTTAAAGAAATTGTTGCTGTACATAGTGATGCATGCATGCCTATAATCCAGCACTCAAGAGGCTGGAGGCAAGAGGATTATGAATTTGAGGTCAATCCAGGCTATTTTCTACATAGCAAGAACCTGAAAAAAAGGCTGGGGATATAGCTCAGTGTCAGAACACTTGCGTAGCGTGTGCAAGGCTCTGGGTTCAATTTCTAATATCACACTCACACATGTGTGCACACATGCGCGTGCACACACACACACACGAGGAATTTAAGCAGAAGCTAAAGGAGAAAGTAAGATAAAAAAGCTATCCTTTAATAGGTATAAAACAATGTCTGGCTTTTAGAGTAACAGACTTCATGTAAGTTGCATGACTAATTCTTTATTAATGCGGTCTTTATTTCCTTGGAAACACTGAGATCATTTTAATTTTTAATTATACCAGAGTTTACAGTTCTGTAGATTTAAAACTCTATACTAGTAAGCACAGAGATATAACTACTCACTTCTACTTTTAAAAATATGAAGCAGGAAAAGGTGGCTAAAGTGATTATGAATTTCATTTAGTTACAAGTTGTGGTTCTTTTGGTTTGGTTTGGTTGGTTTGGTTTGGTTTGGTTTTTCAAGGTAGTGTTTCATTCTAATCCAGGTTAACCTGGAATTCACTATGGAGTCTCAGGGTGTGCACCACCATGCCCAGCAAGTTGTGGGGTTTTTGTTTTGTTGTTGTTTTCTGGGTTTTGTTTGTTTGTTTGTTTTGTCTTTTTTGTTTTTTTTCAAGGTAGGGTCTTACTGTAGCTCAGGCTGACCTGGAATTCACTATGGAGTCCCAGGCTGGCCTCGAACTCATGATGATCCTCCTACCTCTGCCTTTAATCCCAGCACTCGGGAGGCAAAGGTGAGAGGATCGCCGTGAGTTCGAGGCCACCCTGAGACTCCATAGTGAATTCCAGGTCAGCCTGGGCTAGAGTGAGACCCTACCTCGAAAAACCAAAAAAAAAAAAAAAAAAAAAAAAAGAGAGAGAGAGAGTCTGGTTAGAAGTACCCTGTAGAAGTGGATAACACTGTTCCCAAAAGCCATAGATTGTTAAAGTTGGGATACCTTCCAGTCACTTCTTGGTCAGGGAGGATCCTGCTGCTTCCAAAATATTATAGGATATTCCCCAGGTGCTTGTTTACCCAGTAGAACTAGATGGTAAGACTGTACTGCTAAAGACACCACATGCTTGAGCTTCAGGTCACTGAGAAATCAAGCTGAACTGGAAGCCTCCTCCCTGTGGACTAGGTATGAGGATGCTGGAAAGAGCTATGCAGCCTGTTGGGGGAGAAAAGTCATCAACAGTTTTAACCACCAGTGGATCCTGCAAGATTTATGGCTTTAGAACCATAAATGTTCCAACTGGTGCAATGGTTATGAGGGAAATCATACATAGTACATATATGTATATACATACATACATACGTACATGCATACAGTTAAAAGGGGAAAAAGGAGTGAATCTGTAACCTAAATGGAAAAGGAAGTTACTTTTGTCATTATCCATATGCTCTTAGCTAGTCGGTTAGTGATTCTCCATGTATTTGCAATTATTTATTTGTTTTTTTTTTGAAGTAGGGTTTCACACTACTCCAGGCTGACCTGAAATTTACTATGTAGTCTCAGGGTGGCCTCAAACTCATGGTGATCCACCTACCTCTGCCTCCTGAGTGCTGGGATTAAAGGTGTGTGCTACCATGCCCAGCTATTTTTTTATTTTTATTTTAACAGAGAGAGGGTGAGAGAGAGCAGGAGAATTGGTGCACCAGGGCCTCAGCCACTGCAATTGACCTCCAGATGCTTGCACCACCTAGTGGGCATATGCAACCTTGCACTTGTCTCACCTTTTTGCACCTGGCTTACATGGGATCCAGAGAGTGGGATTTTAGCACTCTCTGCTTGCAAATTGTGTGTGTGTGTGTCCAAGTCCAGCCCTGCAACTAAATTTTTCAATTTTTCAAATGCCATTTATGTTTTCAAAAATTATTCAACTGAGGCCCCTTGTAGAAGCTGCTTGGTTTCTTATTTAGAACCATAAAAGAGAATACTGTGGAGCTGGAGAGACGGATTAGTAGTTAAGGTGCTTGCCTACAAAGCCAAAGGACCCAGGTCCAATTCCCCAGGATCCATGTAACCCAGACATACAAGGTAGTGCATGCATCTGGAGTCTTTTGTGGTGGCTGAAGGTACTGAAGTGTCCATTCTCTCTCTTTCTCTCTCTCTCTCTGCTTCTTTCTCTCATAAATAAATAAATTATAAAAACCGGGCTGGAGAGATGGCTTAGCGGTTAAGCGCTTGCCTGTGAAGCCTAAGGACCCCGGTTCGAGGCTCGGTTCCCCAGATCCCACGTTAGCCAGATGCACAAGGGGGCGTACGCATCTGGAGTTCATTTGCAGAGGCTGGAAGCCCTGGTGCGCCCATTCTCTCTCTCTCCCTCTATCTGTCTTTCTGTCTGTGTCTGTCGCTCTCAAATAAATAAATAAAAATTAAAAAAAATCTAATAAATTATAAAAACCAATACTGTTTAGTTTTCTACCATTCTCTAATTTTTTAATTTGTTTTGTTTTGTGGTGTGGTTTCAGGGTAGGGTCTCACTCTATCCCAAGCTGTGCTGAATTCACTATGTAGTCTCTAAGTGGCCTTGAACTCACAGTAATCCTCCTACCTCTACCCCCAGAGTCTGGGATTAAAGGTATGCTCCACCACACCTGGCTTTCTCTAATTTTATACTGAAGTAAGCTTTTCATTCATACTTAGTTTCTTGGAGGACGTTTTCCCATTTGCTTATTCACAGCTAGCACAGCTAGAAACCATAATCTCCTTAGTTTACTAATCTGTTCCATGGCATTAAAAATCTTGTGAAAAAGACTAGTTTTTTGCAACAAGTAAATATGGAAATAGAAACTCAATAAGCAAAGCTCATCTAGCCTGTGTTAACATACTAGTACTGTGATGGGGAGATGGGTCAGTGGTTAAAGGTGCCTGAAAGAAGAAAAAGGGGGCTCTGGGGAGATAGCTTAATGGTTAAGGCACTTGGCTGCAAAGCCAAAGGACCCAGGTTTGATTCCCCAGGACCCACATAAGCCACATGCACAAGGTGGCCCATGCATCTGGAGTTCATTTGCAGGTGCTGAAGGCCCTGGTACACTCACTTCCTCACTCTCTATCTGCCTTGCTCTCTCTAATAAAAATAAAGGTTTAAAATATATTGTTTAAGAAAGAGTTGAAAAGCTAGGTGCGATGGTACATACTAATCCCAGCACTCAGGAGGCAGAGGTAGGAGGATTGATGTGAGTTTGAGGCCACCCTGAGACTACATAGTGAATTCCAGGTCAGCCTGAGCTACAGTGACACCCTACCTCGAAGAAAAAAATAAAAGGGTTGAAACCAGGCATGGTGGTGCATACCTTAAGTCCTAGCGCTTGGGAGGCAGAAGTAGAAGGATAGTGTGAGACCCTACCTCAAAAGAAAAAAAAAAAAGTCTGAAGAGATGGTGTAGTGGTTAAGGCACTTGCCCATAAAGCCTAACTACCTGAGTTCAATTCCTCAATACCTACATGTGGTGATTGGATTCAGGTGTCCCCTCTAAACTTAGGTGTTCTGAATGCTAGGTTCCCAGCTGATGGAGATTTGAGAATTAATGCCTTCTGGAGGTAGTGTATTGATGGGGGCAGGCTTATGGGTGTTATAGCCAGTTTCCCTTTGCCAGTGTTTGGCATACTCTCCTACTCCTGTTGTCCACCTGATGTTGGCTAGGAGGTGATGTCCACCCTCTGCTCATGCCACCATTTTTCCCTGTCGTCATGGAGCTTCTCCTTGAGTCTGGAAGCCAAAATAAACCTTTTTTTCTTACAAGCTACACTTGGTCTGGTGATTTCTGCCAGCAATGTGAACCTAACTGCAGCACCACGTGAAGCCAGATGCACAGTGGCATATGAATCTGGAGTTTGTTTGCAGCCCATTCTCTCTTTCTCTCTGTGCTTGCAAATAAATAGATTAAAAAATTTGTTTTAAAAAAAGAACAAACCCGGGCTGGAGAGATGGCTTAGCGGTTAAACGCTTGCCTGTGAAGCCTAAGGACCCCGGTTCGAGGCTCGGTTCCCCAGGTCCCACGTTAGCCAGATGCACAAGGGGGCGCACGCGTCTGGAGTTCGTTTGCAGAGGCTGGAAGCCCTGGCGCGCCCATTCTCTCTCTCCCTCTATCTGTCCTTCTCTCTGTGTCTGTCACTCTCAAATAAAAAAAAAAAAAATTGAAAAAAAAAAAAAAGAACAAACCCTGCAAATTCTTTTCTTTTTAATTTAATTTTATTTGAGAGAGAAAGGCAAAGAGAGAGAGAGAGAGAGAATGGGCACACTAGGGCCTTCAGCCATTGTAAATGAACTCCAGATGCTTGTGCCACCTTGTGCATCTGGTTTATGTGGGTCCTGGGGAATCAAACCTGGGTCCTTAGGCTTCCCAGGCAAACACCTTAACTGTTAAGCCATCTCTCCAGCTCTCTTTGATTCTTACAATGGGAAACGTAAGGGAACTATCTGAACAGACAGGTGTTAACATATTTTTTTGTTAGTTTGTTGTTTTTTTTTGTTTGTTTGTTTTTTTTTTGAGGTAGGATCTCGCTCTAGCCCAGGCTGAGCTGGAATTCAGTATGTAGTCTCAGGCTGGCTTCAAACTGACATCAATCCTCTTACCTCTGCCTCCCAAGTGCTGGGCGTAAAGGATGCACCACCACCACACCCGGCAAGAATTTTTCTTTTCTTCTCGTCCTCCCCCACCCTCCCTTGAGTTTTGCTCTAGCCCAGGCTGACCTGGAATTCACTATGTAGTTTCAGGGTGATCTCAAACTCACAGCAATCCTCTTACCTCTGTGATGTACCACCACACCCGGCTTCTTTCTTCCTATTTTTAAAGAAGTACGGGATTCAAAAGCTAATTCTTTTGTGTGTTTGAGGCAAGAACTCATTCTAGCCCCAAATGAGCTAGAAGTCACTATGAATTTCAGGTTGGCTTTGAATTCATGGCAACTTTCCTAACTCAGTCTCCCAAATGCTGGGATTATAGACATAAACCACATTGCCCAGTTGAAAATGCTCATTCTTAAAAAATTTCCTATAATTTTCCTCTTTCTTCCTTGATTAAAGAATTTTTCTCCACTATGGAATGTGGAAGTTATAACTTTTAATTAACTTCCTAGCCACCATGTGAAGTTCATTATAGATGAAAGTGAAGTGGTTTTCTTTTATGTTTCAACCCAGTGTTAACTATTGTGTTCTCTGTGTGTGTACTACACATCTTCCTGTGGGCAAGATATCACTGGGCTGATGGTAACAAATAGAGTTCTCATCTTGTTACTTCTATGTTTTAAAATTCTGTTTAATTTTTCAGATACTAATTGTGAGCTGTCCTCAAAATTTATCCTCCCAACCTTGTCATCTATGCACTTCCACCAGGTAGACTAGTCAGGCACTTCATGGTTTCCTCAAAATGCAGAGGTAAATTACCTCAGGATCCCAGTTTCTACACAAAACACTCTCTTTCGCCAGGCGTGGTGGCGCACGCCTTTAATCCCAGCACTTGGGAGGCAGAGGTAGGAGGATCGCCGTGAGTTCAAGGCCACCCTGAGACTACAGAGTTAATTCCAGGTCAGCCTGGACCAGAGTGAGACCCTACCTCAAAAAACCAAAAAAAAAAAAAAAAAAAAATCGCTTTGCAGGGTGCCTGGATTTGTACCAGAGATGCTCGATTTGTCCTGTTTGTATTCTCCTTCAGCAGCTGCTCAGGTTTCAGGTTTCTTGCCTTTGTGAGAAGGCTGATGTGAGTGGAAAAGCCCCTCTCTTTGTTTCTGCTCCTGCCACTCTGCGCTGCCAGCGAGGTGGGTTAGATTGAAGGTATGAACTACCATGCCTGGATTAGCTTTTACTTTCATGTGACATTGCTGGAGAACTACAAGTTTGTAATTGTAGTAACAAGAGCCTTAGGAATGGACATTTCAAAAGTTCCTGCAGATTTATACCACAAGATGATTAATTCATCTACCCTATCTTGCCATGATACAAAACACCTATGACACTTCTATCTATCCCCTGCTGTGGTATCCTCAAAAAGTGCTTTACCTGTTCAGTAATTTTGTTAACTAGAAAATAAACTTCAAAAAAGGCTTTTAAAAAAAATTCGGGCTGGAGAGATGGCTTAAGGATTAAGGCATTTGCCTGCAAAGCCAAAAGCCAAAAGCCCAGGTGTGATTCCCCAGGACCCACACAAGCCAGATGTACAAGGGGCACCTGTGTCTGCAGTTCATTTGCAGTGGCTGGAGGCCCTGGAGTTCCCATTCTCTGTCTGTCTATCTCTCTTCTCTCTATCTCATTCTCTCTCTGCTTACAAATAGTAATTTTAAAAAACTTTAAAAAATTCTATTGTCAGAATACTTTTGTTTTTTTCTGGTCAAATACTTATACTCCTTTAAGGTCTTCTTCAATTACACTCTCCAGTGGGCAGACCCCTACTCAGGAAGAGGTGTCTCTTGGGGCACATCATGGAGCCCAGCTTTAAGATGTGTTTAAGATGGATCTGAATTCCAGCTCAAAAGTGTGGAGAGAGTAGTTTTAGCTCTGGTGGTTTGTGCTTGCTGGTGTTAGTGTTTGCTGGCTGCAGTTGTTTTTGTATGCTTGGATCTATGAAAGGGAGCCAGCTTCTTCTGCCATTGATGGTATTACCCTGGACTCTGTAAGCCTGAAGTAAACCCCTTTCCTCCCAAAAGCTGTATTTGGTTGGATGTTTGGCTCAGCAATGAAAAGCTGTCTACAGCTACTAAAAATGAAGACATATGGGCTGGAGAGATGGCTTAGCGGTTAAGCGCTCGCCTGTGAAGCCTAAGGACCCCGGTTCGAGGCTCGGTTCCCCAGGTCCCACGTTAGCCAGATGCACAAGGGGGCGCACGCGTCTGGAGTTCGTTAGCAGAGGCTGGAAGCCCTGGCGCGCCCATTCTCTCTCTCTCCCTCTACCTGTCTTTCTCTCTCTGTCACTGTCAAATAAATAAATAAAAATCTTTAAAAAAAAAAAATGAAGACATATCACTTCCAGTGTGCAACGCTGGGATAACTATACTAAGAACAAGTGAAAAGCTGAACAAAGCCAGGTATGGTGGCACATGCCTTTACTCCCAGCATTCGGGAGGCAGAGGTAGGAGGATTGCAGCATGGTTAGGGCCACCTGAGACTACATAGTGAATTCCAGGTCAGGCTGGGCTACAGCGAGACCCTACCTTGAAAAAAAAAAGCTTAACAAACTGAAAAGATTTAGCAAATCTTCTTAGATCAAAAACCTCCCCACAGATTAATTTAAATAATGTTTACTGAATTAAAAAAAAAAAAAAAACTCTCCCCACAGGAACCAGAACAAGGGCAAGAAAAGGGAAAGGGAACTGTAATTAAGAAATTCTAAAAACTCCCAGCGGTCCTGTCTTGTCAGCTAAAATTTGCAGGGTTCTGGGGAGCTGGAGAGATGGCTTAGCGGTTAAGGCACTTGCCTGCAAAGCCTAACAACCCAAGTTCATTTTCACTGTGCCCACATAAAGCCAGATGCACAATGTGGCATGTGTATCCGGAATTCTTTTACCAGCAGCTGGGGACTCTGGCATGTCTGTCTGTCTGATATCTCTGCTTGCAAATAAAAGTAAATAAATATTTTAAGAAAATCTTGCAAGGGGAGGCAAGTATAAAGGCTCCTCTCCCATACTTTTGTGATTTTCCTCTAGGAGCTTGATCAAGTTCTTACTGTGATGATTAGAGACAATTAGCAGGGATAACGACTCCTGGGGATTTTTAGAATAGCAGACGGAAGGTGTTGGGTTCTTCATGATACCTACATATTATCTAAGGAGAATTTGCTTGACTCCAGAAGTCATTGGTATGCCCACTAGCAAACTCCTCAGAGTACGAAAAATTCTTTCATTTTCCTAATGCAACAGAAAGAAGATACATGCCACGCAGGATAAATGTGCCAGTCATTCATGAGTTTATATAGGGTAAGACAGACTCCTGGAGGGTGGTCAAGCTAAGATCTGCCCAGTGACATAGACACCAAAGCACAACACTGCACCCTTCTGTCTCTGTAGGGACAGCCAGGTGGCATTCCAGACTCTATCTTTGCCCTTCTGACTGTGACTTCAATGGGAATCCAATGACTACTGATGGCAGTTGGTTTAGTTTATTTATTTGTTTTATTTCTTTTTATTTATTTGAGAGCGACAGAGAGAGAGAGAAAGAGGCAGATAGAGAAAATGGGCGCACCAGGGCCTCCAGCCACTGCAAATGAACTCCAGACGCCTGCACCCCCTTGTGCATCTGGCTTACGTGGGTCCTGGGGAATCAAGCCTCAAACTGGAATCCTTAGGCTTCACAGGCAAGCGCTTAACCACTAAGCCATCTCTCCAGCCCTGGTTTAGTTTTTGTTGTTGTTGTTGTTTTTTTAAAATTTTTTATTTATTTATTTGAGAGTGACAGACACAGACAGAAAGACAGATAGAGGGAGAGAGAGAGAATGGGCGCGCCAGGGCTTCCAGCCTCTGCAAACGAACTCCAGACGCGTGCGCCCCCCTTGTGCATCTGGCTAACGTGGGACCTGGGGAACCGAGCCACAAACCGGGGTCCTTAGGCTTCACAGGCAAGCGCTTAACCACTAAGCCATCTCTCCAGCCCTTGTTTTTGTTTTTAATGGTTTTTTGAGGTAGGGTTTTGTTCTAGCCCAGGCTGACCTGGAATTCACTATGTATTCTCAGGGTGGCCTTGAACTCACAGCATCCTACCTCTGCCTCCTGAGTGCTGAGATTAAAGACATGTACCACCTTGTCCGTCCCCTCCTTTTCCTTTTTCTGAGAAAACCCAACCAATGCGTTTTTTTTAATTTATTTTTATTTTTATTTTTATGTGAGAGAGCATGTGCATGCGTGCATGTAAGAGAGAATTGGCATTCCAGGGCCTCCAGCCATTGTAATCGAACTCCAGATGCATGTGCCACCTTGTGCACGCTTGAGTCACTTTGTGTGTCTGGTTTATGTGGGATCTGAAGAGTCGAACATGGCTCCTTAGACTTCACAGCAAGTACCTTAACTGCTAATTCATCTCTCCAGCCCATGGTTTAGTTTTATATCATACCCACATATTATATCTCTTCCATATTTATGCTGCTACTCACAAGAGAAAGAAAGAATAGATAAATAAATCCATGCAAATCAATCAGTATTCCCTTTGAAATAAAATTTATTAACTATAGGAACCTTTTATTGTTTTTATGAGGTAGGGTCGTTCTCTAGCCCAAGTTGATCTGGCATTCACTCTATAGTCCCAGGCTGGGCTCAAACTCACAGTGATCCTCTTACCTCTGCCTCCCAAGTGCTGGGATTAAAGGAGTGCACCACCATGACAGGCTCTGCAGGAACTTTTTTTTTTTTTTTGAGGTAGGGTCTCACTAGCTCAGGCTATTCTGGAATTCACTATGTAGTCTCAGGGTTGCCTTGAACTCATGGTGATCTTCCTACCTCTGCCTCCCAAGTGCTGGGATTAAAGGCATGCACCACCACATCCAGCTGTAGAATTATTATTATTATTATTATTATTATTTTATTATTTTGGTGTTTTGAAGTAGGTCTCACTCTAGCTCAGGCTGTCCTGGAATTTACTATGTAGTTTCAGGGTAGCCTCAAACTCATGGTGATCCTCCTATCTCTGCCTCACGACTGCTGGGATTAAAGGCGTGCTCCATCATGCCCAGTTTGTAGGAACTTAAAAAAAAATTATTTTTATTTATTTGAAAGAGGGGGAGACAGAGAGAGAAAGAGAGAGAATGGCCTCTTGCCATTGCAAACAAAATCAAGACACATGTTCCACCTTGTACATCTGTCTTATGTCTGTCCTGGGGAATCAAACCAAAGTCCTTTGGCTTTGCAGGCAAGTGCCTTAATTGCTAAGCCATCTCTCCAGCCCCAGACTTAAAAAAAAAAAATAAACATATTTATTTATTTATTTATTTGCAAGGGAGGGGAGAATGAGACTGAGAGAGGAAATGGGCATGCCAGATCCTCTTGCCACTGCAAACTCCAAACAGATGTGCCACTTTGTTCATCTGGCTTTATGTGGATACTGGGGTGTTGAGCCTGGGGCCATAAAGCTTTGCTAGCAAGCACTTTTAACCACTGAACCATCTCTCCAGCCCCATAGGAACTTAAAAACTTTTTTTTTATTCATTTATTTGAGGGAGGGAGGGAGGGAGGGAGGGAGGGAGGGAGGGAAGGGGAGAATGAGAGAGAGAGAGAGAGAGAGAGAGAGAGAGAGAGGGAGAGAGAGAGAGAGAGAGAGGGAAAGCACTCCAGGCCCCCTGCCACTGCAAACCAATTCCAGAAGTATGTGTCACTTAGTGCATCTGATTTTACATGGGTACTGGGGAACTGAACCCGGACAGTTAGGCTTTGCAAGTAAGTACTTTTAACTTTGAGCTATCCCTTCAGACCGGTAAAATTATCTCTTTTGTGTTGAGAATAACCCACAGGTGGAGGAAGGTAAATGGTTAAGAGGCAGGGAGACGTGTGGAAAGGCATCACAGCAATCTGGATGAAATTCAGTGCTAACTCTCAAGAAGGTGGAAGAGGTGGTGATGTGGAGAACTTATTATGTTTCCAGATACATGTTGACAATACAGTCAAGGAATTGGACTGGATTTGAAATGTATGTAAAATTCCTAGAACGAACACCTGGAAGAATAGAATTGCTAATTACTAAGATGGGGGGAGGGGAAGCGTCCACTAAGAAGAGTGTTTTTTTTTTTTAATTAATTTATTTATTTGAGAGCGACAGACACAGAAAGACAGATAGAGGGAGAGAGAGAGAATAGGCGAGTCAGGGCTTCCAACCTTCTGCAAATGAACTCCAGATGCGTACACCCCCTTGTGCATCTGGTTAACATGGGACCTGGGGAATCGAGCCTCGAACCAGAGTCCTTAGGCTTCACAGGCAAGCGCTTAACCGCTAAGCCATCTCTCCAGCCCAAGAAGAGTGTTTTTGTCTCTGAGGTTGTAGCTTCTCTTTGCTGCGGGTTGGACCAAGGCTTTATGCATACCTTGTCCTCAAACTTGCTATGTGGTGGAAGATGACCTTGAACGCCTGATTCTCCTCCTTCCACCTCCCAAGGGCTAGGATTATAGGTTCCCATCACCACTCTTGGCTTTAGTCGTTAATGTTTGAAGCAGAGTGATGGCATGGAACTTCATTTTGCTAGTTGGCTTCTTTTTGTGTGTGCTAGGGATCAAACATAGGGCCTCAGGTATGCTAAGCACGAGCTACTTCTAGTTTGCTCTGTTATATGCTTGAAAATTTCCACAGTAAAAAGTTTAACAAATGTTTAGGTTTAAAACGTGGCTAATCATGCATTTTTTTGAAATCAATTAAAACAAAAGAAGGCAGGCATGGTGGCACACATCTTTATTCCCAGTAGTAGGGAGACAGAGGTAGGAGGACTGATGTGAGTTCGAGACCAGCCTGGGACTACATAGTGAATTCCAGGTCAGCCTGGGTACAGTGAGACCCTTCCTCGAAAAACCAGAAAAAGAGAAAAAAAAAAAAAAAAGAAAGAACACTTATGAAAGTTGTGTATAGCTTATAAATGCAGTTGATGGTCTTTTATTTTCCTGAAAGAGCAAAATTCATTCGAAAGTTTCTTAGTTGGAATTGGAATTAACATAGGACGACAGTGAAAATATGAGGCACAAACATTATCAGGGAAAAAAGAAATACACACACACACACACACACACACACACACACAATTTTTTTATTTGATAGAATGGGTGCTGCAAACAAACTCCAGACACATGCTTCATCTAGTGCTTCTGTCTTACGTGGGTCCTGGGGAATTGAACCTGGATCCTTTGGCTTTGTAGACAAGTGCCTTACCCGCTAAGCCATCTTTGCATCCCAAGAAGTATTTTTGCTCTTGCGGGTCTGTGTTGTCTTTACACGTTACTACTATACAGTCATTTCTACAAAGACACCAAGACGAAAATCCCCCCTAGTCACCTTAGGGGAGGATCCCCACTCTCAGCTGGCTTGCGGAAATGACGCCACCCTTTTTCCAGCGGAGTCTGAGGAGAGCTGGACCGGGCGGGGCGGACGTCAGCGCGCCGCGGCCCACGTCCAGCTGGGAGAATTCTGACCCCAGGGCCCTGGCTGGCGCCGGCTGCGCGGAGGTCTGCGGGAGCGCGGCTGCGCAGGCATGCGGAGGCGGGGCTTCGGGGCCGCCCGACCAATGAGGAGCCGCCGCCCGAGGGCCGGTTCCTTCCTGAGCGGCCGGCATGATTAGCCGAGGGGCCGCCCCGCCCCGCCCCCCGCCGCCCCGCCCTCGCGCCCCGCCTCCGTCTCCCCGCCTGCCGGGGCTCCGGGGTGACACTGGGGCTTCGCCTTGGCAAGGGGCGAGGGCAGCGGCGGAGACGGAAGGCGGCCGGCGCGGCGTGCGTGAGTGCGGTGAGGGGAGGCTGCTGGTGGGAAGGAGACGGCCGCAGGGCCGGAGGGAGGGCCCCGGGGTGGGGGGGGGCTTGCGGGCCGAAGCGGGCGGGGCAGGGGCGAGGTCGTCCCGGCACGGGTCGTCGCCGGCCCCGGGTCGAGAGGGGGGGACGCCCAGCCCGCCGTGCCACGTTTGTGAAGCGGATCCGCCCTCTTCGCGTGAGCCTGGGCTGGCGCGGTCGGGGTTGCCGGGAAAGGTTTAAAGACCCCCTCGCCAGCGCGGACCCTTGGAGGCTTTCCAGGGCGAGCTGCGCGCGCTTCCGCCTCCGTGCTGGGTGGGGAGGTGGTCAGGCCAGGTGGGGAGGTTGCCTTTCACCCTGAGGATCGTTCACAGCAAACGCATCCGGAATTCCTTCCTCCTCCTCCTCCAACCCCCACGCCCTGCTGGGCAACGCCGCAAACTGTCTCAACAACTTGGAAGTAGCCGACTAGAAAATTCTGAGCAATTCCACACGTTATAAATAATGTTCCTCGTCTTTCCTGAGTGAGCGACTTTAACCTTCACCTAAAAGCGTTTCTGGTTATGAAGCTGCCCTAGAGGATATCGATGTGACAACTGTTGAGATTTTTTTTTTTTTTTTGTCTCTTTTTCCCCCTGAAAACATAAGTTTGCATGAAAATCCGCTCGGTGTAAAACTTTATCCTGTTGATTCTGACAAGCTCAGTAGATAAATCTTGTCTACTTTTTTTTTTCATAAGTCTAATAGATTTTTTTTTAAAATACGGATTCTCTTTTTGAACAAACCTTTGAGTGTTTTTTTGTTTCGCAGGTTTATTTAAGTGCCTAACTCCCACTGATGAAGATGGGTTGGAATAACTGCTGAAACTGCCTTTGGTTGACAAGACACACTCTATTTGTTTCACTGATTTTTGTTTACTGCTATGACCTTTACTGTAACAGATGAGAAACTTGGAAAATAAAATGAACGTGCTGTGGTCTTGAACCTTCTTTTTGAGGAAAAATTAAAAGTGCCAGAGTGAAAGCCAGAATGGCATCCAGAGAGAGGCTCTTTGAACTTTGGATGCTTTATTGTACAAAGGTAATTGCTTTCCTTTTTATTTCTGTGTTTAAACATATTTTATTATAAAAGTTTGTGACCTGCTTAACTACCACTTAATTTAATTGGTAATAGTTTATACACTCATTCACACCCCCAAATTTAAAAACATGTAAGAGATTTTTATATTTCCCACTTTTTCAGATTTGAAAACATTAATAATATGGGCAGACTTTGTTGCGGTTTTTGATACTTGAGTGATCTCAAAATTGTATATGTAAAATGATGCTCTTAAGGGAAAAATAAAATGTTTTTATTTTTATGGTGTTCTTTCTCTACTGCAACTGGGGATAGAATAGAGACTTTTTTTATATGTTCAAGGCAGCATCTCACTCTAGCCTAGGCTGACCTGGAACTTATTCTGTAATAGACATTTCTTTTAAAACTTTTTAAAAATTTATTTGAGAGAGACAGAGATAGCATGAGTGTAGGTATGCCAGGGGCCGCCTGCCACTGCAAACAAACTCCAGACAAATGCACCACCTTGTGCATCCAGCTCTACACGGGTTCTGGGGAATCAAACCCAGTCCATCAGGCTTTGAAAGCAAGTGCCTTTAACTGCTGAGCCATTACTCCCGCCCCCACAGAATAGACTTTTCTGTGAGGTCATTAAACATTTTTCTCGTTGCTAACCTTTTAAGTTGTATATAAAAGTGTCTGATTAAGGTGGGTATTCTGTTACTGCCTCTGTGTTTGCACAGATGGGCACTGTCTCATGCGATACTGCAGTCCTGTGGGATGAGTATTGCAGTTCCCTTTTACTGATGAGAAAAGTAGTTGGGGGTGGGTGTAGGAGTGAGGGTGGGGAGCATGGTGTTGAGTCTAGAACTCACCATTTTGGCTCTTCAGTATTTTTGTTACTGTCATTCAAAAACAACTTTATGTTCCTTGTTTGAATTTTTACCTGGTAGATTTGATTTTAGGTTATTGAGAAGGGTGCTACTTAAAAACCACATTTTTCGGGCTGGAGAGATGGCTTAGCAGTTAAGGAGTTTGCCTGCAAAGCCTAAGGACCCAGTTCAGTCTCACTCCAGATCCCAAGTAAGCTAGATGCACGAAGGTGACGCAAGCACAGGATCACACATGCTTACTGGTTGGCAAGTCTGGAGTTGGATCACAGTGGCTAAGGCTCTGGTGGGCTCTTGCTCTCTCTCTTAAAAAACAAAATAAAACACATTTTTCAAGTGAGGAACCATGTTAATACTTTGAAGATATTGGTGAGGATCAGAGAAACATCCCTGATCTACTATTTACATTAGCTTAGGTCTGTGTGGTAAAGTTCTCAAGTCAGGGCCTCTATTTTAGCATTACTTCTCCAGGCTTTCTCTCTTTAATATTTTCAGCTGTTTAACTATTTTTTAACAATGATCTCATTTATCTGTAATAATTTTAGAGGTCCCATTGGATTTTTTAACTTCTTGGTTTGAAGTTACTATAATTATTAAAGGATATAGATCTTGAAATGTTTAATAGGAATTTTCAGAGTAACTTTTAGGTTTGTGTAATTTAATGCTGGGAATATCTCTAAAAATAGACATGTCTTCTAATAAAAAAGGAATCTAGCCAGTGATAGAGAGATGGCTTAGCAGATAAGGCACTTGCCTGCAAAGCCTAAGAATTCATGTTCAAATCTCCGGGTCTCACATAGCCAGATGCAAGCATGCAGTGTCATACATGCCCACAAGGGGGTGCACCCATCTGGAATTCGCTCACAGTGGCTGAAGGCCCTGGCACAGCCATTCTCTCCCCTACTCTCAAAAATAAATAAATCGAAAGGAATCTATTTCATTCAGACACTTTGGAAAAAAGGAATGTGTTAGAAAAAGTTAAAATGAAATTTTATTATTTTTTTGAGAGAGAAAGAGGCAGATAGAGGATGGGTGTGCCAGGACCTCTAGCTACTACAAACTCCAGTTGTATGAGCCACCATGTACATCTGGTTTATGTGGGTACTGGGGAATCAATCAAACCTGGGTCTTTAGGCTTTGCAGGCAAGTGCCTTAACCACTGAGCCATCTCTCCAGCCCTAAACTGAAATTTTAGTATGTGTTCAATAATTTGAAAAACACTTAAGTGCATTCAGTTTACTTTCACTCTTTTCATAATGACAACAAGTAAATGTGTGGTGGCGCACACCTTTAATCTTAACACTTGGGAGGCAGAGATAGGATTGCCATGAGTTCAAGGCCACCCTGAGACTACGTAGGAAATTCCAGGTCAGCCTGGGATAGAGTGAGACCCTACCACAAAAAACCAAAACAAAAAGTAAATGAGGTTACGTTGTTTTTACTAATGTTTTTCTATGTTGATTTTAGTATTTTTGTTTAAGCATGCACAAAACAGAGATATAGTAACTCTTCTTCATTTTGACACACATTATCCTCTGTTCATAGTATCATGATTTAACTGTACCCTTTCATTTCCCTATTACCTGAATTATTTTTACTCAAATCTCACAGTTTACAATATCTATAGATATTTTTAAATATATATCTATAAAGTATCTCTAAAATAACACAATGCTGGACATGGTGACGCACACCTTTAATCCCAGCACTTAGGAGGCAGAGGTGGGAGGATTGCTATAAGTTTGAGGTCACCCTGAGGCTACATAGTGGATTCCAGGTTAGCCTGGGCTAGAGTGAAATGCTACCTTGAAAAACAACAAAAATGGCAAGGTGGGCTTGGTGGTGCACACACTTTCATTGCTGTGAGGAAAAGACCAGCCTGGGGCTGTAGAGTGAGTTCTAGATGTTAAGAGTGAGGCCCTGCCTTGAAAAAAATGAAGACACAAACAAAGACAAAGCCACAGTACAATCTTCATAAAATGTTTGCATCCAAACTTTCCTGTTCATTTCTCAATGCTGTTTTCCATTGTCTGATTCAGTAGTTGTGTGAAACATGCACATTGTGTATTATTGAAAATGTGTGTGAACCTTTCTGTATAGGTTCTTTACCACACTTCTTTGCTGTCTGTTGAAGAAACCAATTACTAACCTTAGAGTTTTCTGCAATCTGGATTTTTGCTGATTGTTTTGTCTTGATTTTATTTCATTGTTCCTCTCTTTTGGTGCCCGTGAACTGACAGGTATAGAGGTTTAATTTATTAAGGTTCTGTTTTAAATGTGGAAGGCTACATTAATTTGCACATGTAGCACTCATTAGTAATTTTTTATTTCTTTTGGTTATCCGAGGTAGGGTCTCACTCTAGCTCAGGCTGTAGTCTCAGGGTGGCTTCGAACTCATGTGATTTTCCTACCTCTGCCTCCCAAGTGCTGGGATTAAAGGCGTGTGCCACCACGCCCGGCTTTGTTAGTAATTTTTACTTGCATTATTTTTCATGAGGAATTTACAGTATTGTAATGTTACATCACTTTTTCGTTGTTTGGAACAACACATTAATGTCCCATAATCAGTTATTGATGACATCACTTAAAAGGAAAGCAGGTTACATAAATGTATTTTTCGTGTCAATTTTCAGAATGAGTTAGTTGACTAATAGCTTCCCAAAGTGACCAGGTATTCTTGAACTCCAGGTTCATCTGATTAAAATTTTAACAGTGGTTACCATTTAGCTGCCCTACTTTCTTTGTTTAGAACATAGAACATTGTATACATACCTGATTAAAGAAGACATCTTTGAAGATTTGTGTAGGTCTCTTTGGGATCAGTCAGGTTAAGACATAGTTTATATTGCTACAGTGTTACTGGTATTCCAGTGTTGGTAGTAAGTCAGTATTAAAATGTTTTAAAAGTTGTCACTGAACAGTACGAAAGTTCAACGATGTATCTGTGGGTTATATTGCTTTATAAAAGGAATTCTAGGGTTGGAGAGATGGCTTAGCGGTTAAGCACTTGCCTTTGAAGCCTAAGGACCCCGGTTTGAGGCTCGATTCCCCAGGACCCACGTTAGCCAGGTGCACAAGGGGGTGCATGCATCTGGAGTTCGTTTGCAGTGGTTGGAGGCCCTGACGTGCCCATTCTCTGCCTCCCTCTCTCTCCCCCTCCCTGTCTCTTTCTCTTGTGTCTGTCACTCTCAAATAAATAAATAAAAATGAATAAAAAAATTTTAAAAAAAGGAACTCTAAAGGAGTTGCAAGTTTAAATACTAGTTATTTAAGTCTTATAAATAGAATTAAAATGAGTTACCAACACAGTTTTAAGGGTTGGTTCCTCATATATCAAATTCAACATTTAAAAAGAATTTGTGAAATACTTTGTAGTTTATTCTTTTTTTTTTAAACTTAAAAAAAAAATTTTTTTCTTAATTTATTTGTTTGAGAGCGACAGACACAGAGAGAAAGACAGATAGAGGGAGGGAGAGAGAATGGGCGCGCCAGGGCTTCAAGCCTCTGCAAACGAACTCCAGACGCGTGCGCCCCCTTGTGCATCTGGCTAACGTGGGACCTGGGAAACCAAGCCTCGAACTGGGGTCCTTAGGCTTCACAGGCAAGCACTTAACCGCTAAGCCATCTCTCCAGCCCAGTTTTTTCTTTTTAATATATTTTATTTTGAATTGACAGTTGTATGTATTTATGAGTCACAGTGTGATGTTTTGATACATGTACACTGGAAAGATCAACTCTAACATATATATCACCTCACATAATTTTGTTTGTTTGTTTGATTTTTTTGAGGTAGGGTTTCACTCTAGCCCAGGCTGACCTGGAATTTATGTAGTCTCAGGGTGGCCTCGAACTCATGGTGATCCTCCTACCTCTGCCTCCCGAGTGCAGCATTTTTTGTGTGTGTGGTGTTTAGTTTGTTTTATTACCAAACTTTTCAGGCCAAATTTTCTCACTTGGTCCTTCTAGAAATAGAGTTTAGTTGCATTGTTAGAAACGTGACCTTCATAACAAGTTACTTGTTAATCTTACATAGTTCTTATTATATCAGCAGAATTACTTCATATCACTTAATATTCTTGTTCTCTGAAGATTCTTTCATTAGTATACAAATTATATGTAGTCTGAACTTTTCTTGCCTCCAATAGTCATTCCCCACCCAGGGTCAAGGATTGGTTAACATTGCATTTCATATAAGTTTTATAAGTTAAACATTAATTTGACCAGGCTTAATGTGATATCTGTATTTTAGTAGCTAACAACTACTTGTCTGGATATATTTCAGTATGGAATGTAAAATGATAGCTGTTTATTTTAGTATAAAAGATTTTATTTTATATGTACTAGGCACCTTGTCTTTTGATATCATTCCTTAACATTCTAAAGACAGAAGTGAAGGGTAGTTTAATACAACTTTACATCAACTAGTGGAATTTAGCACCTTTTTGGATTTCATGTTTTTGCATGGAAAGACATGTATCATGAACTCCTTATCTCGGCTGCTGTCTTTGACAAGATCTTTTTCTCTTCTCTCTCCCCCCTTCTCCACCTCCCTTCCCCTCTTCTCCCTTCTGTCCTGTCCTTCCTTCTGTCCTTTCGTCCTTTTCACTACTTGTAACTTTGCAAATGATAGGCAAGTGCTCTACTGCTGAGGTATTTCCCTAGCTGTTTATTTTTCCTTCACTTATTATTTTTTGATTTAGGATCTCACCAAGATGCCCAGGTTGGCGTTGAGCTTGGCATTTTCTTGCCTCAGGCTCACATGTAGATAGAATTCTTGGCAGGCCTCACTGTATTTATTTTAATTTTATTTTAATTTATTTGCAAGCAGAAGGAGATGGGAGAGACAAAGAGAGAAAATGGGAACACCAGGGCCTCTAGCTGCTGCAAACAAACTCCAGATGCATGTGCCACATTGTCTATCTGGCTTTACATGGGTACTGGGGAATCAAACCAGGGTCGTTAGGCTTTGCAGGCAAGCACTTTTTAACTGCTGAGCCATCTCTCCAGCCTCAGGGTATATTTCTTTTAGACATTTATCCTTTTTGGGTGTGCTGAGTTTGCTCATTAGAATATGTAAACGAGAAAAACCAAGCTCCCAGATTCTTCCATAAGATGAAACTTACTTTCTTTCTGCTATAAAGTATCACAAATTGAGTTAAAAGTGTTGCCTGGTGTGGCGGCACACATCTTTAACCCCAGAGGTAGGAAGATTGCTGTGAGTTCAAGGCCAGCCTGGGACTACAGAGTGAGTTCCAGGTCAATGTGGTCTAGAATGAGACCATACCTTGAAAAAATAAAAAAAATTTTTTAAAAAAGTGTGACATTTTGAAATACGGCAACAAACAGCTGAAATTCAGGGTTCATTAGCTTTGCTTTTTTTGCTTTTGCTTTTGAGACAAGGTCTTGTTTACGCCAGGTTGACCTAGAATTTAATCCTGCCCCGTCCTCCCAAGTACTGGTATTCTAGGAATGTGTCATTTGTGGAACTAACAGAAGTGGAACCAAAGTTTAGTTCTGTTCTGCTTCTGCTCTTAAGGACCTGAATGTAAGATCAACCAACCTCCCTCCCTCCCTCCCTCCCCTTTGGTGTTGTGCACATGGGTGGTGAGTGTATATGTGCTGTTGTGCAGACTCCATGTGTCTGCATGCAGAGACCAGAGGATGATACTGCGTTTTCTCCTCTACCTCTCCTCAGCTTATTCCTTAAGAAAGGTCTTCACTAAGTGTGGAGGTCACTGTTTTCCGTTAGGCTAGTTGACCAGCAAGCCCCAGCAGTCCTCTGGTCCCTGTCCCCCCTCATGGTGGGGTACAGCTATGCGTGTCCATGCCTGCCTATTTAAAAGTTTTTAAAAAAATTACCCATTTTGGGCTGGAGAGATGGCTTAGCAGTTAAGTGCTTGCCTATGAAGCCTAAGGACCCCGGTTCGAGGCTCAGTTCCCCAAGACCCACATTAGCCAGATGCACAAGGGGGGGCGCATGCGTCTGGAGTTCGTTTGCAGTGGCTGGAGGCCCTGGCACACCCATTCTCTCTCTCTCTCTCTGTCACTTTCAAATAAATAAATAAAAATAAACATTTAAAAAAAAATTACCCATTTTGGGGAGGTCAGATAGAATGGGCACACCAGAGCCTCCAGTTGTTGCAAATGAACTCCAGACAAATGTGCCTCCTTGAGCATTTGGCTTACATTGGTACTAGGGAATCGAACCTGGGTCCTTAGGGTTTGCAGGCAAACACCTTAACTGCTAAGCCATCTCTCCAGCCCCATGCCTGGCTTTTAATGTGGGGTGCTGGGTATCGAACTTAGGTCCCCACATGCTTGTGCACCAAACGCTGTTACCCATTATACCATCTCCCCAGCCCTTTAGTTTCTTTATATTTTGATTTTTCTCATCTGTCAAATGGGGGAAAAAAGTAACAGTTTTACTTATCTCAAAGTTGAGGGAAAAAAGTATTGATTATATTTACATGTACCTTTGAAGTTAAAAAAAAATGTAAAGCCGGGCGTGGTGGCGCACGCCTTTAATCCCAGCACTCGGGAGGCAGAGGTAGGAGGATCGCCGTGAGTTCAAGGCCACCCTGAGACTACAGAGTTAATTCCAGGTCAGCCTGGACCAGAGTGAGACCCTACCTCGAAAAACCAAAAAAAAAAAACAGTAAATGCCAGATGTGGTGTCCCATATTTTTAATCCCAGCACTGGAGAGGCAGAAATAGGAGTATCTCTGTGAGTTGGAGGCCACTCTGAGACTTCATAGGAAATTTCAGATCAGCCTGGGCTAGTGGGAGACTCTACCTCAAAAAAAAGTAATTGTGGCCTGGGAAGGTGACTCAGTGGTTAAGGCACTTGCCTGCAAAGGCTGGCAACCTGGGTTCTATCCCCAGGACCCATGTAAAGCCAAATGCACCAAGTGGCACATACATCTGGAGTTCATTTGCAGTGGCAGGAAGCCCTAGTTCTCCCCTTACAAATAAATAAATTTTAAAAATGTAATCGTTATTAGTAATTTTGTTTTGTTGTTTTGAGGTTGGGTCTCATTCTGGTCCAGGCTGACCTGGAATTAACTATGTAGTCTCAGGGTGGTCTCAAACTCATGGCAATCCTTCTACCTCTGCTTCCCTAATGCTGGGATTAAAGGCATACCCTACCATGCCCGGTGTTATTAGTAAATTTTAAATACATGTGTGTGGAATCTCATGTAGCCCAGGTTGTCCTTGAACTTTGAACTCCTTATCTTCTCTGCCTTCACTCCCAGTTGCTGGATTATAGGTGGGAGGTACATGCCTGGCTTTGCTTTCATATTTTATAATAAAAATCAGTATTATTTACTCTTTATAATTAGCAGTGAAGTTAAACTCATGACTGTCTTAAATAATTTTTAATGTGTACCTTTTTTCACATTGGCATTAAGTGGTGATTAGTTATCTTAAAGATGTGAGTTTTTATTTTCGCCCACTCTAAACCCAGTTTGTTTTGGATCTTGGTGATGCTATACTTCCTGCTGTTGCCCTTTGTCCTGCTAAATCTGGAATATGACTGAAATAGATAGTTTTGCAGTGAGCTCAGAGTAAAGTTCCTTTTCAGAATAAAAGTTTTGCTTCAGCCAGGCATGGTAGCACACACCTTTAATCGCAGCACTTGAGAGGCAAAGGTAGGAGGATCACTGTGAGTTCAAGGCCACCTTGAGAATACATAGTGAATTCCAGGTCAGCCAATGCTAGAAAAGAAAAAGAAAAAGTTTTGCAAGCACCTCTTTATACAGATTAAAAAAAAAAAAAAAGGACTGTGAATACTCTTCTAATCCAAAAAATTATCAGTTCTTTAGTACAGTGTTATAATCCTAAATAAAAGTTTTAGTATAGTGAACCAACGCATACCTTCCCTTAACATAGCCCATCTGTAATGTCTGGCATGTGCAAAGCATGGAGATAGCTCTTGACTTTTTCTTTTTTAAAATTTTTTTTTAAAAATTTTGTTTATTTGAGGGTGACAGGGAGAGAAAGAGGCGGCGGGGGGGGGGAGGGAGGGAGAAAGAATGGGTGCACCGGGGCCTCCAGCCACTGCAAATGAACTCCAGATGCTTGTGCCCCTTGTGCATCTGGCTAACATGGGTCCAGGGGAATGAGCCTCAAACCAGGGTCCTTAGGCTTCACAGGCAAGTGGTTAACCGCTAAGCCATCTCTCCAGCCCTAAAACATTTTTATTTACTTATTTGTGAGCAGAGACAGAGAGAGAATGGGCACACCAGGGCCTATAGCCACTGCAGACGAACTCTAGACACTGGCTATGTTTGTACTGGGGGAATCAAACTTGGTTCCTAGGTTTTCCAGGCAAGCACTTTAACCACTAAGCCATCTCTCCAGCCCTGCCTCTTGATTTTTTTCTATGGTTTAATAATGATTTTGTAGGGAGGAAAATGTTCTTCAACTGTAAAAAAAGAAAAACTGGGTCATAAGCACACTGCTACAAGTGGCTCCTTAATATGTTTGTTTTGGAAAGATGGGAAAGCAAGAAATACTTATTTTATATCAATAAATCTGGAGATTATCTTTAGTAAATGAACATTACCTTTGTGATTTGACTAGAGGAGCTTGTACATTACTCTGAAAAGTTAAGATGCATGAAAGCTTTTTATTCTTCTGAGTATAAATTTCCCTGGTTACAGGAGATTGAATTGGTAATACTTTGTAGACATGTAGCATAAATGTGTGGGTATGGGTAAGTCTAAACAAGTCTACAGATTTCGGAAACTGATACTTAGGTATCTCATTTACAAAGATAGCTAATGTAGGATCACTCAGTTTTCAGGTAAGCATTATGAGTTTTCAGAACGTTCAGGGAACAATAGCTCATATATGTGTCTGGAGTTCAGAAGGGAGACCTATTCTAGTAATAAAAGACTTAGCATATTGGCAGTCATCACTGAGAACTTCTAAAATGGTAACAACATTCCCATGCTTTATACATAAAATAATGTGTGTTCTTTTTCCTGTTAAAAGATGATAGAGGGCTGGAGAGATGGCTTAGCAGTTAAGGTGCTCGCTTGGGAAACCTAAGGACCCAGGCTTGATTCCCCAGTACCTACGTGAGCCAGATGCATGTGGTGGCACATGCAACTGGAGATTGTTTGCAGTGGCTAGAGGCCCTGGTGTACCTATCTCTCCCTCATAAATAAAAAATTATTTAAAAAAGAAGATAGAGGAAGGAGAATTTGTAAAGAATTCAAGAGAAGTAGGAGTAACATTGCCTCAGAAAGTAGACTGATGAGGCAGAAGGGAATAATCTTACAGAATCAAATTCAATTTAGGATTTAAGGAAAGCATTTAGAGAATGAGGGGTTGGCTTAGTTGGTAAAGTGCTTACTGCACAAACATAAGGAGCCGAGTGTAGCTCACCAACACCCATATGAAAGCTGGGCATGGTGACATGAACCTGTATTCCTCGTTCTAGGGAACTAGAAGCAGGAGGATTCCTGTGGCTATTGGCTAGCTGAATCAGTGAGCTGTAGGTTCAGTGATTGACCCTTTCTCAAAAAGGAAGCTGTGGAGAAAGACTTAAGGAAAAACCCCTATGCCAACCTCTGGCCTCCACTCACACACATGCACGCACACATACACATTTAGAAGGCAGACATGGTGTACACACACAATACTATCAAAAGAGGTTGAGGCAAGAATCATGAGTTTGAGGTCAGTCTAGGCTACATAGTGAAATCCTGTCCCCCCAAAAGGGTAAAATTTCAGAGATTATTGGTTACTTTAGTAAAAGCAATTCTAAAAAAGAGTGGTATAAAAGAAGTTAAGGAATGGGGAAAGTGTGGGGGGGATGGAGGGAATTAACATGGGATTTTTTTTATAATCATGGAAAATGCTAATAAAAAATTAAAAAATGCTAATAAAAAACTAAAAAAAAATGTTAAGGGATGGAGAGATGGCTTAGCGGTTAAGGTGCTTGCCTGGAAAGCCAAAGGGCTTCAGTTCGATTCCCCAGGACCCATGTAAGCCAGATGCACAAGATGGTGCATGTATCTGGAGTTTGTTTGCTGTGGCTGGAAACCCTGGAATGCCCATCCTTTCTCTTTCCCTCTTTCCTTCTCTCAAATAAAATAATGATAATAAAAGATGTTAAAAATAGGGTTGCATTTTATCCATTTTATTATCATTTTTTTTATAGTGTTGGAATTGAATCCAGGGCCTTATGCATGCTAAGAAAGCACTACACCGTGGAGCTGCACTACACTAGCTACAGTGCGCTCTGCCCCAGCCTGATTCATTCTCATTACATTTAACAGACTTAAGATTGCCACTGGGCTGCTTGTAACATTTTACGATGTTTCCTCCTCGTTTTTTTTTTTTTAAACATTTTTTTTTAAATTTTTATTTATTTATTTATTTGAGAGCGACAGACACAGAGAGAAAGACAGATGGAGAGAGAGAGAATGGGTGCACCAGGGCTTCCAGCCTCTGCAAATGAACTCCAGACGCATGCGCCCCCTTGTGCATCTGGCTAATGTGGGACCTGGGGAACCGAGCCTCGAACCGGGGTCCTTAGGCTTCACAGGCAAGCGCCCAACCGCTAAGCCATCTCTCCAGCCCCCTCCTCATTTTTTTGAGGTAGTATCTTGCTCTAGCCCAGTCTGACCTAGAATTCTCTATGTAGTCTTAGGTTGGCCTTGACCTCCCTACATAGTTTTTCTTAGGGCTGGGGGTTAAAGGCATGCACCATTATGCCCAGATCCCCTTTACTTTTTTGGGGGGGGTTCAAGGTATGGTCCCACTCTCGCCCAGGCTGACCTGGCATTCACTCTGTAGTCTTGGGGGCCTTGAACTCGCAGCGATCCTACCTGTGCCTCCTGAGTGCTGGAATTGAAGGTGTGCACCACCACACCTAGCTCCCTTTGCTTTTTTTTTGAAACAGAGTTTCATTGTGTAGCCCAGGCTAGCCTTGAACTCTTCCACTATTTAAAAAATATATTTTAGGCCTGGGTGTGGTGGCACACATCTTTAATCCCAGCACTCAGGAGGCAGAGGTAAGGATAGCCATGAGTTCGAGGCCACCCTGAGACTACATAGTGAATTCCAGGTCAGCCTGGACTAGAGCAAGACCCTACCTCAAAAAAAAAAAAAAAATATGTATATCTTTCAGGGCGGGAGGGATTGCTTAGTGGTTAAGGTTTTGCTGCAAAACCAAAGGGCCCAGGTTTGATTCCTCAGGACCCATGTTAGCCAGATGCACAAGGTGGCACACACGTCTGGAGTTCCTCTGCAATGGCTGGAGGCCCTTGTGCACCCATATTCTCTCTCTCTCTCTCTCCCCCCCTCCCTCCCTCCCTCTCTCTCCTTCTCAAATAGATAAATAAGTTTATTTATTTGAGAGAAACAGAGAGAGAGAGAGAATGGGCGTGCCAGGGCCTCCAGCCATTGCAGAGGAACTCCAGATGCATGTGCCCCCTTATGCATTTGGCTAACATGGGTCCTGGGGAATTGAGCCTCAAACCAGGGTCCTTAGACTTCACAGGCAAGCGCTTAACCGCTAAGCCATCTCTCCAGCCCTGTTTGTTTTATTTTATTTTATTTTGGTTCTTCGAGGTAGGGTCTCACAGTGGTCCAGGCTGACCTGGAATTCAGTATGTAGTCTCAGGGTGGCCTTGAACTCAGGGTGATCCTCCTACCTCTGTCTCCTGAGTGCTGGGTTTAAAGGTATGTGCCACCATGCCCCGCTTACTAGCTGTATGATTTTGGGAGAGTAGTATATCTTTATAGTTTTCCTGTTATAACCTGTAAAATGAGAAAAACCAAACTTTCTCTGGATAGTTGTGAGGTGCAGATAGGATGGTGAATTGTCAAAAATGTCTGTGATGTTCTTCATGGAGATCCTTTATCAGTTATAATTGCTTTATTTGTTAGCAAATGAAATGGTACCATTTCCTTCCTTGTTAATTACTCAGTTTTGTAGGAGAATGCTATGTTTTCAAACTCCTTGATAGCCTGAGAAACAGAGGGCTTGGAATCTACTTCAGTGCAGAGTGGTTTGTCTAGAATTTGAACCAGATACTATCATAGCTAAATAAAATATGAAGAGAAATGCATTAATTTTTTATAATGTTGTGTGACTCTTTTGGCCTAACTTTTACTAAGAACTTCTTTTATTAGAAAGGAACTGAGAAGTAGTTCAGGTACTTGGAGTTTTGAGGTTCTAGAATGGATAGATACATGAATAAATATGAGTTGTATTCTAGTTCAAAACAAAAAGCAAGTAATAAAACTCCTTGAAAAATTTTCACAAAGGTTACTCTTTGTCTATTTTCATTCTCTGATTTCTCTGTGATGTTATATTACAGGCTGATTTTGGAATAATATATTAATAGAAAAACAAATACACAAAAGGTCAACACTCTCTGCATGTTCTGGGAACATTCTCTAAGATTCTGAATCATAGTGTAATGCTTTTTTTATTTTAGTGAAATAAGTTGCTTGAGTTTCCTTTGTCCTAGATCACTGCATAAGTGGTCATGTTTAATGACTAAGTAATTAGACTTATGAATAACATGCTTAAATTTGACATGTGTGTTGTGGAGGCAAAAAGAAAAAAGATTCCAGGCTGACCTGGAATTCACTGTGTAGTCTCAGGGTGACCTCAAACTCATGGTGATCCTACTACCTCTCCCTCCTGAGTGCTGGGATTAAAGGCATGTGCCACCGTGCCTGGATTCTTCATCTTTTTCTTCTTCTTCTTTTTTTTTTGTATCTTGAGATAGGGTCTCACTCTAGTGCAGGCTGACCTCTACTGTCATGGTGGCCTCAAACTCATGGTGATCCTTCTACCTCTGCCTCCCAAGTAAAAAAGTTTTTAAATTTTATTTGTATTTATTTATTTTATTTATTATTTGTAAGGGGAGAGAGAATGAGAATGGGCATGGGCCTGTCAGGGCCTTTGCAAATAACTCCAGACGCATGTGCCACTTTGTGCATCTGGCTTTACGTGGGGAATTGAACCAGGCCCATCAGGCTTTGCAAGCAAGTGCCTTTAACCACTGAGCCATCTCCCCAGCCCTTGAACATCACTTCAGAGAGACAATTTGGCATAGCAATTAAATCAGTTGCCTACAAAGCCTAAGGAGCTAGGTCCAACTCCTCAGAACCCATGTAAGCCAGATGCACATGGTGGCACATGCGTCTGGAGTTCCATTGCAATGGCTAGAGGCTCTGGCACGCTCCTTCCCTTTTCCTCTAAATAAAATAAGATATTTTATTTCTTAAATTTTTAAAATTTTATTAGAGAGGTGAGAGAGATAAAGAGAGAGGGAGAGAAAGAAAGGGCAGATCAGAGCCTCCAGCCACTGCAAACGAAGTCCAGATGCATGTGCTACTTTATGCATCTGGCTTTATGTGGATAACTGAGCCCTGGTAGTCAGGCTTTGCAGGAAGTACTTTAACCACTGAACCATCTCTCCAGCCCGTGTGTGTGTGTGTGTGTGTGTGTATGTATATGTGTGTGTATATATATACGTGTGTGTGTGCATATATATATATATATATATATATACACACACATACATATATATATATATTTACTTTTCACAATTTTTATTAACATTTTCCATGATTATCAAAAAATATCCCATGGTAATACCATCCCCTCCCGCACTTTCCCCTTTGAAATTCCATTCTCCATCATATTACCTCCCCATCTCAATCATTCTACTTACATATATACAATACAACCTATTAAGTACCCTCCTTCCTTCCTTTCTCTTCCCTTTATATCTCCTTTTTAATTTACTGGCCTCTGCTACTAAGTATTTTCCTTCTCACGCAGAAGCCCGATCATCTGTAGCTAGGATCCACATATGAGGGAGAACATGTGGCGCTTGGCTTTCTGGGCCTGGGTTACCTCACTTAGTATAATCCTTTCCAGATATTTTTGTTTTTTTGAGGTTGGGTCTTGCTCTAACCCAGACTGACCTGGAATAAGTAAGTCTCAGGCTGGCCTCAAACTCACAGTGATCATCCTACCTCTGCCTCCCAAGTGCTGGGATTAAAGGTTTGTGTACCATGCCCAGCTTTAAAAATTTTTTTTTGTTTATTTTAATTTATTTATTTCAGAGTGACAGACAGACAGAGAAAGAGGCAGAGAGAGAGAGAGAGAATGGTCGTGCCAGAGCCTCCAGCTGCTGCAAACAAACTCCAGACGCATGTGCCCCCTTGTACATCTGGCTAACGTGGGTCCTGGGGAATCGAGCCTCAAACCAGGGTCCTTAGGCTTCACAGGCAACCGCTAAGCCATCTCTCCAGGCCGTGCTTAGCTTTTTGATGGGATGTGGAAAGCCATTTGAGAGATCATGTAATAGTTTTTATTTTATTTTTGTTTACTTATGCTTTTTTTGAGGTGGGGTTTCACTGTAGCCCAGGCTGGCCTGAAATTCTCTATGCAGTCTCAAAGTGGCCTTGAACTCACAGCAGTCCTCCTGCCCGGCCCACCTCCTTTTATTTATTTATTTTTTGTTGTTGTTGATTTTTAGGTCAGCTCAGGCTGACCTGGAATGCACTGTGGAGTCTCAGAGTGGCCTTGAACTCATGGCAGTCCTCCCACCTCTGCCTTCCAAGTGCTGAGATTAAAGGCATACACCCAGCTCTCTTTTTTTTTTAAAAAAATTTCAACATTTAATTTTTATTTATTTGACAGAGAGAGAGAGGGAGAGAATGGGTACACCAGGGCCTCCAGCCACTGCAAACACTCCAGATACATGTGCCCCCTTGTACAGCTGGCTAATGTGGGTCCTGGGGAACCAAACCTGGGTCCTTCGGCTTTGCAGGAAAATGCCTTAACTGCTAAGCCATCCCTCTACCCCCCTTAAAGTATTTTATGTTTATTCATTTATTTGAGAGAGAGAGAGAGAGAGAGAAGCAGATAGAGTAAGAGAGGGTTACACGAGGGCCTCCAGCCACTGCAGTCTTAACTCCAGGCATTGTGCATCTGTCTTATGTGTGTCCTGGGGAATTGAACCTGAGTCCTTTGGCTTTTCAGGCAAGTGCCTTACCACTAAGCCATCTCTGCAACCCCCCTCCTTTTTTTTTTTTTGAGATAAGGTCTTGCTGTTGTTGCAGGCTGATCTTGAATTTGTTATCCTTGTATCTGTCTTTTTAGTAGCTGGTATTATAGACACACACCATTTCACCGTCTATTGTTCATATTTTAAAACAACACTCAGCTTATCCTTAATATCACTTAGATATTTTATATTACTGCTTTTGTTTAAGATGGTATCTTGCTCTGTAGCCTAGACTGACCTTGATCTCTTAAACCTCCTGCCTCAGCCTCCTAAGTGCTGAGATTACAGGTGCATAATTCCAAGAATGGCTTTTTTTTTTTTTTTTTTTTTTGTTTTTCGAGGTAGGGTCTCACCGTGGCACAGGCTGACCTGGAATTCACTATGTAGTCTCAGGGTGGCCTTGAACTCATGGCGATCCTCCTACCTCTGCTCCCAAGTGCTGGGATTAAAGGCATGCGCCACCACGCCTGACAAGAATGGCTATTTTTTTAAACTATATTTATTTATTTGAGAGAGAGAGAAAGAGGCATATAGAAAGAGAGAATGGGCATACCAGGGCCTATAGCCACTGCAGATGAACTCCAGATGCATGTGCTCCCTTGTGTATCTGGCTTACATGGGTCCTAGGGAATTGAACTGGGGTCCTTGGGCTTTGCAGGAAAATGCCTTAACCGCCAAGCCATTTCTCCAGCCTCTATTGCTTTTATTTCAGATAATTATTTAGATGTGAAAGCATTATTTTCCTACAAATGGACTAATATGATGATCTTATTTCAGAAAGATCCAGATTACCTGAAGCTGTGGTTGGACAACTTTGTTTCTAGCTATGAACAGTTCTTAGATGTTGACTTTGAAAAGTTGCCTACCAGGTATGTGGAACATACTAAGCTATTACCCTTGGATAAGATTGTTCATTTTTGGTGCAATGATTTCATTGATAATATCAGACAGGAATGGTAATTATGCTGCTAGTCCTGATGCACCTACATGATGGTGCTTTCATGCCAAACACTGCTGACTGATCACAGCAGTCTTTCTGGGTCATACCTGGCTTCTAGTCTGCCTACTCTGTCCTTCCTTTTAAAGCTATCCCAGGAAACTGGGACAAAGACCAGCCATATATTATTTATTGTAACAAAGGCTTATGAGTTGAAATTCATTCAGTACTGATCTTAGAGTAAAACCTTAGAAAACAGAAGAACCCAGTGTGTGAAAGCATACTCCTATAATTCTATCACTTGAGAGACTGAGGCAGAAAGATCCTGAGTTAGAGGCCAGTCTGGGAGACTCTACATCAAATGAAAATAAACAGCAAATCTGGAAAAATAAGCATACAACAACAAAGGCATCTTAGGAGGTGAAGTGTTTTGGTTTTTAAAAACTGTATCTAAAAAATATTTAAATGGTGAAATTCGAATTTCATGTAAAAGTATAAATTTTTTCCTACCAATTCTTCCATCTACTACGATTTCTAGGTGTTCCTAGGCAAACTGCAAGACAAAGCTTGTTCTGTAACTCATTGATGGCTTGAAAGTCTGGCAGTTCTTAGAGGGAAGAGATTGGCAGGGTTAAGATGCAGGAGAAATGCAGAAAGTCTTCAGCCACAAAAGGAGTCCCAAATAGGTATATGTGTTCAGCGGAGAAGGAAGGGATTTGTTGTGATTGGTGATGTGAAATAGTGTATGGAGAACGAAAACTCTTCAAGGAGAAAGTGTGTGCAATTTGGGGGTGAAAGTAGGTAATCAGAATAGGTAAGGAGAGTAGATCCTGTAGAATCAAACAGGGACCAACTAACACATGAAGTGTGTATGCAATGCTTATGGATTTTTTGTTTTGTTTTTTGTTATAGAAGGTAAGAACGCTACTAAAACTTTTCAGTTAAGGGAAGGGTAGAACTACTGCTTACGGTGCAGTCTTCCAGACACAAAATGGCCTGGATGTCCATGACCTCACAATGCTGGGTGCTACCTACAGAGGACCTTCATAATAAGAGAAGATGATAACCTCAAAATAAGAGAGACTATTTGAGAGGTGGAGCAGATATGATGGAGAGTGAATTTGTGAAAGGGAAAGCGGTGAGGGGAGGGAATTATTATGGTTTATTACCTATAATTATAAAAGTTGTCAAAAAGTTAAAAAAAAAAAGAAAAAAAATCTTTTCAATCTGCACCTGTCGTGGTAAGGTATGTTTTTCAGAAGTTACTTTGGTGCCGTTGTTATAGGTTGAAGGAGCCTGAAACTGTAGTCAAGAAACCCAGTCAAGAGGTAATTGTGCACCATACATGGCAGCTTATATCTATAAATCCCAGTCCTTGGGAGGTGGAAGAAGTTGTTCAAGATCATCAGCTACATAGCTAGTTTGAATCCAGCTTGGGCTATGTGAAACTCTCAAAATATAGTATACAATGAGGGCATGGTAGTACGCACCTTTAATCCCAGCACTTGGGAGTCAGAGTTAGGAGGAGCCTGTGAGTTCGAGGCCACCCTGAGACTGCATAGTTATGTTTTTCTTTTCTCGAGGTAGGGTCTAGCCCAGGCTGACCTGGAATTCATTATGGAGTCTCAGGGTGGCCTCGAACTCTCGGTGATCCTCCTACCTCTGCCTCCCGAGTGCTGGGATTAAAGGTGTGCACCACCATGCCCAGCAAGACTGCATAGTTAATTCCAAATCAGCCTGGGTCAGAGTGAGACCCTACCTTAGAAAAACCAAAACCAAAACTCCATCTTGCCGGGCGTGGTGGGACAAAACAAACAAACAAAAATGGAATCCATGTTAGGTGCCTGTAACCCCAGCACACTGATAGATGGGAGGCAGGTTGTAGCATTTCCCAAAGCTTGTTGGTAAATGCAGTAAACAAGTAGCAGTAGCAAGAACCCAGGGAGAGAAACAACTCCTCAAAATACAGAAAGGTGAGGACTGACCTGAAGTTGTCCTCTGAGCTCCACACATGTGTCATGGAACCTGCTTCATGCACTCACATAAACATGCACACCTATGCAAATTAAAAAAAAAAAAAAAGCAACCTTTAGAACTTTTGGGACTACATAGTGAATTCCAGGTCAGCCTGGACTACAGGGAGACTCTACCTCAAAACAACAAAAAATGTATATGTATATATTTTATTAGAGAGAGAGAGAGGTAGATATATAGTGAGAATGGGGGGACTTCCGGTTAAGATGGCGGCGTAGGTACCACGTCAAAGCAGCCTAGGGGGGAAAAAGACCAAAAAAAACTCAGCAAAATACACACTTTTACTAAAAAGTGAGGTGTATAGGAAATTGAAGCAGCAGCGGAGAAGTAGAAGAGTTATAGAGCATCCAGAGCCTGCACAGGTGGGAAAAGCAGCTCCGGCAGCTCGGCCAACCGCCGCGGCCGCAGTGCAGCAGAAAACCGCCAGACTTGGCTCGAGCCGCAGGAAAAGCCAGGTGCGGGATTTTCCCCTCACACCGCGCTCCGCAACTCAGGAAACGTGAGGGGAGAGCAGCAGCGACCAGTGGAGGAGCAGATCGCGAGGTAGAAGAACACGTGGAACAGCGAGACAACTAGAGCAGCCGCGGCTCCCTCCCCTCCCCCACTGCCTGAACCCAGCTCCAGCGAACAGAGCAGCGGCCCGGGACCCGGCCACACCAACTTGGGCTGACAACGGGACCCAAGCAGGAGCAGAGTTCGGGAGCAACATCAGCGGCTCCGGCACCGGTACCAGCGGCCCCAGCAGCAGCAGCAGACCCAGGAGCGGCAGCGGCGGCAGATCCCGCAGCAGCAGCTTCAGGGGGAGCAGCGGCAGTGGACACAGCAGCAGCAGCTTCAGCAGCAGTGGTGGCTCCAGCAGTGGGAGCTACAGCAGCAGCAGAGGCAGCAGCAGCGGCTTAGTTTGCCCCGTAGGAAAAGCAAGTGCCCAGCTCCAGAAATCAGAACAGCAGCCCGACGACCCAAGCAGCAACTTGACTGAGACCAAAATCACCCAAGGTAACTGGGATTGCACCAGGGAAGGGTCTCACTTGGTCACAAGCTGACTTGGATCCCTCAACAGACCAGAAATCTAAACCTCTTTGTTGATAGAGGATCTGGTCATTATAATAACTACTCTTGCATACATACTCAGGGCTGTTTTTGTTTGAATGTGTACAGTGTTTAGTTAAATTTTAGAATCTACCTGTATTTTATTCCACTCAGCCTGCTTGAATACTCCTATAGCAGGGAAACTCAACCCCTAAGAACATCTTTGTAGATACTCTGAGAGTCTTAAGAGCCACACCTAACACCTTAAGGTCCTACCCTGAAAATATATTACATCAAATCAATTGATACAGCTAAGAATACACAGCTAGCTAGAAAATCCAAGCATTAACTTAATCCGAGAATGGGCATGTCAGGGCTTCCAGCCACCACAAACAAACTCCAGACAGACACTTGTGCAATTTTGTGCATCATGCCCAGTGTAAATAAAATATTTTAAAAAGTTTTTTTATTGACAAAATGCTTAACCTAAGATGAAGAATGCTAAGAACATTGCTTTATCTGTAATATAGTTGGCTTGTTTTTGAATTGTTTCATATCTTTGTCAAAACCATGAATTTAGATTTCATTTTAACTATTTTAAGCTTTAATTTTATTAATTTATTTGCCAGCAGAGGGGGGGGGGAGGGGAGACAGACAGACAGAATGGGTGCACCAGGTCCTCAAGCCACTGCAGATGAGCTCTAGATGTATGTACCACTTTGTGCATCTGGCTGTACAGGGGTACTGGGAATTCAAACCCAGATTGTTAGTTTTGCAGGCAGACACCTTAATCTCTGACCCTTCCCTCCGGCCCCTATTATTTTATTATTTTAACTTTTATTGGCAAGCTCCACATATACAGACATTATACTGTAATCATAATCCACTCTCAAAACCTTTGTTTTTCCCCTTCCCTATACCCTCTCCTTCAAATTCTTTCTCTGTCCAGTGAATTACTATTAAAGATTATTAATGGAAAGCATTCAAAGTTTCCAAGTGTGAACTATATATGAAACACTGTATAGAATTAATCAGGGGACCTTAAAGCTAAGAGACTCTTGGACAACCCTCCTTTAAAGTAAAGTAACTCACAGTGGGAGCAGTGGCTCCATCAGTAAAGTGCGTGCCTGAAAGCATAAGGACCTGAGTGTGAATCCCTAGCACTCAACTAAAAGCCAGGCACAGTGGCATAGGTCTGTAATTGCAGCATTGGTAGCAGACTGGAGGATCCTGGTGGCTTTCTGGCTAGCTAATCCAGCCAAGTTGGTGAGCTCTGGATTGAGTGAGAGACCCTGTCTCAAAAAATAAGGTAGAGTGTGACTAAGACAGCTTCAGCTTGTTTCCTGGCCTCCCCACATACCCACACATATGTGTGCTCATAAACATGCAAAATAAAAGAAAAGGCAAACTGTCTTAATAGATTTTCCTAGTTAGAGAATTCATAATGAAAGGAAGAGACTGCTTTTACCAGAATTGGAAGCCTTGAACAAACTTGAAGCTAGGCTTCTTCCTGTGTAGGGACACAACCATTGGCAGCTGTTCACAATAGACAAATCAGGAGTCACATGAGAGTGGAACCGAAACCCTAACAAAGAGGATATAACATTTTAGGCAGTAAAGTTCTAGAGGTTGGAAAGTCCTTCCAGTTATTAAATGCTCATTTAGAGATGAGGCCAAAAGAATCAACTTTATAAGGGATGTTTTGCCAAGTTCCAGTTTTATAATGAGAACTAATTGAGACAAGAACAATGTATAGTTCTCTTTTAGAAGCTAATTATCTTTAATTGCCTTGTTATTTATTTGAAAATGTGCAAATAAAGAACAGGATGACAAAAAGACAATGGGAATTACTTGTTTAAATGGCTTGAAAATGGAATCTTGGAAAATATATTTTGACCTGTTTAGGAAAAGTAGAGGTAAATAGCTTAACTTAGTCTTAAAAATTATATTTCAGGGCTGGAGAGATGGCTTAATGGTTAAGCACTTGCCTGTGAAGCCTAAGGACCCTGGTTTGAGTCTAGATTCTCCAGGACCCACATTAGCCAGATGCAGAAGGTGGCGTATGCATCTGGAGTTCGTTTGCAGTGGCTGGAGGCCCTGGTGCGCCTATTCTCTATCTATCTGCCTCTTTATCTGTCGCTCTCAAATAAATAGATAAGAATAAACACACAAAAAATTATATTTCAGTGGCTGGAGAGATGACTCAGCAGTTAAGCTACATGCATAAAAAGCCTAATGACTTGGGTTCAGTTTCCCAGTATCCACGTCAAGCCAGATGCACAAAGTGGCACAAGCATCTGGAGTTTGTTTGCTGTGGCTGGAGACCCTGGTAAACCTATTCTCTCTTTCTGCCTCTCTTCTCTCTCTTTCTGCTTGCAAATAAATAAATTAGTTAAAAAATATATTTCAGCCGGTTGTGGTGGTACACACCTTTAATCCCAGCACTTGGGAGGTAGAGGTAGGAGGATCACCGTGAGTTTGAGGCCACCCTGAGACTGCTAGAGCAAGACCCTACCTCGGAAAAAAAACCCAAAACTTATATCTGAGACTGCTAGAGCAAGACCCTACCTCGGAAAAAAAACCCAAAACTTATATTTCAATCTTTATTATCTTGAAATTACTCTGAATTATCTAAGAATCTCATTTTAAATCTTTAGCAGGAGAGAAGTATGTTTAAAAATGAAGATTATGGGCTGGGGAGATGGCTCAGCAGTTAAAGGCGCTTGCTTGCAAAGCATAATGGCTTTGTTTCTTGTTTCTGTTTCTTAGCAGCCATGTAAAGTCAGATGCATAAAGTGGTGTATGTGTCTGGAGTTGTTTGTAGTGACTGGAGGCCCTGACATGCCCATACTCTCTCTCTCTCTCAAATAATGAAATTATTAAAAAATGAGCTTGACAAATGCTTATAAATGAGAGAAAATTAAAGCATCCAAAGCTACAAAGGAGATAATTTCAAAACTAAAATGAAACTTGTACTTTTGTAATGTGGGTATGGAATTTGACAATCTTCATAATGTACCTTGTGTATAAGTAAAGTCAAATGTTCATTTTTTAAAAATTTATTTATTTATTTATTTTTTGTTTTGTTTTTCAAGGTAGGGTCTCACTCTAGTCCAGGCTGACCTGCATTCAGTGTGTAGTTTCAGAGTGGCCTCGAACTCATGGTGATCCTCGTACCACTGCCTCCCAAGTGCTGGGATTAAAGGCATGCGCCGCTTCGTCCAGCTCATTTTAGTTTTTTCAGGTACTCATTTTATAGAAACACAACTTGTGTGTTAGTAGTATGCAGCATGTTCAGAAAGAGACTAAATACATTTATTGTATGGATTTCTATATATATTCTGTCTACAGTGAAACAAATAACTTACATTCAGTATTGTTGCAGTCAGGTTTGCATTGCTGGTAGAAATCACCCAACCAAGAGCAGCTTGTGGGGCTGGGGAAGGTTTAGTTGGCTTACAGGCTCGGGGGGAAGTTTCATGATGGCAGGGGAAATGATGACATGAGCAGAAGGTGGACATCACCCCCTGGCCAACATAAGGTGGATCATAGCAACAGGAAAATATGTCAAACACTGATAAGGGTTCACTGGCTATACTGTCTATAACACCCATAAGTCCGCCCCCAACAATACACTGTGTCCAGGAGGTGTTAATTCCCAAATCTCCATCAGCTGGAAACCTAGCATTCAAAACACCTAAGTTTATGGGGGACACTTGAGTCAAACCACCACAAGTATAAAACATCTATAATTATAGTAAACATTATTTGAGTAGATACTGTTACAAATTGTCATTTACTTACACACTGTCTTGAGACTTGGGTATTAAAAAAAATATATTTATTTGAGAGTGGGAAGGGGCAGAAAGAGAGTTATGAATGGGCATGCCAGGGCCTCCAGCTACTACAAAGAACTCCAGGGGGGAGGGGAGGAATTACCATGGAATTTTTTAAAAATTATTTACTTATTTATTTGAGAGCGACAGACACAGAGAGAAAGATAGATAGAGGGAGAGAGAGAGAATGGGAGCGCCAGGGCTTCCAGCCTCTGCAAACGAACTCCAGATGCATGCGCCCCCTTGTGCATCTGGCTAACGTGGGACCTGGGGAACCGAGCCTCGAACCGGGGTCCTTAGGCTTCACAGGCAAGCGCTTAACCGCTAAGCCATCTCTCCAGCCCTTGGGATTTTTTTTATAATCATGGAAAATGCTAATAAAAATTTAAACAACAACAACAGCAACAAAAAAGAAACTCCAGATGGTGTGATTCTGGCTCCACGTGGGTACTGGAGAATTGAACACAGGTTGTTAGCCTTTGATGTTTTGATGTTTGATGTTTTAACTATTGAACCATCTCTCCAGCCTAGAGATTTAGGTATTCTTAAAAGATTTAGGGAAATTACTTTATAGTGTTTTATAAAAAGATTCTTAGGCCTTAGAAATAGAGCAATAGTATGCTTAAAATATATTCCTTTTTTTTGTTGTTGTTTGGTTTTTTGAGGTAGAGTCTTGCTGTAGCCCTGGCTGGCCTGGAAATAATTTTTATAATTATGCATTTCATAGCAAAAATGCATGTTAATTTTTAATTTCAGAGTCATGTGAAATAGGGCAGAGGATACTAAAATTTTATGTATTAAGGAACTTCAGAGATAAAATGACATTGTTACAGAGGTAGAATTTAGTTCTTTAGACTTTGAATCTAGATATGGATGTTTTTAACTTAAATAAAAACATCTGTATATATGTTTTTGGTTTTTCAAGGTAGGGTCTCACTCTAGTCCAGGCTGACCTGGAACTCACTTTGTAGTATCAGGTGTCCTCAAACTCACAGCGATCCTCCTACCTCTGCCTCCTGAGTGCTGGGATTAAAGGTGTGCACCACCATGCCTGGCTAAAATAAAATTATTTATTTGAGAGATTGAGAGAAAGAGGCAAACACAGAGTGAGTAAGTATGAGTATACCAGGATCTCCAGCCAATGCAAATGAACTCCAGATGTATACAGCACTTAGTGCATCTGGCTTTGTTTGGGTACTGTAGAATCAAACTTGGAACCTTAGACTTTGCAGGCAAGGGCATTAACCACTGGGCCTTTGCTTCAGCCCAAGATAGGGTTTATTATTGTGAGAGAGACATGAGAGGAGCCATTCATATATGATGTTGGCTTTGGCCTTAAAAAAACATCTTGTGGTGGCTGGAGAGATGGCTTAGCGGTTAAGCGCTTGCCTGTGAAGCCTAAGGACCCCGGTTCGAGGCTCGGTTCCCCAGGTCCCACGTTAGCCAGATGCACAAGGGGGTGCACGCATCTGGAGTTCGTTTGCAGAGGCTGGAAGCCCTGGCGCACCCATTCTCTCTCTCTCCCTCCATCTGTCTTTCTCTCTGTGTCTGTTACTCTCAAATAAATTTAAAAAAAATTTAAAAAAAATCTTGTGGTATTTTACACAGAAATTACTTGTCATAAAACACTGTCCTATTTATTGCTTTTAAAAAAACTGTTGATGCTCATGCTTGTGGTCTGAATTAACCTTTTTTAAAAAATCTTTTTCCCTTTTGCTAGTTATCTTTTTCTCCCTTTTCTGCATATAATCTGTAAGGTAGATGATTGGTGTTCAGTAGAGTAGGTGGCACATTTTAATCTAATTATAGGTATTTCATTTATTTTAAAAAATTATTTATTTGAGAGTGACAGAGAGAGAACGAGGCAGAGAGAGAGGGGGGCAGAGAGGGGGAATGAATGGGAGCGCCAGGGCCTCCAGCCACTGCAAATGAACTCCAGATGCATGCGTCTCCTTGTGCATCTGGCTAACGTGGGTCCTGGGAAATCAAGCCTGGCACTGGGGTCCTTAGGCTTCACAAGCAAGTGCTTAACCACTAAGCCATTTCTCCAGCCCAAAGTACTTCATTTTTGTTCATTGTTTAAAATGACTTCTTTTAGAAACAGTATGCATATACATAACTCTAAGTAGGAGATGGATGAATTTATATTCTTTTCATTAAAAATATGATAGTTTAAAATATTAGTATATCTGCTCAGAAGATTAAGCATTCTGCCCTAATAATTGTGTCACAAATCATCTATCTGGCTATGTCCCTGAGGACAAGAGGTCACAGACTATCTGGACAGAATAAAACAGCATCTTAGGATTTTTTTGTTTTTGTTTTTTGAGGTAGAGTCTCACTCTAGCCCAGGCTGACCTGGAATTCACTATGGAGTCTCAGGGTGGCCTTGAACTCATAGCAATCCTCCTACCTCTGCCTCCTGAGTTCTGGGATTAAAGGCGAGCGCACCATGCTCGGCTGGATTTGAGGTGAAAATGTAGTTCACTTGTGCCAGAGGTTTTCTTCTTTGTATCCCTTTTATGTGTGTCTCTTGCCTTATTGCTATGGCTAAGACTTCCAGAACTATATTAAATAAAAGTGGGGACAGTGGACACCCTTGTCTTGTTCCTGATTTTAGTGGAAAAGCTTCCAGTTTTTCCCCGTTTAGTAATATGTTGGCTGTAGGCTTGTCATAAATAGCTTTTATTATATTGAGATATGTTCCTTCTATTCCCAGTCTCTGTAGGACTTTTATCATGAAGGGATGTTGGATTTTGTCAAATGCTTTCTCTGCGTCCAATGAGATGATCATGTGATTTTTGTCCTTCAACTCGTTTATATAATGTATTACCTTTATAGATTTGCATATATTAAACCATCCCTGCATCTCTGGGATAAAGCCTACTTGGTCAGGGTGAATGATCTTTTTGATATACTCTTGTATTCTGTTTGCCAATATTTTGTTGAGAATTTTTGCATCTATGTTCATGAGGGAGATTGGTCTGTAATTTTCTTTTTTTGTTCCATCTTTGCCTGGTTTTGGTATCAGGCCTCATAGAAGGAGTTTGGTAGAATTCCTTCTTTTTCTATTTCCTGGAAAAGCTTAAGAAGCAATGGTGTTAGCTCTTCCTTAAAGGTCTGGTAAAATTCAGCAGTGAATCCATCTGGGCCTGGGCTTTTTTAATTTGGGAGATTATTGATAATTGTTCGGATCTCCATGTTTGTTATAGGTCTATTTAAGTGATTAATCTCATTTTGATTTAATTTAGGTAGGTCATATAAGTCAAGGAAATCATCCATTCCTTTCAGATTTTCATACTTTGTGGAGTATATGCTTTTATAGTATGTCCCTATGATTTTTTGAATTTCTCTGGAATCTGTTGTGATGTTACCTTGTTCATCTCTGATTTTATTAATTTGTGTCTCTTCTCTCTTTCTTTTGGTCAGATTTGCTAAGGGTTTATCAATCTGATTTGTAGTTTAATTCCATTGTGGTCAGATAGAATGCAAGGAATTATTTCAATTTTCCTGAATATGTTAAGATTTGCTTTGTGTCCTAATATATGGTCTATTTTAGAGAATGTTCCATGTGCTGCTGAAAAGAATGTATATTCTGCAGCCTTTGGATGAAATGTCCTGTATATATCTGTTAGGTCCATTCCTTCTATGACCTCATTTAGTCCAGATGCCTCTCTGTTTATTTTTTCCTGGGATGACCTGTCAATTGATGAGAGTGGGGTGTTAAAGTCACCCACCACCACTGTGTTTGGTGTTATCTGTGACCTTAGTTCTAATAGTGTTTGTTTGACGAATTTGGGAGCCCCCATGTTAGGTGCATATATGTTTAGGATTGTAATGTCCTCCTGTTGGAGTGTGCCCTTAATCAATATAAAGTGACCTTCCTTATCTTTCTTGACTAACGTCGGACTAAAGTCTACCCTGTCTGATATTAGGATAGCAACCCCTGCTTGTTTTCTAGGCCCATTTGCTTGAAACACCATCTTCCAACCTTTCACCTTAAGATAATGTCTATCCTTTGTAGAAAGGTGAGTTTCTTGGAGACAACAAATTGTTGGATCCTGCTTTTTAACCCAGTCTGCAAACCTATGTCTTTTCGTTGGGGCATTGAGGCCGTTGATATTAATAGATATTATTGAAAGGTGTGTATTTATATTTGCCTTTTTTTTTTTTTTTTTTTTGTGGTTCCGGTTCTACCTGTGCTCTCTTAACAAGTATTTGAGTATTGCTTGTTTTTTCTAGGTTCCTTATATGTGTGCTTTTCCTTTTCTTCAGCATGGAGGATTCTATCAAGTATTTTCTGTAGAGCTGGTTTTGTCTTCAAATACTCCTTTAACCTGCTTTTGTCATGGAATGTCCTTATTTCTCCGTCTATTTGAATGGATAACATTGCAGAATAAAGTAACCTTGGTTGACAGTTGTTATCTTTCAGAACTTGGAATATATCACCCCAAGCCCTTCTGGCTTTAAAAGTTTGTGTTGAATAATCTGCTGTTTCTCTCTAACTGCTTTCAATATTTTTTCTTTGGTTTGTATGTTTGGGAGTTTAATTATAATATGGCGAGGAGAGGTTCTTTCCAGGTTTTGTCTGGGTGGGGTTCTAAAGGCTTCCTGTATCTGTATTGGCACCTCTTTCCCAATTTGGGGGAAATTTTCTTCTATGATTTTGTTGAAGACACCTATTATGCCTTTGGAGTGGAATTCTTCTCCTTCTACTATGCCCTGAATTCTAATATTTGATCTTTTCATAGTGTCCCGAATATCTTGAAATTCCCACTCATACTTTTCTATAAGTTTGTCTTTCTCTTTGTTGGCCTGTATTAGATCTGCCACCTGGTCTTCTAGCTTAGATACTCTGTCCTCTCCTTCATCCATTCTACTGGTGAGATTTTCTACAGAGTTTTTTATTTCATTAACTGTGTTCTTCATTGCTAGTAATTCTGACTGGTTTTTCTTTATTATTTCTATTTCCTTATTTATGTCTTGTATTGCCTTCTTTATTTCATGAAATTGGTGTCCTGCATCTTCTTTGATTCCTTTGATTTCCTCTTTAAGTTCCTCTTTGACTCCTTTGATTTGTTCTCTGACTTCTTTGAACATATTTACAATCATTCTTTTGAAATCTTTTTCAGGCATTTCCTCTAACTCGTTCTCACTGGAGGTCATTTCTGATGCATTAATACTTTTAGGTGGATTTATATCGTCTTGCTTTTTAGTGTTTCTTGTGTTATAATGTATATATTTTTGCATCTTGGATTAAGTTAATGCTTGGATTTTCTAGCTAGCTGGGTATTCTTGGCTGTATCAATTGATTTGATGTTATATATTTTCAGGGTAGGAGCTTAAGGTGTTAGATATGGCTCTTAAGACTCTGAGAGTATCTACAAAGGTGTTCCTAGGGGTTGAGTTTCCCTGCTATGGGAGTATTCAAGTAGGCTGAGTGGAATAAAACACCGGTAGATTCTAAAAGTTAAGTAAACACTGTACCCATTCAGTCAAAAACAGCCCCAAGTATGTATGCCAGAGTAGTTATTATAACAACCAGATCCTCTATCAACACAGAGGTTAAGATTTCTGGTCTGTTGAGGGATCCCAGTCAGCTTGTGACCCAGTGAGACCCTTCCCTGGTGCAAACCCAGTTACCTTGGATGAGTTTGGTCTCAGTCAAGTTGCTGCCTGGGTCGTTGGGCTGCTGTTCTGAATTCTGGAGCTGGGCACTGGCTTTTCCTGCGGGGCAAACCAAACCTGGCAACTGTGGCCCTGCAGATCAGCACCCCCACTGCTGGAACTGCTGCTGCGAAAGCTGCCTCTGCTAGGTCTGCTGTTGTTGCCACTCCTGGGTCTGCTGCTGCTGGGGCTGCTGTTACCGGTGCCGGAGCCGCTAATGTTGCTCCCGAACTCTGCTCCTGCTTGTGTCCTGCTGTTGGCCCAAGTTGACGTGGCCGGGTCCAGGACTGCTGCTCTGTTCGCTGGAGCTGGGGTCAGGCGGTGGGGGAGGGGAGGGAGCCGCAGCTGCTCTGGTTGTCTCGCTGCTCCACGTGTTGTTCTACCTCGTGGTCTGCTCCTCTGCTGCTCACTGCTGCTCTCCCTTCACGTTTCCTGAGTTGCGGAGAGCGCCGGTGTGAGGGGAAGCTCCCCCACCTGGCTTTTCCTATGGCTCAAGCCGAGCCTGGCGGTTTTCTGGTGCTCTGCCGCAGCAGCGCTTGGTAGAGCTGCTGGGGCCACTTTTGCCGGTCTGTGTGGGCTCTGGATGCTCTGGATCTGTCCTACTTCTCTGCTGCTGCTTCACTTCAATTTCCTATACACCTCACTTTTTAGTAAAAGTGTGTATTTTGCTGTGTTTTTTTGGTCTTTTTCCCCCCAGGCTGCTTTGGCGTGGTACCTACACCGCCATCTTAACCAGAAGTCAGAGGTTTTCTTCTTATAAGTGAACACTTTTTATTTTCTTTTCCTCATCATACAGGGTGGACGATGTGCCTCCAGGAATATCTCTGCTTCCTGACAATATTCTGCAAGTTCTGAGGATTCAGCTACTACAGTGTGTTCAGAAAATGGCCGATGGGTTAGAGGAGCAACAACAAGCACTGTCAATTTTGCTTGTCAAGTTCTTCATTATTCTTTGCAGGTATCTGGTACAAAAATATGAACTGTTTTAAAGTAGTTATGTCCAAAATAATAATAGTACATTTTTAGTGATGTTTGTTGATTGCATCTTTAAAAACATGTGTAAGTTTTGTAGTAGTCTTCTGTTAGCATATTGAGAAGTCCGTTAGTTACTATGCCTAATTACAAAGACACTCAACCAAGCATTTTTTTTCTCAATTTTATTAAACATTTTCCATGATTATA